>NC_062575.1:44693502-45309127 GCF_022837055.1 Prionailurus viverrinus | reverse complement strand
CTCAATTCCTCGCAGACCCTTCACAGACCTCAGTTCCTTGCCACATGGACTTCCCTATAGGGCTGCATGAGTGTCATCACAATTACGGGCAGCTGGCTTCTCCCCAAGCAAGTGATCCCAATACAACGGCTTTTATGACCTGGTCTTAGAAGTCATGCACTGGGATGCCTGGGTGGCTCAGGAGGTTAGGCGTCTGACTCTTGATTTTGGCTCGGGTTGTGATCTCCTGGTTGCTGGGTTTAAGCCCGGTGTCAGGCTCTGCGCTGACAGCCGTGGGACCTGTTTGGGATTCTCTGTCTCCCTCTTTGCCCCTCCCCTGCTTGTTCTCTAGCTCTCAAAAAACAAGAAACAAAAAACAAAAAAACATGAAAGTCATACACCATTACTTCTGCCATGCTCTCTTCCTTAGAAGTGGGGCACTAAGTCCAATCCACACTCAAGGAGAGGGCTCTTAAAAAGAGAAGTGTCAAGGGGCGCCTGGGTGGCTCAGTCGTTTGAGCATCCAACTTCAGCTCAGGTCATGATCTGTTTGTGAGTTTGAGCCCCGTGTGGGGCCCGGTGCTGCCAGCTCAGAGCCTGGAGCCTACTTCGGATTCTGTGTCTCTCTCTCTCTTTGCCCCTCCCCGACTCCTGCTCTCTGTCTCTCACAAAAAAATAAAAGTTAAAAAAAATTAAAAAAAAGAGAAGTGTCAAACAACTTATGAACATATTTTACTTTAAGATTTTTAAAAACTTTTTAAAAAAACTTTAGTTATTTTGAGAGAGAGAGAGAGTGTGAACAGGGGAGAGGCAGACAGAGAGGGAGAGAGCGAATCCCAAGAAGGCTCTGTGATGTCAGCGCAGAGCCAGAGGCCGGGCTAAAACTCACCATGAGGTTGTGACCTGAGCTGCAGTCAAGAGTAGGACGCTTAACCGACTGAGCCACCCAGACACCCCTGTAAACGTATTTTAGGACCAACACAACAGGAGTTGCAAACTCAAGAGGCACATAGGTACCTCCTGATGGAAGAACTCAAACACCATCCAGAAAGTGTATTTACCTGGAAAATTGAACCTGCATCTAACCCAGTTTTTGAACCAAGCAGTTTATAGAACACACCGGAATAGAAGAACATATTGAAGGATACCAAGAGGTACAACCAGCCAAATCAGACTGTAAGAAATCCCACAAGAAGACTGAGAGGGAGGAGGAAATGTTATAGAATAAGAGACTTAGATGTCAATCAAATGCTGTGTGTGAACCTTGCTTGGATTCTGATTTGAACAAACCAACAGTAAAAAGACATTTATGAATGGGGCAACCAGGTGGCTCAGCCGGTTAAGCATGGGACTTTGGCTCAGGTCACAATCTTACCTTTCATGGGTTCTAGCCCTGGGATGGTCTCTGTACTGACAGCTCAGAGCCTGGAGCCTGCTTTGGATTCTGGGGCTCCCTCTCTCTGCCCCTCCCCCACTCATGCCCTCTCTCTCTCTCTCTCTCTCTCTCTCAAAAATAAACATTAAAAAAAAAAGATTTATGCAACCACCAGGGACTTCTGAATACTGACCTATATTAGATATTAAATAATTATATTACACGATATTAAATAATTATATTAGATAATTTTGGTGTAACTGAAACTATCTTTTAGAGAGATACATACAGAAACACTTCCAAATGAGATGATATATTGCGTGAGATTTGCTTTAAAATAATGGGAGAGGAGAAGAGAAAGCCGAGTAAATAAAACACGGCCATATGTTTGACAAACATACAGCTGGGTGATGGGTACTTGAGAAATCCTTAACTATTCTAATTTAAAATCCCTTTATATGTCGGGGGAAAAGATTTAACTGTTTGGGAGAGAGAAAAGAAGGTAAAGGGGATATTGTTTCATTTAAGATATGAGCGCCTTCACCTGGCTTGATTGCCGACCACAGGCCTGGAGAGTGAATGACCAACCGGTCGAGATGCAGGAAAGCAGGAAGGAGGGAAGATGGCCCAGCCAACTCCCAGCCACAAAGTGACCTGTTCTCGGTTCTTCCAAGAAGCCAGAAAGTCAGCTCTGGCGCCCCCACCGGGACATCGGTTCCCATTCTCCGATTAAACTCAGACGGGCTCTGCAGCCCTCCACGCCTGCGCAACATCGTCCTCCACGGAAAAGCCCAAATCCCTTCGCCCCTCAATTCCCCGCGCAGCTGGGAGGGAGCAAGACTTGCGCTTCCAGACAGGAGCAAAATGAGGCTAAGGTTGTCGCATGGTTTTCTGGGAAATGAAGTTCGCGTGCCAGGCTGGAGCGCCCGCCCAGTGCCTGAGAGACTCGGCGCTTTACATGACGCTGCGCGCAGTTCGCTGAGCGGTGCACTGCTGCCCCCACGTGGCGGCTGAGTGGTTATTGCCCGTGTCTGGGATGGTGCCGAAGCTAGGGACGCCTGAGGTTGCAGGGACTTGGGAAGCTAGTGTGGGTCTGGGAACCTCTGGGAATCCCTTCCAGAGAGGATGACGCCAGACGTGGAAAGATGGGGTGAGGTAAGAAATTAAGGTGAAGAAATTAGTGGCAGGTCCCGCTTTGAGGATTAAATAAAGTCAGCATTACTAATGTTGGATGCATGTAGTTATTATAATATCTACAGCTAATACTAAGCATTTACCTATATGGCTGGAGTTGATTTAAGCGCTTAATATATATTAGCTCATTTAATGCTCGTTTCGGGGAAGTAATGTATTCAGACCCACTTTATAGGAATGAAGCTCAAATCCACAGAGGAATACTTGTTCAGTCACCCAGTGGCTGCGTGAAAGAGCTGGGGTTTGAATCCAGGCTTCCTGCTTCAGAGCCTGTGCTCTTCCTCAGTAAGGTTATACCACCTCTCTTAACCTACTGAATAATCCAAATTTGTAACTGGTACATGAATCAACTCCCGCAGGCCATTAAGCATGTTCAGTTACTGATGTAGCTGAGCTCCAGAACAAAGGTTGCATTCAGCCTAAGTTTGAGCACAGTGATCAGGTTCCTGATGGGCATGAATCACCAAAGGGGTTATATCAGGCCTACAAAGCCCGATCCCTTTTTGTTCAGGTGATTTCTATTCAAATGTCCCTACCCCATTCTTTCTCTCATACCAGGACCACCTGGAGGATTTAGTGATTTTTGTTCTCCTTCCCCCACTGCCAGCAACCTTATTCATTATTATTTTTTTCAACCTTATTCATTATTAAGTATCACAGTTTAAAAAAAAGAGACAATGCTTTGTAATTATCTATTTGTCTGTCTTTAACTCCCAAGCAAGGACTGTGTCCAATTAATGAATATGTTCTCCCTATCAGGCCTGACATACAGTGGAGGCTCAAAAAATGTAGAATATTGGATATTTACTGTCTTTCATTTGCAATGAACTGAGGTCTTATGAAACCAAGGTTCATGGACTCTGGCTGAACTCAAGCTGGTAGGTACTGGTTGGGAAGCTGGGGGACACCCCCTCTAAGTCTCCTCACTCTGACAATTCCCTGACACCATAGGGGCCTAAGCCTTGGGATCTTTTTTTTTTTAAAGTAATGTTTTTTTGGTTCTTTTTTTTCGTACGTTGACAATTTCAGTGATGTGTGTATATGTATAGGTGCAGATCTATAACTGGTGGGTGTCTGATGTGAGTCTCAATGTTTCCTGTGTGGCTTCCCCGTGTGTGAGAGAATCTGTGTGCACTATAACCTCTCATGTTTGAGTGTGAGTCTCTGTGTTTTGAGTATGTCTCCAGTGTTTGTGAGTCCAGGTGTGTGTGTTCTGTGTATGTAAGTGTCTGTGTCCATTATGGTGGGCATCAAAGTATGTATATAACAAGCTGTTTGTGGATGTCAGCAGTTTCCCCTGAGGATCCCCTCAACTCTTCAACAGTTCAACCTCATTCTTCTCACTGTGGTTGTGCCTGCTGCTGCCAACTCTTTCTCTAGAAGTTATAATTAAGTAATTGCAACAATTAAGTAGAATCCCCCAAATAGGCACCCCACCAGGAATTACTTCAAGGAGCTAACAAGGGGCTTCTGCATGTACAATAAAAGTATTATTAAGTGAACAATTAGGATCTCCCACCCACAGAAACTGTGGTAGAACTACTTATTGACCCCAATATCCCTTCTCCCCATCTTCTGTAATATAGGAACTTCTGACACTTGGCTAGGAACATGCTGCCCAGAATAAAAACTACATTTCCCAGTCACCTTTGCAACTACAAGTGGCCATGAGACAAAATTCTGGCCAATGAAATAGAAACAAGTTATTTGTTTTGTTTTTAGTTTTTTGGATTTATTTATTTATTTATTTATTTAGAGACTCTCAAGCAGACTCCACACTCAGTGTGGAACCTGATGTGGGGTTCAATCTCACAACTGTGAGATCAGGACCTGAGCTGAAATCAGAGTCAGATGCTTAACCAATTGAACCACCCAAGCGCCCTGGAAATAGAAACAAGTTTTGAGTTGCACATAGTCCTTTTTTTTTTTTTTTTTTAATGTGTATTTAGAGAGTGAGCAAGTGCATGTGCACAAGCAGGCAGAGCGGCAGAGAGAAAGGGAGAGAGAATCCCAAACAGGCTCTACACTACCGGCACAAAGCCTAATGTGGGGCTCGATCCCACCAATGACAAGATCATGACCTGAGCTGAAATGAAGAATTGGGTGCTTAACCGACTGAGCCACCCGGCACCCTGAGTCGCACGTAGTCCTTAAAGGCAAGAGGTATCCTTCCCCTTCCCCTCTCCCTGGTGCCTGTAGCAGATGATGTGGGAATCATGAGAAGGAGATGGGACAGCAACAAGATACATAGATGGAGACTGGCCTCTGACACAGAAGGATCACCATACCAGTGCTGGTGATTACATGAGACTTTACAGGAGAAATAAACTACCTTGAATAAGAAGTACCTGGGTGGCTCAGTTGGTTAAGTGTCCAACTCTTGATCTCAGCTCAGGTCTTAATCTCAGGGTCATGAGTTAAAGCACCTCAATGGGTGTGGAGCCTATTTAAAAAAAAAAAAACCAAAACTACCTTGTTTAAGCTACTATTATATTTTGGGCCCCTTTTTTATAGCAACAAAACATTATACTAACTTATTAGGATGAAAAATAGTCTCATGGGCCCCCAGCTACTAGCTAAGGGATAAAGCTTCATCCTGCCCAACCTCTACTTTACCCACCTCCTATTTCACCCTCACCTAGACAGGCACCTCCAATCCCTCCTATTATCATCAAGTCCTCCAACACTTCCCGGTTTCCAGCAAATTTAATGCATGAGTCTCAAAAGTCAATGACAAGGTGAATAAAATAAAAATGGGCTCAGGAAATAGGGCCATGGGCACACACAGGGAAGGGCAATAAGAAGTCGAGTTAGTTGGAGCAGGGGGATGCCTTTCCTTGGGTGTCACATCTCATCCAACCCGTAGTCTTCCTCGGGAAAGTCCCCCACTGTCACAACCGATGGCTTGACGAAGGCACCGTACTTGGCCTGGCATTCGAAGTAGCGTTTCCCATTCACGCTGCAGGGCATGATGAGGGAGGCAGTTGTCAGAGGGGCCCCAACACGGCTCCCACCCCAGATGCTAAGATGGACAGGCTCACCATATGCACTTAGACACAGAAGCACACATACGCATGTACAGACACGGGCACAGACACACACACAGATGGCTGAACCAGACCACTCATTACCTGCCATCATTTTTCCCTAGTGGCTCATCGTAGCGGACGCCAATCCAGTAGCCACGCTTGAAATCTGTGAGTCCTGCCCAGGGAGGAAATTCCAACAAAACCTCTGAATCACTCCAGATTCATGCCTACCCACTGAGTATAAAACCTGTCCTGGCAAAAACCACTCCTTGCTACCACCCCGGACCATCTCCATCTCCTGCCCAAACTAATACAGTAGCCCCCTTCACTGGTCTTGCTGTTCCTAGCCCGGATTCCCAATTTACTCAATACCCCCAGTCAGAGGAGTCTTTCTAAAAATCTAAAGTAAACAGCACTGCTACCTTGCCCTACATTCCTCAAAGGCTGCCCATCCCACTCAGTGTAAAATCCACACTGCTTATGAACAAACTATTTTTTTAAGTTTTTTTTTTTTTTTAAGTTATTTATTTAACTTACAGAACAAGAGGGGTAGGGGCAGAGAGAGAGAGGGAGTTAGAGAATCCCAAGGAGGCTCTGGACTGTCAGCACAGAGCCAGATGTGGGGATCAAACTCACAAATCAAGAGATCATGACCTGAGCCGAAATCGAAAGTCAGACACTTAACTGGTTGAGCCACTCTGGCGCCCCACAAATGATTTTTGACAAGGGTGCCAAGACTATTCAATGAGGAAAGAATAGGCTTTTCAACAAGTAATTCTGGGACAACTAGATATCCACACGCAAGAGAAGGAAGTTGGACTCCTATCTCACATTACATACAACAATTAACTCAAAATGGGCCTAAGACCTATATGTAAAACATAACACTATAAAACTTCTAGAAGAAAATACAGGAGTAAACCTTTGTGACCTTACATTAGGCACTGGTTTCTTAGATACAATACCAAAAGCATAAGCGACAAAAGAAAAAATAAATTGGACTTCAAAAAAATTAAAAAATGTTATGCTTCAAAGGACACTATCAAGAAAAGTAAAAAGGCAACAGACCCCCAGAATGCGAGAAAATATTTGCAAATCATGTTTTTGATAAGGGAATTGTATGTAGAATACGTAAAGAACTCTTAGAACTTATGGGCTGAACTGTGCCAAAATTCACTGTTGGCACCCTAACCTTCAGTACCTCAGAATGTGACTGTATTTGGAGACTGGGTCTTTAAAAAGGTGATTAAGTTAGTTAAGATTAAATGAATCTGATCTGACTGGTGTCTTTGTAAGAGGAGGAAACATTTGGACACACCAAGAGACACCAGGGATGTGCCCACACACAGAGAGAAGACCATGTGAAGCCACGGCAAGAAGGCAGCCATCTGCAAGCCAAGCAGAGAGGCCTCGGAAGAAACCAAACCTGCCAACGCCTTGATATTGGGACTTCAGCCTCCAGAAATGAGAGACATAAATTTTTGTTGTTTAAGCCACCCGGTGTGTGGTTACTTTGTTATGGCAGCCCCAGAAAACTAATACACAACTTAACAACAAAAACTAAACAATCCTTGGGGCGCCTGGGTGGCTCAGTAGGTTAAGCGTCTGATTTTGGCTCAGGTCATGAACTCAGGGTTCATGAGTTTGAGCCCCGCGTCGGGCTCTGTGCTGACAGCTCAGAGGCTGGAACCTGCTTTGGATTCTGTGTCTCCCTGTCTCTCTGTTCCTCCCTCACTCACATTCTGTCTCTCTCTCCCTCTCTCTCTCAAAAATAAATAAATATTATTAAAAAAAAATAAAAACAAACGACCCAATTAAAAAATGCGCAAAGGATCTGGACAGTTCTCAAAATAAAATAAATATGGTTAATATCATTAGCCATCAAAGAAATGCAAATTAAGCCCATAATGCTGTCCCATGTCATAGCCACTAAAATGGCTATAATTAAAAAGACAAACAATAAGTGTTGGTGAGGATTTGAGAAACTGGAGCCCTCACACACTGCTGGTGGGAACACACATGGTGTAGCTGCTGTGGAAAACAATGTGGTAGTTCCTCAAAAGGTTAAACAGAGTTACCATGGGACCAACAATTCCACTCCTTTGTGTAGAAACATGAAAATATGTGTCCACACAAAAACTTATACAAGGAAGTCCACAGCAGAATTTTTCATAATAGACAAAAAGTGGAAAGGACCCAAACATCCATCCACTGAAGAACAAGTATGTAAGACGTGGTATAGCCAATCAATGTGGTAGTATCTGACTATAAAAAGAAGTGAAGCATTGATACACGCTACAACACAGATGAATTTTGAGAACATTATGCTAAGTGAAACAAGCCAGTCACAAAAGAGCATGTATTACATGGTTTACATGATTCCATTTACATGGATTACACATATTATATGATTCCATTTATATGAAACATCCAAAATAGGCAGCTCTATAGAGACAAGATCTGCCTAGGACTGGGCGGGAGTGGGGGAGGGGGGTGAACAATTCTGTGAACACACTTAAAACCAATGAATTGTGTACTTTAAGGGGATAAGTTTTATGGTATATGAATTATATCTCAATAAAGCTGTTCTAAAAAAAAACCCCACACTGCTCTCCACTGTCTTCAAGGCCCTGCACGGTCCAGCCTTGCCCATGTCCAGACCTCACTTATTACGTCTCATCTCATTTCCTCCCCACTAGCCATGCTGCCTCAGACAGGCCCAGCCTATTCTTGCTCATGCCCTTTGCACTCGCTATGCCCTCTGGCTGGAACACTCTTCCCCCTTTCACCCTTTCCTTCAGACAATCCTTCCCCTAGGAAGCCTGCTGGATCACTCTTGAGGAAGGTTCTGGTACTGCCTCTCAGCTCACACAGCACCCCCAAGCTTCCCACATCCCTTTTGCCCGTGCCTTCCCCATCTCAGCCCCGACACTGTGCCCTGTGCTTTCACCTCAGAACTAATCCCTCTGGCCTCTGCCTCCGCCATCACAACCCACATTGTTCTGCCTCTGCTTCCCACTTCCCTGCCATGAACACTCTGGGCTGTCACTGTCATTGCTGGGTCAGTCTCCCCCACTGCACTGGGATCTCCTCGAGGGCTGGGTCCCCAGCACTGTCCATCCCAGGGCAGGGCAGAAGGCCTCAGTGGGCCACGTACCTACATACATGACGGTGCCCCGGCGAGGGGGCTGCCCAGGCGCCCGCACTTCACAGCGGCTGCCCACAGAGATGGCACTGGCCTGGGTCTTCTCCTCGTTCAGGCGCTGGGTGGCCTCGGCCTCTTGCTGTGCCCGCTCCTCTTCATTGTATCGGCCTAGCTTGCTGCGCTTCAGGAAGGAGCGGACGGAGTCTGAGAGTGGGGTGGGGGACAGGGTTAGACATGGTTTTCCTGGTGTGGCCCCTGGCCTGATGAGATAACCTTCCACCCACACAGAACCAACATTCAGAGAGAAACTCTTCTGCTCTGAGTGTTGGAGGGCTACTGCCCAAGCCCCCCAAATCTCCCACTATAGCCCTGGCTTCTCCCCAGAACCCCTGGAGCCTCCCCATAATCCAGAACCTAAAAGGAAGATGCCTGCTTCCAGTCATGGTATCACCCCTTCTTCCCATGTCCCTTCAGTATTACATTCCCTCCGCCCAGCCTCTCCTTGTCTTACCATTCTTACCAGTGTCTACACATTCTGATCTGTTCTGCTCATGCCCCCATGTGATAACTCACTACCTCCCCCCACATTAACCCCCCCTCCCAGACTTCCCTCTCAGGCCGTCTGCCTGCCTACATTCCCTCACATCTCCCAGCACCTATTCATACCCCACACTTGTGCCCCTACAGCTGTTCCCCAAACCCCATCTGTCCACACACCAACCTTATCCATGCCCTCTACTCGCCCAGGTCTGTGTGCCTGCACTGATCACACCACCGACCTCCTCCCAGTGTCCCTGTCTGCCCCCCAACTTCTGCCCACCCGCACACACTCCCTCTGGCCCCCATATGCCCTCATCCATCGTTATGTGCCTGTACCTTGCCTCTGGTCATAGGCTTCTTGTGAGATCTGGTATTTCTCCACCTTGGACACATCCTCATATTCCCCAAGGCGGGCACCACTGTGGTCAATGACCTATAGTGAGGGGAGCGAGGTCAGTGGGGATAAGGTCTGGACTGGGAGGCTTGGGATGCTGGGGGCAGGGGCCTATACATTGGAGTATTCCCTAGATTTAAGTCTCTCTGTCTCGGAAAAACCACATTCCTTTACTCCTTTACCCTCACCTTTACCCAGACCTTCTCCCCTCTCCTGAGCCTAGCAGAAGGGATGAGAACAAGTGTCCACACTGGCCATCTCCCGTTCTTCACCCCCACCCCTCCTTAGAGGCTGGATCTTCCCCCAGACAATCCCCACATGGTGCCACCACCATCAGTGATGATCTCTAAGTCACTGGAACTGAAGGGCAGAGCTCAGGTCTTCCTCACAAGACTTTTAGGCAGCACAGCTGTCCTCTCTAGGCCTCTGGGACCCTCCTAAGCTGGCCCCAACCTCCAGACTCTGAAGCATCTCTTCCTGTACCACCCCCAATATTCATTCACTCATTGCTTGCTAAGCTCTTCCACAGCATCCAGCTGGGCTCTGTGCTGGGTGCCAGGGACACAGTGCAAAAACAGATAAACCCTTGCCCTCAAGGAGTGCTCATTCTGCTGGGACACCAACCATAAACAAACATGTGCATGCATTACACCAGATGATGACAAGGTCCTATGTACATAAATACCACAAAGACGTTTAAGGAGCATGAGAGGGTGGTCAGAGAAGGCTTCTGAAAGGAGGGGATGTCTGAGCCAAGGCCTAAAGGCTAAGAAGGAACATACGGCACCAAGTCTCGGGTGCAGAAATGTCCTTAACCCTTTTCAGGAATAGCATGGAAGCCATCATGGCTGAAGCGGAGACAGACAGGGAATAGTGGAGACACATCAGATCACTACAGACTTTGGCTTTTACCCAGAATAAGTAAAAGCCAGGGGCATCTGGCTTTGAGTAATGAGAAAAAGCCATGGGGCATTTTACCCAGGGGTGGCCCTGGGCGAGGAGGGCCCGACCTGATTCAGGGCATCACAGGCTCCCTCTGGCTGCAGGTGGGTAGCAGACTGAGGGGGGCCAGGGACAGGCTGCTGTGGTGTCCAGGAGAGGGAGGATGGAGGCTGGGCCAGGGCAGGGGTTGTGGGGGAGACAAGTGTAGACTCTAGACAGATTTTGTAGGTGGAGTCCACAGGATTTGCTGTTGGATGGGATGTGGGTGTGAGGTAAAGAGAGGGGTCAGCAAAGACTCTAAGGTAGTTTGGCCTGAGCCATTGGCCTAACATAGCAAAATAGAAATGGCCCTTATCTCTGGTCAGGATCACTATGAATTTCTACTTTGTGTATTAAGGATTTTGTAAGTTTGAGGTTACTATTATTTTAAACAACACATATATGTTAAACATATAATTTTTTTCTAAGTAAACTTTATGCCCAATGTGGGGCTTGAACTTACAACCCTAAAATCAAGAATCATATGCTCTACCGACCGAGCCAGCCAGGTATTTCAAATACAGGTAATATTCATAAAGAGGAAAATAGTGTAAAACAAATTCTCTAGAGGCTCCACTTCTGGGAAACCTTTCTTTTAAAAAAAATTTTTTTTTAAACATTTACTTATGTTTGAGAGACAGAGAGAGGCAGAGTATGAGCAGGGGAGGGGCACAGAAAGAGAGGGAGACACAGAATTCTAAGCAGGCTGCAGGCTCTGAGCTGTCAGCACAGAGCCCAACTCGGGGCCCGAACTCACAAACTGCGAGATCATGACCTGAGCCGAAGTCGGACGCTCAACCAGCTGAGCCACCCAGGTGCCCCTGGGAAACCTTTCTTAAATGACCTCAGAAGTTAGAGGCCTGTCTACACCTGAACCCATGTGTGAAAACCTCCTGTTTGAGGATGGCCCTATGCCATTCTATGCCTGACCCACTAGCATCTGGAGGCTGAGGCTGCCTGTGTCAGCCCAAAGTCTCAGTCCTGTGGGCCCAGCACTACCCTGACCAGTTCCCACTATGATCCGGTACCTACCACACCACCTGGACTATGGAAGCAGCCTCCTCCCTGGTCTCCCTACTCTGTCTGTCTTCCCACACACAGTCAAAGGGAGCCTGTGAGCACCTGGGTCAGACCAGGACCCTCCTGGCTCAAAGCCCTCCCCTGGCTCTCACTTCCTCCTACCAAAGGAGAGGCCACTCCTCAGTGCCTGTACCTAACTGTGCTCCCTTCCACCTCAGTGTTTGCACATGGTGGGCTCTTTCGCTGGAGTGCTCTTTTCCCTTTTTCAGTTAATTCTTCCTATTCTTCAGGACTCTGCTCAGGCATCACCCTCTCCAGGAAGTCCTCCCAGTACCGGCTCTCCCAGCTCTGTGATCTCTTCCTATATGGCCTTCATGTCTCTGACATTTCATATTTGTTCCTATGAATATTTAGCTAACATCTACCTCACACACTGTACAGAACTAAAACAGAGGCCTCTTCAGACTTGGCTCACAGCTATACCCCTGGCATAACACAGAGTTATGGACCAGTTCTCTGAGCACACTGACTTGCAGAGTCATGCAGACTGAGGTGAAAATTCTAACTACAGTTCATCCTTAGGAAAGTAAATTCCATTCTGAAGCTGTTTTGTCTTCTGCAAAATGGGGTTAATTACACCACCTTCCAAGTCTTATTTTATGGACTCAGCTCAGTACTCAACAATGATTCACTGGGCATCTTCTCAGTACTAGGCATTATTCCAGGTGCTGGAGGAAATGCACAATATGTCACAGGGTGCTAGGAGCTAAAGACAAAAATCAAATAAAATTGAAAAGAGAAGAGATTTAAATTTTATACTGAGGTCAATGAAGGCCTCACACTTGGAGGGTGACATTTAAGTAAAGACTGGAAGGGAGGAGTGAGCCATGTGAAGCCATATAAAAAAGAACCACTTGCAAAGGCCCAGAGGTGGAACCCACCTGGGATGCTGGGATGTCTGAGGAATAAGGGGAGGAGAGAGGATGATGTGAGTTGATGAATGCAGAGGTCCTCAACTTCTCCCAACATGTCCAGTCTCATCACTCACCCTGACCCACCTCACACTCTATACCTCTGTACACTGTTCCCCCCACCTGGCATACCCCTCCCACCCCTTACCCTAGGTCACCTTTCCTCATCCTTCAGGTCTCAGCTCAGGCGTCCCTTCCTTCAAGAAGCCCCTTCTCATACTTCCAGGAGTCAGGCACCTCGCTGGGCATCCCCAGTCCCCTGGGCTTTCCCCACACCACTCTGGCTGTCACTGTCCCGTGATGGCTCTGTCTCTCTCCATGCAGGACTGGGGGCTCCATGAAAGTAGGGCCTATCTTGGTTATCACACAGGGCAACGTACAGCAAGTATTTGTTCAACAAATAAATAAATGGCGGGGAGGCCTCACGTGGATGCGGCAGCCGTCGTCTACGGGGTATGAGCCCAGCAGTGCATCCTCCTGATCCAGCTTGCTGTAGAACTTGTCGTCAGCTCCATACAGCTCCAGTTCCATGCAAGATGCAGGACTGCCCACCACCAGCTCTAGTTTACACTGCGCAGGGAGCAGTAGGTGAAAGGCTGTCAGCGACCCCACCCTCTGCCCTGGGGCTCCACCCCCTCCCCCTTTTTAAGGTACGTACTTGCAAATTAAAAAAAATTTTTAAGTAAACGCTAAGCCTAACACGGGGCTCGAATTCACGAACCCGAGACCAAGAGTCGCGGGCTCTACCAACTGAACCAGTCAGGAGCCCCGAGGCTCCACCCCTTGTAACAATAACCATTACCCCATCCTTGCTCCTCTAAGACACAATTTAGGACACACCTGGTTATCTTTGGTCATGCCCTATGCAACCTCTGATTTTCCTGGCATCGTCCCCAATTTCTGAATACTCAGACTCCCTCTGGGCCCACCCAGCTAGGTCCCGTCCCCAATCTGTCCAACCTCTGTTTATCTCTGGCCCCTCCCCGCGTTCGGAAAGCCCCTCCATTTCTTCCTTGCCCCGCCCCCGGGCCCCGCCCCCACGGCCACACCTTGAACTCAGCTATGGTGAGGCTGCGACTGTACCGCTTCTCAGAGCGGAAGCTGTTGAGAGAGCTGCTGATGAAAACGGTCACTGTGGGCGCCGACAAGCCCGTCACCTCCATCTCGCCGCTTGTGCCGGGGTCCGCAGCCGGGTTAGTCGCCTCACACCGGCTCCGCAGCCGCCGCCGCCGCTTCTGGGATATCAGCCCCTCCCCCTGCTCACGACCTAGCCAATCCATGCTCTCCCCCAAGCAGGGTCCGCCAATCGCCGCCGTCTCTTTTCCACGCCAGGAAGAGGGATCTCCCGTGTTCTTGGGTAGCCCCAGCCAATCCTGAGAGGTCTTCCATGTGCGCAGTTCTTCCAATAGCAGCCCGGGAAACGGCCCAGGCGGGAGAAGGGTGAAGCCCAGGGGAAGGACTGGCAGGAGGTACCCCATCCGCGCATGTGCACTGGCCTTCAGCCTGCAAAGAGCCGTGGCTTCATTTATGGTCGGCGCTTTGCAAATTACGTGAAGCATCGTATTCCTGGCTCTCGTACCATACTGTTCTACAAACTGGGGAAGTAAGGCCCAGAAATTGGAAGCAGTTACTGCAGAATATCAAAAAACTGAAGCAAGTTATTAATCGAACCTCGGAGCACAGAGACAAGCACAAACCAGCTAGAAGCCAGAGCATGTGCGCAGCTCCGCCCCTCTCTTGGCGAAGCAACTAGGCTTGATCCTTCCCGCGACCGGTCGCGCGGTGGAGCAAGCGCGGAAGGCTTGGCGGGCGGTGCGTAGCTATGGAACCGGACGGGACCTATGAGCCGGGTTTCGTGGGTATTCGATTCTGCCAGGAATGGTGAGGCCGGGGCTGCGAGTGTGTAAGGGGGGCAAGTAGTGGCCCCAGGACTGACCTCTGTCTCTTCCCTCCCCACAGTAACAACATGCTTTATCCCAAGGAGGACAAGGAGAACCGCATTCTGCTCTACGCGGTGAGCACGAGCCCACGGAGCGCCGGGGTCTTTCCAGAGGCATCCGCCTGTTCCCAGTGTGGCCCCATCTTACTCCACATGACCCTTACTTCTTTTTACGCCCCTTACGTGTTTTGGTCTTGCCTCCTGACTGTCCCACGAGTGAACCCCCACTGTCTTGCCATCCCCGAGGTGATTCTCGGTATACCCCATTATACCAGCTTTGAAACTCCATGCTGTAGTCATTCCTGACCTCTGGGGAAAACCCAGCCTTCCCTTCCAATCCCTTCCGAGACCTCCCCGTAAGCCCTTTCCCGCAACCCTTGCCCTTTCGTAGTGCCGGAATTGTGATTACCAGCAGGAAGCCGACAACAGCTGCATCTACGTCAACAAAATCACGCACGAAGTGGAGTGAGTGGCAGGACTCAGAGCCTGGGGAAGGGGTTGTTGGCTTGAGAGACCTGGTCTGGGCATGATTATTCGCCCTCTGTTCCCTCAGCGAACTGACCCAGATCATCGCTGACGTGTCCCAGGACCCCACGTTGCCGCGGACCGAGGACCACCCGTGCCAAAAGTGAGCGCGCCGTTCATATTGGGGATGGAAGTGGCTCGTCCTCACCGGGTGAAGGGAGGAGGGAAGGGGATGGTAGGCTGAGTGGCTGACTGCCCTCTCAGGTGTGGCCACAAGGAGGCGGTGTTCTTCCAGTCACATAGTGCCCGTGCCGAGGTGAGTGGCAGGAGGAAGGCTTTCTGGGTATCCCAGGCTTGGTCCTTACCGGGGGTGGGGATACCAACATTTGGGGGAACCCTGCCCTTCCTGGCGTACTGAGCTGGACCATTACCAATGGGGAAAGCCCCTTTGCCTGTTATCTTGGGGTGAGGCTCTGCTGGATGGAGGTTCCATGTTGTACCCTTCCTAACCGGGCAACCTTTCTGCCAGGACGCCATGCGCTTGTACTATGTGTGCACGGCCCCACACTGTGGCCACCGCTGGACGGAGTGAATCATCCTTTCCCACGTGTAATAAATACTGTGTTCTGTGCGTGCATTTCCTGCATTTATTTGCCTCTCATGTGTTGTGTGGGTGCACAGTCTCAACACAGTGCAGGGCACGGTGCTGCACATAGGTGTCAGGCCGCGAGCATGTGAAGCCACAGTCCTCACACACATGCAGCTTCTCCCGGCGCTCACGATAAGCGTAGCTGGCTGGCTGCCCGTGCACCTTAGCAAGATGAGCTTCAAGTGAGCAGCGCTGAGTAAATGCTTTCCCGCAAGCTCCACAGCGGAATGGCCGGATCCCTGCACAGGTGGGCAGAGGGGGAGAGGACAGACAGGACAATGGCCTCCAAGCTAAAGTCTCCCCACCTTAACCTCCATGAGCATTCCCCCATTCCTACTCCAAGTTGTCCGGACTCCTCGGTCTGTCCCACCATTTTCTACCTCCACCTGCTACAAACAGGACCAGATACCTGTGTTCCCACCCTCCTCATCAGGATATTCCTTCCCCAGGGGCGAAGGAGGAGGCTTTACCTTGCACCTTCAATCTAGATCCATGTATCCACTACTGTCCTCATTCACGCCTCTACCCTCGCGTCACCGTACACCCACCTGACTGGGATCAGTCTGATGGCTGAGTCTCCACCCCATATACACAAACACTGGAAACTCCATATCCTGGGCACCTCTCTCCATTTCATCCCAGACCCTCCCGGGACCCAGCTGGCCTTCTCTGTCCCTGCCGCTCCTCACCAGTGTGAGTCCTCATGTGGCGCTTGAGGTCGAAGGCATCGTGAAAGCCCTTGCCACAGCAGCGGCACACGTGGCGGCGTGCAGGGCTGTGGCACTTGAGGTGCCGTGTCAGCATGCGCTGCAAAGGGAAGGCCTTGGGGCAGAGTGGGCAGCCAAGTGTCCCAGGGCCCCTGGGAGTGGAGGCCAGACTGCCCTGCATAGGCTGTGGGAGGGACATGGGAGTTAGACCCCCTGGCTGGAGCAAATGGAAAAACTAGAACCAGGAACCAAGAAGGTCTGGGAAGGCCAGAGACTGCCTGCTATTCGTGTGTGCAAATGCCACCCTGTCTCCGAGGCCTTCCCTGACCCCCATTGCCTTTACCTTGCTTTATTTCTCCATTTATACATCTCCCAACATGACATTTTTCTAGTTTTCTAGTTTTTTTCTTGTCAAGCCCCCAACAGATTATAAGCTCCAGGAAGGAATTTTTGTCTTATTCTTGCTAAATAGCAATTGCCTAAAACAGTTCCTGGCTTTCAATAAATACTGAAATAATCTGTCACCTTTATCTTCTGGCTAGTGTTTTCCTACTTCCAGGGCATGCACAGCTGAATATCCCTTCTGAGAGTCCCTAGTCTTCCCCTATCCTTGCTCCTGTCACCTTGTCTGATCCTGACATAAAGGAAATCACCATCCACTTGGCTTGAATCTTGTTCTGCTCCCACTGGACAGAGAGATCTCTGGGGATAGGAAATGTGGCTGCCCAGCTTAGGGAAAGGGTGCCTGGGATGAAGCCTAACATCTCTACCAAGAAAGCAAAGGCATTTCCAGCAGTGAGAACAACAGGTGGAAAGGTCCTGAGGCTGGGGGGGTGGAGGGGGCATGAGCAAATGGGCTCAAGGGAGTGAGAGGCAGTCAGGCTGAGAGTGGGCAGGGATGAAACGAAGCAGGGTCTTGTGGTCCAGCTGCAGACTCACCGCTGCCCAAGAGTCCCCAAGGCCAGAAGACTGGTGTGCTGATGGGCCCCGCTGGTTGCTGCAGTCTGAGGAGAGAAGCCAGACACGGTGATGCTTTGTGTCTTACCTGCCCTTCGCCTCCAGGCCCAGTGAGGGGCCCACCTGGGACATAGGCATCTCCCCGGAGCTGGTCAGGCAAGTGGCCCCAGTTGGATGGCTGTGGACGCCGACTCCTGACCAGGAAGACACGGGGCATCACCTCCCGGAATGGTGAGATGGCACTCCACGCACGACTGCCTCCTCCACCTGCGGTCACACCTCAGCCCCAGGATGACTAGGAGGGAAGAGGGAAGGGAAGGGGGAGCCACAGAGGACCTGCATTCTCTCCATGCAAATTTTGTGACAAGCCCAGGGACTTAGCTGGCTCCAGTTACCTCTGCCTCAGATGGGACCTACCATTCCTCCCCCTTCTCCTACACCAGGTTCCTGAGGGCACTCTCTAGCCACCAGGGGCAGCCAAGTGCTGGGACCCCCCAGAAGGTCAAGCAAGGGCAAGATTAGAGCCTAGCTAGCTGCTGCATGTGGGGAAAAGAAAAAGAGACTCCAGGAAGGCTGTCTTCTCAAAGTAGCAGCTGGGCCAAGGACCTGAGGGGTCTGTTTGCCAGGCAAATCAGTCACCACCGGACATCCAACAACCTACTTGGTTATTCAAATCACAGCAGCTGTCTGAGAAGCAGGAGAGGGGGGTGGTGGCTGTGATTGCTTGCCCCAGAGGGTGGAGGAACAGCAGGGTCCAGTAGGTAAGGACAAAGTGAGGACGCGGGCTGTGTATCTTCCAGCAGGAAGCTCCACCTCTGATTATTAGATGCCAAGAACTGATGTTCAGCCAGAAACACTGTTCAGATGTAGCAGATTTTAAAATATTGGTGTGTTAATAGTCCAGCTCCTAGTGATTGCCTGGGACACCACTCCCCCGCTCTCCCACAGTCCAGGAACCAAAGGGGGTCACGTGACACAGCCAGGGGCTCCCAGAACCCCACCCTAACACTCTGTCCTGTCTGTGTTCTAGACTGATCATTGTCTGACCCCTTAACCACTGGTTAAGGATGTTGCATATTCTCTGTGCAGTTACTTTCTCTCATTTATCCACTCAGCAATTTCCTGAACTCCAGCTATAGGCCAGGTCTAGCTCAACATTAAAAATGAGCACGTAAATTAGTCCATGGAGGAGACAGACCCACCAGTGACAACCCAGAATGACCAAGGCTATGATGGGGAATGCACAGGCAAAGTGATCCAAACTGTAATAGAGAAAACTCAGGGAGCTCATGGGAGCCCAGAAGAGGCTCCCGATCCAGCTTAAAGGTTCAGAGATGACTGTCTGGGTGTGAGCCCTGAAGGAAGATAAGGTTTCAGGTAAAAGGGAGGGTGTTCCAGGCAGAGGGAACAGTCTATATAAAGGCTTGGTGGTGAGAGGAGCATTATTTCATTTCTTCACATTCCCTGAGAGTCAGTCCTGCTCATTCATTTGGGGCAGCAAAGGAGGCAGAGTTTTTCCACTTTACCTCAGCAGGACCCAGACAAGTCACTTCTTGCTGAGCCTCGGTTTCTTCATCTGGAAGATAGAACTAATGTGTCTCCCTTGGCTGGTTTGTGTCAGAGGCCTATGTAGATCATGTGGGGAGAATGCTTAGCATGCAACATATAAACAGGGTGGTTGTTAGGAAGTCTTGAGAGGTGGTTAGGCAAGCATCGGAGTTTCAGTCAGCCCATCTGTAAAATGGAATTTTCAGTGTCTCCATCTCACAATTGTTGGATTTCGTGCAGCCATGACTGGTGTGTCCGGCACAGGTCTGGCAGCCCAGTATCTGGGATCTGTCCAGCGTGGAGTACAGGGTGCAAGTTGCACTGAAGAATGAGCTGGCAAATGGTTAGGTGGAGCCATTTTGTCTCTTTCAGGTGCCCAGTTCTCCGTGCCCAACAGCATGTTTCAGGGCAACTGGTTCCTGTGTCATTGAAAACACATTAGGGAAGAAATCCGGGGGCTGGGTGTCTTTATTTTCCCTAAGGCCCTTTCTGTCCCCTTCCTCCCTGCTCTGTGTCCTGGGAGACTGACCTGGGTGGACCACATCATCTGGGTTCCTGTGCCCCCTGGCTCCCAGGATTTTGACAGTGGGGAGCCCCACAGAAGATGGGAGAAAGGATTCCTCCAACTCTTCCCCTATGGAGTTGCCAAGGACACAGCTTCCCTAGGACAGCTCTCTCTCCAGTATCGGCTCTTCTGGTTTCCACTTGGCTCCCTTGCACCTCAAGGCCAGGGTGGGAGGAATAGCTCACCTCTGGTGCCAGCTCAGGGTACTGTACCAGCCCTATGATTTCCCTGTTCCATGCCCACTTCTTTGCAAATGATCCCTTTACTAAACTCTCTGAAATATCCCATGTGAGCATGCTGTCCTCTTCTTCCTGGGACCCTGTCAGTCCACAAACCACACTCACACACATTCATCAGCAGTGGTTTCTTAACCAGCTGTTTTGTTGAGGAGAGAAAGTCTGGTCCTTCTAGAGCTGAAGAGCTTGGCATTGGGTGGAGAGTGGCAGGCACCCTGGGTCCTCCCTACCAGCGCACCCTCCTATTGTGCTGAGAGAACCCAATTTTGTTTGAGCAGCCACATGCCCAGAACAGGAGAGACGGCTGGTCCAAGAAAATGAAAGCAATCTCCATTCCTCTTGCCTGCAATCGCTCTGAAAGGGGAGGTGTCTAGGGAGGCTTAGCACTGTTCTCACTATGCTGGTGGCTGCCTTCCTTCATGCCTTTGTTCCTGGCTGGGTAGGTGTACTGCTGAGGGCTGGTACGGCAGCCATGTTGCAGCTATGAGAGAGCCCGCTAAGCTGGAGGGCAGAACTCAAGACTCAGGGGTTAATGGAGCACGAATATAGTCAAGAGTAGCAAATGTCCCTACAGCTTGGAACCCTATAAGCCAGTGATTTGCTACTAGGGAGTTGAAGGCTTAATTATGATACAGGGTGGGAGGGGTACATTCCATGAGGGGCACGACTCAAGACAGTCCTCTGGGTGTCCGGGGGCCTGGCTGCCAAGCTTCGCATCAGGGATCTTAGGTGACCGTGGCCAAGCTAGGCAGAGGCAAGGACAGTGGGCCCCAGTGGTCTGTAACCTGTGGGGCTGGGCAGGTCAGGGAACCTCCCGTCAGAGGTCCAGCCCACCTGAGTCCTGGACCTCCCGGGCTCCCTTGGGCAGGGAGAGGGAGCATTGAGAAATAACATCTGACATTTCAAATACCAAGCCCAGGCATCTTATTTGGGGGGAAAATTGTGTTGTATTTCTTGGATTTAAATGTTGTGAAACAAGGCCCTGCCCCCTGGAGCCTTGTTCTTCCTCCCATCTCCTCTCCTGGCTCACTGCATTCCTTACACATGTATTTCATCCCCCCGATGGGGCATTTGCATCCACTGTTGTCTGCCTGGATACTTTCCCAAGATGCCCACAATGACCCGTGCCTTCTCTCAAGCCTCAGCTCAAATGTCACCTCAGAAAGGCCTTCCCTGACCCATCAGCCAAGCCAGCACAGTGACATCTTAATTCTGGTTTCGCTCTCTAGAAGGCTAATGCCATGAGGGCAGATGCTTTGCTTATCTTGTCTTGCTCCTCACCCTACCCCTCACACACAGAACCGACACAGGTACCCGGCAGGATTTTTTTGAACTGCACAGTTGATTCTGATGCGTGTAATTGTTTATGGAGACAGCGCAGGGCCATGTCTTTATGCTGAAGTGTCTGGCTCTGCCACCAGGCAAGCCTAGGTTTGAGTCTGAGCTCTGTGGTACCCTGGACAAGAGTGGATCTAAGCTTGTTTCTAGTGGGCCATGACCACCAAACAGAGCAGAGAGGAACTCAGGGAAGTGGTGGTTCAGGCCACAGCAAGCCACATGGCAGGGCTGTGCTTTCGGCGAGGACCCTGCCCTTGCTGGCTTCCTTTTTAGAGAGAGTTGGGGGGCGCCTGGGTGGCGCAGTCGGTTAAGCATCCGACTTCAGCAAGGTCACGATCTCGCGGTCCGTGAGTTTGAGCCCCGCGTCAGGCTCTGGGCCGATGGCTCAGAGCCTGGAGCCTGTTTCCGATTCTGTGTCTCCCTCTCTCTCTGCCCCTCCCCCGTTCATGTTCTGTCTCTCTCTGTCCCAAAAATAAATAAACGTTGAAAAAAAAATTTTTAGAGAGAGTTGGGACAGCAGGGACTTTTGTGGTCACAAGAGTGGCCTTCTTGGCAGACGCGCCACACAGCCAGATGCCTGCTGCCTAGGGAAGCTGGTACCAGAGCTGGGAGCCCATGGGACGAGTCTAGTTGTAGTCCTCCTGCTGGGGAAGCTACTTGTTCCAGCTGCTAGATGGACTGGCCATGCTGCCCCAGTGTCCAGTGAGTGAGCCTGCTGGTCCATTTCCCCTGCTGTAATTAGGGACAAAAGCCTGGACCTCACAGGATCCAGCTGGGCTTGGCCTAGGGACCATGATCCAGTGGCGTGGCAGTGTGTGTACCGGGAACCATGGTCTGGCACACGGTGATGGCAGTGGCTCCAGTGGGTTCTTGGGTATCAGTAGGGGGCAGAGTGGAAGCGCTGGCGGCTCCTTGGGGAATAGCTGGGCCTCACTGGGCAAGGACAACAGACCCCACAGCAGCTCAGAGGGCTACGTAGGCAATATGGATCCAGGTGCTGGGATCATTATTGCGGTTCCCAAATTTCTTGGGAATGTTGGTCCCATTGATGGAGTCCTAAAACAAGGCAGGGAGGGCACTGGGGCTGATGTCCCCCAGGTGAGACAGGAAGAGGAAGGGCAGGTGAGGCTACAATGCTAGGCCAACACCTGCTGCATACAAATTTCATCCCTTCCAAAGTTTATCCGCTCATGTTCCCTGGGCTAGTCTCCTCCCTACCCTCCTTCCCCGCATCCACCTCAAGGGGGCTTTGTGGATGCAGACAGGCACCAGGAACCATTCCTCTAAACTGTCAGTTTATTTGCTTAAAATGTCTATTTCTTCAGAAGCAGCAGGGCTGTAGTGGAGAGCAGGCTCCTGGCCCTCAATCCCCCCGTGCCTTCCTCCGCACAGCCTGCACCAGCAGCTCCGAGTAGTGTTCCAGCAGGGCATGCAAATCTGGGCTGGCCAGGGGGCACAATGTAGGTGGGGAGGAGGACCTTGGGCTGGGCTGGGCCTGGGCCACGGCCACATCAGTTCCAACCAGCCAGTCACTGGCTTCTAACTGGCTATGGATCCAAACAAAGGTGGAGGCCAGTTCAGTCCGTGCCTGCTGCTGCTCACTGCTCACCTCGTCACGGGAGACCATCTGCAAGGGGGTACCAACCTTGTCAGGGGTTCCTCAGTCCAGGCAGTCCGGCCCCCTCACCCCCCAGCCCTCTCCCGACCCTGGGGCTTGGCTCACCACGTTGTAAAGGTCCAGGGCTTCCTGGAAGGCAGTCTGCAGTCTGTGCACGATGGTACTCACAGTGCTCAGGTCTAGGCAAGCTGAGGGCAGGACCCTGGCTGGCACCCTAGGCTCCTCCCAGTGTCCAAGGTTGCCCTGGGCCAGACTGAGTGCATCTGGGGGTAGGGTAGAGGGGACAGAGTGAGAAAGGCACCTCCTCTTTCTAGCTGGTCTAAGAGAGGCCGGGGTGGCTGGGCTGATCCCAATTCTTATCCCTCTGCCTGGAACACTTCCCTCAGTCCCTCAGGCTCCCTTCCCTCCCCTCCTGCAGGACTCTGCTCAAATGCCCCCTTCTCCCTGAAGCTTTTCTCATTATCCTGCTTAAAACTGTAACCATTGCCTGTCCCCCCAGCCCCCAATCCCTAAACCGTTTCTCTTATTTCTGTCCTTAGCACACACCACTTTGTGAAACATTTAACATTTTCCTTTACATTTAGTCTGGCCCCAGTTAAGGTGTCAATTCTTTGCAGTCTTGTTGACCGCCAAACCCATGTGTCTAGGGTCTAGAACAAAGCCCAACATATACGAAGTGCTCACTAAATATTTAAGTAAATGAATGAATGAATGGCACAGCCCCTGTGGCTGGGTCAAGCACCCACCTTTGGAGCCAAGCCACCTGGTACATGGGCTGAGCTTGGGGGACAATCCCATGTCCCAAGAGTGGTCAACTCACCAGGGGTTGTCTCCAGGACGGAGGTGATGCTGCCAGGGACCCCAGGCCTGGCCTCTGGAAGTGGGGTGCTGTTGGGGTGGGCAGGGGTATTGAGGGGCTCAGGGGCCAGGAGCCTTGGGAGGAAGGTGGATTTGTGGAGCCCCAGGGTGCTTGCATCCACGGGGCTGGAGGCCGAGAAGGTGGCTGTTGCGATGGTGACACTGGGCTGGGTGGCCACAGGTTCCACTGGGGAAGGGGGTAGCAAGAGCCTGTCACAGATGCTCGACAGGGTCAGCTTCAGACTCGCCCGGGCCTCATGGTTGCCCCAGGAGGGCAGGACAGGTTCTCGGCCCTCACTGTTAGAACTGAGTGCTGCCGTGGTGGGGTTGGCCTGGAGCTCCTGGCCCAGGGATGCCAGCTCCCCGACTGATGAGGGCCTGCGGAGGGGCCTGGCCAGCTCAGCCAGCACAGGGCCCTCACTGTCCTCGAGGGAGATGCTGCGTGACATCTTGGCACGGGAGCTGGCAGTGGCCTCCATGTATGAGTGGATGGAGGGGCTGTGGACACCCTGAGCCAGGCCTGGAGTGGGCAGGGCTGTGGGTGTCGAAGGCTTCCTGTCGGTGGGCAGCACTGAGGAGGAGGGGGCACAGGGTGCCGGACCTGTGAGGCAGGGGGCTGTAAAGGAAGCAGCTGCTTCACTCTCACGTCCCACTGTAGGGCTGACAGATAGGGGCCCACCCCAGGTGGCTTCAGGGTCTGAGTAGACCCTGTCCATCCCCACTGCCCCGTGGCTCAGATGGGCATCTGGGGTTGTTTATCTGTGGATGGGAGCACTCACTCAGTGGGCACCAGGCCTCTAGGATCTCAACGGGCTCCTCAGGCTTTTTCCCAGGGGGGACCTGCAAGCACAGCCATGAGGTTAGGACGAGGCCTCTGGACTCCCAGCCCCAAGTCCTGGGGGAGCGGCCCCAGTACTCACGTTGGTTCTGCCTGGGGAGGTGTGGCCAGCGTCTGCTCTCGGGGGCTCTGCTCTGGGCTGACTGCCCCCAGGGTCCGTGAGTTTGACCTCTGGGGACTTCACAAGGTGCCGGGGCAGCCGGGCAGGGAAGGTGTGGGTGAACCTGTGGGAAGGAGACCAGGTGGTTGTGGCTGTCCTGGGGGTTGTTGAGGGGACGTGGCCCCGCCCTAGGGGACAGAGTTGGAAGGTAGGGTGGGGGTTCACCAGCTCCTACCTGGATGTCTTCTGGAGGCGTGAGAGGAACTGGGCTGAGATGCTCAACCGGGGATTGAAAAAGTCCTCAGTCTCAGAGGCCTCCAAGTCTCTCAGGGATCCATGGAAGAGCTCTAGGGGAAGATGCCAGGGGAGCCCTCAGAATCCCTCCAGCCACCCAGCCCTGGACCCAGAAAGACCCGCAGACTAGCAGGTGGACCCTTAGAAACGCCTTCAGTCGACCACACACACACACGCCTTGGGAGCAAACGCAGCTCGGAGAAGAGCCTGTGCGGCTCTGTCCTGAAGATAAAATGTAAGCCCTTCTGCCCCCTTGCCAGCCGTGGAGGCTCCACCCTGTGACACCCGTGCTGTGCCCAGTGCTGGACGGCCGCCCAGGCACTGCCCTACCCTCAGAGTGAGCATCAGTGAGCGTCTCGAAGTGCTGGCGGAGGAACTTCTCCTGCTCAGGGGTCTGGGGCAGGGAGCTGTTGGATATACCTGGCACCTCGGGCTGGGACAGCTCTTCTGCGGTCCCTGGGCATCCTGGGGAGAGGCGAAGGGGAGGCGAGAAGGCGGGCAGAAGAGAACTGTCAACACCATGAGTCACGGCAGACGCCCAAACATGCCAGACACTTAACAATGGAGAAAGCTGGACTCGCCGGTCACACACCCTGCTGCCACTAGGCCAAGAGGCTAATGGCTCTGTCTCCTGGTTGAGGACACTGACACTTAGTGGGCACCGAGTGCAGGGCCGACGTGGGGAGAGTGGTTATATATCATGACCATCCCCACGCGTTGCCCGCCCCACCTCTGGCCCTTGCTTACCCAGTGTGGGGGGCAGCATCATGTCAAACTGAGGGTCTGGCTCTGGCCGTGGAGGGGAGGAATGGATGGTGGCGAAGCTGCACTCCAAGTCGGCCTCTGACTCCCCCGAGTCTGGAGGAGCAGAGCGGGAGTCAGGAGCCCAAAGCTAGGCCCGTAATGGGTGAGTCAGGTAAGTGGCTCAGGCTCCCAGGGCTTCAGTTTTCCCATCTGGATGATGGGGGTGATAATACCCGCCCTCCATTTGTAAGGACCGGCAAGTTTACACTTCAAGGAAAGGGTAGAGCTGGGCTCCTGCCAGTGGGCAGTTGGGCTCCAGAATCCTCAGGTACCAGCAGGGACAATGTCTGTCTCTGTGATAGACTCTGAGCTTCAGGAAGACCGAGTCAAGGTCACCACAGATACTCAGAAAGGGGCCTGGCTGGACGGACAAACTACTGCAGGGTCTCTACTGGCCCCCACTCACCCTCAGGTGGGCTCTGATCCTTGGAGCTGATGGAGGAGACGCTGAGGGAGGCGTCTCCTTGCTGCTCTCCGGGCCCCGCCTCGGTCGTCTTCGTGCAATACTTGCTGCAGCGCCAGTGGAGGTGGGGCAAATGAGCGAACACACTCATGTTAGTATACAGTGGCCCCCCACCCGAACCCCTACACATCTGCACCCTGTTCCCACTGGGAGCACTGCTCGTCTCTCCTCTGCAAAGGCTCCCTGCACCTTCTGCCTGGAACCAGGGAAGCTAAGGCTGTGGCTGAGGCTGCAGGGCCAGGCTCCTGTGCCCCTCAGACCTTGCAGCCCTGCCCCACAGGCCCACTGGGAGAGCGGGGAGCAGTTCTTCCAGGGCATGCCTGTAACCCAGGCTTCTTCTAAGGCTCCCCTTGGTGCAAAGGAGACCCACCTGTCTGTCTCTGTGACCGTCACTTCTGCCTCCAGGGAGTAGACGATGAGCTCCCTGTCCTCAGGGGACTCCCTCTGTAGGGGCAGGAAGGAGGGATGCCCACAGCCATCCTCCTGGGGACTCTCCAACTGTGGGATGAAGAGAGCACAGCCGTTTCAAGCAGCTACGGCAACCAGGGCCCTTTTCAAGCCACCAGGTGTTCCGCCAACACCAGTGAGAACAGTGAAGATGTCGGTCATGATGGCAGCCCCCACTGCTGGACACTCATTTTGAGCCAGGGCCTGGGCCAAGTTATGTGCTCATCTTGAGTTCACTCTATGCTCCTCCCGCACGATCACCAGCCCCTTTACAGATAAGGAATCAATATAGCTCCAACCCTCTAAGATTCTGTCTGTATGGAGTTCAAGAACAGGCAAACTAATCTTTGGTGGGAGGTCAGAAGGCTGGTTGCCTCTGCAGGGAGGGGGTACTGATTAGGAGGGGCACAAGAGGGGATGTCTTCCAGGAGGTATAAAATACTCTATTTTGGCTTGGGTGGTGGATACCTAAGTGCATACATAGGTAACAATTTGTCAAGCTCTTCTTCTCAAACAGCATAGGGTTTGTACACACAACTGTATGTGTATTATGCTACAATAGAAAAGAAAGTTTATACAATAGAATAAAAAGTAATTTTGTTTGGAAGATAAGAGAACAAGAGTTGAAGTTGCCTCAAGCACTTCTGAGGGCCCAGGCCCACTTCTTAGCACTGGATTCCTATCAAAGCCTTCTGAGAATATTCTTCTTATGACCATTTTTTAGAGGTCTTTTTTTCTTGTTTTGTTTTGTTTGTTTTTAAGATTTTATTTTTAAGTAACCTCTATGCCCAACATGGAGCTCGAATGCACAACCCCAAGATTAAGAGTGCATGCTCCACTGACTGAGTCAGCCAGGCGCTTGAAAGCAGAAGCCCAGAGAAGCAAGCCTTGAGGTAAGTCATCACACAGCTAGGAAGGGGTAGGGCCAGGCCTCTACCTGCTCAAATACTCCCCAGCCAGGCACAGGCTTGCTCTCGGGCCCAAGCTTTTACCCCCCAAGTGACCCACCTCCCAGACTCCTGGTCTGCCCTGGAAAGTCTCACTTGCACCAGACCCAGGGCCTCACCCTCTTGCCTTCCACCATGTCATGTAATCACCTCGCACCCCTAGAGAGGGATACTCAGCCTCATTTTCAAAATAAGCATGCTGAGGCCCCAAGCCCTGGGTGGGCAGTCACGGTGCAGGGTCTGCTGGCTGGGCAGGGGTGGTCTGTACCTCACTCAGCAGTCCCACCAGGCTCTGGGGCTCCACTGTATCCAGAATAGAGTCCTCCAGGCTCTCGGGCTTCATGGGGGTAAAGTAGCAATCCAGGTTCCGGGCATCCAGGATGGTCTTGAGGGGCTCCTGGTCAGCCCGCTCTGCCCAGCGGCCATGTGGTTTGTAGCTGCGCTTGGCATGGAAGGCTGAGCCATCTGCCACATCATCGTCTCCTAGCTGAGGGTGACAGGGGATGGTCAGGCAGCTAGCCAAGAGCTCACCAACTCCAATGGGGGACCAGGGACACCACATGGACTCCATCCAGTCTGCATCCAGCTTTTGTTTTTTTGTTTTTTTTTTATTTTTTTTTTCAACGTTTATTTATTTTTGGGACAGAGAGAGACAGAGCATGAACGGGGGAGGGGCAGAGAGAGAGGGAGACACAGAATCGGAAACAGGCTCCAGGCTCCGAGCCATCAGCCCAGAGCCCGACGCGGGGCTCGAACTCACGGACCACGAGATCGTGACCTGGCTGAAGTCGGACGCTTAACCGACTGCGCCACCCAGGCGCCCCGCATCCAGCTTTTTTTAATGTTTTATTTTTATTTTTGAGAGAGAGACACAGAGTGTGAGCAGGGAGGGGCAGAGAGAGAGAGAGAGAGAGAGAGAGAGAGAGAGAGAGAGAGAGAGGGAGACACAGAATTCAAAGCAGGCTTCAGGCTCTGAGATGTCAGCACAGAGCCTGACGGGCTCGAACTCACGAGCTGTGAAATCATGACCTGAGCCGAAGTCAGACGCTCAACCAACTGAGCCACCCAGGTGCCCCTCAGTCTCTAGGCTTTAAACACCACTCAGCAACAACTTCCAGATAAACATCTCTAGCCTGAAGCTCTCTGTTAAATTTCAGAAATGCATAGGCAACTGCTCTACATCTGTATGGATTCCTAGTGATATTTCAAAGTGAACATGTTGAAAACAACTCCTGATCTTCCCCCCAGATCGGCTCCTCCTGAAGCCTTTCCTGTCTCAGTTATCCTGCTGCTCAGGCCCCAAACCTTGAGCTCATCTTTCATTCTTATGTTGTCCCCCATACTCCACATTGTATTGTTTTTTAATGTTTATTTATTTTGAGATAGAGCAAGCGAGGGAAGGGCAGAGAGAGAGGGAGAAAAGAATTCCAAGCAGGCTCCAAGCTGTCAGCACAGAGCTTAACACGGGGCTCAAACTCATGAAACTTGAGATCATGACCTGAGCTGAAATCAAGAGTTGGACGCTTAACCGACTGAGCCACCCAGGTTCCCTTCCACATTGTATTTCTTCAGCAAATTCTGTCAGCTCTGCCATCCGAACACATCCCCGATGTGGCCATTTCTCCCCCCCTGGTCCTGCCCAGCACTGCCTCCAAATAAGATTATAGCTTGAGAGACAGCGGAGGGTGGGTGTTTGAGAACTCAGGCTCTGGAGCCAGCCTGCCCACGTCTTATACTTCCCATCTGTGTAACCCTGGATAAGTTACTTAACCTCTTTGGGCCTCAGTTTCTCCATCTGTGAAATAGTGATATGAAGAGCTCCTACACTTCAAAGGGGACTAAATAGATAATACATATAAAAGACTTAGAGCCTGTGCAGAATAAGTGTGCTATGAATATTTGTTGAATGTAACCCTACTTGTAGTATTCACTGATTAAGGGGAAGCCTGGGGTCTTGACAGACCTGGTCTGCAGGGGACGGGAAGGCAGGGAGGACTTCCCCGAGGAGCTAATAGGTTTTAATCTGAGGACTGGCATTATTCCTGAAATAAATCATCCAACCTAGGCTGTAGGATTCTGCTGCCTGCTTCTAACCCACCAGCTCCTAGCCTGCCCCTCCCCCAAGTAAACAATCAGCCATTCAATCATCTTGGTCCCTTTCTTTCTCTCACACCCAGTCATTTGGTTGCACCTTCAACATCCATCCAGAATCCAACCGTTTCTTCCCCCTGTTCCAGTCTCCAACCTCCTCTGTCTGGATTATCCCAACAGTCCCCTCCCGGTCCCCCACTTGCCCCTCATGATCACACTTGCACTAGGTCATGGCCTTCCTCAACTCAGAGCCCTCCTTTGTCTCCATCTCACTCAGTGCCAGGGAGGGGAGAAATAAGTGGGGAGGACAATAAGGAATGTTTAGGGAACGCACCGCAGCCCACATAGTGTCATACCATCTGGCCCCCATTACTTCTCTGAGCCCCTCTCCCCACTCTCTGCCCCTCATTCACCCTCAACCCTGGCAGCTGGGCCTCCCTGTACTTCCTTGAACATGCGGAGCACAATCCTGCCGCATGGCCTTTGTCCTGCATACTATTCTCTCTGCCTGGAACATTCTTCCCCAGGATCTGCATTTCTCCCTTGCTTCAACTCTATTCAAATAGCATCTTCTCAGTGAGGCCTTTTCTGTTTATGCTAAAATTATTGCGCTTTTCCCCCAACACTTGTTATTTTCCTGAGATTCTCTCTTTTTTTCCTCCACAGACCTTATCGGCTTCCCAAATACTGTACAACTTACCTGTTTAATGTGGATACTGTCCATCTTCCACACTAGAAAATGAGCCCATGAAGACCGACATTTTGTCTGCCTTGCTCACTGCTGTATCTAATGGTCAGAGTAAGCCTGGCACAGGGTAGGTGTTCACTATGTATGTTATAGGAATGAAGGGCTGCCCAAGCTGAGACTGGAAGGATGATGGGGTTCTACATGGAAAGGACAGACCCAGAAAGGGAAACGGGCTCCCAGAAGAATGAAGAGCATGAAGGAGAGCACCCCTGCTTTGTCAGCCCTGGGTGTCCCGGTCTCCGGGCAGACTCACCAGCCGCTTTGCCCAGAGTGGCAGCTTGCCATTGGTCAGCAGACACCGAGGGTCTGGAGAGACATGTGGAATCCATGAAAAGAGAATAAATAACCCAATAGATAAACAGGCAACATATATAAAAACAGGCAATTCTCCAAAGACACATGTCTATAAGAAACACAGACATACCAAAAGATGCTCAAACTTAACTAATTGTCAGGAAAATGCAAATTCACACAATGTTTTACCCATGACTAGCTCAAACTAAAAAGCTTCATAGTATCAAGTATTGGCAAAAGTGTGGGAGAATGAATGGCTTAACACTGACTGCTGGATTTGGAGGGCCTTTGGGGTTCTCTTAAAATAAAAAAACGTGCTAACCCCAGGGCCCAGCAGTGCCAGCCCTTGCCTCTGTCCTGGAGAAACACTCACACATGCCCAAGGAGTAGGCCTTGGAGTGGTCAGCATGGCATCACTTGCAATGGTGTATAGTCTAAACCCTAAATGTCCATCCAGAGGCGAATATCATTTTAAAAATATCCTATTATCCTGCTGGTTAAAAGAGGGAGGCCTCTGTTTTGTATCCACCAACATACAGGTTGATAATTTTGAGAGGGAAAAGATACAGAATGGTGTCTACAGTAGAATACAACTTATGTACATAAATACGATGTGTTCTGATGGCTGTGTACATACGTACATTAATGTTCAGAAAGAGGCCTATAAGGATTCATACCAAACATAAAACAGCCACCCTGCAGAGGACATGGGATTGGGTTGTGAGGGTGGCAACAAAGAAGATTTGCTTACCCTTTTTTCCAAGGCTGAATTCTTACATTACTGTTGCCTATCAGTCAGCTGTCTAGTCAGCTACTGTCTGCTCTCCCCTGCTGGCAGAGGCCCCTGCCCCACACTGACAGCACCCGGCCTCTCTTAGCTGGAGCAACCATGGCCAATGGGACCCGAGAGAAGCCTGCCGGGGGCTTCTGGGCAAGTTTCCTCTCTAGAGGAGACTGTAGGAGGGACTGCCGTGTGCTATGAGGCCTATGATGCCTGCAACTTAAGCAGCCATCTTGCAACCATGAGGGCCTAAGCCAAGGTGATATGCGGAAGGGCAGAAATTTAGAGGAAGTCTGGCCTGCTTTGAAGTCATCGAGCTACTATTCTCCTTTCACCTGAACAACAGAATCTGATGTCTTTTGGTCAACAGCACCCTGTTTTTCCCCTGGGACAGCCCTTACACCCCCACCCACCCTTTTTGGACAGGTGGCTCAAGTGGAGCTGAGTTAAACCTCTGCCCTCAGGGATGACCACATGACTCCGGCCTGGCCAATCACGGCAACTGACTCAGAAGCACACCGGAACTCACACCAGAAACACGACTCACGACCTCAGGATTTTGCTTCAGCTACTGGGAAAGAGGTGCTCTCTTCTCTATATAGAGTTTTAACACCTAGCACTGCTGGGGGAATCTTTGCCCCCAGGAGAGGCAGAGTCTGCCTGAGAGCAAAGACAACATAGGAGAAAAGCAGAGCCAAAAGACGGAGAAAAATCTGTTTCTTTAACATCACCTGGTGACTGGAATCCAGCTACTGCCCAAAGCCAATACTCCAATTTTCAGGTCCATGACCCAATAAATTCTCTTCCCAGCTGAAGCCAATGAGAGTCCAGTTGCTATTACACTGTGAGAGTACTGACTAATAGGATCATTGAGCTTCACCTCCAGGCCCTGGAAACCAAGTAGTGGGCGAAACCCAGCAGTGATGCCTACGCTGCAAGTTCAAAATAGGGCCCCTCTGGATGGGCCCCCTTCCCAACCTGGGTCCAAGCTCTCTTTGGATGGCGTCTTCAGCAACTCTTCCGGTTCGCACTCTTCCTCCAGCTCATCCTCCGTCTGCTCTCCAGGGCTTAAGGAGCAAATCTCGCTGGGCACGGATGCATAGGTCTCCTGCCTGAAGCCAGAAATGAGGGCAACAAGGAGAGAAATAGGTAAATGGGGTGGTGGTGGGAGGGACAGGGATCTGCCTCAGGCTGGGCCCTGTGCTAGCTTCCATATGAACTCATTACTGACTCCTTGTCAAGATGATGCTGGGAGGTCTCACCTGCCACACCCGCTCTGCTGGAAACACCACCACAATGAATGAAATGTAACAAGGCTGGGCTCAAAAAATAAGATAAACTCTCTCAGAGTCACAGCGATGGGACAGAAAGCACAGCAGATAGTGGGGCTTGAGTACTAAGCTGCTGGGTTCTCTTCTGGGAAGTGTGTGTAGGAGTAGCAATGAGGTTTCATCTCCTTTGGAGCACAGGAGCCTAAAACACACATGACACGAGATAGGCACTGGAGGGCACCCAGGACAGGGTGTAAGCCTCAAAACCTGGAGCCAAAGGGAGCTGCTCATTCGCTTGGTACCTAGGTCTACAATACCTCCAAGACCACTGTAGGACAGGAAGCTCATGTTAAGGCCTGGTCCCTTTGGGAGGCAATGACAAAGCCTCAAGACAGAGAAAGACAAGGACAGCGCTAGAGGCAGAAGAGAGAATAAACCCTCAAATCTCCCACTCAGCTGAGACCTCCAAACTAAACCCCCAACCAAAAGTTAGAACATGAATTCACTCCAAATAAAACTGGTCTTGCAGCATGAAGGCTTTAAAGAACAAAAAGACACTTCAGTTCCACTGGAGCCTTCCCTGACTACGTCCCTCCCCACTGCACACTGGGTCAGGGGCCTCCTCTGCCTCCTCTGGTCCCCAAAGTCCCCCGAGCTTCCCTCCATCGCAGTGCTCACAGGCTCTCCAGGCACTTCGCTCTTCCACTTCAAGCCCCTTCTCACATGTACTACCATAACTTTCTGTTCAAAGTCTGTCTCCCCAGTTCGGCCACAGGTGCACAAAGGGCAGGGCCTACGGCTGTGCTGGCCACGGCTATGTCTTCAGCCTCACTCCTCACGGGGCCCAGGGCAGGAAGACATTCCTCTAGCAGACAGACAAGTGGGGGACGGCCGGATCACTGCCAGGACCTGGGCTGGCTCCTCCACTTCCCGTCCCTCATGTTCTGCTGCTGCTGCTCCCGGTGGTCGATCTCCAGCAAGTGCTGCTTCATGCAGTTAGTGATCTCTGGGCCCAGGTGCCAGATGAACACACAGCTGCAGAGGCCGAAGAGAGATGTGGAAGGAGGGGGAATAGTGAACACGGAAGCCATCTGACCCTGGAAGCCACCTACGTTACCATAGCCAAGACTCCAATTCCCTGGCCCCTCCCAGAAAACACACCCCACCAGCTTAGTGCAGGGGTTCCAGGCCATGTCAGGTCTACCCCTGAGCAGGTCCAGACCATTCCACCAAACCATGACCTGTTCTGAAGACCTCAAGACTCAAGGAAGGGGGCTGGAGAAGGACTGAAATAAACTGAAGGGAGAGACAAAAGGGACTTCCTTGGCCACCAACCATGAGCTAAGGAGTTTATATCCCCATTTGATTCTCACTATACAATTTTTTGAGGTAGTTGGTGGAGCAAACTGAGGCTTAAGATGGGAAATGACCTGGGGCACCTGGGTGGCTCAGTCGGTTGGGCGTCCGACTTCGGCCTAGGTCATGATCCCGCTGGTCCTGAGTTCGAGCCCCACGTCAGGCTCTATGCTGACAGCTTGAAGCCTGGAGCCTGTTTCAGATTCTGTGTCTCCCTCTCTCTCTGCTCCTCCCCCACTTACACTCTGTCTCTCTCTCTCTCAAAAAATAAACATTAAAAAGAGAGAGAAAAAAAACAACAGATGGGAAATGACCTGCTCAAGGTTCTCAAGGTCACAAGGAAATTAAGTGGCAGATCTGGGGTTTGAACTCAGGGCTGGGTGTGACACCCAGGTACATGCTGTCAAAGGAGAGAGCAGTAAGCTGGAACCCTCGGCGGAACTCTGCACAGGCAGGCCAGGAGCACGGTGCTCCCACTGTCTGAGCCCCTGCACTCCCCACAGTACAGGTCCTGCCCACTCCCAGGGGGAGGCCAGCCAAGGGCAGTCTCCAGGCCTTTCCCACCTGTCTCCAGATACTGTGATCAAGTGACGACAGTCATAGGTGAACTTCATGCCAGTTACGATTTCTGAAAGCAGAGCAAAGAAGCCACACAGGCCTTCTGAGTCACAAGGCCGTGTGGGGACGCATGGGGAGGTGTCCCACGTAGGGAGGCACACCCACCTGAATGGCCAAACATCTTGGCAATGCACTCGCCCGAGTAAAAGTCAATCACTGAGATGCTTTTGTCAGAGCAGCTAGTGGCCAAGAAGGTGCCTGAGGGGTCCACGTGGACCTGCCGAGAAGAGGACCCACATGACAGACTGCCTGCTTCTTCACTATGGCGAGGCCTGGGTCAAATGTCACAGCCTCCACTGACAGAGGACCCTCTCATGAGGGATGCCTGGCACGCTGACTCATCCCAGGTGCCCTCAGGACATATGCCCTGCTTAGGATAAGAACTCCTGCCTCCATTTCATGGGTGAAAAAGTTACCACCCAGGCTCTGTGCTAAACACTCTGCGTGTGCAAACTGATTTCTTCCAGAGAACAACCCTATGATAGGGCCTCTTTCTAGCTGCATTTTACAGGCGATGAGACAGGCTCCAGAGGAGATGACACGTGCCCAGGTCATAGCCTGAGGCAGAGCTGAGAGTCTCACCTTAAAGCCTGAACTCAACACAACCCCCTTACTTCAGAGGCTCTGAGAAGGTCCCCCAGTCTTGTCCTGATAACACAGCAGGGAGCAAGTCTGATAAGGGAGCCCAGGTCTTTGGTTGTTCCCACCACACCGTGGCCACTGAAAACAGAAGCCACTTAAATGTCCCCACTTGGGAAAAGGGCTCAGTAAATAAAGGTAAAACAGTCTGTGATACCCCCAGTTCCCAGGCAACCCTGGTCAGCTAGGCCGGAGTGGGTGCCAGCCTGTGATCCTTTGATCGGGTACCCAGGATGACACATGTCTTGGGTGGCCCATGAGGGCAGCTGACAGACAGGGGGGATGTGTGTAGTTTTCACACCAGGGGCCCCAGCTACTCACCTTTAGCAGGGACCCTTCGTCACCCTGGGAGCCCTTGTAGCACTTCTTCTGCTTCCCATTCACGGTGTTGTAGACTCTGGAGAGGTGGGGGCATAATGTGGCCAGTGGTGGCCCTGCCCACCTGCCCCCTCTTGCATTCTGGTCCTAGCCTTACCTACCATCTTCCTCTCTCCTGGAGGCCCCTTGCCACCTCTTATCTCCCATCTGATGCCTGGACCGAAATACCATCTCAGAAAATGAGATGTCCTCTCAGGCTGAGGTCAGATAAGTTATGTATTGGGGTATCCATTGAGTTAATGTCTGTTAACATCTGTCTTCCTCACTACAGAGCAAGCGGAGTGCTGGCACTCAATCTGAATGAGCAAGTGAAAGGGTGGAGAACCTTTGTGCACATGCTCTCCCCTCTGCACAATCCCTCTCTCCCCTCCCCCGGCTCACTCCTCCACATCCTTCCCAGTCTCAGTTCAGATGTTCTTTCCATCAAGCCCTGCTTGATCCCCAGGTAGGATCAGGGGTTTCCCCAGGGTCCCCCAGATCCACTGGGCTCCCCTAGCCCTGACCGCTCCCTGGTGTCACTGTCTAGTGAGGTGTCCACCTCTCCTCCCTCGGACTGTGAGCTCCATGAAGGCAGGGCCTGGGGCTGCCCTGCTCACTGCTGTGTCTCCTGCACTACCCTCCCAGACAGGTACTCAGGGAATGTAGGTGAATGAATGAATTTATGAACCACATCAGCGCCTCCTAGTCACCCCACATGGGCTTCTGGAGACCCAGCAGGAACCCTCTGCTGACCCGGAGGCTGGGCCTGGGTGAGCCCAGTTCCTAAGAAACACTTGCTGGGTCCCTCTACCCAACCCAGCTCTTTAGGGTCCAGATGAGGAGGGGGAAGAGAGCAGGGAGATCATGAGCAGACAGAACCGACTAGATCTTACACAGGTCCTACTCAGAAACCAGGCTGGGCTAAGAGCCCAGCTCCTCACCTCACATTGCGGTCCTGGCAGGCCACGGCCACATACTTTTGGGTGATGTCGATGTCCATGTCATACAAGGTGGTCTTCTCTGCCACGTGGTGGGTACGGACAAAGTGTAGTCCATCTGAGGCCTGGCAGGGCAGGCAGGGCCTTCAGAGGACACCCCTGACAAGTTTCCCACCCCAGCCCTCAAGGAGGCCAACCCACTCTACCTGCTGGGCACTGCGGAAGTAGATGCTCTTGTCAGCCCCACAGCTGATCATCTGGATGTCTCTATTGCCTGGAGGAGAAGGAGGTAGTGCATTAGGCAAGGCTGGGCCCCTGCTGAGTCTGACTGGGGCCAGGGATCCTAGCCAGGGAACTCACTGCAAGGGAACTCCGGATTCCCGGAGGAGGAGAGTGGGTGCTGGGTGCAGGTAGGACTCCAAGATGTAAGCTGTGTGTATGAGGGGGGTACAGGTGGAGCAGTGGCCTGGCAGGTCTCTGCAGAGCAAGGGCAGACAGGGAAACATGTCAGAGACACGGAAGGGGCACCACGTCTGATTTGGGATTTGGAAAGGTGATTCGGGCAGCAGTGTGGAGGCGGGACCAAAGCGGGGAGCAAGTGGAGACACGCAGAGGGTTGGGAGGCTCATGCCATCATGAACAATCAGAACACCCACACGTACTTCAGGCCAGGCCCCATTGCCACATGCGCATCGCGCATCCCCTTCTGATGGCTCACTAGCCACCCCACTGTACAATTGTGAACCCAGGGGCTTAGAGTCACCCAGTCCTTGTTCTAGAGCACAGAGAGTCCGGACAGGACCAGTATTAGACCCAGGCATTCTCTGGCTAAACACTGTGCTCCAAACCCGGGCTTCCTTTCCATGCCTCAGTTTCCTGTCTGTACAACAGGCCTATGACAGCCCTTGCCCCCACGAAGTTGTGTGAAGCCTGTGGAACAGTGGCTGCACCCAGTAAGCACTATAAATATCCTTGCTTTTCTTCTTTCTTTATAGAATTAGAATAATAACAGCAAATACCTTAGAGTTCTGGTGAGAATATAAAGACAGAACAGATACAAAACACTTAGAGCCTTGCTAAGCACAGATCTAAGCAGTGTCCTTGCTTCACTGCAGGACATTTGAAAGGGCTCAGGCCTGATGCACAAGTTAAGATGTTACTCAAGCAGGAGTCACTGGCTCACAGAAGGCAGTGAGCCCTGTGTTGGGGTGGAAGTGTAACCTGGGAGGGACCCAAAGAGGCCTGTAAGTTACTGGTAATGTTCTGCTTCTTAACCTGGGGTGGGGAGTCCAAGGACCTAGCACTGTTAGGACACAAGTCACTGGTTATAAACAATGAGTGTGTCTGTTCTAGTTCATATGTACTGATTAAGTACCTTGATGTGGAAGTTCATTGTACTGTTCTGTAAACTATCTGTATTGTATTCATTTATTTGGATATTTTTCAGATAAAACTGTTAAAGACTGAATCTTATCTTAGCAGGGCAGTTTCAGTCAGGTTTCGACTGGCTGGAGCCCAGTTTATACTAAAATTATCAGCGTTTTGAGCATAGCTCAGCCACAGCAGGGCACTCAGGAACTAGGGTTAGGAGTTACACCCTCTCAGACTGGCTGGGGGTTCTAATGAAAGCCCACACCTTTCAAGAGATGGCCTTAAGGACCAACTCCTGGGCCACCCCTTGGCCAGTCATCACCTCTCTTGGATCTAGACCATTCGTGAAAGTTGATGTCACTGCTGGCCAAACTGCTAGACTTGCTGATTTATTCTAACTAACTCTATCCCATGGAATGAACAGGTTTTTAAAGATGTCTGAAAGTTTTAGCTGATCAGCTTTGGTTGTCTTCATCAAGACACGTCAAACATTGTTAACTTGTTTTTGTCCACTGTTAACTTGTTTTGGCTACGGAGAGGTAGGGCAGAAAGCGGGGAGGATCAAGGGACATTAATACATTCTCAGTCACAAGATTATATGTAAAAAAAAAAACTTCTTCATAGTCAAGAACTTGGAATGACTACATAGATGTATTCTCTTCATGAGTACATTCTTCTGGAATATAGTTTTGAATATGCTCTTGGGTTCTGATCAATTAAATCTCATAGGACCTGCCTCCTCTCCCCTTGGAATTCCTTAGGACCAAACCTTCATACTGAATCTTTTGAGTCTAAAGGGAATCCCTTTGATTTCCTGGCTGAGGATGCACTTTGGAGGGCAGCCCAAGGCAAGATCCTAAGCCTGCACCTACTGCTGTGTGACTCTCGCTGTAAATGAGGTAAGGAATGGACTAACTGCAGTGCAAGGATCCTCCCCAGCACAGAATTAGCTCCTGGCAACCTTTGCAGTCACCTATTTTTCTGCCAAAGTCACCAGTGCCCATCCCGCGGTCCTCTCACAGGATTGGCACCCCAATTTCTTTTTGGTGAATGGCATTCACCTAATGTCAGTCCTTCTGGATCAGGGGTGGAGGCAGGTGTGGGCTGGGGGCACGTGAGTCAGACCTGGCCCAAGAAAACACCCTAAAGCCCTGGCACCGATAACTGTTCTGAAAAGGGCAGGTGCCTCAAGCCTGCACAAGGGAATTCAGCAACCAATTTCTGCCAAAATTGATAGGAAGAGGGGAAATCTCCTTCGAGTGGCACAGTGACACCCAGATGCTGCCCACCACAGAAAGGTGTAGCTGACAGAGGGAGTCTTGATGATTTTAAAAAATAATAATAGTAGAATAAATCAACCTTTGGATCCAGCTGGGCCTGAATCCAGAGCTTGCTTTTTCCTTTTTTGTTCAAACTAAAGGGAGTCTTGTTATTACGTGTAGCCAAAGGGGTGCACCAACCAAGGCAGGCGAGGCAGGAAGGAAAGGACTCACCAGCAAACTTGATGGCCGTGATGGAGGAGGAGTGGTCGTCCAGGGTCTGCTCCAGGTTGTAGTTCTTCTCCACATTCAGCACGTGGATCAGTCGGTCCCGACTGGCTGAGGCCAGCAAGGTCAGTCCTGTGAGTGGACAGGGTGGCACTGGGTTCTCAGGAGGCTGCCCGATGCCTTGGCCTCCCAGAGAACAATGTGACTGAGCTTTCCAGGCCTCGAAAAAGGGGTCTTTGGTGCTGTGACTGCAGCCACCTGGCCTCAAAGCCCGCAAGGGGCCGTTCCCCCAGCTCTGCAGTCTCTCCCCAGAGCCCCTCAAACCTTGGCACTTCACATCTCATGCCCAGTTCGGGGGGATGAATCTTGATGTACATGGACGCTCTGCCACCTGTGCCCACAGCAGACATCCCAGCAGAGCCCGGCACTCCTTCCTGCCAAGGCCAACTCTTTGGCTGCCATGTGAAGCCCAGCCAACTTCTCAGCCTCCCCAGAACACTGCTCCTTCACTCTCTGAACTCCGGCTACCTGGGTCTCGTCCAGGCCCTACTGACAACCCGCTGCCACACTTCCTTCTGCCAATGGGTCTTCCCTGCTGGCCCCCTCAGACAGTGCCAACCCAGGTCGCCTCGCATGTCTGAGGGCTAACACGTGACTTGAGGTGGAGGGGAGTTCATGAAGGATGTACTGAATGAAAAGAGTTTTGAAGAAAAACTGGTGGGTGGTGCCTGGGTGACTCAGACAGTAAAGCATCCGACTTCGGCTCAGGTCATGATCTCATGGTTCCTGACTTCGAGTCCCGTGTCGGGCTCTGCACTGACAGTGCAGAGCCTGCTTGGGATTCTCTCTCTCTGCCCCTGCCCTGCTTGCTTGCTGTCTCTCCCTCTTTCTCTCTCTCTCAAAATAAATAAACTTAAAAAAAGAGAAGAAAAGAAAAGAAAAACTGGTGGGACAGAGGGTGCAGGGACAGAGGGTGCAGGGAAACAAATAAGGAGAAAAGAGTATGGGAAAGATTGCTAACATATCTATTCCTGCCAAAATGTTCTATTCCTGCCAAAAATGTATCAGCAGAATCAAATCATGAGGAAAACAGACAAACCCAAACTGAAGGAAATTCTGTAAAATGGCCTATACTCTGCAGAAAGTCAAATCACAAAGACAAAGTAAGGCTGTGGAAATGTTCCAGAAAAAAAGGTGACAAAAGAGCTATGAAAACTAAATTGTGAACCTGGACTGGAAAAACAAAGGTGCTACGAAGGACAATACTGGGATAGCCGGCAAACTGGGAGTAAGGACCACGGAGGAGATAACAGAACCATATAAAGTGAAACCTCCCATTTTTTTTTTTTTTTAAGTTTATTTATTTATTTTGAGAGAGTGAGAGAACACGAACAGGGGAGGGGCAGACAGAGAGCAAGAGAGAGAAAATCCCAAGCCAGCTCCATGCTGTCAGCATAGGGCCTGATGTGGGGCTTGAACTCATGAACTGTGAGATCATGACCTAAGCCTAAATCCAGAGTCAGATGCTTAATCGACTGAGTCACCCAGGTGCCCTGAAACCTCCATATTTGATAAGTGCACATGGTCCTGTAAATGGATATCCTCATTCCTAAGAAATGCTCACAGACACATCGAAGAGTGAAAGATCATGCCTTCAACTTAGTCTCAAACAAGTTAGCCAAAGAAATGTATGTGAGAATATTTTATGTCCGTGTGCATAGGGACACACACGTGCACAAACACAGAGATAGAAGTGGAGATGGGGAAACAGGTAAAGTCATATATACAGTCATAGGGTCAGATAGAATTTAAAAGAAAAAACCCTGAGGAATCTGGGTGAAAAGAATATGGGTATTCATTCTAATACTCTTGCAATTTTTCTGTAGGCATTGAACTTTTTCAAAATAATATGGTTGATCTGTGATATATAATATAACTGTTGCTCTCTTTTTTCCAGCAGAGGATGAGCTCATTCATACTTTCTCTCATTCAACACTCACCTCTTTCACCTCAAAGCTATTCAGAGCTCTGGGGACCAGGGTAAGCAAGTCAAGCCCAGTCTTGCCTGCCCAAGTCTTGCATTCTAGAGTCCTGGCTACCCTGGTCTCAGGGCCCGGTGACAGGGCTTACTACACACAGGACTGCCAGCTGTCACTCACAGCCCCACGAGACATCAACCACTCATTTCTGTGGCTTGGCCAGGGGGGGAATGCTCTCCTGCTTTCCCCCTACCTGCCCCTCACCCCACACAGGTTTACCTGTCTCAGGCTTGGAGTACTCCAGGCACAGCACCTCAGCATCATGGGCCTCCACCTTGACCAGCTCGTCCATGAAATGTAGCTCGTGGATCCTGGGAGACATACGCTGTCCGCTGTACCCTGCCCGGAGCCCCCACCCCTCAGCGCTAGGTGTTCTGCAACTGCTAGAAAAGGTCAGAGCAGCCCGCCGGGCAATGTGGGAAATTCCTGCCCCGGCCAGCTAATCTAGATGCCCAATCATTCTTCTCCTCTAGAAACCAGCTATCTTAAAGGTAGCAGTGCCAAGCCTGGACCACCTAAGCAGCACCCAGCCCCTTATGGTTCCATGGGCCAGGACTAGGACAGTCCTCTGGGAGAACAGGGGTTAGGACAGGGCTATATCAGAGGTGATTCCTGGGGGTGGGGCAGGGGCCAGGGGTCAGAGGTCATGCTCAAGGATAGGACCTATAGGTATGGGACATTTGATTCCTATCTCTCATTCTTAAAGACTCTCAAATCTAAACTTTCCTCATTCTCTCCAACTGAAACCAAACAACCCGCTCTCTAGGATGACATAAGAGACAGTCACTCCACGTCCTTCACTCTACCTGTCATCTTAGCTTAGCCACTGGCCTCTCCTGCCTCAGTTAACCCATCTAGAAACCAGCTGCTAAGAGCAGCATTTCCACCAGAGGGTGGGTGAAAGGGGTAAGTGTCAAGCCAGTGGCCAGTCAGGGAGGAGTGCTACGTCCATGTTGGCTCGCTGCTGTTTTCACCATTCACAGCAGAGCGCAGTCAGTGTGAACGGCCCACGGACACATTCGGTTTGCCTCACACGGTGATTGGTGTCCAAACAGTTGCCAGCATTTAAAAATCAAAGAATTTCACAGAGAAAACTCAGCCCTTTGCTCTACTTGGACGATGGGAACATGTGACAATGCAGCCTGCACTCCTGCTGCCACACGGTGGCTGCCCCTTCATGGAGCACCTGCTCTCCGGCTCCCTATCCCTTTCACTCCTCCAGTCTCAGCACCCAAGTGGTCATAGCTGTCATTCGTCAACTTAAATCTCGTGATGAGGTTCATATTCTGTCAGCGCCTATTGGGCCGGTGACATCTTAAAAAACCTCTACAGTGTGGGAAAACAGCCTGAGCCCTCATATGTCCCATCCTCCTGCCCCCCCCCCCCATGCCACCAGGACCCCCCACGCTCCAGCTGGCATCCTCTCTGTCCAGAACTGTCCCCCTACCCTAAGGTCACACATGTGTGCCTGTCTACAACATGGGCACAGTTCACAAGCCCCAGCTGCGGAGGTCCCCGTGGCTGCCCTATGTCAGCCCTCCGGAAGACGCTTCTTAGCTTAAAGTCGTCAGGGACAGCTGCTTTCCAGCTTGCTAGTCACAGTCCCTCATTCCCAGTGGGCCGGCGGGGGTGGCGAGGCCAGGGCTCCTTCACACCACCGAGTATCCAAGCCTGACCTGGGAAGTGTCTGCTAATCACCCTCCAGGGCTCACTTGCCTCAGATTTCCACTTCGGTCGCCTGAAGCCAAGTGCTGGCCATCAGGACTGACCTGCATGACCCGCACCCCAGCTTTCACGTCCACAGGCGTCCCGTTCTCACCCCCCCGGTCTGGGAAGTGCGACGTGTCCTGCAGGTGCTGGATGTCATTCTCTACGTACACTACCTTCAGCAGGGTCTGCGGAGGGAGAGGGCTGAGGTCAGTGCTCTGGAAGCGCCAAAGCACCTCTGCAGTCCTGTCTCCCCACAGCCGGCCTCCCGTCCTTCATTAGCTCCAGAACTCCAAATCTGACCTTCACTACTCAGAGTGACTGTTTCCTAGTCCCCCTGGCAGCTGGGTGAGGCTCTGTGGATACATTCTGGTCAATGAGATATGAAACAAGTGAGAACACTCTGCTTCCTTTTCCTCCGTCCTGCTGCCTGGAGCTCCTGCAGCCATACTGGATGACAAGGACAAGGATGACTCCAAAATGGCAGTGTGGACAGCTAAAGGCTCTCGGGTCTCTAAGGGCTTCCTGCAGCTGCCAAAACAGCCTGGACTGGTGACCTCCAGACTATTTTTATGAGTCAGAAAACCAAACTTTTCCTCTTGGCTTTGGGTTTTTCTATTGTATGCAGACAAATATAACATGTATATCACACAGGTGCAGAAGAGAAGGTGGTAGTACTGGGTGGGGGGGGGGGGTGAGGGGAGTAAAAGGGCACCTACTACACACACCCTGCATTAAGGGCCTGTTTTGTTCCAGCCACAGTGACTGCTCAGGTTTTCCAACTCCCCAAACTCTTTCTCACCTCAGGGCCTTTGCACAGGCTATTCCCTTGGTGTAGGACACTCTCCCCTCCCCTCTTTGCTCATCCCTATCCTCCACATCTCAGCTCAGTTGTCTCCTCCTCCAGGAAACTGCCCCTCACACTACAGATAAAATCAGATGACACTGTTACATATCCTACTAACACTTCACAATTTATTTCCATGCTTATCATGCTTATGATTATACCATAATTTGTGCAGTTATTGGTGCCTCTCCCTTCTAGACTGTGGGAGCCACAAGGGCAGAAGGAGGGTCTTAGTCACTGATGTGTCCCCAGCATGCAGCATAGCACCTAGCATAGATCTAACTAAGCATCTGCAGAATAAATGAATGCATGAATCAGATCTCAGCTCCTAAGAGAAGCTCCCTCACTGACCTAGCAATATCAACCATTTCTTCAGCCCTCCCAACATCATGGCTCTCTTTGGGACGCTGCCAGCACCCTCACCCAAGGCTTCCCTGTGTGGCAGTTAGCTAGACAGGGGAAGCCCCTCCCTGATTTGGTCTGTCAGGTGTTCTTCCAGAGAGTTCTGACTCAAGACCTGGGGAACAATTTCATTTCTACTGAATATGTCAGGTTGCCTGGAGTAGCTGTGTTGACACACCTAGAACGCAGGAGCTGATGGGCAGAGAGAAGCAAAGAGGACAGACCACACTACCTCAGAAAGAAAAAGAGGGAGAGAGTGAGAGACGAGAGAGAGGGCGACAGAGTGTGACCGGTCTTGCTTCCTGCTTCTTGCCCTCAGTGAAACTTAACACCAAGGTCCATAAGACCCCCTCTTGTCCCTATATCCTACTTAAAGTTTGTCTCAGTTCCTCCTAAAATATGGTTCATAATTGAGCCACTCACATTACTGAAGATATTTTTCTGCCAGTGAGAGTCAGGGCTGCTATCCATGTTCCAAAAGCGGATGGTGTTGTCTGAGGAGCAAGTAAGAAAAGATCCTGATGGCAGACAAGCTCTCTGATCTTCAAACTCCGGATACACCTACAGTCCCCAGAGAACAAGGCAAAGGGCGATTCATTACAACCATGTCAGTGGCAGCATTATGATATACTAGTGCATTTTGGTGACAAAAAGTATGTGGCAGATAAACAGGCAAGGCGTAATGCCTTCTATGTTAAAAATGAACAAGAAAACAAGGACACCGAATGCTACTATATATTGTCCATGCCCCATCTTCAGCCCAGGCCATGAAACATCCCCACACGTAAATTTCCAAGGCAAATGGGCAGCTCCATCAAAAATCACTAAGCACAAAAGGAAACAAGGTACCATGAGCAAGAAGCAGCAGAAATAGCCATCCAGCTTCAAATACTGGAATTATCACACAGAACATAAAATAACTATGTTTAACATGCTTAAAGAAATAGAAGAGCTTTGACAAGAGTAAAAGTATGACTAGCCGACCATAAACTATAAAGACTAACCAAGCAGGGCTGAAAAACAACAAAATAGAACTATTTCTAGAAGCAAAATGCAGGTCAGACAATCAAAAAGATGACATATAGAGAGATTTCAAATCTGGAAAACCGGGTTCTGAGGAAATGATAACAGCAGTAGCACAGATTTTTAATCTAAAATCGCCACATCAAAATGAGCAACCAGATATCAAAACCAAAACCCCACAGACAACACTTACAGCAAAATTAGGTGATACGATATTCTCATAACTCCCAAAATACAAGCAGGTAGGGACTAAATACCTCCAGTAGTTTGTCAACATGTATATGAGAGAACACAGAAGGAAGCAACTTTGTTGTTGTTCTTTGAGTAACTCTGTGGTTACCCAACAAAGGATAACCCCAAAGTAGCCAACGGGTATTCACAGGGAAAGTACAACAGTTCAAATTGAACAGCAGTTCAAACTGGGAGGGTTTTATCCACTCCAACAGTGGTTGAGTGTGTGTTTTGGCAATTAGGTCGGAAGGGGCTGGAGCTGTGAAGATCCTGTGAACTCTTAACACTGACCTGCCATGGCTCTCACCCATGGCCAAAGGCCCACCCAGAAGGAAAACAAGACTGATCAGGATAGACACTGGAGAGCCAGAGTAAAGAAAGGCTTAGAAAAAGGTAATAGACACTGGAGAGCCAGAGTAAAGAGGAGGCTTAGAAAAAGGTAGGGGCACAACACATAAATAGGAACATAATAAGGAAATATCAGAAAGCAAGCTGCCATATTTTTTTAAATAGTATAAAAATCATAGAAGATGGAATCCTTTCTTGGGAAGCTAGAAAATCTGCCCTCAACCACACCAACTTCTGTTTTTATTTTTATTTAAGTAATCTCTACACCCAAGGTGGTGTTCAAACTCATGACCCTCAGATCATGGCTCTACGGACTGAGCCAGCCAGGTGCCCCATGAACTATACCATTTCTAAAAATGAAAACAAAAAAGGACCAAACTCCAGTCCCAAACAAAGTTACCCTTTAAAATAAAAGGAAAAGAAAGAAAGCACACCAGAAACATATTTCCCCAAAACAAAACAATTTCCCAATTAGGAAATTCAGAAACAAGATGACAGAATTCAGAGTTAGAAATAAATGAAGAGATCATTTCAGGAATAAAAACCAAATTAGAAGGAATCCAAAAGCGAATAAACACAAAAAGGTAAGGCATGAAGAAATAGGTAAAAAGGGGGCTTTTTTTTTTTATCTTTTAAGTTTATTTATTTATTTTGAGAGAGAGACAGAGGGGGCCAGAGGGGGAGGGGCAGAGAGAGAGAGAATCCCAAGCAGGCTCCACACTGTCAGCATGAGGCAGAATGGGGGGCTTAAACCCACAAACCATGAGATCACATGACATAACTGAAACCAAGAGTCGGACACTTAACCAACTGAGCCACCCAGGCGCCCCTAAAAGGGGGAAATTATTAAAAATAAAACAAATGATGAAAGAACTAAAAGGATTTGAGAAAAAGTGACACTACTGGAGCTAGGCAATGAGAATCCAACATATAGATAATAGAAATCCCTGAAGAAAACCAAATCAAGGGAACAGAAATACTAAAATGTATACAGCAGGAATATGTCTACCTATAAAAACCAATACTAAGATATACTCTAGAGTAACATTACTAGGCCTAAAAGTAAAAGAAAGAAATCCTTTGGGCTTCTAGGCAAGCACAGAAAGTGACTTAAAAGGGAAAACAATCAGACATTTCAATAACCATAAGAAAATGAAATAATGTATTTAAGAGAGACAAGGAAAGAAAACATGAGCCAAACATTTTCTATCCAGCAGGAGTGACTTTCAAGTATAAAGGGCAAATATAAACTTACCAATATGCAAAAACTCATATTGGGAGATACTGTCCCCATGAACTGTTCCTGACAAATCTCCTAAAGAATGAGCTCCAGGGGCACCTGGTTGGCTCAGTCAGTTAAGCGTCTGACTTTGGCTCAGATCATGATCTCATGGCTCGTGAGTTTGAGGTCCACGGGCTCTGTGCTGTCAGTGCAGAGCCTGTTTCAGATCCTCTGTCCCCCTCTCTCTGCCCCTCCCCCGTGCTCTCTCTCAAAAAAAAAAAAAAAAAAAGGGGCGCCTGGGTGGCGCAGTCGGTTAAGCGTCCGACTTCAGCCAGGTCACGATCTCGCGGTCCGTGAGTTCGAGCCCCGCGTCGAGCTCTGGGCTGATGGCTCAGAGCCTGGAGCCTGTTTCCGATTCTGTGTCTCCCTCTCTCTCTGCCCCTCCCCCGTTCATGCTCTGTCTCTCTCTGTCCCAAAAATAAACGTTGAAAAAAAAATTAAAAAAAAAAAAAAGAAGGAGCTCCAGACAACAAAAACAACTAGAGACATCAACATAGATTAAATATATAGTTACTCGTGGAACAAAGAATAAATGAGGGTGGTCAAGTGACATCACTGAAAACGGCACAGCGGGGAGAACTCCAAAAAGCTATCCCTCCACCAAAGCAAACTTAAGCTCCAAAAAACTGTCAGAATCAACTTTTTCAGAACTCTGGAATCTAACTTACAATAACCAGGGAGAGCTTAAAAAAGAAAGAAGCTGCTGCATTTTGACATATAAGGAAACTGCTGTCAAATCACGACAGCCGACATCTCAGATAATGGAAAGACTTAAGTGACTACACATGAAAAACAACACAATCTTTACAAAAACAGTTCAGAAAAACCACTAAACAACTACAACCCACACAACAAACCCCAGCATGGAGGAGAAGAATTTGATTTCCAGAGTCATCACATTATAAAAATCAAAATATCTAGGTTTCAACAAAAAAAATTATGAGATAGGCAAGAAAAGAAGAAAATAAAAATAAATCCCATCTTAGGAGTAATTACCTTAAATGTAAAGGGATTAAACTCTCTAATAAAAAGGAAATTATTGGCAGACTTCATTAAAAAAAGATCCAACTCTCTGTTGTCCATAAGAGGCTACTTTATATCCAGACACATACAGGGTGAAAGTAAAGGTATGTAAAAAGATACTCCATACAGGAGTACTACGTGGCAATGAGAAAGAATGAAATATGGACCTTTGTAGCAATGTGGATGGAACTGGAGAGTGTTATGCTAAGTGAAACAAGCCATACAGAGAAAGACAGATACCATATGTTTTCACTCTTATGTGGATCCTGAGAAACTTAACAGAAACCCATAGGGGAGGGGAAGGGGAAAAAAAAAATGAGGTTAGAGTGGGAGAAAGCCAAAGCATAAGAGACTCTTAAAAACTGAGAACAAACTGAGGGTTGATGGGGGACTGGGAAGGAGGGAAGGGCAGGTGATGGGCATTGAAGAGGGCATCTTTTGGGATGAGCACTGGGTGTTGTATGGAAACCAATTTGACAATAAATTTCATATATTAAAAAAAAAAAAGATACTCCATACAAATAGTAACCAGAAAAGAAATTTGCATGTATATAGTAGTATCAGACAAAATAGAGTTTAAGTCAAAAACTGTTACAAGTGGGGGTGCCTGGGTGGCTCAGTCAGTTGAGCATCCCTCTTTCGATCAGTTCATGAGCTCAATGCTCATGGGTTCAAGCCCCTGTTGGGCTCTGTGCTGACAACTCAGGGCCTGGAGCCTGCTTCAGATTCTGTGTCTCCCTCTCTCTCTGCTCCCCGCCCCCTCATCCCCACACTCACACTCTGTCTCTCTCTCTTTCAAAAATAAATATTTTTTAAAAAATTTTTAAAAACTGTTACAAGTGACAAAGAAGGGCATTATATATTGATAAAGGGGCCAACCATCAAGAAGATATAACACAAACATACACACATAAGAGCAGAGAACCAAAATACACGAAGCAAAAACTGACAGAATTGGAAACAGCATTATAACAGTTGAAGACTTCAACATTCCATTTTCAACAAAAGATAGTTATAAGAAATTATCAATAAGGAAATAGAGGACTAGAAAAACACTATAAACCAAACAGACTAACAGATATGTAAAGAATACTCCACCCAATAATGGCATAACCCACATTCTTCTCAAGTAAACATGGAGCATTCTCCAGAATAGACCACCTATAAGGTAACAAAAGAAGTCAATACATTTTATTTTTTTTATTATTATTTTTTAACGTTTTTATTTTTATTATTGGAACAGAGAAAGACAGAGCATGAACGGGGGAGGGTAGAGAGAGAGGGAGACACAGAATCGGAAACAGGCTCCAGGCTCTGAGCCATCAGCCCAGAGCCCGACGCGGGGCTCAAACTCGCGGACCGCGAGATCGTGACCTGGCTGAAGTCGGACGCTTAACCGACTGCGCCACCCAGGCGCCCCAAGAAGTCAATACATTTTAAAAGACTGTAATCACACAAACAATCTAACGACAGTCAGAATGAAATTACAACTAACAGAAGGAAATTTGGAGAATTAACAAATATGTGAATATTAAATCACGCACTGTTACACAACCAATGGATCAGTGAAGAAATCAAAGGGAAATTAGAAAATACTTTGACACAAGTGAAAATGAAAACACAATATACCAAAACTTATGGAATGCAGCAAAAGCAATACTCAGAGGGAAATTTATAGCTGTAAATGCCTCCATCAAGAAAGTCTCAAATCAATAATGTCTCACCTTAAGGAACTAGAAAAGAAGAGCAAAGTAAACCAAGGGCTGCCAAGAAGATAAAAATTACAATGGAGATAAGGTTGTTTTTTTGTTTTTTGTTTTTTTTTTTCAGAAACAGAAAAGCTGATCCCAAATAGTGCCAATATTGATAAAGAAGAACAAAGTTGTAGGAAACACACTTCCTAATTTCAAAACTTATTACAAAGCTACAGTAATCAAAATTCTGTGCCATTGGCATAGAGATAGACATACATCAATGGAATATAACTGAGGGTACAAAATTAAATCCATACATCTATGGTCAATTGATTTTTGACAAGTGTGCCAAGATTATCCAAGGGGAAAGAATAGTCTGTTCAATAAACAGTGCTGGAATTATATACCCACATGCAAAATAATGAAGCTGGACCCTTGCTTCAAGTATAAAAGTTAACAAAAATTAACTCAAAAGAGACCAAAGACCTAAATGGAAGAGCTAAAATAATAAAACCCTTAGAAGAAAAGTAAATCTTCATGGTTGTGGATTTGGCAATGGTTTTTTAGTTATGACACCAAAGATACAAGCAATAAAAGAAAAAACTAAATTGAACTTTATCAAAATTAAAAATCTTTGTACATCAAAGGATACAAGAAAGTGGATAACATAAAAATGGAAGAAAATATTTGTAAATCATATATCTAATAAGGATATCCAGAATATGTAAAGAACTCTTACAATTCAAAAGCAAAAAGACAACCCAAGTAAAAACTGGACAAAATATTTGAATAGATATTTCTTCAAAGATATACAAATTACCAACTAGCACATAAAAAGAAATTCAGTATCATTAACCATTAGGGAAATGCAAGTCAAAACCACAATATACTACCATTTCACAAACACTAAGATGGCTATACTTCAAAAATCAAAAAAAAAAACCAGTGTTGGTAAGGATGTGGAGGATGGCTAGTGGGAATGTAAAATGATGCAGCTGCTGGGAAAAGTTTGGGGGTTCCTCAAAAAGTTAAACACAGAATTACCATATGACCCAGCAATTCTGCCCACCAGGTATACCACCCAAAAGAACTGAAAACAGATGTTCAAACAAAGCTTGTACATGAACGTTCATAGCAGCACTATTCATAAAGCCAGAGGATGGAAACAACACAAATATCCATCAATTGATGAACAGATAAACAAAACATGGTATATCCATACAATGGGATATTATTCAACCCTAAAAAAGGAATGAAGTACTGAAACATGTAAGTAACCACGTGGATAAACCTTGAAAACATTAAGTGAAAGAATCCAGACACAGAGTCTACATATTTTATTTTTCCATTTGTATGAAATATTCAGAACAGGCAAAGTCATAGCGGCAGAAAGGGTTGGGGAAGTGGGAAAAGGGATTGATTGCTTGGGTACAGAGTTTCCTTTTGAGGTGATGAAAATGTTCCAGTGCTGGATAGTAGGGATGGTTGTATAACATTGTGAATGTATTGAATGCCACTGAATTGTACATTTTAAAATTATTTAAATGGTGAATTTTATGCTATGTGTATTTTACCACAATATATATGTACACTTATTACCCTCCCCCAAATAAATGGGGTCATAAGGAAGAGAATGTGGTATGTAATGGTATATAATGATCAAATCACACAGAAATAGTATAACTATTTTTAAAAATGGGGGTGAATGGAGAGAACATAGGCAAAAAAATTGTTTTAAACTCTTTTCAAAATTGAGTAATCGTCATTCTCAGACTGTTGTACATATAATGTGGGAATAAGTAAATGATTAACTGGGGAGATATCCTAATTCCATCAGCCCCCATGTCTTTAGGATTCTGGAAGGATCAATCCAATACCTATGAGCATCCCCAGCACTCAGACAGTGAATTTGAAATACCAGTTCACACTGAAAACAAAACAAAAACTCAGGGCTTCTTCAAGAAATGGTTGATTCCAGGGGCGCCTGGGTGGCGCAGTCGGTTAAGCGTCCGACTTCAGCCAGGTCACGATCTCGCGGTCCGTGAGTTCGAGCCCCGCGTCGGGCTCTGGGCTGATGGCTCAGAGCCTGGAGCCTGTTTCTGATTCTGTGTCTCCCTCTCTCTCTGCCCCTCCCCCGTTCATGCTCTGTCTTTCTCTGTCTCAAAAATAAATAAATGTTAAAAAAAAAAAAAAAAATTTTAAAAAAAAGAAATGGTTGATTCCAGGTCTGGGACAGGAAATGTACAAGATGCAACTGGAACATCTCGTCATCTCCAATAGCAAGGAAGCTACCAAAGAAAGATTACTAGGGTCATGTCCAAAGGACTCAGGAGCCAACTTAAAGAGGCTCCCACTGGTCAAAGATGGGACAATTTGAGCTTTAATAATGTTAATAATTGCAATGGATTAAAATATATCCAATATATTTACATATATGAGTTTAGAATGATATTAAATAAAAACAACTAGTTACCTTTAGAGGACAGGGAACCAATTCATTATCTTGAAAACTGGTAAATAAAGGGAAAGAATCAAGCATTTATCCTGCCTTTCCTATATGAAGTGTACCACTGGGTGACCAAATGGTAGATGAGGGGAATTGTTTCTTCATATAAGTAGTCCAACTAATAAAAAGAAATGATAGAATTAGAATATCACCATATTGCAACCCCCAAGGAATAAATGGATCTATGCATTGAGCACCAATAGCTGCTAACAATAATTAATAAACTGTACATTTCTTTTGTGTGGTTTTCTAGATCTGTTCTATTTATAAAAGGTATGAGGGATAGAGATAGGACATTGGAGTTACAGATGAAGAGAAAGAACAGGGTAGAGGCAATTATTAAGTCTGTACTGGCTGTTCTTTCCAGAACTGATAAAAAGATGCACCCACAGATATTTTTGTTGAAGAGACAGATATATAAATAACAGGTGGATGCAAAGAAAATGAACTGAAAGAGCATATACTAAACCAACAACAAAGGTGAGGGTGAGAGAGAGGATTGGGGGATAGGGAAGTGATCAAAACAGTCTTTAGCTTTGAAATATTTCACCTGCTTTTCAAGGAGAATATATTTATACACAAAAATTTAAAGTTATTTAAACAACATGCTTGTTAAGAGAAAAGTGCTATCAGCAGAAAACTCAGATCTACGAAGGCAGATGGATTCAAGCAGTCAAAGGGCTAAATAATGCTTATTCAAACGGATCAAGTTATTTCTCCCAGTTTTGAACTGGGCCACCAAAAACATAATTTCTCTAGGACAAGTGCTCTATCAGTAAGAAATCTGAAGGACAAAAAAAGAAAAAAAAGGTAGAATACAACTATTTCCCCACCGGTTGTCTTATGTGCAAGGACTTAGAACAGCTTTAGAGAATGAAAACATCCCAAAGACTCATTCTCAGAAAACTTCAACACTTAGAAAAGCACTAAACTACACAAATGGCCTCCACAGCAAGCTCTCCAAGGTACACATGCTCTTGACACTGTTCTCCCCAGTGGCCACATGCCTCGCTTCCTGCAGGTCTCTGCTTGAATGTCATGTCCTCAGGACTTCCCTGATCATTCCCCTCTCTAGAATAGCACCCTTGATCCCTTTTGCCCTACGCTGTTTTATTTTTCTTTGGAGAGGTAATGCTGCTTGGTTGGTGTTGATGACGTGTGGGTTTACTCTCCCCCCCGAATGCAGGACTTTCATCAGTTTCCTTCCCAGCTATGTCTCCAGCACCTAGATAGAACAGCATCTGGCACAAAGTTGGGATCTTGTGAAGGAAGAGCTGAATGGGTTCCCTAAACTGCGGAAGCTTTCCCCAGATGAGCCCCAGATGGGAGCCGAGCAGGAACAGAGGGAAGAAAACAGGGACTCACCTCCACGTTCCAGACGTAGGAGCTGTGGAAGAGCTCCGACCACATCTTGCCTACTTTGTTGATGTCTTTGACATCCCAGATGTAGATGCTGTGGTCCTTATACACGCAGGACAGCCACTGATGGATGGGGTCGAAGGTCAGTGCCACCGTATCCGGGTAGACTGCTTCTGCCTTTCTGTGGAAGAGGAAGCTAACAAGGCCACATGTGCCATCAGTCACCATCAATGTCACTGTGAGTAGTGACAGCTGCTCCTGGTGACACTTGAGCTAGCTGCCTCTTGCTTGGCAATGCCATTCCTTATATTTGGAGTGGTCCATCTCCCACTCCAACTCCACTCCTCCTTCCTCCCTCCCAGTTCCTTTGCTTTTGCTTCTAGTCCAAAGGTTGTAAACTGGAAGCTTCTGGCTGGCCCCTGAGAACATTTGAATTTTTGACTCCTGTTGACATCTCTCTCCCTTCATCTAATCCAACCCAAGCTCCATCCTCTCTCTGAGCATGGAAGGATGAGTGGTCCATCTCCCACTCCAACTCCACTCCTCCTTCCTCCCTCCCAGTTCCTTTGCTTTTGCTTCTAGTCCAAAGGTTGTAAACTGGAAGCTTCTGGCTGGCCCCTGAGAACATTTGAATTTTTGACTCCTGTTGACATCTCTCTCCCTTCATCTAATCCAACCCAAGCTCCATCCTCTCTCTGAGCATGGAAGGATGATGGGCACATACCATCAGTTCTCAGTTCTCTCTCATTGGCCCCACCAACATGTGATCAAAAATCCCTATGCAAGGGGCTGGGGAGCTGTCCCCTGACCTGGGGCCTCCCTACAAAGGCTACAGTTTACTGAGCATCTATGACACGCCGATCTGAGAGCTTTAGCAACACTGAATTCCCAGTCTCCATGAGAGGTAGGTCCTACGTTTTACAGACACCAAACAGCCTTACATCAAAGGGGAAGATACAGCACAGCTCAGCCCTTCCACCCCCTCTCAACATGGCAGCCAGAGGGATCTAATGCTCAAGGCCTGACCATATAACCAATGCCAATGCCTGAAATCAGGCTGCCCACTGACATCAGAAAAGACTTCCTTTATTGGAAGGAAGCTTCTCCTGCCAGTCTCCATAAATGTTCAGACCTGTCTCCCAACATCTTCCCCTGGTACACTAGGCTCTGATCACACAGTCCCTAGCTGTTCCTGCAACACACCAAGCCCAGGGTGTTTTTCCCTTCAGGTCTTTACACTTGCTCTTGGGACCCAGCTCTCCACACAGCTGGCTCCCTCTCATCAAAGACGCTTCCCCTGGCTGCCAATCAACACAGCCCCATCCCCGGGCACTTTCCTTTCTGAGTCCCTGCTTTATTTCACCACAGCATTTACGACTATCTGAAATGGTCTCGTTTGTGTACTTGCTTATCATCAAGCTCCCTCACTAGACTGCAGACTTCACGGTGGCAGAGATTTTGCTGCCTCGTTATAGCTGTCTCCTTCCAGCCCAGGGCTGGCCAGATAGGTAGATGGGGCCGGAAGCATGAGTGAATGTCAGTGGACAGACTGAGTGGGCTCCTCTCCTTCCCCCTGCTGGGCAGTACCTGGGCTCCAAGCCCTGGGCCACGTCCACCCCAAGGTAGTGCGGTTTGGGCAGGTTCGCGAGGTACTGCAGGCTGTGGGCCTGGAAGATGCGGACTATCCCATCTGTGCAGCCGCAAAAGATGAGCTCCTGGCTGACACACAGGCAGGAAGACAGAGAGACCTGTGGGGGCAAAGGGAACACAAGTGTACTTGGTGTTCCATGTGGCCCAGTTCAGGGACACAGGGACTAACAGAACAGCCTCCAGAGAAGCCTTTTAGTTCTTTGGGTCTAAGAAGTCTATTTTAGCAAATTTTAAGACTTTTGAAATCAGGATGTAGCAGTCACCATTGAAAGAAACATGCCAGCAGGCAGACAGAGGCACAAATTATGACAGAATTGTTATTGTTTACAGAGGAACTCAGCTGTGTGTGGAAAATAATCTGTTCAGCAGATAGTGACTTCAGATAGGTAATTTGCAGTAACAGGGTTGAATATGAGGCTTACATTTTACTCCTTATTGTTTGAAAACAACTTCATAGAGATTATACTTCAGAGCAACACAGAAAAATGTTACCGTATACAGGAAAGACAATTGGGCCATCTATCCTGCCAGAACACACAGATGGACAGGGCAGGAAGTGCCAGACCTCTGGATACACATTACAGGAGTTTGTCCAAGTCTAGAGGAACTTAATTTATAAGTTGTCATTTATGACAACTGCTCAGGGGCTAACCATCCATCTGTCAAAAGCTTTGGACTTGCTTAAGCTGCCAAAGTTCTAGAAAGAGGATTCAGACGAGAAAAAAACGAATGATGTTTAACCAATTAGGAAAAACAGATGAAACTCTGAATTCTTCCACAGGCCTGACACCATTCCTTTAACCCTAAAGGTGAGTTCTGGAGGGGAGCCACAAGAGCAGAAGTGGGATGGGGTGCCTGGGTGGCTCAGTCGGTTAAGTGTCCAACTCCTGATCTCAGCTCAGGTCAATCTCACAGGGGAGATGGAGCCCCACATCAGGCTCTGCACTGCTTGGGATTCTCTCTCTGCCCCTTCCCGACTCACATGCTCTTTTCTCTCAAAAAAAAAAAAAAAAAAAAAAAAAAATCAGGAGTAGGAAAAGGAGGGAAAACCATTATGCTCCTGCTGATAGCCAATGGGCATCCAGTCTCAGAACAGGAAGACAGTTTGGATTCAAACCCTCAGATCCTGAAGAAAAGTAGTTCTGCAATTTATAGATGTAACATCCTTTATTTTATTTGTTTGTTTATTTATTTATTTATAAGTTTTTATTTATTTATTTTGAGAGAGAGAGAATGAGAGTGGGAAGGGGCAGAGAAGAATCCTAAGCAGACTCACACCGTCAGCCTAGAGCCCAACTCGGGGCTCAATCCCACGAACTGTGAGATCATGACCTGAGCTGAGATCAGGAGTTGGATGCTTAACCAACTGAGCGACCCAGAAGCCCCCATCCTTTGGTTTAAAATGTTATAAGAGGGGCGCCTGGGTGGCTCAGTCGGTTAAGCATCTGACTTCGGCTCAGGTCATGATCTCATGGTTTGTGAGTTCCATCCCCATGTCAGGTTCTGTGCTGACAGCTCAGAGCCTGGAGCCCACTTTGGATTCTGTGTCTCCCTTTCTCTCTGCTCCTCCACTGCTCATGCTCTCTCTCTCTCTCTCCTTCAAAAATAAACATTCAAAAAAATTTTTTAAAAAACAAATAAAATGTTTTAAGAGCACCTCAGTGGCTCAGTCAGGTAAGCACCCCACTCTTAGTTTCGGCTCAGGTCGTGATCTCATGGTTCGCAAGACTGAGCCCTGCAACGGGCTCTGTGCTGATAGTGTGGAGCCTGATTGGGTTCTCTCTCTCCCTCTCTCTCTATGCCCCTCCCCTGCTCACACTCTCTCTCTCTCAAAATAAATAAACTTAAAAAAAAGTTATGTATTTTTAACATAGTCTTTTTTGACTGAAAAATGAAGTCAATCATACCTTAGATTAAAAAAAAAATGCAGTCCTCCCACCAGTTAAGAGTGCTCAGTGAAGAAGAAAAATGGGAACTGGATCAAACAGTGACAGGAGAGCGATTGTAACCTTGACCCCATTACAGGGTACCAGGCACTGTGCTGAGCACCTTCTATATATTATCTCATGGGACTCCCTTATTAACTCTGTGAGGTAGGCAGCAGGATTTCCATTTTACAGATGAGGAAACTGAGGCTCATTGAGGGAAAGTTACTCACCAAAAGTCTCACAAGCAGAACTTTTGAGAGGTTAAACCCAGAGTTAGTGGAATCAACTACCCGGCAGGGACATTACTGAATGTCCCTAGAGACACATGTCCTGGGAAGAGTGTTTTCCCCACTGATGGCAGACAGGGAGGGTGGGGTACCTTCAGGTTGATCCACTTCTCCAGCACCCTCTTCTCATTGAACTGGCAGAGGAGGCCCGAGTAGGACACACAGAAGGTATTGCCTGCCATCTGGCCCCGGCCACAAGCCACGCCACAGAAGATGTTGTTGTGCAGCTCTCCCAGGATGCCTGAACGCCCTACGAGGGGCACCGTGCCCGTCACCTGGAGGCACAGCAGGGCATAGTAAGACACTGTCCGCATGGCCTCGACCCCAGCAAGGTCACAATGGGACTCTCATGACCAGACGATATGACACATAGCTAAACAGAAGGGCTCGAAGGCATTCCTCCAAATGGAGGAGAAAGGAAGAAAAAAGCAGAACAGACACTTCTAGGCAGAGTGGCTGGAAGGTGGCAGTCCAGAAAAGAGGTCTGGCCCCAGGGTCTGTGTGTCGGGAGATTTCCCAGCAGGGCCTGACAGCACCTGAGCTGTCTGAGCTGTCTGAGCAGGCCCAGAAGCAGAAGCTGAACCAGAGGCCAGACAACCTCTGAGATCACTGGCTCCAAATCTCAGGTAGAAACAGGAGTCCACACTGCCCCTAACGGTTAACCGCCAGTCCTGGATAAGGGGACAGGGGCAGAAACCTACCTTTGCTTCAGTGGAGACTTCCAAGAACCAGAACCTCACATGCCGATTCCCTACGGTGACAAAATAGCTGCTGTCCTCTGAGAAAGAGAGGGCGATGACCCTGCATGATACCTTGTTGGAAGCCACCACAATGTCTTTCTGGAAGAATCAATGCACAGAAGTTCACGCTAGCACCCAGCCATTGGATCATTTGTGCCTGTGCCTGAGCCCTGTATCACTCAGCCATCCCCTGCTCCAGGTCAGTTTTCCTGGGGCCCTCTGGGCCCTTGGGGAAACCTACATGTGGCACTCTTATCTTTACTAATCAGAGGAGACTGAGGTTTGGAAAGGTTTCCATGCGTGAGTAAGTTCCAGAGCTCTCCCCAAGAGTCCCAGCTCTACAGCTCACACGTGGCAGAGCCTTTGCAGGATGAAATCCTCTCCATTGTCCTATATGGTAGGTGCTTCTCCCCACCTCTGCCAGGCTCAGAGAGGTGATGTCATGTGCTCAAGATCACACAGCACGTTGTGAACAGAGCCAGGATTTGCCACCCACTTCTGCCACCTCCAAGTCCTCCCCTAGCTGTTCCCAAATCCAGCCTTCAGTGCATATTAACTCACTGAATTCTCACAACTCAACAAGGGAGATGCTAACGTATCCCTTTTACAGATGAGGAAAGGGACCCACAGATAAGTAAAGTCACTTGCTCAAGGTCACAGCTGGTCAGTATGAGAATAATTACGTAATTCTACTAGTTAGAGCTTGTCGTATGCTTCACAGTAAGTGTCTAAAACTGGGATCAGCATGCACTAGGTGCTCAATAAATATTTTCCGGATAAATGAACACTTTACCAAATTATCTCATTTAAGTTCGCTCAATGCCTGAGCTGCAGGGTACCCCCACCAGTCTTCTCACCTTCCAGTCCCAGACGTTGAGTACCATGTCGTGCTGGTAGCCCATAGACACGATGTGCTTCATATTGGGGGAGAAGGCCACACAGGCCACGCCGTACTTATGGCCCAGCATCTCTGCCACCTGATTCTTCTCATCCACATCCCAGATGCGCACAGCAGGCCTGTGCCCGTTCTGGGGAAGGTTGGGCCATTACTGCTGCTGGGATCTGTACCAGGAGGGGCTGGAAGGGCTATTGGGGCTAAAATTGGCATTGCCCCAGTATGCCCCAAAGCCACCTCCCCCATCTGCCATGGGGCTTTCTGGCCCAGGAAGAAGCTATTCTAGGGGCTTCCCACACCTACTGTGGGGTAGAAGGAATGGCCCCAAGATCCCTCCCCACCCACTCACAAACACAACTCACCTCCCCCGTCACTATGTACTTCCCATCAGGGGAGAAGGCCAGAGCACTCAGCGACTTCCTGAGGGAAGGGAAAGGCGCCAGTCATTGGTTCCAAGGAGGGTAGGCAGCCAGACCCCAGCCTGGCTGTGCTCACAGAACTCTGCCCACTCCTTGCTCCCAAGCCTTGAAAGAGGCCAGGAGAGGTGAGTGCCAGCAGCTCCCACAGAGCCAATGTTGCCCATGTGCCCAGCACAGCATACAGCGCGTTCCCTGCATTCCCCACTGACAGAAGTGGGTCAGTGGCACAGGAAACCAGGCGTAAAAGCAAAGTCCCCAAACATAGATAGGGTGGTCACTGTACAAGGGCCTTCCTTTCCTCTTGCTCAGCAGGGGTGGGCTCCCTAAGGCCCCACCCACCCTGTAACCCTGAGAATTCAGGTGCAGGAAATGGTACCGATCTGTCCTAACTGTAGGGGGGGTGGTACTGGCAGACATCACACTGAGACAGCATGTGCTCCACTGCTAAACACTCAAAGTGTTCTGGAAAACCCATGAACAGCCAACATGTTTCTCTCTAGCCTGCACAAGGACTGAATGACCAGAGTAGTTTGCATGTTTTTTCTAGCAGCAAGTTTCATGGTTCCCACACTACGTTGTTTTTTTCCTCTCCCCCCTCTCTCCTTTTTATTTGAGAGAGGAGAGAGAGCACACACACACAAGCTGGGGAGAGGAGGGGAGAGAAAGAATCTCAAGCAGGCTCCACGCTCAGCTCGGAGCCCAACGTGGGACTGGGCTCCACAACTCTAGGATCATGACCTGAACAGAAATCAGTCGCCCAACTAACTGAGCCCATCAGGTGCCCCTCCACTCTCTCTTTTAATCCTATTTTACCTGTGTTCCTTAATGGTCTAGTAATGGTCTCCCTCACGTGAGTTAGTTGGTGTGTAGGTAACTAAGCGAATGTCTCTGAGTCTCTGACAATCTTACAGAACACTTATCATCATCACCTAACTCTCTGGTGGCTTCCCACAACTCCTAGGGCAGCACACAAGGCAAGCTGCCTACCCGATCGCCACCTGCCCGTCCTTCCTGGCCGACAGAAGCCAAATTTTAATTAGAATGGCAGTGTCTCCAGCTGGAGTACATTTCCTCGCCTCTCTACACAGGTACAGCTACGTGATTTAGTCTGGCCGGTGAGAAGTAAACTGAAACGCATGTGGGATTTCCAGAAAAGCTTCTCAAAGGCAACTCTTTGTCCTGATCCCCAATCGTTCCCCTTCTGAATAATGGACATGACAGCCAGAACTCCATCTTGGACCAGGAGACAACCTCAAGTACAGAGGCCTCACAACAGGCACGGTGGAACAAGAAGACAGGCAGACTGGGGTTCCTGAGGCTTGCAGAGACACCAGCCCCTGGGTCCTCACCTCCAGACTTCTTTCGAGCACAAAGAGCATGCCCTTGTGTTTGAAGCCATGCTCGTGGGTTTCTGTTGACTGCAGCCACTCCTAGCCTGTTGTGTGCCCTGACCCTGCGCCCGGTCCTCCACAAAATGCTCTATGGGCATCGCTGCACTAATTCCTCAAGCATGCTCCATGAACTCAGGTCTCTCAGCCAGTTTTGAGACAAGGAGACCTCAACACAGGGAAGTCCTGCCCAAGTTACCTGACAGGGCAAAGCCCTGGCCATCGGAATTCCCTGCAGAGGCTTTGAAAAATGTCAAAGCCATGCTAAGAAGCATGAACGAAAGTGTGGTGAGGAACAGGGTGATACATGCAGTTTCAGAGACGCTCCCCACAACATACTCACTAGTCACCGGGGGAAAAGAGAAGCTTCACAGTGGAAAAGCCTGGCAGACACCACCTTAACCAAGGGCCCAAGGGAACACCACTGGTCTTAAGAGAGGTCAATATCATGCACCGCCTGACAGAACGCACTGAGGAGGATGCAGCATTCTTTCTGAGGTGTTCCTGCCAAAGATGCAGAACCTCAGTATATCTATGAGGAAACATCAGACAAACCCAAAGGGTGGAGCCTTCTACAAAATACCTGGCCTGTCATCCTCAAGTGTCAAGGTCATAAAAGTCAAGAAAAGACAAAGGAACTGCTTCAGACTGAAGAAGACCAAAGAGACAACTGAGCAACGTGTGATTCTGGACAGAATTCTTTTGCTGTAAAGAACATTCTTGGGGTAAATGGTAAAACTTGAAAGAGGCTTAGTTGGTAGTGATGTACCAGTTTTAACTTCCTGACTTTGTTGAATGTACTGTGGTTTTGAAGGATAATGCCCACCCCATGCCCAGGAAATCCACACTGAAATATTTAGAGGCACAGGGGTATCATGTCCCCAATTTACTCTCAAATGGTTCAAAAAAAAAAAAATTACTATGTATATAGACTGAGAATGATAAAGCAAATATGGTAAAAGGTCAACATCTGGGGAAAATGAGTGAAAGATAGACAGGCATTCTTTGTATTGTTCTTTAAAATCTAAAATGATTTCAGGGGCGCCTGGGTGGCGCAGTCGGTTAAGCGTCCGACTTCAGCCAGGTCACGATCTCGCGGTCCGTGAGTTCGAGCCCCGTGTCGGGCTCTGGGCTGATGGCTCAGAGCCTGGAGCCTGTTTCCGATTCTGTGTCTCCCTCTCTCTCTGCCCCTCCCCCGTTCATGCTCTGTCTCTCTCTGTCCCAAAAATAAATAAACGTTAAAAAAAAAAAAAAAAATTAAAAAAAAAAAAATGATTTCAATGTGAAAAGTTAAACAATTGTTAAGACCCAGAAGCGGTTTCTGTTTCAGCCTCCTCTCCCCTTTGCTCCCTCCTCCAATTCCAGGCAAAAGAATCTCCGGCTGCTCCTCAAAAAACCAAGATTCTTACTCACTGCAGGGCCTTTTGCCCTTGCTGTTCCTTCTATCTGGAAGACGCCCCCTACACTTTTGCGGGGGTCACTCCCTTACTTCTTTCAGGTCTCAGCCTCCAAGAGGCCCTCCCCGAGACCTCTGATATGGTTTTTCTCCATTTTCTGCCTGCAAACCTGCCCTAACACATCCTCGTTATTTCCCCCATAGCGATGGTCAGAGTTGACTAGTAATTTGCCAACTGGTTTAGTCTGTCTTCCCTGCTGGACTGTCAGCTCTACAAGAGCAGAGATTCTCATGTCTTTTGTTCACTGTCCCCAGCACCTGGAACACTACCTAGCACAAAGCAACAACGTCGCTGAACCGACGGGTGAGTGAATGACTTAGTTACCCACCTACGAACTCCCAAGCCATGCGGGAAAGGGGGTGTGCGCCGGGACCCTCACCCCACCCCTACCCAATGTCCAGGCCCCAGCCTACCTGGCAGTGTTAAAAATGTGCTGCTGCTTGTTCTCCTTGGGGTTCAAAATCACCACCACACAGCTGGGGAGAAAGAGGGAAATGTGCCCAAACTGAGGGGAGTATTGGGGTCCAGGGATGATTCTATTCCCAACAGAAGAGCCCACACATAAATAAGGCTCTGAACAGAAGATTCTCTCCTCCTTCTCCAGGTGTCTAATGCTGAGAATCTTAGGACACTTCAAGTTATTAGATAATATATTCTTAAATAGAAACCAACACTTCTTCTGTCAGGCACTGGCTAATAAAGACCTTATGTGCACAATCTCTTTAAATCCTCACAAATGACAGGTAAAGTCGGAAATCTTAGCTCCCTCTTGTAGATGAGGAAACTTGAAGCCCAGAGAGGGAAAATCCTTTGCCCAGGACCACCCAGCAGGTCAGGAACAGAGTGGGGATATGAATCCATAACAGATTCAAGAGCCCACCCTTGTCCTCTATCCTGGACTGCATTGTAAAGACTCAATGACAGACAGATATTATTCATTAGGAAGGACTACAGATCTGCCCCTGCCCTCCAGGAGTGGAGGGGTCTTTGGCGCCTAGAACAGTGCCAGGCTAGATCAGTATTTATGGAATAAACAGGAGGAGATCTTCCAGTCCTCTCAACTACCCAAAAGGAGGATATTCCTAGTTGTGTTTTATGGACGAAGCAGCAGGGGTTCACAGAAGAGCACACGGTGGAGCTGGGACACAAATCCAGGCTGTCTGACACCATGGCTTGGGTATTTCCCAGAATCGCCACCACCTCCCATCTGCAGTCACAATAAGGCTTTCATGGTGCTCACCACATGCCGGTGCTGTTCTAGACCTAGATGGGCCTCTCCACAGTCCTCAGGGGTAGGCAGCTTACCTGCATCCTACAGCCAGAAAAGCCAAGGCCCGCCCACTCACTCACCCTGCCAGGTAGGCCACATGGCCTGTGCTGGGGTCACAGGTCAGGCCACTGCTGTTCTGGGCTGTGATGCCGAGCACCTTCTCGAGCGACACCTGTGGGGGAAATGTCCAAGTCAGAAGGACATGTCCCAGTAGGCCCTCCGTGGCACCACTGCCTCCGCCACCCATTCAGTCCCTGTTACATCTAATACTAACTGAACTTCTACAGTCGTGTGACCAACAGCTAACATTTGTTCTTCTCAACATTCCTTTGAAGGACACAGAACGATGAGGAAGACAGACAAAAACCCCTACCCTCCTGGAGCTCACATCCTAATCATGATGGGATGGAGGACATAAAAAATAAACAGAACAAACATGTAAAACAGATGCCAGGTGCTGATAGGAGCAGAAGAGAAAAATAAAGCAGGGAAGGAGATTGGGAGTATAGGGAAGAGAGAAGTCCTCATTGAGAAGGTGACCTCTGAATAAGTTTCTAAATATTTTACAAGGATGAAAAATTCGAAGCCTCACAACCCAAGGAAAGAAGGCACTATTATCACCCCATTTTACAGATGGGGACATTGAGGCCCAAGATCCCATGCCTGTGGAGTGACAAAGTTGGGATACAAACCCAGCTAGTCTCTGGCTCCAAAGCCAGTCCATATGTTGGGCCCTGCAGGGGAGACACAGGCGTGAGCAAGAGTGGACACCATCTATTCCCTCAACAAATTTACAGCCTAGAGGTTCAACAAGCAAAGAAACAAGTGAACAATCACATTGAAAGTTTTAAAATTATCTAAGCAAAGTAATTTAAATGAGCAAATCTCTATTGTGGTTGATTAAAACAATTTAGAGTATAGACTAATAGAATTGTGATACTTTCATGCTTTCTTTCAAAATGAAAGACTAGTTTCTTTTTTTTCTTAATGTTTATTCATTTTTGAGAGACAGAGAGACAGGGCATGAGTGGGCAAAGGGCAGAGAGAGAGGGAGACACAGAATCTGAAGCAGGCTCCAGGCTCTGAGCTGTCAACACAGAACCCAATGTGGGGCTTGAACCCATGAACTGTGAGATCATGACCCAAGCTGAAGTCAGATGCTCAATCAACTGAGCCACCCAGGCACCCCTGGAATAGACTAGTTTCTAATTAGTATTAAAGTAAAACATTCTCAAGCAAGTCCTTGGTATCAGAAATGAGAGGCATAGCATAATGATAGCTAACACTTACTGAGCATTTACCAGGAGCTAGGCACTGTTTAAATACCTGTAACTCTACCGACTCATCTAATACTCACAATAACCCTGTGATATGGTCATTATTGTCATCATCTCCATATTACAGACGAGGATATAAAGAGGCTCAGAGAGGTAACCCATCCAGGACGGAGCCATACCAGGACTCTAACCCAAGCAATCAGGCAATGGCACTCACATCGTTTTTATATCTGTCAATCAGCATTACTGGGCATTAATATAATATAATGGTCATTTTTAGAGTAGATCTTTTGTAAGCCAGATGGACTCTGTGCCACCAAACAAGAAAAATTAATGACATCAATTACCCAAAAATACACAATCAAAACAGTAGTAGCTACCACTAATAGAGAATTTACAATGCGCCAGGTATTGTTCTAATGCTTAACATATGTGAGCTCACTTAATCCTCACAAACACCTTACAAGGGAATATTTATATTATTATCTTCATCTTACAGATAAGGACACTGAGGCACAGAAAAGTTCATAACAAGAAGAACAGAACTGGGGTGCCTAAGTGGCTCAGTCAGTTAAGAGTCCAACTCTTGATCTCAGCTCAGGTCTTGATCTCAGGGTCATGAGTTCAGGCCCTGCATTGGGCTCCATGCTGGGCATGGAGAGAGAAGGGGGGGGAGGGTGGGAAGGGGTGGAGGAAGAAGAGGAAGAGGAGGGGGAGACAAAGAACAACAACAACAGAATTAAGGTTTAAGCCCAGGCATTCTGGGTCCAGAGGTTGCACTCGTTAAGAGTGCACATTACTTACTGCCTCTCTGAAATTGCTATTGTCATTCCTCTATTTTATGCAGTTTAGTGCTCACAAGGTACTTTCAGGAACCTACAAGGTAAGGGCTGTGAAGTACAGGGTGCTAGGTGAGAGATTAAAGTAAGTGTCTGTTTTAGGCTGGGGGAAGGCCTCTCAGGGTAGGGATATGCAGGCTGAGACTTGAGGGATGAGGAGCCAGTCGGATGGACTGCAGCAAAAACCCAAGAGGACTCAGCAAACACTTAGGAGGTGGTAAAGAGCTTGGAGCCTCAGGAAAACAGAAAGCAGGCTTGTGTGACTGAACATTTGAGAGAGAGGACCATGGAGGTATAGCCAGAGAGGTGGGCAGGGGCCACCAGGAACTGCAGCCAGAAAGGGGTGATATAATCAGAGCGCAGCAGGAAGCCATGTGGCAGGAAGAAGATCCACCAGCAGCTACCATGTTTCCACTCTCTAACTGGACTCTGCCAAGCAGGTCATAGTCACCATTTCATTCCTGCTCCCTGCAACCCCATGGTATGGTTATTAATACTTCTGTTTTATAAAAACAGACTTCGTAGCTCAGAGAGTTGGAGAACAATTTTTTTTTAATTGCTGCTGTGCTAATGGAATTCCTTCTGTCTACTCCAAAATCTTTGTTCCTATGTCTAAAGACTTAGGGAACTATTCTGTACTCCCTCCCGCAGGAAGCGTTGCTGAGATTTTACAATTATTCACATGTTCTCCATAATTTAGGGTGGCAATATGGAATAAGAATCCCACGTTGGTAAGTGAGAAGTAAAGAGAAGGCAGGTGAGGAGGGAAGGCGGAATAGCGCTGAGGGACAGTTTAGATAGGTAGGGTTCGATACTGAACACTGGTAGGGACCCTAAAGATCCAGCGTGGGGCGAGGTCACAAAAATGGAAGGGCCCAGAGAGACATCCAAAGGTGACTGAAGGGATACGTAGGAAGGCGGGCCTAGGAGGTGATCAGCAGAACTAAAATACACTGAGGTAAGGGTCCAGAGAGAACCCCGAAAATGGTCCAAGGGCTAAGGGAGTCGGGGTTGACAGGTGGGCTAGAAATGATGGGTACCTGAGAGAGAAGGGAGAGTGGGAGGAGCCTTGGCTAACGGGGCGGGACGTAGGAGACGAAACGGGCTAGAGAAGACTTGGCGAGGGTTGATAGGCGGGGCCAACGATCTAAGGGCGGGTCCAGGGGAGCTTGGGAGGGAGCCTGGAACTGGAGTGGGCAAGGCAAACAGCTCCTCACCCGGTTGTGCACCGTGTCCTCCGGCGCCGCCGAGAGTCGGGTCCGCCGCCGGAGACACAGGTGGGGAGCGGGAGGCGGAGAGCACTGGTTCCTCCGCGTCGGAACTCCCACCGTGACGGATGGCAGCTTCTCGACTGCATCGTTCCGCGCGTAGCCTCCGGGCCCCAAGGCCGCCATCGTCGCGCCGGAGCAGGACAACCGTTGCACTCCCCAACTGCCGCCCACGCCTCCACGGCCCGCTCAAAGAGCAAACGGCCCGCGGGAAAGCCGGCGCCGCCGCCCATTGGACGCGGTAGGCCCCGGGCCTGGCCAATGTCAGGGCTACCGAGCGGAGGTTTTGACCAATGAGGGCTGAGAGGCGGAGCGAAGTGTCTGGCAGGGTGGATCCATAGCTAGTTTACTTGCTGCCTGATTAAACAAAATGGCATTTTTATTGCGGTCTGTTTTCATCATTAACAAACGTTTAGGTTTTAACTTTTACGTAGCTAAGGCCAAAGCCTCCAAAGCCCTCAGTTCGCTTTTTGCAGCACTTCCCCCGCACACGCAGTGGATAGTCACCCGGATATAAGGGTAGGGTGGGGCCGAAAGAGACCGACCACTTGGCGCAGGCTCAGAAAAGCCGTGACATCACCTGTCTCCCAGCACAAGATAAGGTCAGAGTGGCTAAGAACTGGCTTTGTGCCGTCCTACTCGCTTTTCCCCATTTGCCACGTGACAGGGCGTAGTTGTGGTAGCGCCACTGGGCGCGTAGTGCGCAGCCGCCCTCTCCCCTTCCCCGCACGTGATGAGGCTTCAAGGGCCATCACGTGAGGCGGGCAGAGAGCGCGCGGGTGGGGCCGAGTTCTGTGGAGCTTCGCGAGGAGCAAAGTGCGGCTGCAGACTGGGCAGGACTCAACAGGCTTGAACAGCCATGCCCAAGTATTGCCGTGCTCCGAACTGCTCCAACACTGCGGGCCGACTGGGCGCTGACAACCGCCCTGTGAGCTTCTACAAGTGAGCGCAAGTGCGGGGCGGGGCTTGCGGGGCGGGGCTTGCGGGGGCGGGGCCCGAGGATAACTGCCCCTTTGCCCGGCACTGGTCCAGCCCGCAGGTATCTAGAAACAGGGTTAGCAAAGTGAAGAGACGGTATTTTCAGCAGTAAGCACAGAACATGCAAAGGCGCAGATGTGCTAAAGCGCAGGTGTAGACGATTAACTACAGGTAGTGAAAGGGGCGAGCGGAAGAAGTGGGACCGTAGGGAGGGGCCTACAACTGCCCGCTTGCCATCTCCACGAAGTTGAGGTATCTCAAACGCAAAACATCGGAAACTGAGCTCCTGATCTTGTCTCCCTCCCGAACCCTCCACAACCCTTCCTGTCTCGGTTAATAACTTACTTCATCTTACCTGTTGTTTAGGCCAGAAACCTTAGAGTCATCTCTCTACTCACACTTTTCTTTCTACTCACATCTACTCACATCTCTCTACTGACATCTTTTCTTTCCTCACACTTAAAGTAAAAATTAGCTTGAACTGTAAAAAAACAAAGATAATTTTAAAAAATCTGTCTTCCTCTTTATTATTCCCCGGCTGGAATAAAAGACATGGGAAAGGCGGGCTGAAGAGCTAATAGGAAAAAATATTTCTATATTTTTCACAGGGACATGCAGCAGAAGTAAAGTGAAAAAATCCCCCTTCTTTGAGCTTTTTACTAGGAAACTTTGTTCTCTAAAATCCTAGACTATTGGGGTGCCTGGCTGGCTCAGTAGATGGAGACACTTGATCTCAGGGTCGTGAGCTCAAGCCCTATGTTGGGCATGGAGTCTACTTTTAAAACATTGTAAAAACATGGACGATGATAAACTTTGCTGTTTGAGATTATATCGGTAAAAATGAAACATCTCACTGAACACCTGGGGGAGTTAAGTCATTTTTACAATGAGAAGCAGCCTCAGTTTACAGTCCAGGGGCAGAGCTTCAGGTAAGGCATTTCTGGACACAGTTTTCCACATTGACCTAAACTGTATTGCTTCCAAGGAGACAGGACTCTGGACTCACTTTGCAATGCAGACCTAGTATTTATCCCTTCACACACACTCTGCTTTGCTTTAAGCCTAGCTAAACAATTTCATTTACATTTCACCCCTTCCCCCAAATCCAAATAATAACCCTGTCTTTTCCTTTGTTTGGTGAGACTCCTTATAGTACCTCTGGTGTGCAGTTTCCCTCATTGCTGTGGTACATAAACCTGACTTTCTCTGACTACAGGTGTGTCCCTGGGGGCCTTAGTCTGAATCAGCCAGGACACATTCATTCCTCGTCCAGTGTGTCAGCAGATCCTGTGGGCTCTCCCTTTAAAAATCTATCCAGAATTGACCACTTCTAACCCCCTTCTCTGCCTCCATTCTGGTTCTGGCCATTACCACCTCCTGACTGCACCATTTTAGTAGCCTCTTCATTGATCAACCCACTCCCACATTCTGATCTCCACACACAGTCACAGGGAACTTGTGTACACCTGAGTCAGATCAGAGTCCTCCTCTGTTCAGATCCCTCCCCTGGCTCCCACGTCACTCATAAAAGACAAGGTGAGGCTGGAGCAGACAGAAAGGCCTACAAAGCCCTACAGGAGCTCGATCTCCAGTCTCTGTATGACTCATCTCCCTCCTCCTTCTTCCCCCTTACCACTGTTCTCCAGCATCACTGGCTACTCGATGTTCCTCTAGCATGCCAGGCACATTGTTGCCCCAGGGGCTTTGTGCTTTTCCTTCTTTTTTTTTAAATTTTATTTTTTATTTTTTAAAATTTACATCCAGATTAGTTAGCATATAGTGCAACAATGATTTCAGGAGGAGATTCGTTAGTGCCCCTTACCCATTTAGTCCATCCCCCCCCCACAACCCCTCCAACAACCCTCAGTTTGTTCTCCATATTTATGAGTCTCTTCTGTTTTGTCCCCCTCCCTGTTTTTATATTATTTTTGTTTCCCTTCCCTTATGTTCATCTGTTTTGTCTCTTAAAGTCCTCATATGAGTGAAGTCATATGATTTTTGTCTTTCTCTGACTAATTTCACTTAGCATAATACCCTCCAGTTCCATCCACGTAGTTGCAAATGGCAAGATTTCCTTCTTTCTGATTGCCGAGTAATACTCCATTGTGTGTGTGTGTGTGTGTGTGTGTGTGTGTGTGTGTGTGTGTATATATATATACCACATTTTCTTTATCCATTTATCCATTGATGGACATTTGGGCTCTTTCCATACTTTAGCTATTGTTGATAGTGCTGCTGTAAACATGGGATGCATGTGTCCCTTTGAAACAGCACACCTATATCTCATGGATAAATGCCTAGTAGTGCAATTGCTGGGTCATAGGGTAGTTCTATTTTTAGTTTTTTGAGGAACCTCCATACTGTTTTCCAGAGTGGCTGCACCAGTTTGCATTCCCGCCAACAATGCAAAAGAGATCCTCTTTCTCCACATCCTCACTAACATCTGTTGTTGCCTGAGTTGTTAATGTTAGCCATTCTGACAGGTGTGAGGTGGTATCTCATTGTGGTTTTGATCTGTATTTTCCTGATAATGAGTGATGTTGAGCATTTTTTCATATGTCGGTTGGCCATCTGGACGTCTTCTTTGGAAAAGTGTCTATTCATGTCTTTTGCCCATTTCTTCACTGGATTATTTATTTTTTGGGTGTTGAGTTTGATAAGTTCTTTATAGATTTTGGATACTAACCCTGTATCTGATATGTCATTTGCAAATATCTTCTCCCATTCTGTCGGTTGCCTTTTAGTTTTGCTGATTGTGTGCTTTTCCTTCTGCATGGAAAGTTCTTACCTTTATGACCACCACTTTATGTAAAATGATAACCCTTTCCCAGATAACATACGTATTCTCCCTATCCACCTCCTGTTTTATTTTTCCCTTTAATGCTTACCACTATTTGGCATGTCACATATTTGATGTATTCATTTATGGTCTTCCCTACTAGAATATCACTCTATGAAGGCAGAGATTTTTCTCTGCCTTGCTCTCTGGTATTTCTCCAGCCCTAGAACAGTGCCTGGCGCATAGTGGGTGCTCAGTAAATATTGGTTGGATGAATTTGATTAATGCATTTCAGATGGCTTTCCTAAGGAAACCTAGCAGCCCATGTCAGTTGAGGGGCCCTGGTACAGAATAGGAATAATGCAGAGGAGTCTTCAAACCTAAATCAGTGTGTCCAGATTTGCTTTATAAAATATATTGTTCTGGCATTGTTTATGAATTCAGTAACTCTTGAGTGTCTCCTGGAGAAAGGAAATCCCTGCTGGACACAAAGGACCCTGAGAAATCCTGTTCCTGTCCTGACAACTCATGGATAAGTGAAGGGTCAAACATTGAAGAACCGAACACACAACCTGGGAGTCACTCCTGATCCTTTCTTCAGCACCACTGCCCCCAGTCAGGTCCATTAACCCATCCTTTGACTTTACCTCCCAAACACATCTCCACCCAATCAAAATAAAACCCCTAACACCTTGGCAATACAGTTATAAATGCAAATGGGAAACTCCTAACTAAACTATTAGGAAATAACAACAACAACAAAAAAAAAACCCTACATTTCCAGTCTGACCATTTCTCATTACCTCTGCTATTCAGGTTGTCATATCTATTACTGAGACATTGTGAGAGCTGCTTCCTGACCTCCCTGCTTCCACTCTTGTGGCCCTTACAAGAACAAGAACTTGGAGAGCACTTACTATATGCCAGGAACTGTTCTAAATGCTTCACATATAATAATGAGAATAATGACGACTGTGCAGAGCAGCCATATGGCTTCATAAAGATCACTTTATATCTGTGTTGTTTAAATCCCATCAGGGGCGCCCAGGGGCTCAGTCAGTTAAATGTCTGACTCTTGGTTTCTGCTCAGGCCATGATCTCATGGTTTGTGGGATCGAGCCCTCTGTTGGGTTCCGTACTGACAGCAGCAGCCTGCTTGGGATTCTCTCTGCCCCTCTGCCACATGTGCACAGGGGTGTGCACCCACACTCTCTCAAAATAAATAAATAATTTAAAAAATTAAATAAATCCCACCAATGGCAATCAGGCTGTCCCTCACACAGGCTAACCCATTTCCATCTCTAGACTCACCTCGAGTCAGTTTTGCAGAAGCCACATAGTTAAGAGTTTGGCGAGGGGCTATTTCCAAAGGAGATTCAGGAGAAGGCAAAAGGAGAAGGAGAAACAAAGAGGGATGTGGCTGCCAGGGAATAAGAAGAGCCTGCCAGGCAGCCAAAGGAAACATTCATTAGTTCTATTTTAGGCCCTTTCAGGCACGTATGAGAGTCATCTCTCATGGGGGACCTATCAGGAATTGCATTTCGTTGGCAGTAAGAAAGTCACGAAATATTACTGGCTAAAAAAAAATTATGGAGATTATAGGATAGAGTGTGTTTAAATTATGCTGCAGTAACAAATGCAAAATCTCAATGGCTTACTACAGCGAAGGTTTATTTCTCACTCACACTATGTCCTCTGCAGATCATTTGTGGACCTACTCTACAATATCTTAACTGGGGCCTCAGGCTGAAGGAGCCTCTCCTACATGGAATATTGCTGGTCTTATAGGAGGGGGAAAAGAGAAAGGGAGAATCACCCATTGGCTCCCGACAAACTTTATATTTAGAAGTGGCCCAGGGGCACCTGGGTGGCTCAGTAAGTTAAGTGTCTGACTTGATTTCGGCTCAGGTCATGATCTCACAATTTGTGAGATCGAGCCCCACGTTGGGCTCTGAGCTTACAGCATGGAGCCTGCTTTGGATTCTCTCTCTTCCTCTCTCTGCCCCTCCTCTGCTCACTCTCTCTCTCTTTTTCTCTCTCTCTTTCTCTCTCTCTCTCTCTCTCTCTCAAATAAACATTAAAAAAAAAAAAGAAGTGGCCCATGTCACTTTCAGTCATTTGGCCAAAGCAAGTCTATGGCAAGCCTCAAGTCTTTGGAGTAGAGATATAATCTTCAAGTGAGGAAGGGCAGCAAATATTTTGAACAATAACATAATCTACCAAGAGTTTATTTTTCTCTCATATAAAACAAATACAGAGGTTGACAGACCAGCACCAGTGTGACATGTCCACAATCGTTAAGGTTGAGGTTCCTCTCTTTCTGTCCTGTCATCCTTAGTATGTAGCTTCCATCCAAGATGGCTACCAAGTGCCATGTATCATTCCTGGGAAGAAGAAAAGGGAAGAAGAGCAAAAGGGGCTCCAACTGCAAACTGAATTAGCCCCCTCTAGAAAGCCTTCCCAGAAACCCCACCCAATGGTGAGTTCTCCATCATTGGTCACCCTCCAACTACAGAGGAAACTAGGAAATGTAGTCTTTTAGCTAGGCATTTAACCACCCTGAAGACCATTAGGATTGATTGTTAGTAAGGAAGAAAAGAACTTCTTTTTTTTTCTTTTGAAAAGAACTTCTAACAGCATATGCCACTCCATGATCTAGAAGGATGACTAACAAGACTAAACTGTTCTATAGAAAAGGAGGACACTGTCCACTTACGGTAGATTTTTACAGAGTCCATTATAAATGTTGCCATTCAGAGGAATAAAGAAGAATAAGAAAAAGACCAAGTTAGGAAGAGATTTTGTACTTTCCTCCTTTGCCCCTTGAGCTGCTCTGATCCATGTGAGAACCCCCTCGCCTTTCAGGTACCATTCCAGATTTTCTTACACAACACAAAAGTATTCATTGGCCAGAACCTAGTTACATGGCCCCACCTACACAAAGGAACTTGGGAAACATAGTCTTTTAGCATGGCACTTTATGACCTCAACTAAAGTTGGAATTTCGCTAGTAAGGAAGAAGAAAAGGGCAAGTGGAGTAGTCACTTGTCAGTGTTTGCCAAGAAGGGGGCAGGGTTTGCCAAGAAGGGGGCTGCTGCAAGAGATTTCTTGTGTGTGTCCAGGCAGAATGGGGTTGATGAGAGGATTTGGATCCCAAACAGAGACGAAAGGGACTGCAGCAGCCAGAGTTCCTGGCTGTGTGCCCTGGGGTTCTGCTCTTTGGGTGCCACAGCTCTTCTGAGTCAGCCCCTCTGTCCTCTTGCACTAGCTGTGCCGCCCCCGCCCCCCCCCCCTTGCCCTGTCTGTCTGCCTTTTGGCTGAGAACTCTTGCTCCCACCCCCATCTCTGTCCATCCTACCCAACTCCTTTTTTATGTATCCTTCCTAGTTTCTTTTTCTTTTTTTCTTAATTTTGAAATAATGTTTATTTCTTTATTTTGAGAGACAGCACTTATACGTGAGTGGTGGAGGGGCAGAGAGAGGGAGAAAGAGAATCCCAAGCAGGCTTCACATTAGCAGCACAGAGCCCAACACAGGGCTCGATCCAATGAACACTGAGAGTATGACCTGAGCCCAAATCAAGAGTCAGGCACTTAACTGACTGAGCCACCCAGGCGCCCCTGCCTTCCCAGTTTCTTTATGCATATACAAGCAAATCTGAATATATGTTCTAATTTCACCCTTTATTACTGTATTAATTTCCTGTGGAAACTGAAACAAACTTGATGGCTTAATACAGCAGAAATTATTCTCTCACAATTCTGGAGACCAGAAGTGCAAGCCGGTTTTACTGGGCCAGAATCAAGGCCTTGGCAGGGTTGCACTCCCTGTGAGGCTGTAAGAGAATCCATTTCTTGCCTCTTCCAGTTAGTTTCTGGTGACCACATCATTCCAATCTCTGCCTTTGTGCTCACATCGCCTTCTCCGCTTTCATCTGAGGTAACATCTTCTCAGCCTCCCTCTTACAAGGATACCTGTAATTGCATTTAGGGCCCAAATGAAAGATCCAGGATGACTTCCCATCTCAGGACCATTAACTTAATCACACCTTTTGTCATGCAACGTAGTATTCACAAGTTCCAGGGATTGGAACATGGATATCTTTTGGAGGCCATTACTGAGCCTGCCACAATTACTAAAAGCTGATCTGCTCTGTTTGGAACTTTGCTTTTTTCAGATAACGTGTATGCCCGACAATAGCATGTCAGTTCATAGAGTGCCTCCACGTTCTGTTTTAGGGTTCCATAGTGTTCCTTTTGTGCCCGAGTTTGTTACCTTGTCTCCTAGGGATGGTGTTGTCCCGCACTCTCTAACACCCTTGCTCTGCCCTTTTAACAAAGAGCAGGTCTCAAAGCCCTCAGCAGATGAAGGTATCTTGCTGTTTTTTTTCGTCAACTCCTGTTCATGGAATTGATACGGTTTTCTTTACTTTTCTTTTTTTTTTTAACAGAACTGTATGACTTCTTTTTTTTTTTTTTTTTTTTTTAATTTGAGAGAGAGAGAGAGCGAGAGAGAGCGAGAGAGAGAGAGAGAGAGAGAGAGCCAGGGATAGTGGCAGAGGGAGAGAGAGAATCAAGCAGGCTCCACACTCAGCACAGAACCCAACACAGGGCTCCATTCCACAACTCTGGGATCATGACCTGAGAGATCAATCAGTTGAGTCTCCCAGGTGCCCCAATACTGGTTTTTCCATCTTAAATTGTGGTGTAAAGTTTTCTCTTCGAGGTATCTTTGTTAAATACTTAAAGTTGGTCAGTTTTAAGAAAAATATTAAGTCAATCATGTGGCAGATATAGAAGATACTGTGCAGGTAGAATGTGGATGACTGACCATACTAGTTATCTAATGCTACATAACAAACTATCTCAAAATTTAACGGCTTAAAATAAACCTTTAATGTCTCCCGGTTTCTGACAGCTGCCACAGGACAAATGGTCCAGAACTCAATTATGTGGCCGCCCCTGGCTGCAAATGAAGCTGGAAAATGAGGTCTCCATTGTGGGCAGTCTGGAGTCTCAGATAATCCCCACCCACTCCCACAGGGAAAGCTTTTATTTCATTCATTTTTTTAAACGTTAATTTTTTAATTTTTACTTTTAATTGCAAAATACATGTAATATAAAATCTACCATATCAACCATTTAAAAAAAATTTTAAGGTTTATTTTTGAGAGAGAGAGGGAGACACAGAATCTGAAGCAGGCTGTCAGCACAGCCTGATGCAGGGCTCAAACCCACAAACAGTGAGATCATGACCTGAGCCAAAATTAAGACTCAGACAAATAACTGACTGAGCTACCCAGGCACCACTGTTTGTTTTTTTTTTAATTTAAAACTTTTTTTTTAAGTTTGTTTATTCTGAGAGAGAGAGGGGCAGAGAGAGAGAGAGAGAGAGAGAGAGAGAGAGAGAGAGAGAATCTCAAGGAGGCTCCACAATGTCAGCACAGAGCCTGACTTGGGGCTCTGTCCCACAAACCAGGATATCATGACCTAAGCCAAAATCCAGAGTCAGACACTTAACCAGCTGAGCCACCCAGGTGCCCCAAGTCTTTTGCCCATTTTTAATGGGGTTATTTTTGTTGTTGTTGAGTTGTTTAAAAACCTTTTAACAGGGGTGCCTGGGTGGCTCAGTCAGTTAAGCGTCCAACTTCAGCTCAGGCCATGCTCTTATGGTTTGTGAGTTCGAGCCCTGCATCAGGCTCTCTGCTGTCAGTGCAGAGCCCGCTTCTGATCCTCTGTCCCCTCTCTCTGTGCACCTCCTCCACTTGCACTCTCTCTCTCAAAAATAAATATTAAAAAAAAACCCACCTTTATCAGGTGTTTTCAAGCATACACCAAAAAGTAGAGTTATATAAATGGATTCGCATATATCTATCACTCAGATTCACCAGTTGTCAACATTTTGCCAATCTTTTTCATCTACCCTCCACCTACTTACACCTTTAATGCAGTATTTATTTATTTTTAAAGCTTATTTATTTATTTTGAGAGACAGCATGAGTGGGAGAGGGTCAGAGAGAGAGGGAGAGAGAGAGAATCCCAAGCAGGTTCTGTGTTACCAACGCAGAGCCCGATGTGGGACTCGAACCCATGAAGCTGTGAGAGCATGACCTGAGCCAAAACCAGGAGTGGGATGCTCAACCGACTAAGCCACCCAGGCACCCCTTTAATGCAGTATTTTATTTATTTATTTATTTATTTTTAATGTTTATTATTTTTGAGAGAGAGAGACAGAGAGCAAGCAGGGAAGGGGCAGAGAGAGAGGGAGACACAGAATTGGAAGCAGGCTCCAGGCTCTGAGCTGTCAGCACAGAGCCCGATGTGGGGTTCGAACTCACAGACCGTGAGATCATGACCTGAGCTGTAGTTGGCCGCCCAACTGACTGAGCCACCCAGGCGCCCCTTTAATGCAGTATTTTAAAATAAATTCCAGATATTAGTTCTTTTGCCCATAAATATTTCAGAATGTTTTTCCAACAGATGACTATTTTAAAAACATAAACCAGGACAATTATCATACCTAGCAAAGTTAATTTCTTACAACTATCCAGTGCCCAATTCATGCTCAATCTTCCCCAACTGTTTTAAAATGTCATTTTATGGAATGATTTGTTGCAGACGAGGTCTATAACCTGCAACTGGATGTTTCTTAAATCTCTTTTAACCTATAACCCCACCCTACCCCCACGAATGTAGAATCTCCCACTTTGTAGATTTGTCCAGTTTCATAAACTACTCTCTCAGCTTCATGTAGAGGAGCAGATTGTTGGGGGAGGGCAGAGTGGCTGTGGGTAAGGGCGATCAGGGAGGAGGCTGTTGCAAGAGCCCAGGCAGGAGAGGATGGAGGCTGAATGGAAGGGGCAACAGAGGTAGGAGAGGTGGGCTGATGCTGGGTGTTTAAAAGGTGGAAGAATGGGATGTGGGTTGGTGGTAGGGCCTGGGTAGGAGGCAGGGACAGCTTCTAGCCTGGGGAGACAGAGGTCTGGAGCCCAGGGACCTCCCGATGTGTGTGTCCTCGGGGAGGGCTGTGACTGGACCTGATATTGCTGACCCCATAACCCCACTGACCCCGTAACCCCACTGCCCCTGGCAGGTTCCCACTGAAGGATGGCCCCCGGCTGCGGGCCTGGCTGCGGCACATGGGCCATGAGGACTGGGTGCCCAGCTGCCACCAGCACCTGTGCAGTGAGCACTTCACACCTTCCTGCTTCCAGTGGCGCTGGGGTGTGCGCTACCTGCGGCCTGATGCAGTGCCCTCCATTTTCTCCCCAGCGCCACCTACTGAGGTGAGCAAAGGGAGGTCCCACCACTGGCGTCTGACCCCCAGTCTTCCCCACCTGGAAATAATCCATGGAGTCTGATCCCCAGCCCTCCTCTCCTGAGGGAGGTCCCTCCTCCAGTCTGACCCTATGCCCTTCTCTCCTGAGGGAAGTCCCTCTTTGAGGTCTGGCCTTACCTGATGGCAGTACCCCTTGGAGTCTGGCCCTGATGCCCCCCACCCCATGCTTTGTCTTCCAGAAGCAGCAGAGTACCCGAAGCACCGAGAAGCGAGTCGTGTCTCCCTCCCCACCAGACGTCACGCCCCCGACCCCTGGCCCAGCTCTCTCGGCCCCTGGCCCTGTGCACCTTGTGGTACTAGGGCCAGCACCCAGAGGCCCCGAGCCCGCGGCCACCGTGTTCCTGGCCCCCCTGATCCTTCCTCCTGCTCCTGCCAGGCCACGGCCTGGAGTTCGGGCCCAGCACCCTCTGGCCGGGCTGGGCACTATCCTGGGAGCACTGCAACGTCGTGTGCGGAGGCTGCAGCGGCGCCAGGAGCAGCACCAGGTGCAGCTGCGGGCTCTAGAACAGCTGGCGCAGCAGCTGTGCAAGGAGAGCCTGCCGGCTGGGCGCACCAGGACCTGCTCTGCCTGGTGATGTGGCCACCTGGCCCCCGTGGCATATCTATTTTCATTTAAAAGTCAGAACATTTCATTCATGTTTCCACATTTCTGGCTTTTCTTGAAAAAAAAGTCAGTTTGGCAATGCCTACCCACTATTGGTCAGAGCAGGGTAATGGCTGTTCCATATATTAATAATATTTAAGGGGCCTTTACTCTTTGCCAGACAGAGTTAATAACTTATTGAAAACTCACTGTGACCTTGGCACTGCTGTTGTCCCCATTTTTCAGATGAAAAGTCAGGCACAAATCTCGCCCAAAGTCAAGCAGCCAGTAAGTTGCAGAACCTCGATTCAAACGGCTAGAGAGCTCCTGCCTGGCCCCTGTGGAGCGTGAGTTTGCAGCCCATCTAGTAGAGTCTCCCGAGCCCTATCTAAAGGCGCTTTTGCTCCTATAGTTTACTTCTGAATATTGGAGGAGGGCATTGTGTCTTTAAGAATTTGACCAGGCCTTTTCCCTGCTTCAAACCCTAGGGCCAACTTTGAGGTCCTAGGGCTCTCAGCCCTGCCTGGACAAGAGATAGGAAGGGGTTTCAAAAAGGAGCCCCCAAAGTAGCTCTGTGGCTAAGGTGTCTCTGCCTGCTGGCCAGTAGGTTGTACACAGCTAACAGATACGATTTTTTCTGGCCTCAGTGGTGCTTTAAAATAATTTTTGGTCTTTCCTGAAGGCTCAGCAGATTTAGCAGCAGTCAGCTAGGAACAGTCAGCTAGAACTGCAGTGTGGCTGCCCCTGGAGGCTTTGTGTTTGAGACTGTGGCCTAACCATGCTGGGACACAAGAGGGACATACAGAGTGTAGGGACAGACCTCAGACTCAGGTCTGGGATTCTTCAGCCTGCCATGGTCCCTGGGCCGACAGTGTCTCTCTGCCTCCCCTGCCCCCATTCAATCCACGTGTTTCAATCTCCTCCTCTCTCCTCCCACATTCATCTTTATGTTTCTGATGCCCCATCTCTCTTCCCTCCTGTCTCTCCATTTCCCCATGTCTCTCTTCATCTGCATCTTTCTGTGTCCCCCATCTATGTCTCTCTCTGTCTTCTCCTGTGTTTGCCTATCCCCATATCTGTCTCTCGACACCCCCCCCCCCGCCATTTCCCTGTTTCTCCATACCTCTTTATTCCCCCATGAATGTCTCTCTGGCCTCACATTTGTTTCCCTGTCTCCCCACAAATCTCTGCCCACATCTCTCTGTGTTCCTTGACACCCCCCTCCCACATCACCCTCCATGTTCCTCACCATTTCTTCCCCCCTTTTCCTTCCTTCCCTCTCTTCTTCCCTCCCCTCATTCCCCTGTGTTCTCCATCTCTATCACTTCTTTGTCTGGGAATGCCCAGCTCCCTGGATGTGAGGAGTCCCATTATCTGTGGAGGGTCTGACATAGGTGTGGTCCTTGCCCAAAGTCCTGCACTTCTCACACTGGATGCCAAGCCCGAGCTCCTGGACACTCAGACCCCCAGTGCATAAGGACCAGGATGGATAATGTTGCGAGGCCGGTTGACAGAAGACAGAGGAAGAGCCACTCATCATACATGGGTCTGCCTAGCCCCACCACCCATGCCTGGGCCATTGCAGCTCCCTCAAGGGTCTGGTTCCAAGTACCCCCTCCTAAGGAACCCCTTGAACCTTGGGGCTGACCAAGGCCCAAGCCTCATCAGTCCCTGTTCCCCTTGGTGCCAGGTTCCTGCCATTCCTAGTTTGAACCTTTGCAGTCAGTAAAACAGTCTCAGAGCAGAACAAGAGTTGTTTATTTGGGGAGAATTCTACCTGGTTCTCATACCCTTTGCGAAGTCTGGTGCTGAGCTGGGTGTACAGCAGTGAACACAGCTGACAAAGTCCTGCCCTCATGGTGTTTCTATTCTGCTTGAGTAGAATATAAACCAGTCAACTAATAAACAAGATAATTTCAGATTGTAATAAGCGCCGTAAAGACTAAACGAAAATGTAATGGAGTGGGGGTGGCACTGGCAGATGGGTGGAGAAGAGGACTCTAAGGAGACAATGTTCGAGCAGAGACCTGGATGAGAAGGACCTGGCCTGGAAGGCATACGGACTGGATGTTCCAGGGAGCAGCACACCCCCTGCAAGTGCCCAACATCTAGGGTGTCAGCTGGAGGAGGGCAGTGTTGCTATGGTAAAAACTGAAGCAGGGAAGGGAGTATGTGTGGGGGATGCAATTTTAGATAGAGCGGAGAAGGTCTCACTGAAAAGGCGCCAAGAAGTAAAATCCTAAACTAGGGGAGAGAGGAAACCAAGCATCTGGGGGAGGAGCATTCTGGGCAGAAGGAACGGCCAGTGCAAAGGTCCTGGGCTGAGAAGGAGCAAGGAAGTCAGCGTGGTGGGCAGTGAATGTGGGGGAGAGTGAGAGGAGGAGAGGGTGGAGAGATGATAGTGGAAAGTCCACCTAGGGCCTTGTGAGCTGTGGTTGAGAACACTAGCTTTTATCTAGAGCGAGGTGCAGCAAGCAGATGTCTCTGAATGGAGGAGGGCCCTGATATGATATGTTAGGTCCCTGTGGCTGCATTATAGGGAGCAAGTTGTGGGGTAAGGGAGAACACAGTCCAGGTGGGAGAGGATGAAGGACAGACCAGGATGAGGGCCGGGGTGGGGGGCAAGGGATGAAACTAGCCCTGCCCATTAGAAGGATGAGGGGCGGGAGACAAAGTAGCCCAGTCCTCTTTGGGCTGGAGTGGTAGGCAGTGCCAGCTCTGGTCACCAGGCAAGAGTGACAGCCAAACCAGGGTGATTGATCCAGGAAGGCTTGGACTCTGAGCTGGCTCCAGGAGGTCTTCCCCCAAGGGGAGATACAGGTTCCGAGAGGGTTGGAGGGGTTCATTGCCAGATCTGGTCCCTACACACTGCTACAGCCATATGTAGCATGGTGATGAAGAGCCCAGACTCTCCAGCCAGGCCGTCTGGTTTCCAGCAGGCTGTCTGGTTTCTTAGCTCCAGCATCTGCTTGCTGTGTGCCCTTGGGCAAGTAGCTTAACCTCTCTAAACCTGGTAAGTGCTCTCTGAGCACTCAGTGATGATAACCACGGTAACTAATGACCCTCGATGATGAAAGGAGTCTACAAAATCATCCCTCTGAGACACCCCTTATATGCGGTGACCATGGAGAAGGGTCAGGTCTGAGATCTCAGAGAGAGGAAAACACTCATAACCACCACCACACTGAGACCCCTGCCCTAACTGGCCTGGTTTGTGGGCCTGCGGGAAGGAAGGCTCTGTCCCAAGGGGACGGACAAAAAACTGTGCCCGCTTTCCCATCCCTCTCCTTCTTGCCCTTGTCTCTGCTTCATCTCTTTCTGTTTTGATGTCTCACATCCTTTTTCGTGGCCATCTCTTCTTTTCTCTCTCCATGCTCCGTGTCTATCCTCTTCACGACGACGCTGCCTCAAGCCCTTTCATCAAAGCCTGGAGCCTCCCAGTATCTCCGCCCCCGCGCCTGGTTGGGGGTATCACTGCGCATGCGCATCAGCGCCCCTCCTTCTCCACCCCCATCCCCTGTCGGCGTCTGGGCCTCGTCCCCTTCTGTCTCCCTCTCCTCCCCCATCACTTCCCCCAACACTGACACCCCATTACTCCAGTCTCCCCAGCCTCAGCTTTGGTCCCCAGCCCCATCAGTCCGAGGTAAGATGGGTAGAGGGGAGGCCCGCGGAGAAGGGGAGGGGCGAAGCATCCTGCATCCCGAGATAAACAAACCCGGGGAGGGGGCGGCCTAGACTGAGGGGCTTGACGCGGGAGGAGAAGAATGGGGGGCTGAACCTGGGGAAGAGGGGGGAAGTGGTAGGCGCTGGGCCCGCATACCAGGGTCCTCTGACGGCTGATGGTCGTCGCTATGATTGCCCAAAATCCAGAGCTGGGGGTGTGGGAGTCACTGGGGGCCTTGGAGCTTCTGGGGGCTCAGACCCTAGACCCTGTTGGGGGCTCTCTGTAACTGGCCTCTGTCTCCAGGATTGGCCTGAAAGCCGCCCCCAAATCTGCACCCGCCCCCCGGAGGGCCACTGAAGACCATGACTAAGACAGATCCCGCTCCCATGGCCCCCCCACTACGCGGGGAGGAAGAAGAAGAGGAGGAAGAGGATGAGCTGGTCCCTGAGGCCCCCAGCCCCACCCAGGAGCGCCGGCAGAAGCCTGTTGTGCACCCCTCGGCACCTGCCCCCCTCCCCAAGGACTACGGTAACCATCCTCCCCACCCTGCAATTTTGTTTGGAGCCGTGGGTGGCCAGAGAGGTTGGGCTGAGCTCTGCTGGTGGTGATGGTGGGGAGATTCTGGGTGATTTGAAAGTGGTCTGGGTGAGTGGTGGCCATTGCATCCCCCTTTGGTTAATTTATTCATTCACCCGTTGGAGAATGAAATTGGAATAATCCTAATCTTTGATTCATGACACATCATTCAATCATTTAGTCATTCAACAAACATTTACTGAAAGCCTGTGGTGGACCTGGCTCTATGCTAGGAGCTGGGGCAAAGCATGGAGCCAGACAGACCCAGTTGTTGCCCTGAGAGAATTTACAGGCCTCAATGGCAACCACACAGATAAGTATAATGTAATATAAATATATAATTATAAGACATGATGAGAATTGTGTTTGCCAAGAATGGGATGCTGCAAGAGCTTTTTAAGACATGGTTTCTATGAGGGGTAACATTTGAGGGAGACCCAAGGATGAGTTGGGGTTTAACAAGGGAAAGGGGCAAGGGAAGGGAGTACCCAGAGAGATAACTGCAGGAGTAAAGGCTCCAAGGTAGGAAGGTGTGGAGCTGAGAGGGTATTTTCTTGGAGAAACTGAAAGTGTCTAATCATTCACCAAGCATATTTATCCATTGCTACTAGTCTGTGATAAGATTTATGTTGGGTGATCTCTATCATCTTCTATATTAATGGTGAGTGACCCAGGCATCATCCCTGCTCTCAGAAGGGAACAAATAATAGATCAATCAGATACATTCAGATGGAGTGAGTGCTATGAAAGAAATAAAAGTTGGACATATAAAAGGGGGGCAGGGGGCAGCACCTTGAGACGGAGTGGTCAGAGTGGGTCTTTCTGACAAGGTAGCATTTAGCTGAGACCCAGAGGATGAGAAGGAATCAGCCATAGGAGAGCTGGAGAAAGATAGTTCCGGGCTATCTTTTGCAAGTGCAAAAGCCCTGGGCCAGGACCGAAAGGCAATCTTGGAGCTGTAGTAAGGGAGTGATGGGAGTCGAGGTGACGGTTTGGCAATGACTAGATCTGGGGGGGCCTTAGCGTCCACTGCGAGGACTTTGGATAAGTGTGATGAGGAGAGAGCAGTTGGTAGGGAGGTATTTAAAAGCAGAGGAGCAGCAGATCTGATTTATATTTTTAAAAGCTCCCTCTGGCTGCTGGGTAGAGAGGGTGGAGGAGGCTTTTAGAAGATGTTGTCTGGGAATGCCCAGCAGCTGTAAGTTCAAAAACTAGGCACCATGTTCAAAGAGTGGGCATCACTAGGATAGGGTAAGAAGGGATGGCATCTGTGCTCATGTCACCCACTAGAGGTGGGTCAGAGAGGCTACAAGTTGACTTCAGTCTGATAGAAAAATAAGAACATTATCTGGGTGTCCCAGGTGACGAATCCACCCCAGGGAACTGGAAAATCTCCTTTGGAAATGTGTCTAGATGTGGCTGGGGCCTGTACCCTGGTGGAAGTCAGAGAGTGTAGGCTGCTCCCTGCCTGACCCTCACCTCCCTCAGAATCTTGCTTCTAGAACGAGGAGGCTTTGACCACTGAACATGAAGGAATCTGGAAATGTGGTCTAGGACAGAGAGGGGGCTATGATGGACTCTGAGAAGAACTTGTCTATTTGTGTATCAAAGTTGTACAATTAATTCTGCAGAGATTGATTGATCACCTACTGCATGCCAGCTGCTGTGCCAGGCCTTGGGGAGAAGGGAGTGAACAAGGCAGCACAGAAACACAGTGCTTACATCCTAGCGAGGGAGACAAGTGAGACAGGAAAAGAGGGAAGGAGAAAGGGAAGGAAAAAGGAGTAAACAAGTTAATGTTAAGCAGTGGTAGGTGCCGTGATTACGGCAATAAAAAAGCTCAGGAGATGGAGAAGGGCAGAGGTGCTGATGTACACAGAGTGGTCTGGGGAGGCCTCCCTGAAGAAGTGACATCTGAGTAAAACCTGCAACACCTTGAGAAGGCTTGAGGGAAGACTGTCCCGGGCAAGGAAAATGCCGAGCGCAAAGTGCCTGAGAGGAATTTGCCTGGCGTGTTGGAAGGACAGAAGGAGCCAGTGTGACTGGGTGGAATGAATGAGGGCGAGAGGGCAGAGAACACACTGGCCTCCGGTTTGTGCAGGGCCCGTGGGCTGTGGAGAGAATAGTGGTCGGTGCTTTGAGTGTGGTGGGAGCCAGGGCAGGGTCTGAGCCAAGGGGGGCTGTGTGTGCCGGGACTGTGGTTTAAAGAGGAACACAAAGGCTGATTCCTGGAGATGCTGTCTCTGTGGGTGTGTATCATCCGGATACACATCCAGAGCTATGTATCGTCTGGGAATTCATTTACTCACTCAGTATGCACTGAGTTCCTGCCCTGCGCCAGGCCCTGTGCTGGGTGTTGACAATACCACAGAAAGCAACACACATCACGGCCTGATAGGGGGAGATGGAAGTTCCTCTGGGCACCACCCTGGCTGGCCACAGGTTGGATCCTGCCCATGGGTACGTTTTATGTGTTCTACACAGTATTTGAAAAATTGGGGATATTTTTCTGAAAAGCCAGCTTTTCTGGCTTTTTTAAAAAAAATTTTTTTTAACGTTTATTTTTGAGACAGAGAGAGAGACAGAGCATGAACGGGGGAGGGGCAGAGAGGGAGGGAGACACAGAATCGGAAGCAGGCTCCAGGCTCTGAGCCATCAGCCCAGAGCCCGACGTGGGGCTCGAACTCACGGACCGTGAGATCGTGACCTGAGCTGAAGTCGGACGCTTAACTGACTGAGCCACCCAGGCGCCCCATCTGGCTTTTTGTTTTTACTTGAGATTTAGCCAAACTGTGCCCATACTCGGCCAGGGCAATGGTGGGCTAGAGCAGTGGCAGCCTCCCTCCTCCCAGGGGCATGCAGACTCGAGGTACTGCACTCCCTCCACACTCATTTCCAGGGGTGCAGTTTGCTGCTCTGTGGGATTGCCAGATCTTCCAACTTTTCCAGACACATGGGGCATGCAGAGTTTTCTGTGAAACCTCCTGATTTTGAAACCTTATGCTGGCCAACAGAAAATGCCTGTAGCCCATGCACCATGTGGTTTGAGACCATGCATTAGAGGGCATTAAAGGCAAAGGCCTAGAGCTCCCCTGCCTCAGGATGGAAAGAGGGGATCAGCTTGCCTGGGATGACTTTGAACTTCTCACTGCCCTAGCCTTCACGTTCTTCGACCCCAATGACCCGGCGTGCCAGGAGATTCTTTTTGACCCGCAGACCACCATCCCTGAGCTGTTCGCCATCGTGCGCCAGTGGGTGCCCCAAGTCCAGCACAAGATTGATGTCATCGGCAATGAGGTAAGACGCTTGGGAAGCCAGGGAGGGGGAGGATGGGGTCCCTCATGTATTTGGGTAAACCTCCCTGATTCCGTCCCAGATTCTGCGTCGAGGCTGCCATGTGAATGACCGTGATGGGCTGACCGACATGACACTGCTCCACTATGCATGCAAGGCTGGAGCCCATGGAGTCGGTAAGGTCCAAACCCCCAAGCCACCAGCCCCCAAACCTAGGCGCCCAGACATGACACCCTCAGAATCACCCAGAATCCTGGCCCTCAGACCCCCACCGTGAACCCGCAGCCTAAGATCCCAAAGCACAGTCCCTAAGGCCTAGGGTCTTCCCCACGCCCTGGGCCCAGGCTTTGGAGGAGGGGACGCAAGCTGACCTGGGCTGTCGTGCAGGGGACCCTGCGGCGGCTGTGCGCCTTTCACAGCAGCTACTGGCGCTGGGTGCGGACGTAACACTGCGCAGCCGCTGGACCAACATGAATGCGCTTCACTACGCTGCCTACTTCGACGTTCCCGACCTTGTGCGCGTGCTGCTGAAGGGCGCCCGGCCGAGAGGTGACCGGGAGGGTCGGGGCTTGGAGGGAATGGGACCCAGGATAAGATGGGGGCTGGAAGCAGGAGGAGGGTGCCTCTGTTGTGTGCTGGGGGCCAGGAGAAGATGTGCTGGGAGATGGGGAGACATGAAGTAAAGAAGGCAGGGCAGCTGAGTGATGGGGCAGAACTGAGGTCTGGCCTGGGAAGGGAGAAGGGACCGGGATCCGAGATGATGGTGGTAGGGTGGAGGTAGGAGGTGTGAGAGACAGGGTCCAGATATCCATGACCCATCCATCTCAGGGGCTGGACAGGACCCTTCTGGAGGGGCTGGGCTCTGCAACACGAGTCTGTGGGAGGCACTCGGGTCTGCGGGGTTAAGAGATGGACTTGAGCTGGGGGACTCTAAGGTGGCAAGGTGGCCTACGGGGGGCGGGGTGCCAAGTCCACTCACCCGGAACCCTCCTCTCTCCCACACCCCAGTGGTGAACTCCACGTGCAGTGACTTCAACCACGGCTCAGCCCTGCACATCGCTGCCTCCAACCTGTGCCTGGGCGCAGCCAAATGTTTGCTGGAGCATGGTGCCAACCCGGCGCTGCGGGTACTACATCCCTGTCCCAGCCCCCATTCTCTTCCTTCTCCTTCCTTCCCCACCCCCTTTCCCAGCCAGCGGAGGAGAGGGAGGCCAGAACTGCTTGCGTTTCTAGAAGTTCATTACAAAAATCATCTACTATACATTCAACAAATGAAATGATAGCTGGTGTTTACTTAGTGTTCATGATATGTCAGGTGAACTCTATTATGAGCCCTATTAGAGAAACTGAAGCTGAGAGAGTAAGTGATTTATCCAGGGTTACCCAGCAACAAATATCTTCTTTCAATCTTGGCTGACCCTGGGGCTGTGTGTAGATAATATTTCAGGATCGTGAAAAAAGTTGAGACTCTCTGTGAATGAGAAGGTTGGGTCCCCCCATAAGCCCTCAGTATGATCTTTGATCTCCAAAGCATCCATTTCCAACACCAGTTACTCTGCATTATTCCAGGCTCAGATATCCTGGGGAAACATGGCCTGTGTTCCTGAAGCCCTGCCTCTCCTCATTCCCCATTGGCCCAGTTGGACACCTGACCCAGTACCACAGGAGACCATTTTCAATGTTCATCCTTCACATGGTCTCATTCCAGGCTCGGGATCTTTGGGGACATGGCCTCCCTGAGAGCATGACCTACAGACTGAAGTGTGACCTTCATTTCCTGTTGGCTCCACCCCTAGTTCCACTCTCAATTACTTGAAATCCCCAGCCTGAGGTTGAGGGTGGACTTCCCTGGGGACGTGGTCTACAACTTAATGCCTCACCCCTTCTTATTCCCATGATGGCCTAAGGGATGGCCTGGATCTGCCTTTGCTTTACGTGGTCTAGGGGTCTCTGGGAGCTTGGGCTCGGTGGAGGTACAGCCTATGCCACTGAATTCTCACTTCCTTTTTTCCCATTGCCCCCCAGAACCGAAAGGGACAGGTGCCAGCAGAGGTGGTCCCAGACCCCATGGACATGTCCCTGGACAAGGCAGAGGCAGCGCTGGTGGCCAAGGAGCTGCGAACACTGCTGGAGGAGGCTGTACCACTCTCCTGTGCCCTCCCCAAGGTCACACTACCCAACTATGACAACGTCCCAGGCAATCTCATGCTCAGTGCATTGGGCCTGCGTCTGGGAGACCGCGTGCTGCTGGATGGCCAGAAGGTCAGGGCCTGGGGAAAGGTGTGGAGAGCAGGAGTCAGCCCTCGTGCCTCAGAGTTGGGTCTTTGGACAGAGTGTAGACCCTCCCCTTTGTCCACCCCTCCACCCCCATCATTCCTACAGTATTTATTTCATCTAACAGTCATTCTGTGAGTGCTTCCTTTTGCCCCAAGGCTGAGCTCTCAATCCAGGGAGGGAAGACAGATCTATCAGTTGACAGTGACAGCCCAGAATAGTCGTGGCGGTCATGAGGTAGCACAAACAGAGTGATCAGTGCAGCTCTGCACCTGTGAGTTACCCTGGGCCTTGTGATCCCCAGTCAAGGCCCACCTCTGCTCCCAGAGGCGTCAGCACTTTGGGAAAAAAGGACAGGTCAGGACAATCAGGGGTATTGTGGGATGGAGGCACCCGCTTCAAGATAAGGAGGAATGAGTCAGGAGAAGAAAAGGAGAAGGGATCCCGCATAGAGGGAGCAGGTATAAAGGCCCAAAGGGCAGAGAGAATCTTCATTTATCCAGGTATTCCAACTTTGACTTATTTATTTATCTGGTGTCCCTCAGTCTCTATGCGGACCCAGCCTCTCCTTGGGAATAAAGGGCTGTGTGTGAGCCCAGACCCACTCTTGTGGAGCTTTTCTAATGAGAGACAGCCAATAAAGTAAATCCACAGTTAAGATAATTTCTGGTAGCAACAGAGGCTTTGAAAACCATTAAATGCTTGGATTTAGGGGAGCCTGGCTGGCTCAGTCAGTAGAGCATATGACTCTTGATCTTGGGGTCATGAGTTTGAGCGCCACATTGGACTCTGTGATTACTTAAAAAAAATTGTTTTTAACTTAAAAAAGTTTGGATTTAGTAAATTTCCCCTGGCAAATGCCGTTTTAGCTGCTGGGGTGTTCCAAAGGCTTCTCTGAGGAGCTGATATCTGAGCTGAGAGAGGAGGGAGCTCACACACAACAATATGGAGACAGAGGAGACAGCAAGTTCAGAGGCCAAGAGGAGGGAAGGGGTAGTGTAACCAGAGGATGAAGGGGAGAGGTCAGTAGGGGGCTGGATCATACCAGACATGTAGGCCACCGGAAGGAATTTGAATCTAGTTTCTTACACAGTGAGGAACTGTAAAAGTCACATTGCGTTTCCTAATCAAGAGTTTTGCATGCATCAGCCCTGCCTGTAAAGCTTTCTGTGCATGATCTTGTCAAATCCATGTGACAATTCTGAAAGCAGAATGGGTTGACTCTTCCCATTATAGAACCCAGAAGACTGTAGGAGGCTCAGAGAGGTGAAACCTTTGGTTTGAAGATAAGAACAATAATGACAATCTGCCTCTGAGAGAAGCAGTATAGTACAGTGGTTAGAAGCTCAGGCAAACCTCAGCTTTCCTGCTTTCCAGCTGGGGGACCTGCGGCCACTGATCCCACCTCTCTGGGTATCAGTTTCTTCATGTGTAAAATGGAGCTAGTAACAGTACCCACCTCGGGTTGTATGAGGATTAAACTAATTAAAATCTGTAAAGCCCTTAGAAGAAGCCTTGGTGCATTCCAAGTGCTGTCTGTGTGCCAGGCACTATTCTGATCCCCACACCAATCCTCCAAAATAGGCACTATTAATTCACCCATTTTATAGGCAAGGAACCAGAACTTTGAGAGTGAAGCAGCCTCACACGATGATAATAGCCACGAGGGCTCACCACAACTAAACAAATGTACATACATTACAGATGTTTCAACCAGACAGCCAGGCTCTAAGGTGCGTTATTCTCTCCATTTTGCAGACGAAACTAAGGCCTAGGAGGTCATTTGACCAAAGTTACAAGACAATAATAGTCAACACTCGCTGATCCCTCACTCAGCACCAGGCCCTGTTCTGAGCCTATAACAGCCCTGTCCAGTAGACCTTTCTGTGATGATGGAAATATTGTGTCTGTATTGTCTAGTAAAGTAGCCATAAGCCACATGTGGCTACTAGCCCTTGAAATGTGGCTAGTGCAACCAGGAAAACTAAATTTAATTTTAATTTCAGTTAATTTAAATTGTTGTATGTGGCTAATGTCTGTTTATTGCATTGGACAGGGAAGCTCTATAACCATTCTATAAGGTAGGTGTGATTTCTGTTCCCATTTCTTAGATGAGGACACTGAGGCACAGTGATGTTAAGTCATATAGCCAATAAATGGTAATGTCCAAACAGATTTGAGCTTAGGGCTCCCTCATCCACTCACCAGGGCTGTGCCAGGGATCTGTCATGGCCCCCCAAGGACCACCCCCGCCAAACCATATCCTCCCTTGTTTCCTCAGACGGGCACACTTCGGTTCTGCGGGACCACGGAGTTCGCCAGTGGCCAGTGGGTGGGCGTGGAGCTGGATGAACCCGAGGGCAAGAATGATGGCAGTGTTGGGGGTGTCCGGTACTTCATCTGCCCTCCCAAGCAGGGTCAGTCCCACCTGGGGCTCAAATGGGGTGGTGGTGGGGTCCACTCGGTAGTTCTGATGCTGCTGACTGGGTAATGGGGGTAGGGAGAGGATGACTGGGCAGAGGGCAGAGGCTTGGACAGCTCCCAGCCCACGTTCTGTCCCCGCAGGTCTCTTTGCCTCTGTGTCCAAGATCTCCAAAGTAGTGGATGCACCCCCCTCATCAGTCACCTCCACACCTCGGACTCCTCGGATGGACTTTTCCCGTGTCACTGGGAAAGGCCGCAGGGAACATAAAGGTCAGAGGGGAGCCTTCTGGGTAGGAGGAGAGCCAATGTGAGGATATTCTGTGGGTAGCCCAGCTTCAGTGACTCAGTTTATCCTCAGGCCCAAACTCCTGTTTTAGAAGAAAATCTCTTGAGTTCTTCACTTCTATGACTCTGTTTCTCCTTTGACTTGGCACTGCCCACCCACCCCCAGTTCCTGAAAAGATCTGGGGGTTCTCTGCTTTCTATGACTTAGTTTCCCCTCAGGCCCAGGGGTTTTTCCCCAGTTTTAGGGAAGAATCTGTGGGGTTCCTGGATTTAGTGACTTGATTTATCTTCACACCCAACCCTTTCCTTCATTTTATTTATTTATTTTTAAATGTTTATTTTGAGAGAGAGAGAGAGAGAGAGAGAGACCGTGCACATGTACATGCAGGTGAGGGGCAGAGAGAAGGGGGGAGAAAGAGTCCTAAGCAGGCTCCATGAAGAGCCCGATGCAGAGCTTGATCTCATGACCCTGTGATCACGACCTGAGCCAAAATCAAGAGTCAGACGCTTAACCGACTGAACCACCAAGGTGCCCCTACTTCCTTCACCTTAAAAGGATAATTTCTGGGCTCCTTACTTTTGTGACTCAGTTTTTCTTTTGACCCAAATAACTTCAGCTTTGAGAAAGGATTTGGGGGTTCTCCAGGTTCTTGACCCTCATGCCTAACCCCCAACCCCAGTTTTCTTACAGTTGAGATTGTTTCCTTTCAAGCCTAAAGCCCCCCAGTTCTTGGGAAGGCTCTAGAGTTCCTGACAGGAGCCAGGACAGAGTTTCTACCTTGGGTCTTTTTGGGTGGCATGGGGTCCCCAGGGCTGGCATCTGGGGGCCCCACTCCCTCCCCATGTACCCTTTACCCCAGGCAAGAAGAAGCCCCCGTCATCCCCATCTCTGGGGAGCCTGCAGCAGCGAGAGGGAGCCAAGGCTGAGGTTGGAGACCAAGTCCTTGTTGCTGGCCAGAAGCAAGGGATTGTGCGCTTCTATGGGAAGACAGACTTTGCCCCAGGTGAGGACAGTGATCTGGGGGGTAGGGTGGGGGCAGGCAGGCAGGGCCTTGAGGCATCCTGACACCTTACTGCTGCAGGTTACTGGTATGGCATTGAGCTAGACCAGCCCACTGGAAAGCATGATGGCTCTGTCTTCGGTGTCCGGTACTTTACCTGTCCCCCGCGGCATGGAGTCTTTGCACCAGCATCCCGAATTCAGAGGTGAGCCCAAACTCTAACCCAAACCCAGGGCACTTCCCAGAACCCTGATTCCCCTGTTAGATGTCTCTTCCTCTTGTACCAGCAGGACAGTGTGGATACCCACCTCCACACCGTAGCTCTTTCTGCATAGGCCCCATGGGTTCAGCTCCTCTTGTGACTCTGACTTCTCCTACTCTTCTTATGTCTCCCCAGGATTGGTGGATCCACTGACCCCCCTGGGGACAATGTGGGAGCCAAAAAAGTGCATCAAGTGACAAGTGAGTTGGGGCTGGAGTGTAAGAGGTAGAGGAGGAGTGAAGGTTTGGGGATAGGAGGGTCATGGGTTTTCAGGTATATGCTGGTGGCAAAATCTCCAGTATTTCACAGGGGACATGGGGTCCAGGAAAATGATGAGACAGGATCCTGAAGAGGATAGATGCTATGGGGTATGGGGATGTTAACAACAAGGCTCTGGGCAGGCACTGGGGACATGAGTAGGTATTGAGGGACACAGAATATTATTGATGAGAGGTCCAGATGGGTATTGGAATGTGGAGTCGAGGTGGGTACTGGGGACATGGACAAGTATTAATGACAAGGAGTCTGGTTGGGTATTGAGGGTCTGTCATCCTGTCACCTGAGACCTTGCCCTCTCCTTCAGTGACACAGCCCAAACGCACTTTCACGACAGTCCGGACCCCAAAGGACATCGCATCAGAGAACTCCATCTCCAGGTGTGTAGCCAACCCTTGGCCCACCTCCTGTAGGATGTTCAGGGAGAGGTTGCACAAGGCTGGTGGACACAGGGATCTGGACTTCTGGTTGGGGCTGGAAATAGAGGTTAGGAAAACTAGTGGCTAATCAGCCTACCCAGAAACAGTTTTTAGGGAGTGAGCTCCCACACTGAATTCTGGGGACTTTCACCCTTATGGGGCAGGTAGAGGAGGCAGAACACCTTCCACGGCACAGGAGTCTGAGAGGGCATAGCCAGACAAGTAGAGACAGAATCCAGAAAGGCCAAATCCAGATGTTCCCTGCATCAAGGCGTGATGGATATGATTCTCCTTTCCAGGTTGCTCTTCTGCTGCTGGTTTCCCTGGATGCTGAGGGCAGAGATGCAGTCTTAGAGGCCTGGATACCTGACAGAGTCACAGAGTCCCCTCTAGCATCTCCTGACACAAGGAGCCCCTGAATCACCCTGAGATAGAGATTCCCAGTAACACATCCAGAATAGAGACCCCATTAGCCAGCCCTGGATCACTGAGGCCCCATTATTAACAGATTCCCTCATGATAACCCCCAAATACAGACCCCAAGGTACCCAGAAAGAGATTCCTTGAGTGTAGCACCTTCAGGCTAGTCCCTATCCCCAACCCCTCAGAGCAGACCCCCAATAACATATTTCCACATCACCTCAAATGATGGTGACCTCTACATAATGCTCCAGAGCAGAACATTCCTGAATCATTCATTACTGGATCAGAACCCTCCCCCATTAACAAAGACTCCTCCTCTGTCAAGTCCCCTTGAAATAAACATAGGTCATGCCTCCAGAGCAACAGAGTAACAGACCTACATTTAACATCAGTCCCCTCAAGATGTTGTGACCCCCCATGGTCACCCCAAAAGCTTACACTGCAATCAGAGACTCCCTACATTAACAAAGACCCCTGTCCTTACAGAAGAGACACACATTAACCAGTCCACTGTCACCCCCAATTTACAGACACCAAAACAGTCCTGGAAGTGCTAATTACAGGACCCCTAAGTCTTCCTACCCTCTGCGCCCTCAAGAAACCCCCAGTGCCTTGTATGAAGCCCACCCCACATGGCCCACAGCCCCTGTGCTGGTCAGGCTCCCAGAAAATTCTCTATTTTTTAAGTAACGACTTCCCCCTTTGGGGGACCCCAAAATTTAGAGGCCCCATTCTGTCACTCTCGGGATCCTAAACCCCAGAGTACAAGTCCCATACTCCCCTGTGTCCCCAAGTCCTACAGCCCCTAGAGGATCCTAAGGCCCTAACTACCAGGATCCTCAAATCATGGAATCCCCAAATCCCCAGGGAATCCCAAATTAAAAAATTCAATCCCAAGCCCCCAGGAAACCCCAATCACGGAGGTCCTTGTGCCTGGGATGGAGGAGACTGCAGTGAGGATATGCATCCCGGGCTCCCAGGGCACCTCAAGCCCACTTCATAGGCACCAGGAGACCCCAAACAGGAATTCTCATCCCTGGAAACTGGAGCACTTCAATGCCCTGAGTCGTTGGATCTCAAGACACCCAAATGCAAAGAGCCCCAGCCCCAAGGGAACCCCACATCCTAAAGCCTCCATCTCTAATACATGAAGGGCCCCAAGGCCTTGAGGGGATCCCAAATCCTGGAACCCCTATTTCAATCTATGTTCTGGTCACAGGTCCAAAACACCAAATCTGAGTCACTGGCCCCAAAGGACCTCACAGCACTCGAGCCAGACCAACGGCCTGAGGGAGAACCTGAAGGCCCAGGGGGTCCAGGGTGGACCCGGGGCCCTGACCACCAAGGACAGCTCACGACTGCCCCTTCACTGCATGTCCCTGAATTCAGCATGACCCCTGTCCCCTTCAATAAAGATGTTTCTATGGTTTCTCTGTGTACGGTCAGTATTTGGAAAGTTGTGGGCCTCCCTCCGTATTGCTGGGGAAGTACGAGGGAGGAAGTCGTTCCTTCAATCCATTCTCCCTGCAGCTGGGGTATGGAATGATTCAGCCTGCGGGAAGTCGTTGTGATAGTCTAGTCTTCCAGCGGGTTCCCCTCCCATCTGGCCCCGTTCCAAGGGTACCCCTCCCATCTGGGCCCACTCCACTGTGTGGGCGGGTTGGGTTCTGGAGTTCTGATTGGTCAGTACCAGATGAAGGCCCGTCTCCGAAGGATCCTCAGTGGCTCAGAGGCCAGGAGGTGCAGCCTATCATACACGAGAGTGAAGGGGCGGGGCAATAGCGTGTGAGAGCGCCGATTGGGTGGAAGGCGGACCCTTAGGACCTTTGAGAGTTCCCGTTGGTTTGAGAAAACGTGCGTCAGGAACGTGGAGCGGAAGTGACTGGGAAGGGAATGGGGTAGTTTAATTCGGGTATTGGAGGGGTACTCTGGTGGACGGTCAGATTTGGGGGTGGCTGGGGGGCGGAGATGGGTGTCCAAGAGGGTTGAGAATGGGGATCTAGGGAAGCTCAGATGGGAGTCCAGGGAAACTCAGAGTGTGGAATTCTAGAAAACTCGGGGTGGAGAGTCTAAGGGGTTCAGGTAGGGAAGAAGGTTTGAGAGGAGTCAAGCTCCGGACTAAAGGCCCAAGGTTGCTACAGGGAAGGGGCGCTCGGGAGGGGAAGTGTGAAGGGGTCCGGAGTGGGGGGATCCGAGGAGACTGAGAGTGGACCTGTCTGAGGAGACTCAGATTGGGGGCACGCGGGTGTTCAGAATGGGGCATCTGAAAGGGCTTGAGGCGGCAGGAGGGTGCATGGGGAGTTTGAATGTTGTTAGAGACCCAGACTCATGGTCGCAGATTTGAAGTTGTTAGGATGGCATCTCAAACTGTTTGAAGGGGCTTTGGGGTGCAGCCCTGGAGGCTATGCGTGGAGCTCTTGGGAAAGGCTCCCAGTGAGGTCAGAGGATATTCTCTGTGAGAGGCTTAAGGGGCAGAAATGTGTAGTTTCGTGGGCCATTGTGGATGAAGTTTGGGGCAGTGTTCTGGGTACTCACTGTGTCCGGGTGGCTTTTGAGATGCTGAGGACTCAGGTTTTAGAAACCAAGTGAGTTTCACTGTAGGGACAAGGTGAGGCCCTGGCCCTTGATAAAGCAGAAAATGGGATCATAGCCTGAGGGTGGGAGGCTTGGTGACTTCAGAGTATCCTCCCCTCCCCCACAGGACTGGGTGCATGGAGTTGGTGTCCATGGAGGATCAGGATGCCAGGGTCCCAGCCCTGGAACCATTCAGGGTGGAACAGGTTGTCAGACTGGGGGTGCAGAGGGTGAAGGTGGGGACTAGAGGGTGGGGGATAGAGTGGGGATAGGCAGGCCGACTCCTGAGTTTGTGGGCTTGGACTGCTCCTTCCCTCCAAATTCATTCTTACCCTCAGGGTACAGCCCCACCCTCACCCCCACTTCCCACCCCCAAAATGGGCATTAGTCCTTTGACTTCAGGCCCTAGCCTGTTTGGGAACATCTGGAGACCCTTCAGAGGGAGGGTCTGCTCAGTGATACTAGAGCCCCGGTGTAGGTTGAAAGGCCACACCTTCATGGGGATCTCTATCCTAGGCACCACCTGTAATCTACTATGTCCCTGACTTCATCTCCAAGGAAGAGGAGGAGTATTTGCTTCGACAGGTAACCCCAACACCCTTCCGGTTTGTTTTTCCCTCCTTCCCAGATCCCTCCCCGATCTCCAGGTTCTGTGTGAGAGTCCCTAAGGCTACAGTAAAGATCCTGGCAGGAAAGAGAGTGACATCCAGCACCCATCCCTCATCTTCCCTTTTCCTCTCTCAGGACCTGCTGGGGTGTGTCAGAGCTTTTCCCAGGAAGCTTAGAAGAAACCAAACTGATTCTGAGGAAGCTAGTTCTTATGCAGCTCAGACTCCCGGTGCTGGGATAGCCCAGTGCAGCCTTCAAAACAGATGTTACTGAGATCAGATTCATTATGCTAGAAACACGGTTACAAGTCTTATACCCTCTGTGCTGAGATAGCCCAATCCTGCTATCATAGAGAAAAGGAGGTTATAAACATAGGCTGAGATAGCCCGGTTCAGGCCCTTGAGGTTTGGGGAATTAGGAATTTGCAGTTTCAGATTTCTGTGCTGACATAACTCAGGCATCAGAATGCTACAGAGTAAATTCTTCCCTCTGCTGAGATGGCTCAGCATACACTCTGAGTCTTGGGAATAAGGTTACTAAGCTCAAATCACCTGTGCTGAGATAGCCCAGTATTCTGTATTCTATTCTTAAGGTTTAGGGAGAGAAGAATTTAAAAAGCTCAGATCCTTTGGAGTCTCAGACCGTTAGTCGTAGAGCACAGATCTTCCCTGTGCTATCTCAACTAGTGTTGTCTAGTTTGAGTCCCAGGAATAAGTTAGCTACAGAACACAGACTCTGGGGGGCTGAGATAGCCCCTTCCAGCCCCATAACTGTGAAAGGAATGAGATTATCGAATAGAGTACATATTTCTTGGAGATTGCCTGTTCTAGACCTTTGGGATCTTGGCTGTGGAGAGTTTTCTTTCTTTCCCTTCCATCCTTCCTTTTTTTAAACATTTATTCGTTTCTGAGAGACAGAGAGATGGATTGTGAGCAGGGGAGGGGCAGAGAGAGAGGGAGACACAGAATCCAAAGCAGGCTCCAGGTTCTGAGCTGTCAGCACAGAGCCCAAGGCGGGGCTCTAACTCACAAACCGCTAGATCATGACCTGAACCGAAGTCAGGCACTTAACCGACTGAGCCACTCAGGCGCCCTTCTTTCTTATTTTGAGAGAGAGAGAGAGAGAGAGAGAGAGAGAGAGAGAGGTGTGAGTGGGGGAGGGGCAGAGAGATAAGGAGTGAGAGAATCCCAAACAGGCTCTGCTCTTCAGCACTGAGCCTGAAGCGAGGCTCAATCCCAAGAGCTGTGAGATCATGATGTGAGCCGAGATCAAGAGCCAAGACACTTAACCAACTGAGCTACCCAGACACCCGGCAGTGGAGCATTTTCAAAGTACTCTCTGCTATGCTGAGACAGCCCAGCTTAGCACATTTTCTCCCTCAGGTGATAGGAGCAAAGAGGTTCCAGAAGTCGGGCTGTGCTGAGATAGCCCAGGATTCAGGAAATTACAGAGTGCACACTTTGCTGGGTTAAAAAAGTCCAGTCCAGCCCAGAGCTCTGAGTAGTTTCAGACCACGATTGTGTAGCTCTGGTTCCTTTCCTTGACCCTGGTAGACACAGGGTAGAGGTCAAACAACACAATCCTGGGAACATTCTATCTCAGAGAATAATCCCAGAGATTCTGAGATGACCCATTTCCACCCCAAGTAGAGGGCCCTATGTTGAACTGGGTGGTAGGATCAGTGAGGGTGGTCCTGAAAAAGGACTGATCCCCTCCCCACCTCCTAGGTCTTCAATGCCCCAAAGCCAAAGTGGACCCAGCTCTCTGGGAGGAAGTTACAGAATTGGGGTAAGTGTCCCTGCCTTGGGGGCATGGGTGATTTGGGGATATAGGCTGGGGCAGGTGACTCAGATTGGATAGTCAAGACACTGAGTGGGTCCATGAGGGCTCAAGGGGTTCCCAGGGCCAGGAGGATTCTGAGGGGTGAGTGGAGGTTCTGAGAGGTTAGGGATTTCCTGATAAGTTGGGATATCTCAAAGTGTCCAGGGGTTTGGAGAAGTCAGGAAGCCTTGGAGGCGTGGGGTAGTGATCTCCAGAGTCACAGGTTCCCAAGGGTCAGAGTACTGCCAACCACTAGAATATCCCTAATGGGGGTTCCAGGTGCCAGGGCTCCTTGGTTGGGTGTCCTCAGGACCCCATTCCCCTCTCCCAGGTGGGCTCCCCCATCCCCGGGGGATGGTTCCTGAGCGGCTGCCTCTGTGGCTCCAGCGCTACGTGGACAAAGTATCTGACCTCAGCCTTTTTGGAGGTCTCCCAGCCAACCACGTCCTTGTGAACCAGTATCTGCCTGGGGAGGGCATCATGGTAACCACACACCTTCACCCCGACCCCCAGACTTCCGATCCACCATGGGGCAGGGCCTTATGTTGACCCACCTCTACTCATTAAGCAGCCACATACCCCAACCAGGCATTCACCACCTCATCCCAAGCTGGGGTGCCCTCCTTGAGCCCCAGAGGGTGGGGGGGTGTGTGGACTCCTGCCCTGTCCAGCCCTGGTGCCCACTCCCCAGCCCCACGAGGACGGGCCACTCTACTACCCGACCGTCAGCACCATCAGCCTGGGCTCCCACACCATGCTGGACCTCTACGAGCCGCGGCAGCCAAAGGACGATGACCCCGCAGAGCAGGTGGGCCCTGAGACACTGCCCCAGCCTCTCGTGGGCATTCTGACATCCCACATCCTCCAAGAAGCCCCAGTCCCTCCTGCTTCCAAGGTACCCCTGATACTCTCCCAGACACCTTCCCCGGTCCCCTCAAGGAGTACACACCATATCCTCCCAGACTTCAGACCCATCCATTTGCAGGGTGCCCTAGAAATGATATCTATAGACACCCCAGTAGCCTCACCTGCTAAATGAATGCCCCGATGCCCCACAGATCCCCTGGCCCCACATGTTCAGAGTGCTCCAATGGCCCAAGGTCCATATAACCTAAGTAAGACTCCCCAATACTCCCAACAGACACCCATATCCTTGGATACCCCAACACCATTTACTCATGATTGTTCCTGACATCCTCTTAGACATCCTCTCTTTGCCCGCTGCACAAGGCTCCCCAACACAGACCTCTCTGCCACTCCAATAGTGTAGATCTGCCTTGAAGGACACCATCAGATTCTTCTTGGGGCCTCAACCCATGACTGATTGCTCAAGGACCCCCCAGATATACTGACTCCCTTATGTGGGGGTTGCTCGTGACAGTGGCTTCCCTGACCTTTCTCTCAGTGATGCATTTCTGATACCTCATGGTTCACAGAAACTCCCCTGAACACCCAGCTGCTCCTTTTAGCCCTACATGCTCTTGGGTAGGCTGACATCCCCTTCCAGTGTGTGGGTGTCCTCAAGCATCCCGATGTCTGCAGACAGGCCCAGACCATACTGGCTCCTCACCACCTCACTGTTACTACCCAACCCCCACCCCTCCTAGCTTCAGCCAAGCCCTCAGTCCAGTTCCACCGTTTCCTAGGACTGCAGATCCCTGGGTCTAAGTCCCAACCCCTTGGGGATCCCAGCTGCAATTCCCTTAGCCCCATCTGCAAACACGTTCCTGCCCCCTCCGAAGAGACTGCTTACCCTCGCTCCCCGCCCCCCTTCCCCCCTCCCCCCACTAACTGAGACACGTAGGATTTCCCCTGCAAAGCTCCGTGGGAGCACACTTGCCCCTCAGCCTTTGCCCCTGGGAACTCGCTGACCCTTGCCCCGCTGACCATTAAATTCTGCTGACCACTACCCCCCTTGACTTCTGAGGGGCCCGCTGAGCTTCATCCCGTCCCGCAGCCCTGGTCCCCACCCCGGCCGACCACCTCGCTGTTGCTGGAACCGCGCAGCCTCCTGGTGCTCCGTGGCACCGCCTACACGCGCCTCCTACACGGCATCGCAGCTGCCCGAGTAGATGCGCTGGACGCCACCTCCCTGCCACCCAACGCCGCCGCCTGCCCATCTGCGCGGCCGGGAGCCAGCCTGGTCCGTGGCACGCGCGTCTCGCTGACTATCCGCCGGGTGCCCCGCGTGCTGCGCACCGGCCTCCTGCTCAGCAAGTGATGCCAGGCGCCCGCCCTGCTCACATTCCCGGGCTCTCCACCTCCTGACAGCTGTGACCCTGTGACCTTGGAACCCTGGGGCAGAGATGGCTCCCCCCTCCCCCCCCCCCCCGGGTTATTTATTTTCCCAGTAACTTTGTGGGAACTACAGGAAGAGGCCCCATTTCAAATAAACCAACAAAAATCTTTCTTTGGTTTTGGATGGAGTGGCCGGGGGCGGGTGGGGCGGGGGCAGATGCGGGTTCCTGAGGGGTACGGTGTCTGGGACCTTGGATGGTGTGGGTCCTGGGGTCAGATGTACAGGTCCCTGAGTGGGGCAGAATCCATGGCTCATGAGGGGTCAGGGTTGTATCGGGAAACCCCTTAGGTGGGATGAGTGGGGTGAACCTGGGAGGTTCCGCTAACTGGCGGGCTAGGGAAGAAGGAGTTAAGTGGTGCTGCTGCCACCTGAGCCGGGCATCAAATGACCTGAGTCCAGTTCTGCTAGTGAGGAGGTGGAGTTGAGCCTGCCCCCAGGCCTCTGGCTGCCTCAGGCCTGTGTGAGTCCTGCTGAGGAGGTCTGGGGGGATGCCCCTGGCCAGGAAAAGAGCTCTCACTGGGGATCCTCACTGACTCTCTGTCTCCAGGCTCCCAGCTATGGCCCTCCCCCCACCTCTGGGCCCTAGATTCCCCTCAGAGCCCCTCAACTACCCCACTGGAGCCCCTAGGGAACTGGACATTGCTAGATGCACCATCTGCCCTGCATCTGGAGAGAAGAGAATCAGGTAGGGGCTGGGCTTTGGAACTTAGGTCCCAAAAGGGTGGAGGCAGTAGCAGGGGCATTTTGAGGGGGGAAGGTACTATGGCTATGATCACCTAGGGACATGGGAGGGGCACCTAAGGACAGGGGTAGGGTAGGGTGGATAATGGACACCTAGGCTCAGCCAGAGGCCTGTCAATGCCTCCTACCTCCCAGACCAGAACAGGCCCAGAAACTGGGGCAAGACTCCTTGGACCCTCCCGAACACTTCCAGGGTGGGCTGAGGGGCACTGAGCCTGCTGCTGGTCCCCTGAGATTGCCAGCACCCTCTTCCAGTGAGGACCCAGCTGGGGGCAGACACCGTGAGGTGAGCTGAGGTGATCCAGGCCCCCTTGTGCCAGCCCCCACCTCCTCTCCCCCAGAATTTGGCCTCCAAACTGGGCATGAGGTGATGATTCGGGAAAAGTGTTGGGCATCTGTGGGGGGAGGGACACTCCAGAAAATGATTCTTTACCAATCACTATAGAAAATCTTTATTATTTTGCCAACTGGGAGAGAATTAGCTCGTCATTGACCCTGGTGAAGTCCCATTCCTTGTGGGGATATCCAGCCCCATCACCCACTCTCTGTTCAGACCCCCAGGCCCCTTATGTCCACACTTCTAGGAGCCTTGAAAACCTGGAGATTCCGTCCAGGCCCGGCTCCACTGGGAAGGACTCCAGGTGGGAGCAGCCCTGGTGCAGACCAGAGATGGACTCTGCTACAGAAGGAGCCTGCAGAAGAGGGGTGGCAATGGAAGAGGGGTGGCAAGGTCTGGGTTGGCCCACCGACCCTGACTCAGTCCCCTGTGTTCCCCAGCACCTCATCTCTGGCCAGGAAGTATTGGAGGCTGAGCAGGACAGCCTATCCCTTTGCCTGTTGGGGCTGGGCCTCCGGCTGCAGGACCTAGAACAAGGCTTGGGGCCCTGGGCATCAGCCCAGAGCGGGATGGTCCAGCTGCAGGTGGGCAGTGGGAGGCATCGGTATGGGAGGGTGGGCGGGGCCTCAGGAATGGGTACCAGCTTCCTGGGATGGGAAATGCGTTTACTCCATGTTCTAGGTGTCTGGGTAAGAGAAGGGGGAAGGGATATAACTCCAGGGAGCTGATCTCTGGTGCTCCTGGTGTATGGGTGGGGGGTGGGAGTGGTGTCCAACCTTCTGTCCCCAGGCCCTACAGGCAGACCTATGTGGAGCAGCTGAGCGTGTAGATGCACTGCTGGCATTCGGTGAGGGGCTGGCACAGCGGAGTGAGCCTCAGGCCTGGGCATCCCTGGAGCAGGTCTTGAGGGCCCTCAGAGCCCACCGAGACGGCATCTTTCGGCGACTGTGGTGGCTGCAGGCCCAGCTGGTCAGCTACAGCCTGGTATGGCCCACCCTGGCAGTCCCCACCCAAGGTACCAATTCCACAACCCCCATGACTCTGTCCTCTGACCAGGTGTTCGAGGAGGCCAGTACACTGGACCAGGACTTGGAAGTTGAGGGGGACTTGGACGGGCCAGGACCTGGTGGGGCCTGGGGGCCCTGGGCACCCAGTGGCCTCCCTACTCCTGCAGAGTTGGAGTGGGACCCGGCAGGGGATGTTGGAGGCCTCAGGCCCTTGGGGCGAAAGACAGCCTGGACACCAGGAGCTCCCTGTGAGCTATGTGGCCACAGGGTCCCCGAGGGCAGGGGACAAGGCCTTGAGGTGAGAGCAGGTAGGGGACACCCTTCCTCCACAGGCACCCTTGGGATACCTCTGTGTGCCTCCTAGTAGGGTACTTCCCTTTCAAGGGGGTCTCAGTGGCTCTGTGTCTCCCTCTATCTCTCTCAGTGTCTCTTTCTTGCTGTCTCAATGCTGTCCTCCCTCCCTCCCCCTGCCTCTCTCGGTCTCTGTGTCTTCCTCTATCTCAGCCTCCTGGTTTTTCAAACATTCCAAATTCACTCCTATTTCAAAGCCCCCAGACACATGCCCAGCTCACTTCCTCACTTCATTCCCGTCTCTCCCCAAATCTCACCTCTTCAGAGGGGCCTGTCCTGATCTCCAAACGTTATCACTCCTTAACCTCTTTATTTTCTAACAGCACTTACCACATCTTGACATCGTACATTTATTTATTAATGTACAGTCTCTCTTTGCTAGAATATAAGCTCCGGGGATGCCAGGACTTTTCCTATTTGCATGCCCACCACATCCTCAGATTCTAGAACAGTGCCGGCATGTAATGAACCCTCATTAAATATTTGTTGAGTGAATGAATAAGTAATGTCTCTTCTCGGTTTCTTCGGCTCTGTCCCTCTCTTGTCTCTCCCTGAGATATTTTTCTTCCCCCAGAATCTCACCTCTGTGACAACCCCGTCTTGGCCTTTGCCCAACTTTGTGTCTGTCACTAGTTCTCTGAGAACTCCCACACCTTTATTTCCCCACAGGACATGCTCATGTCGGGCTTCAGCCACCGGAAACACTTAGCAGGTCAGCGAAGACGCTCCCTGCTCCGGAAGCCTCAGGTGAGATGGTCCTCAGCCAGCTGTATCACTCTGGAATTTTGATGGCAAGTGACAGAAACCTAACCGAAATGGAATTACACAAAAAAGGGGATGTAATTTTTTTTATGTAACTGACAAGGCTGGGTGCTGCTGAAGAGATCTCAAATGCTGTCAGGGCTCAGTCCTTTCCTCTTTCAGGCTCTACTTCTCCAAGGTGGATTCTTTCTCAGCAAATGGCCACCCCAATACTCGCCCAATACTGAATACTCATTTCCCACTGGTATGCCCACCCAAGGAGAAGCAGGGTGCCACCTACCTGCTGGCAGCAGTGTCCCAGGGCTGCCTCCCACTTGCCCAGCTTGGGTCATGGCCTGCACCCTGAACCAATCACAGTGGCCAAACTGATGGAGTGCTCTCATTGGCCAGATCTGGCTCACATGCCCAGTCATGGAAGTGGAGACGTGTGGGGTCAGCCACATAAGAACCTGAAGGGCTGAGAGGGGGTCGGCATGATACCCTCCACCCACTGTACAAATTGAGCCACTGTTACCAGGAGAAGGAAGACTGGATGGAGGGCAGGCACAGATATCCACTACACCGGAGAGGGTTGGGAGGGTTCCAGGAAAGAAGGAAAAATAAACTCAGCCCCATAGGTCTTATGGTAGGAAGGAAGAGTCCAGAGTAAGTGTCCCTTCCATCCATTCTGCTGCTGGCTGCTGTCTCCCCTTAGGACAAGAAGCAGGCATCTCCCAACCTGCAGGATGTGATGTTGGAGGTAGACCCTGGGTGAGATGCTCGGGAGATGGGTCTGGGGGTGGGGGGTACAGGGGCTCATAGTGGCAGCGCACCATAGTTTCAACATTGCATTTCTCTTCACAGAGCCCCTCCTCCTGCATCCAGGTGGTCCCTGACCTTCCTCATTCTCCTCCTCTTCCTTCTCCTCGTGGGTGCCACATTGCTCCTGCCACCGTCAGGGGGGTCCTGCTGCTCTCCTGCCCGACTGGCCAGGACACCTCATCTGGTGCTCAGCTATGTCAATGGTCCGCCCCCAATCTGAGAACATGGCCCAGACATATGTAATAAATGGTCAATGTCCAAGGATGTGTCTTAGTCCATTTGGTCTGCTATAACAAAATAACAGACTGGGTGGCTTATAAACAATGAAGTTTATTTCTCACAGTTCTGGAGGCTGGGAAGTCCAAGATCAAGGTGCCAGCAGAGTGGCTATCTGATGAGGGCCTGCTTTCTGCTTCATAGATGGTCACCTTCTCACTATGTCCTCACATGACAGAAGGGGCAGGGAGCTCTCTTTTATAAGGATTCCAAATTCCTTTTATGAGGAATTCACTGTCACAACATAATTATTTCCCAAAGGCCTCACCTCCTAATACATTGGGGTATTAGGACTTCAACATATGAATCTTGAGGGAGGCACAAACATTAATAGGATACTGGGTGTTTGAAAATTCAGAATTTGGGATGCAGTCCTGGTGTCTGGGCAGCCCCCTCCACAGATCTCTTTGCTTTGAGTGTACAACACAGAACTGAATCAGCCCATCTTGGATTGGGGTCCCCCAGGCCCTGAGGCAAAGATTCAAGCACAAGTAGTTTATTAGGGAGGTGACCCCTAGGCAGACTGATAGGGGAGTGGGAAAGTGAGCCAGGGAAGGGAGTTAATGAGTTGGTTGCTGCTCTGGGCATCTGGGGCACCATCCCACTAGGGACCTCTGCAAGACTATGTGGGACACACTCAAAGTTGGTCCACCAAAAGGGTGAAGAAGTGCCATTTATGTACCAGCTTCCATCTCTCATTGGTTAAGGACTGTTCCTGGAGATGTTAACTCCCCACCACTTCCAGTCTCTTCTGCCTGTCAAGGCTCCTCAGGCAAAGAGGCACAGGTGCATCCGTACAGGTTCTCCATTCAAACATTGTACATGGTGGGCTCCCAGGCTGGGCCATCCCTGGTGTAGGATTATGAAACCCCCCTTCCCCAGGGTCCTGATGACACCAAGCTGAATTGTCAGGGCTCAGTCCTGTAGTCTAGTCCCCAGCCTCAGGTGTCGAAGCTCATCTTCTCCTCAGAGTTTATGCTATCAGGACAAGAGGACTAGACTCAACAGGACTAGACTCAAGAACAGAGGCAGAACCCTTGCGAGGCTCCTGGATGTACACTAAACACACATCCCTTCCTTAATGCTCACAACCACCCAATGGTGTGTCCCCACTTAACAGAATGGAAGCTGAGGCTATAAAGGGGAAGCCCTGGCCCGAGGCCACACAGGGAACAAGAGGCTGAAGCCCAATTCCCACTGATTTAAGTGGAATGGGAACTGATTTGGGGGGGATAACTGAAAAGTTCAGGCTGCAAGGACAGCTGGATCCGGGGGCACAAATGATATCTCTCCCAGTTCTTTCCTCTGGTTTGGCTTCACTCTTACCTAGCAGTAGCCAGAATGCCCCTCAAAACCTCTAAGCATACATCCCACCAATTCAGCAGCCAACAGGACAATCACTCTTCCCTTACAGCCCAAAGCTGGCTCCCCTGGCCCGTGTCACCTGCTTTCCTGGGGGCTGCTGTCAGCCCTCCCTGAATCATATGCGCTGAAAATGGGGGAGAAGTGAGTCTCCAAAGAAAACCAAGGAGCTGTCCAGAAGGGGGAATGGACACTGAGGGAGAGGGGCAGGAAGCAGCAGATTCTGGAAAAACCAGAACACAAACCTGACCTGTTTTCACATCAAGTGCATATTGTCCACACCAAGACGCTGTCCCCAACCAAGAAAAGGCATGGTCTCCCTGGTGTCACCATAAATAGGGCCAGCAGAGTCTTGGCAATTCTGACCCAACTGACCAAGTAATGGGACAAATCTGTACCACTCATTCATTCATTCAAAACTGAGTGCTTTGAGTCAGTTCCTGGTCAAAGAGCAGGACCAGGGCAGTGAACAAAACAGGTGAAAATTCTTGTCCCCATGGGGCCAACATTCTATAGGGGAGATCAACAGTAAATAAAATCTGTAATAAATAATAATACTAAATAATAATAATAAATTAATTTTAAAAACTAGGTAAAATCTGTAATAGGTCAGTTGGTGATTAAGTGCTAAGGAGGAAACTAAAGCGGCCAAAGAGAAAGGGGGTACAATTTAATTAGGGTGGTTGAGGAAGGCATCAGGGAGATAATTATGTCATTATGTTGTAATTAAGTGATTAGAGCAAATTGTAGTGAGGAAACAAGCCACAGGACTCCTAGAGTAATGCTGTCCAAGACAGATGTAACATGAGGCACAAATACAATTTTATTTTATTATTATTATTTTTTACAGGAGATATGTTTATTGAATACACTGCAAGGGAGCAGCGGCCAGGACAGCAAAGGAGAGACTGTCTGCCATGAGGCGGTGGTGAGGGACTATAGTTACAGGGCGGAGTGATGAAGTATGGCGACATAAGGAATTTTCCTTTTTTTGGTAACTGTGCCTGGTTGAGGGAAGCCCATTGGTCAGTTAGGGCCTATGATTCTTTCTAGGCAGGTCACTTAATGAGACTGCATTCAGTTTGGTGGTCACTGTGGGCCCTTTTGCTTCACTCAAGTTTCCACTGCTCAAGCCTGTTGCCTAAAAAGTGGCCTCAACATTCCCTCCTGACATATCGACAATGATAAATCTTTGGCATTTGGGCAGAGGTCTCATCCTCAGTAGCTGCTTTAATTTTAAACTTTCTAATAGTCAACAGTAGAAACAGGTAAAATTAATTTTAATAATTGAGTTTTTACTGTTTAACCTTATAGACCCCAAATACTATCATTATAATATGTAACCAATATAGAAATAATGTGATATTTTATAATTCTTTTTTCTTACGAAGTCTTTGAAATCTGGTAATGCTACCAAAACAATAAAATTGTGTTTAATGGAAAAAACATTTTACACTGCTCGTTTTTACATTTCAATTATTTAAAATTTATACAATTTTTATCCTTATTATTTAAACATTTTTTAAATGTTTATTTATGGTTGAGAGAGAGACAGAGCACAAGCAGGGGAGGGGCAGAGAGAGAGGGAGACACAGAATCCAAAGCAGGCTCCAGGCTCTGAGCTGTCAGCACAGATCCCAACATGGGGCTCGAACTCACAAACTGTGAGATCATGACCTGAGCCAAAGTCAGATGCTCAACCAACTGAGCCACACAGGTGCCCCAAAATTTATTTAAAAATTTTAAAACTCCCTAGTCCCTAATCACATTTCAAATGCTCAAGCCCCAGGTTGCTCTCAGTTATCATAATAGGTAGAGGGGGAAAGTGCAAAGGCCCAGAGATAGAAGTGTGTCTGGCACGTGGGAAGGCCAGTGTGTTTGGAACATGAGTGGTGGAGGGGAGCGTGGGAGAAGGTGAGGTGAGAGAAGTGACAGGGCCAGATCAGGTGAGACCTCGTGGATCACAGAGAGGACTTCTGATGTGAGTTAGGCTGGGCACCACTGGAGTTTGTTTTCCCAACTTCAATTCTGATACTTTTTGAACTTGTACAAAAAGAGAAGGGACAGCATTACAAGTCCTCATGGGCTCATCACCAGCTCCAGTTATTATCAACTCAGGGCCAGTCCTCCCAGGCACCCACTCCCCTCTCTCCAGATTACTTTGAAGCCAATTCTAGACATCATATCCTTTTACTCACGAGCGATTCATGGAGTACTGCCAGATCAGGATTGTTTTAAAATCAAATCACAATACTTTTACTGCTGTAAAGAAAACCCTAGTCATTCTTCCACATAATTCATATCCAGAATTGTCCAGTGCTGTATGAGGGAGGAAGCTGAGCAAGAGTGGTGGTAACACAAGATGCCTGGCTGGCTCAGTTGGTAGAGCGCGCGACTCTTGAGGGGTTATGAACTCGAGCCCCACATTGAGTGTAAAGACTACTCAAAAATAAAGTCTTAAAAAAAAATAATTATGGTGGTAACTTGCTGGTGTGGCCAGTGGCTCCTCATCAGGTACTGTGAGTTTCCCACGCTTCCCTAAGGCCACACTAGGTCACTTCACGTGCCTGGTCACTGGCTCGGCCCCTTGGGACAGCTGAGTGTGTGACCCAAGACAAGAACATATTCTAGTGAACTGTCGTTCCCAATAGAATGGAGATCAGAATCTGTAAGGGGAACCAGATATTATTTCACAAAAGCCACCTGTGTGGCTCAGTCGGTTAAGCATCTGACTTTGGCTCAGGTCACGATCTCATGGCTTGTGAGTTAGAGCCCTGCATCAGGCTCTATGCTGATAGCTCAGAGCCTGGAGTCTGCTTCAGATTCTGTCTCTCTCTCTCTCTCAAAAATAAGCAATTAAAAAATTTTTTAAAAGGTAAAAAATCCAGAAATTTAATTATAATTGATTGCTAGATCAGTGAAGCTACGCCTTTAAACTATGCATAAGAGATTTATAAAGTCTCAAAATAACAGGCTTTACTGTTTTCAAATCTGCTGTAAAAATGTGCCCTGTGTGTAAAGATCTCTGGTGCCCAAATGTAAATGATCATTGGCCTTTGTGTTCATGTAACTTTTTGTTTCAAATTACTGAAAAGTTTTAAGACTAGCACATCAAACTCCCATATACCCTTCACCCAGATTCACGGCTAACATTTTACCCCATGTGCTTCACCATTTACACTCTTGATAGTATGTTTATGTATGTGCATATATTTTGGAACATTTTGAAAGCACACTGTAGACATGATTGATACTCTTTACTCCTAAATACTTTGGTGTATAGTTCTTTTTAATTTTTTTTTTTTTTTTTTGAAAGAGAGCACAGCTGAGGAGAGGGGCAGAGGGAGAGAGAGAATCTTAAGCAGGCTCCATGATCAACATGGGCCCCCAACTTAGGGCCTGATCGCATGACCCTGGATCTGACCTGAGCTGAAGTCCAGAGTTGGACACTCAACCAACTCACCCAGGCACCCCTGGTGTATAGTTCTTAGGAACAAGAGCATTCTCTTACACTAGTGTAGTTATCAGAATCAGGAAATTTAGCCACTCCATTCAATTATGTTACTAATCCACAATACATACTCCAAATTACCCCAAGCCCCATAAGTCCTTTATCGCAATTTTCTTAGGCCAGGAGGTTTCTGTTTGACAGGGCTAAAGGATTGAGAAGCATTGACCCTGGGCCTTAGCAGAGTAAAAAAAAACACAGCACAAATACAGAGAGTATCAACCATGTGTAAACATTGGCACACTCTGAGTCAAAGGCTTGGGGGAGGTTTATTTGGGATATGATCCCAGGAGACAGGAGTTAGGGAGTGGGGAGAGTGAGACAGGCCAGGGGATATGCCAGAAAAGGTGCTCATGAAATGGTAACTGCTGTGGGCGACTGGGGCTCAGTCCCACAGGGGGCCTCTGAGGAACCTTGGGGAATAGACCTGCACTTGTCTCATCAGACAACAGGCAGGCTGGAGCACTCATCCACTGACTGCTGTCCCCCCAGGCTAAGGATTGCTCCCAAGCGCATTAACCCACATTCTGTAACTCCCAGAAAGCCCTCATGCAAAGGAGCAGGCACAGGAGCTCACAGCAGGAAGCCTCCTCTTCTTTAGCTCCACGTGGACTCAAGTAGGCGAGAGGGTCACAGAATTGGGACATCATCTGGTGCCACACCATGTATTTAATTCACTCTATTATAACTGCCACATGAGGAAGGCCCTATTATGATGCCCATTTCACAGATAAGGGTACTGAGGCACGAAGAGGTTAAATCACAGGTCCATGATCATGTAATTAGTAGTACATGTTGGAGCTCGGATCCAAATGAAAGCATTCCAGTTCCAGAGTCCACGCTCTCAATCACCACTGACCTACAACTGCCTCCCTCACATCAGGCACTCCCCTCCCTCACTCCCTCTACCACACAGATTCTGTTCATCTGTAGTACCTGGGTAGAACATCTCCCCTCCTGACCCAGGTTACCCAGCCCCAGTGGGAACTTGCTCACTGCCTGCAGCCCTGCCAGAAGCTCCCATCCTGGAGCTTCTTAGCACTCAAGATCTTGGATCCAGGAGTGAGCATGAGGGAGAGGTGAGTAATGCGGGAGAGATGTAATGGACAGAGATATGGGAGGAGGTACGCCTGGGGCCTATGGGTCTACCTCTCCTCCCCAACACCTGGTCCTTGCTGACAAAAGTCCTAGCTTGTAGCTGAGGCTGGACTCTTCAGCCAGGTTTGAGGTCCCCAGTACTGCCTCAGGGGTTTCCAGGCAGGCCTCCTGAGCTCCACCATTTTCTCTCTTACCTCCCTACCTTCTATTAAGGAGTCAACTGGGGTTTCTTTGGGGTCAAACCACGGTGGGTCAATGGATCTGCCCAGGGGCATGAACTAGGCTGCTTCAACCAATCTGCTAGTCCAGAGGGCTCCAGAGAAGAACAGATAGCTCCCCATACCTCCCCCTCCCAGAGGGTCACTTCTTGGTTTGTGAGGGCCTTTAAAAAAAATCCCCAAATACATGAACTCTTTAAGACCACCAAGAGGGAAGTAATCACATCTCCAATTTTATTCCTTTTGTTCAACAGTCCTGGGAGGAGAAGGGCCCAGGAGTCAGGGTTTCCCCTCAGAACCTTCAAGTATAGGTCTTGACGGGTCTTCAGTTGATCAGATGGGGTAAGATACCCCAGCCCCTTCCCCACAGGTCCTAGTCTGCCACAATTAACGGGAAGAAAGTTTTCCAAAGGGGATTCGGGGCTTCTCACCATCCATCAGGGTATCTTCCCAAAATTCTCAGCAAAAAGTCTGCTCTTCTCAGAGTTAAATACAGAAGAGGGGAGCCAGAGGTAAATAGAAAGGTGTCTCTTTTTTCCATCCGACGGCAGGTGTTTTGGTTCCCCATGCTTTAGGGTAAGGAGCTCTCAGCTTGACACAGTTCAGCCAGTCGGCAACCGAGCCACTCCAAACCCTCATGAGAGTTCGACCCGTTATCATGGATCGTGCAAGGTCGGTCATCTCTCACCATCTATCACGGGGGTCGCTGGCACCCCACGTCGCTAGGAGGGCTCTCCGATTCCCCAATCCAATGAGCTGGTCTTAAGACCTTTCACGTTTCATCAGGCAGGTTCCCTAGTCCCCCCACACAGTCAGGCGGGCCCCCGGTTCCCCTGCGCTATCGGGTAAACTCCTCGTCCTGTCACCGTCCATCGGGGGGTGTCTCCGGTGACCTCATTCCGTCAAGGGGATTCCTCGGACCATCGCCATTGTCAGGCTGGGTCCCTGGCGCCCCCGCGCCGCTGGACTCCTGGGTTGGACTCCGCTGACGCACGAACGCACCCATGGCAGTGGCGTGGCCCGACCGTAGCAGCTGCAGCTGGCGCCGCCCGCGGCGGTACAGGTACTCGATACGCAGCACGTCGGAGCGTGGCAGGCAAGCATGCTGCCGGAACTCGGCCCGCACCCGCGCCTCGGCGCCAGGCTTCCCGCGCCCTGCGCGCAGAAGCTCGCGGTACAAGCTCAGAATTTGCCTCTGCAGCCGGCTGGGCCGGCTCATGGCCGCAGCTGGGCCCAGGGCGCACACAGGTAATGCCCGAAGAACAGTGGCGCAGCAGCACCTTTGCGAGATACGGCAGTGCAAGGCAACAGGCACTTCCGGCCCGCGCGCTTCAAAACTTCCGCTTCCTGCCTTGGCTAGCTGGCGCCGTCGAGCCGGATTGGCTGTCGATGCAGTTACGTCACAATATTGTGGGTCAGGGGCGGAGCTGCAGGTTCCCCCGCCTGCCCCAGAGGAAATCTGTGCCCTTGAGGGGAATGCAGTTCTGGGGACCCGAAGGAGGAGGGAGCTAGGTGCTCGGACTCAGGTTTTGGGTCGGAAGGGGTCAGGGTCCCGACCTAACTCCTGAGTCTTGGGAAACGAGAACTATAGGTTGGGACCTTTTGTGTTCCCCAGGGCGCGGGGGCACTGGGAAGTAGAAGATATAGGCACAAGCAGGTTTTGGTCATAAATTATTTATTAAAACAGTCTCAGGAAGGTCCGTGGGTTCCCATCTCCAGGGCAGGTGTGCGTCGAGGGTGGGGGAGTGGGGGGGTGGACGAGTCCCAGCCCTGGGCACACGCGGAGGTACGGCGTCAGACGGTGAAGTGTTGGGTCACGGCTGGAATAACAAGCTTCTCCGTGCTGTGGGAAGACCATCAGAGAGAGGGTATGGGCTCCAAGTCCCCAAAGGCAGCCTGTGGCGCAGGGAGTTGCGCTGGTCGCGCCCTCTGCCGAGAGAAGTCAGGTCCCCGGGCAGGAGAAGGTAAAGTTCTCACCAGTTGTTGAAGCCCCGAACCCGGCACGCCTGGAACACGTCGACTAGGCTGGCATCCCGGAGTCCTCCTGGGAGTATCAGGTCGTCGGCTGCAATTCCGTTGTAGTTCCCGCAGGCTGCCCGGAGGCGTCCTCGTAGCGCGGGGGAGGCCCGTAGGGACACAGCCCCCTCGGGCCCCACCAGCACCCGCAGCATGGGGGACCGCTCGATAACAACTCGGGAGCCCTCAGCCCAGCGTACGACCACGCCCCTGCACACTTGCGCCGGGAGGCTGGCGGGTTGTCCATTCACCTGCAGAGAGGAGGCGAGTGAAGGGCGGGGATTAGGGCCCGAATCCGGAGGCGGGGCTCTGAAACTACTGTGAATCCTGCCGGGTGTCCCTATCAAAATGGCATACCCAGGTCTTTGATAGAGGAAAAAGGTCTGGTATTTGCTTTCAAATCCTCCAGCACGAACAAAGCAAAGAGTGGGAGGAAAAGATGAAAGCAAAAATGGCAAAACATTTGTAACTGTAACAGAGTTTCATGACACACCATTCTCTCTTCTTTTGTGATGCTTGAAATTTTCCATAATAAACTCTTTCCTAAAAGGGAGCTTTAGAGAACAAAGTGTCTAGAACCAGTTGCATTTCTCTCACCTGTGTCTTCATAATCTAATAGCCGTTTACACATACTCTGTGCCAGGCACTATTCCAAGTGCTTTAATATTTGGTTATTTATTTTATAAGATAATGTATGACAGTATATTGCATTATGTAATGTAATTGATATTTTAATATACTGTCACCTAACTTAATTATGTAATTAATGATATTAAATTTATAAATGATACTAAATCCTCACCAACACTCTGACAGGGTAGGTCAGTACTGTATGCCTAGGTGCCTCTTGCCTTTTACTCATTAGGAAACTGAGGCCCAGAGAAGTAACATAGCTTGCCCAGGTTCACATAGCTGGTAAGCGGCAGAGCCAATTTTGAACCAAAGGGGTGTGATTTCATGACCTGTGTTCTTGACCATTCTGTTTTATATATTGCCTCTCCATTAATAAAAGTGACCGCAAGAGCAATCACAGCTTTTTTTTTTTTAACGTTTACTTATTTTTTTTTTTAATTTTTTTTTTCAACGTTTATTTATTTTTGGGACAGAGAGAGACAGAGCATGAACGGGGGAGGGGCAGAGAGAGAGGGAGACACAGAATCGGAAACAGGCTCCAGGCTCTGAGCTGTCAGCACAGAGCCCGATGCGGGGCTCGAACTCACGGACCGCGAGATCGTGACCTGGCTGAAGTCGGACGCTTAACCGACTGCGCCACCCAGGCGCCCCAACGTTTACTTATTTTTGAGAGACAGAGACAGCATGAGCAGGGGAGGAGCAGAGAGAGACACAGAATCCGAAGCAGTCCCCAGGCTCAGACCTGTACACACAGAGCCTGACACAGGGCTCGAACTCATGAACTGTGAAATCATGACCTGAACCAAAGTAGGATGTTTAACTGACTGAGCCACCCAGGCACCTGCAATCACAGTTTAAAAAATTTTTGTTTGTTTATTTACTTTTTTAATGTTTATATTTGAGAGAAAGAGAGAGAGAACTGGGGAGGGGCAGAGAGGGAGGGAGGGAGAGAATCCCAAGCAGGCTCCATGCTGTCGGTGCAGAGCCCTACGTGGGGCTCAGTTCCACAAACTGAGATCATGATCTGAGCCAAAATCAAGGGTCAGATGCTTAACCAACTGAGCCACCCAGGTGTCCCTTAAGTTTATTTACTTTTAAGTACTCTGTACACTCAACATGGGGCTCAACTCACAACCCCCAGGTCAAGTCTTAAGCTCTTCCAACGGAGTCAGCCAGGCGCCCCAAGAGCTTCTATTTACTGAGCACTTCGTATATGCCACACACTCTGCATGAATCCTCGCTGCTACCCTATATGGTACTGTTCTAATCACCACTTTTTGTGGTTGAGCTGGGTTGTGGCAGAATCCTAGCTGCTCTCTTGCTGGACCATCCTCCCACTCTTACCAGTAGCCTCCTTCTATTTCTCAACATGGGGTTTCGGGTTTGTTTCCCTCTTACTTACAAACAGTATCCATTTTGCCTGCCAGATTCCAGTTCTGCTTCTGTTTTCCACGTGTCTTGGGGGAGCCAGGTGCTCTCCACTCTGGCCTCTCTCCCCACTGGATCTCCAACCTCTCCTTGTCTGGCTCCTTCCCATCAGCACTTAAACATCCCAGGGTTTTTCCCATCACAAAATCGTAATGGTAAACCAGTTTTAAAAGGCCTCTGCCTCTTCCTGGCTTATCTCTACTCTCACCTGTTTGACAAGGGCAGTTTGTATGTACAACTTGTCAAGAGAGCTGTCTATTCCTGCTGTCTCCATTCCTCAAACCTGCAGTCCAGGAGCTGTCCCCCTGCTGTGATTTCTTAAGTCACTAACAACCTCCCTGGCCCTAAGTCCAAAGACATTTAGTGGGCTATTTTAAACTCAACAGTTCATTTTCACCACTGTTCCCCAAATATGCTCCCTCTGTTTTCCTGGCCTTGTTCTGTTCTCTTCCCAAGCTTAAAATCAGGTCTCAGCTCATTTGTCACCTTCTCCAGAAAGCCTTCACTGGTCTCCTAAACTGAGAGTATCTCCTCTGGGCTTCCACACTCTACCTGTGCTTCTCCCATTCCAGCCCTGATCACTCTACCTGGGCTACCTGGGCTTCCCCTACTAGAGCTCTGAGGAGTAGTAGTAGTAGTAGTAGTAGATGACTACTCAGTCAGTAGTTCCCAGGAGTTGAGCAGCACTTGAGTCAATGTGGGGGATCAGTGGGTCCTGAGAAGTCCAGGGTGAAGTTTATATAGGGTCTAGAGAGGGTCATGGGAGAGCATGACAAGGACATTTAGCCAACGGAGGTCAATGTGAGAGCACAGTGATGGGAGAGTTCTATGTTAAAAGGGTATGGAATGCCAATGAGGGATCAAAAGGCCCCAGAGATCAGTGCCAGATTATAAAAAAGTCTTGGCTTTTACTGAGGAAGTCCCTTACCCATATTTCCTGATTGGTTCCCACAGCTGCACAGCCATCCCTGAAGCCGATGATCACTCGTGGTTTGAGAGCAGTGCAGCTAGGACAGGGCAGGAAGTCAGCAATGACATGGAACCAGTCAGGATCCTGGGGCCTGGAACCCACCAATGCGGCTAGCTCATAGGCACAGGACATAACAGGAATGGGTGTGAGCCCACTGAAGCCATCAAAGGTGGTGAAGAGGCCCCCGGGCACTAGGCGACATGTAGCACCCTCCCTGGGCTCACACCACCGCACACCCCCATCCAGGATGCAGTCTGTGCCCTGTGGGCAGGAAAAGGGCTGGCACTGGAGGCCTTGACCATGCAAGCATATACAGCGTTCCTGGCAGCCAGGCAGGATCAGTGCCTCCCCAACCTGCAGAGAGACAGAGAGACTCAAAATCAAATTCAAAAAACCATATCAACAAACAGCTAAGCACATGTATAAAACATATCATGAAGGACTAAGTTCCTTAATATATAAAGAGTTCCTAGAAATAAAAAAGAAAAAGACCAATAAGTCAATATAAAAACATGAACAAAGCTATTCAGAAAGTTAATAGAAAAAGAAATATGTTTCTTAGGCATTTGAAAAGATGCTCAACCTCCTAACAAGACAAATACAAATTAAAAATCCATTGAGCTGTTTTTCTTTGAGATGGGCAAAAATAAAAAAAGTTTGATGAATTTCTCCAATTGTCCCCCAAATATCTATTAACTGTTCTTTTTCAACTAGTATATAATCAAGCTTTGTGTACTGCGTTTGACTATTGTGGTTTTAAAGTCTGTTTCAATCTGGGACAATCCCTCTGCTTTTTTCACTGGTGTGTGAAAAACCTTAAGAGCTCTCTGCAAGTTCTGATGTGTGGCCAGTGTCGGTACTAGCGTGGAGAGGACATGCAATGGCAGCTGTAGCAGCTCTTATGCCCTGTTCCTCCCAGTGCGGGCATGTATTCATTCCTGGGGTTGGTTTGGGGTTTAAAGTTTATGTATTTATTTTGAGAGTGAGAGTGCAAGTGGGAAAGGGGCAGAGAGAGAGAGAGAGACAGAGAGACAGAGAGACAGAGAGAGAGAGAAGGAGAATCCCAAGCAGGCTCCACACCACCAGTGCAGAGCCTGATGTGGGGCCTGAACTCACGAACCGTGAGGTCATAACCTGAGCCAAAGTCAGAAGCTTCACTGACTGAGCCACCCAGGCACCACTAGGGTTTAACCAATCATTTTTTCGTATCTGGTGGCCTCGAATCTCCAAGACAACTATGTCAGTCATCCCCTGGGGGGCTTTTCTTTACCTCTGAATGGATTCAAGGAGTTGCAAAGCCTTGAAGAGGACGCTTTGCCTGCCGAGGGTCCATCCATCTGTGGTCTTCTGGTAACAGCCTTCCAGTTTCCTTGGGGAATTAGCCCCACTTTTCTGTCTGTGGAGTTTCTTAGGTGATATACCTACCCTCTGGCTTCAGCTCTGGGCGCATGCCCCAGGTCTAGCTAGTCAGAGACAAATCAGAGTACCCCATATTTCCTGGCCTCTCTGGTTTAGGGATGGGCAAGTGGGACAATAGGAGTCAGCACTGGGACTTCTGCTGGAACTATTGAGAGAGGGGTCTGTCCTTCCACTGAGATGGCTAAACTGTACATCATAAACTTGGAGAAGAAGGGGACCACCACTACCCAACATGCAGAAGTGATCTGAAAATGAGGCTATGCATGTCTTCAAATATCCATTCTCCATTTCTTCCCCAGAATTAGAATTTTTGGCTGCATTCAGGGATACCCAGCTAAAGATACACCTTCCAGCCTCCTCTGCAGCCAGATGGGGTCCCTTCGTGAAGTTGTGGCCAATGGGATATGAACAGAAGTGATATGTGCTACTTTTGGGTTATGCCCTTAAAGAGCGGGGCCTGACCTCCCTGTCCCTTCTTTTTCCTGGCCAACTTGCTTGAATGAAGATGTGGTGGGGAGTAGATGATCACAATACTACAGGGGAGGTAGAACCACATGATAGAAGAAACCTGTGTCCCTGACTTGGATGAGCCAAGCTGGTTATTCTTGGACTGTTCATGAGAGAGAAATAAGCTTCTATCAAATTTAAGCCACTGTAATTTTGAGACTGTTATAGCATTTGGACCTAGATCCTACTTGATATAGAAGCTATCATAGAAAAAGGAAAAGACAGGGATGAAAGACAGAAAGAAACTTGAGTTCTAGTGACATCATTTGAGTCCCTGAATCCAGCCATGCGTGAAAGCCTCAGATTTAAACAATTAAAGGTAGGTATGTTCCTTGTTGTATTTAAGATACTTGGCATCATTTTCTTCATTTACAATGGCAAATTCTGACTGATATAGTGTGGTCCAGGGAACTTTTTTTTTTTTTTCTTAAGTAGGCTTCATGCCCAGCACAGAGCCCAATGTGTGGCTCAAATCACGATCCTGAGATCAAGACTTGGGCTGATGGGGCGCCTGGGTGGTGCAGTCGGTTAAGCGTCCGACTTCAGCCAGGTCACGATCTCGCGGTCCACGAGTTCGAGCCCCGCGTCGGGCCCTGGGTTGATGGCTCAGAGCCTGGAGCCTGTTTCCGATTCTGTGTCTCCCTCTCTCTCTGCCCCTCCCCCGTTCATGCTCTGTCTCTCTCTGTCCCAAAAATAAATAAACGTTGAAAAAAAAAAAAAAAAAGACTTGGGCTGAGATGAAGAGTCAGATGGTTAGCCAACTGTACCACCCAGGTGCCCCTGGGGAAGAACATTTTATGACAAGATATGGGAAACTTTGCACCCACCCACCCATGCCTGGGGACCTCTCTTACAGGGATGTAGCGTCCACTGTGAAAGCAGCCGCAGTGGTCCTGAGACACACAGTCTGTGCCGTCAAAAATGAATCCAGGGTCACACTCACAGCCCTCATAGCATTGGGTAGAACAGTGAGCAGGGCTGGTAGGCTGGACACAGCCCCCATCACAGGTCCGTGCGCAGATGCTGTAGTGGCTCCGAGGCGGACAAGTCAGAGCTGCAGATGGATGGCAAAGGCTGGTGCTTAGGACTCAAGTTTCCCTCTCCAATCCTATTGCCTCTTGCCCCAGTCAGGCTAGCTTCCCACTGCTTTAAAAAAAATTTTTTTTTAAGACATTGATTTAGTTTTGAGAGACAGAAAGACAGAGTGTGAGTGGGGCAGGGGCAGAAAGCGAGGGAAACACAGAATCCGAAGCAGGCTCCAGGCTCTGAGCTGTCAGCACAGAACCCGATGTGGGGCTCAAACTCACAAACCATGAGATCATGACCTGAGCTGAAGTCAGACGCCTAACCGACTGAGCCGCCCAGGTGTCCCCCCACTGATATTTTTCAACTTCCACACCTTTGAAATTCCAGTTCTCTCTCCCTTGGATGCCCTTCCCCCCAACACTGCTTAGTCAATTCCATCTACATCAGGACTGCTCTGATCCCCATCAAGAGAAGGGGCTCTTCCTGCTGCCTTCAACCTGCCCTGGAGGCAACCCACACCCAGCCAGAGCACTCACGGCAAAGCTTGGGTCCCCTCCAAAGCTTCACAGGGATGCCAGCTTCCTGACAGGCTGCAGTATATGCTGTGAGGGCATCGCAGAGACCAAGGTCCTGACCATGGGTATGACATACGTCTTGCAGGCATATCCTGAGGAAAGCCTTGGGGCTGATATGGCCCAGGCAGCGGCCAAAGGGACCATCTGGTGCCTGTAGGAGTCTACACAGTTTGGGAGCATTGAAGATCTGGGCAAGTTGCGTGGGGTAGCTGATGCTAAAGCCAAGACTGGGCTGGGGCAGTGGGCAGGGGTTAGTGACCAGGCCCCTGGACCAGGATCTTGTGTCTAGAGGCACATCAAGGGGGCCAACTTGGCCACCAAAGGCCCCACAGAGCCCCACCAGCTGGCCGTGGAAGGTGGAAGGCACAGTTAGGCGCACCTGGCTGCCCCAGTCATACATGATATGCAGCCCACAGGCAGTGTGCACCACCACGTGGCGGCCCTCCAACGTGGCCCAGGCCCTGCCCCCCGGCAGTACCCAGGGCAGCCGGCAGTGTTCACCATCCACCTGGGGAGGAAGAAAGGGTCAAGACTGAGGCTGAGAAGGTTGAGCCTGCTCCCACGCCTCCCAGTATCCTGGACATCCCTCCCAGCTGTGCCACAAATGAACTGTGAGAGTTGGGTGGAAAAGTTAGCCTCTCTGAACTTTAGTTTCTTTATTTGTAAAATGGGAGGATCAAAGTACCTACTTCCTAGGGCTGTTGGGAGAATTAAATAAATCAACAAAAAGTACTTAGAAAAATGCTCAGCATGTGGGAAGTGCTTAATGACCTAGACCAAGACCACCCAAATGCCAGTCAACTCACAGATGTGTGAGAAAGCTGGCTGAGTAAGTCACTGAGAATTTTTTTTTGAGCTTGTTATGCAGCATTAGCTGACTAATACAGTTGCTATGAAGATTAAATGAGATGGTACAAGTAGTGCTCAGAACAGTGCCTAGCACATAATTAGCACTAAATAGGTCCCAGGGCCCTTTCTCTGGCCTTCTCTTCCTCATGAGGTCTCACCACACTTCTTTTTGAAGCTCTCTCTATTTCTGGCTGCCGAATCTCACCACACTCCTGCTTTCTCTGCTACTGTTTTGCCTAAGTTTTCATCCCCACCCATCCTAGAAGGCCCTAGTGATCTGGCCCCATCACTTCTCCAACCTCATTATCTCTTCCTCAACCCCTTACTCACTTACTTGCTCACTCACAAGCTACACTGACTTCCTCCTATTCCTCCAACACACCAGGAACCATCCCAGTTCCCTGACCTTTGCACTTTGTGTTCCCTCTGCCTGGTTTGCTCTCCCTTACCTCCTTCAGATCAGTGACTCAAATGTTACTTTGTCAGTAGAGTCTTCCTCATCACCTTATTCAAAATCCTAAACCTCTTTACACTGTTTCTGTACTCTCTCTTCCTTGTTTTATTTTTCTTTATAGTTTTCTTTTTCTTTCTTTCTTTTTTTTTTTGAGAGAGAGAGAGTCATAGACAGCATGAGGTGGGGCTGGGGGTGGGGGGGGGGGGTGGGGGGCAGAGAAGGAGGGAGAGAGTAAGAATCCCAAGCAGGCTCTGGCACTGCCAGTAGTGGAGCCCAATGCGGGGCTCATACCAACCAACTATGAGATCATGACCTGAGCTGAAACCAGAGTTGGACGCTTAACCCACTGACCCACCCAGGTGCCCCTATTCTTCGTTACAGTTCTAAACTCATCATCGGATGTACCACCTATTTTACTTATTTATATACTTATCATCTGTTTCCCTGGAGGAATGTGAGCTCTCCCAGGACTTAGTCATCATCAAATCCTCTGGCCTTTCCTGGACCACCGAGAGACTCTCCATACAATTTACTGAAATAATCCTGAATGACTAATTTTATTCAATCCTGGGTAGTAGGTGATAATGCATATCGAACAGCTACCCTTTAGTGAGCCATTACTGTGTCCCACGCAATGCTTCCACCTTGTCACATATTTGCACCATCTCTTAAGTCTTAAGGGACAGCCACGCCCACGTTACATACGGTGGGGGAAACAGAGGAACCTCCAGGAGGAAGAGGGTGGGGTGTGGGCGCGGTCCAGTGAACCCCTACCGTGATGAAGCCGACAACTGCGCGGTCTAGCTGCAGGTGGTGCCCGGAGAGGTTGAGGTGCAGACTGAGTAGCCCGGCCCCATCGCGGGCCACGTCCAGGCTGAAGGAACAGGGACCCCGGCGTGGGGTGCGGGCGAGCACTTGCAGGCAGCTCTCAGGAGAGAAGGGCGCGGGAGGGGGCAGCGTGTGCGTGCGGCCGTCGAAGGCGAGCACGTGCGCGGTCCCGGCGAGGGCGCAGCTGCCTCGGCCGTCGGGCAGGCAGCGGCGCACGCCCCCGCGCAGGCCGCACACTCGCCCGCGCCCGCACGGCCGCGGCGCGCACGTCACCACGCCGCCCGGGCGGCAGCGGCAGCGGCGTGCGCAGCCTGGCCCCGGGTACCAGACGGCGCCTAGAGCTCGGTAGCGGCCGGCGCGAAAGCAGCCGCACTTGGCCGCAGGCACGCAGGCGGCGCCGCTTAGCAAGAAGCCCGTGTCGCACACGCAGCCCTCACAGCAGCGGCTCCCGCAGGCGCCGCGGCCAGAGCGGCTCTCGCTGCCCGCGCACGTGGCTGGGCAGCACGGGCCGCACAGCTCATAGTGCGAGTGCGGCGGGCACCGTAACGCTGGGGAGACCCGCGGGGGTGCGAGGGCCAGAGCGAAATGAAAGAGATGGAGAGACGCGGGAAAGAAATAGCGGGGGACAGAGAAAGGGGGTAGGCCGGGAGAGAGAAAGGACGGGAAGACAGAGACGGAGGGAGGATAGAGGGTGGGGGTGAGTGGAAGAGCAACATGGCGGGGAGAGAGGACGAGGAACGGAAAGTGGGAACACCAGGTAGAGATAGTGAGGCGCAGAAAGGGAGACACAGAGAGACACAGAGGCACGGGAGAGACAGACAGAAAAAGAGACGGACACAAAAGACAGGAAGATCTCGTTAATTAAACTGCTGCCCCATCCAGGTCTAACTCTTCTTCAAGTCCTACCCTTCTTCACCTGGCTCCACCCACCCAGGCCTGAACTTCTTCATTGGTCCTCCCGCGTCCGTCCCTCGGTGTCCCAAATCCCAGCTCTTAGGAGCTTCACCCACTATGTATGCCAAGCCCCGCACACTCACGACAGAAGTCAGGCGTCCTCCACGGCCGCAGGTGCACATCCAGAGCCTGACAGGCGACAGTGAAGGCGGCCAGGGCTCGGCAGACGATGGGACGGGCTCCGTGGTGGCGGCACACGTCGTCCAGGCAGTTGTCCAGGAATGGGAGCGGGTCCAGCGCAGCGTAGCATGGCCCCAAGGGACCCTCGGCCCCCGCCAGCAGCCCGCAGTACGCGTCTCCAGCGAATCGAGTGCGCGTGGATACTGGACACTGGTTGTGGCAGAGGGGCCCGCAGACTGGGCCACAGCCTGGCACTTCTGCCACCTTCCAGATGTCGGGCAACGGCACCGTGGGGCTGCTCGGGCCTCTTTGGGCACAGAGTCCACACAGGTAGGGTCCGTAGGGCCTCGGCAGCGTTACACGTGCCAGGCTGTCCCAATCGTAGGTGAGTGAGAGGCCGAAGTCCGTGTCTACACAGAGCTGGCGGCCTTGGTAGTAGGCACGAAGGCAGTGGCCGTGAAAGAAGGGCAGCGATTCCAGAATTCCGTCCACCTACAAGGGAGGGCATGCAGGTATCAGCAGGGGAAGGATGTAGTGGCTGTCGCAGAAGTTCTTGGAAATGCCAATGAAGGATCAGAGAAGGATCAAGGGGAACATCGGTTAACCAGGGTAGTCATAGGAATCGCAAGGAGATTCAATGGAACATCAGTAGAGGCTAAATGAAGGGTGAGTTAAAGGATCCCACCTTTGGTGGGTGAGTGTGTCAGTGGTAGAGATTAGATGATTAGAGTTAATGAGGGGGTGGAGTCAGAAAGTGAGTCAATGAGTTAATGTTACAGTCTCAGGAAGGCTTAAAGAGTGAGACTCAGTCAAAGACAGGCTCAATTGGGATATTGGAAAGCCCTGAGAATTCAGTGGAGGAATCCATATCAATAGGAAGCTCAGTGGGAGAATTGGAATGGCTTGGGAACTCAATGGAAAAATCCACAGAGATGTAAATGGCATTAATGGGCCAGTCAGTGAATCACTAGGAAGGTCAACAAATAGCTCAGTACAGATCTATGGGGTGAGGGGGGAGGTCAAGAGGACAGTAAATAGGGTGAATGGGGCAAATCAATATAACTGTAGTAGGATCAGTGGAGGAGGGGCAATGAATGGGTTCGTGGGATTTTCAGTGGGAGAGAAATGGAGGGTCGGGCGCCTGGGTGGCTCAGTCAGTTAAGCGTCGGACTTCAGCTTTGGCTCAGATCATGATCTCATGGTTTGTGAGTTTGAGCCCTACCTCGGGCTATGTGCAGACAGCTCAGAGCCCAGAGCTTGCTTTGGATTCTGTGTCTACCCCTCTCTCTCTGCCCCTCGCCAGCTTGCACTCTCTCAAAAATAAATAAACATTAAAAGAAAAAAGAAAGAAAGAAAGAAAGAAAGAAAGAAAGAGGGCCAATGGGGAAGTCAAGGCTGAGTCTATGGGTTAAAGGGGAGTCAACTGAGGACTCGGTGGAAGGTTAATGGGAGAATAATAGGAGACTCAAGGGTAGAAGTCTCAAATAGAAAGTTTGTGGGAAGGGATCAACAGGCAAGTCAATGAATGGGCCACTAGGAAATTGGAGTAGACATCTCTGAGAACCAGTGAGAGAGTTGATAAAGGGGGTATCAGCAGGAAAAGAGCGGTCTACAGGTTACCTGTGGGTAATGGGCATGGTGAGGGACAGTAGGTACGTATGGAGCCTTTGAAAACTCACCCGGATGTGGTTGAGATCTTCTGGACTCAGGTCCAGCCTCAGGCCACAGGCTAAGAGGGTCAGGGCCTTGGCCCAGCCACGTGGCCGCAGCAGTGGGGTCAAATCCAGGCTGAAGGGCTCAAGGTCAGCATGGGTTGTGTCACAGAGACCCGCCAGGCGATAGACACAGGAGCCAGGGAATTCGTAGTGAGCTCCTCCAAATGTGTGGAAGTAGAAGTCTCCAGAGGCAGTGCACACCAGTGGCTTCTCCAGGACAGTGGGACTGGGTGAGGACTGGGCTGACAGGCAGTGGTACCAGCCACCCGTGAAGGCCTTGCAGTGACCGTGGCACTTGTCAGGCCAACACTGGGGAAGTTTGCTCACCAGGGCCCCAAGGGTTGGGCAGCGGCAGTGCCAAGTACAGTTGTCTGTCCAGAAAGTACGGCCTTGGTGCAGGAAGCAGGAGCAGTGTGCAGGGGGCATGCACTGGCCGTCCTGCAGCAGGTAGCCAGGCAGGCACTGGCAGGTAGGAGCACAGGGGCGGCTACAGTGCTCTGGGGCTGAGGGGTTGGCACACGTGGCTGGACATGCAGACCCACAGGGAACAAAGCGGGAGTTTTCTGGGCACTGGGGACTGGGACTGGGGAGCAATGGTGGGGAAACCAGCAGTGGGGCCACAGAGCTAGGGGCAGGGGCCAAGGTGGCTGTGGGGGAGAGAGAAGATCAAGGACCTATGAGTCCCAGGAGTCTGGGTCACCAGTCCCCTCCTTCCCAGGATGCAGGAGTCATGCCCCAATCTCTGACCCCTGAGACTATAGCGCTGGGCACCTTGCAATCGACAGCCTAGGACTCCATCTGTGATGCCACAGACCTCCTCCGTAGGGCAGCTGAAGGGGACACAGGCCACACCTTCCCCTAGGTGGCAGGTACAGGAGGAGGAGCAATTCTTGATGAGGATAGTCTGGCCAGGCTGTGGAGGAAGGGAGAGGCGGTGAAAGGTGAGGTGGTATCGAAGGGAAGGTGTAGCCAAAGGTTCTGAGATGAGAGGATCCAAATAAACCTCTAACAAGGGCCCAAGAGGATGCTCACAGGGAAGTACAGGCCATCGTGGAAGCAAGAACAGTGGTCCACAGGGACGCAGTCACCCTTGGCGGGGAAGAATCCATCATCGCACTCGCAGCCCTCAGCGCAGGGAGTGGGGAGCTGTACCACCTCCTGAACACCCGCACAGGCCGCGGGACAGGGGTTCACACACAGGCTGTAGTGGCTGTGTGGGGGGCACCGCATGGCTGTGGAGAGGTGGCTTGTCAGACTCAGGCAAGCCAGGGGCCTGCCCTCCGCTTCCCCGGCACCCTCAGATTGCATCGTTCCCAGAAGACCTCCCCTTAGATTAATCCTAACAGCAGTAACAACCGGCAGTGATTGAACAGTGCGCACTATGCAGTGTGCTAGCTGCTTAAGTGCATCCTAGATATGACTAATGTGGCTTCCCTGCTCTTTGTCTTTTAGGGGGGTCTTTCCCCGGCAATCCCAGCCCCTGTTGAAAGTGTTGACCATTACTTGAACCACCAAGTGATCCCACCTCCTATGCTGCTTGTTTGGGTCCATAAGGAACCTGTCAGTGGATTCTAGTGGTGGAGGTCTTTTCTTGGCCTCTCTGCCCTTCTGACAATAATAACCTCCGCTTGCTTTTTGGCAACTATCCATCCTTACTTTCAACATGTGGACTGAGGTGATTCCACATCCAGGTTCCAGGGTTGTGTATAGAACCCCAGGGCTGGCTAATCAGATTATTCTTCCCTCCTCTGGTTCACAATAATTGGACAGGCGAAGCCTTGGGTGGCGAGCCTGGGACTTTAGCTGGGGTCACTGGGAAAAGGATGTTACATTTTTGCAAAGGCACTGAAGCTGGTAGAATTGTCAGCTTGAAGTTGCCAAAGCCTTGCGGCTACCACAAGAGGAGAATCTACTTGAGAATAAAGCTAACAGAGAGAGAATGGAAGGGAAGAAGATGGACTGGGAGAAAAATGGACTTTTTAAATCTGCAGTTGAAAATTCTTAATCTAGCTAAGACTGAAGATAGAAACACCCTCAGTCTTTGCAGTTATATGTGCTCCAAATCATTTATTCTTTCTCCCCTCAGTTTGAGTTAGGATTCTGACATCGCTATTAAGAGTCCTGCTGGATATAGTGGCCACATTGTGTACCCATGACCGGCTGGTTGGGTCAGGGCTGGATAAATGACCCTGACAGACAGAGGTGAGGGTGGCCATTGGTCTGTAAGTTAAGAGCAAGACAAACATTCCCTGCAAGAACATTTGAACCTGGAGGCAGAAAGAGAGAGACACTGACACCAAAATGATAAATTGAGGTGGGGCCAAGAGTCCATGAGGATCATGGAGGATACACGTGGACATAGAAACGTGAAGTTGATGAGAACCTGTTAAGTGAACAAATATTCAGATGCCAGCTAAGTCATTTTCTAGGTGGGTGATACTGAGCAAGTTCCTTAACCACCTATGCCTTGGTTTCCCTCATCCATAAAATGTACTTGCATGATGGGGCTGTTGGGAGAATTGAGGGCTTAGCACCGAACGTGTATTCAGTAAGGTCAGCTGTTCTTTTCATGTTATTACCGGAACTATTTTTACATTATTGTTGGAGAGACACTATAGCATAGGGGTTGAGAGAGAGGATTCTGGAGCCAGGTGGAAAGGCCAGTTCTGCCCCCTACTGGCTGTGAGATCTGGGGGGATTCTCTGTGCCTCAGTGTCCTCAACTACAGGAGGCAGACGATTATCCCATCTCCTAGAACAGTTCTAAGATAGAGTGGGCTGACTTCAAGCACGCAATACAGGTTCTCAGATCTAGTCTTGCATCCGGGTCTCCTGGAGGGCTTGTTAAAACAGGTTGGTGGCTCCCACTCCAGAGTTTCTGATTAAGTCTGGGGCAGGGCAAGACTTTGCATTGTAAACAAGCCCTGAGTATTGCATTGTAAACAAGCCCTGTAAACAAGCTGATGCTGCTGGTCCAGGGACTAGGATTTTAACGCAGCGCCTGATACTGAATGAGTGCTCTGTAAACGTTACCTAAGGGATAAAATCAAATCTGTTTTCCCAACCACAGTGTGCATGGGACTCTGTCCTGCTTGGTGCTGTGTCCTTAAAATAGGCCGACACATAGTAGGTCCTCAACTAACACCTGCGTTATGACTGAAGACCAGACCAGTCTCCCGCTTTGGGACCCCACCCCGCGGGGGCGGCTCGTAAAGCCCTCTGGCAGGGGACATACGGCAAAGGCTGGGAGCCCTCCAGGGCCGCATATCCGCACCAGCCGTCTGGCAGGCAGCCACGTAGGCTTGCAGGCAGGCACAGAGCACTTTGTGGTTCCCGCGGGCGCGGCCCACGTCGGCCACGCAGGCCTGGTAGAAGGCCTCCGGCGGCAGGAATGCGTGGCAGGGTGCCAGGGGGCCGCTGGGCTCGCGCAGGACGTCGCAAGCGCCACGCCACGCTGCACCCGCGTCCTCGGTGGCCGGGAGGCAGCCCGAACCCGGGCAGGGACGCGGCGCGCCGCAGGGCCCGGGCCTGGGCAGCTGCAGGTCATCCGTCGCGTTGCCGTTGAAGTTGCCGCAGAGGCCGCGTGTGAGGCCGCGGTAGGCCGCAGGCAGCTCCACGCTCAGGTGGCAGCAGAGCCCGAAAAGCAGGCGCGGGCCTCCACGCACCGCGAGCACCACAGATGCGCCGCGCGCGAAGGCGCGCACCCTGCCCCGGCTCAGCGCGAAAGGCAGACAGCGCCGCACGCCGTCCACCTGCGGGCAGGGGTGGGGCAGCCTAGAGTCAGGGGGGGAGGTCCGGGTCCGGAAGAACTGGGAGAAGACTAGTGGAGAGGAGTAGTGCGGACAGTGGGTGCGCCAGAACAAGGGAAGAGTGGGCAGGGACTGCTGGAGTGTGAAGAAGGACATGGGGTGAAGGAGAGGGGTCAAGGGGCAGGGCGTTCAAGGCAGTGTTTGGGTGTGGGTATAGTGGGAAGGTGTGGGGGAACCTGGAGAGGGGAAGGAGAGTGAGGGGAGGGAGAGTGGTGAAGTGGGCCTGGAGTGCAGGGACAGAGGGGAAATTCCTTACTCAGGGACCGAAGAGAGATCTGAGGGCATCTGTGGACCTGGGGGTTGGGGCAGTAGAGCTGGGGAAGAAGAGGGAGGGAATGTGGGGACAGGAGGAGGAGGAGAGAGGAAGAGGGACCACTTTGGAGAGAAAAAGAGCGGGAAAGCTGGAGAGGAAGGGCAGTGGTGAGGTAGGGGCACCAGAGAGGGGGTTTGGGCAGCCTGGAGCAGGGGTCAGGGAAGGCTAGGTGGGCGTTGGTAAGAGGTAATGGCAGACGTGGAGCCTGAGAGGGCGCATGGAGATCCAGGTGGAGGAGGAAAAAAGGCAGAGAGGAGAGATGAAGACTGTGGGGTGGGAGAGAGGGACAGGTGGGGTGTAGGTACGGGTGGTAGACAGAGAAAGAGGCGAGGGAAGATGGAGAGACAGCCTGAGCAGCATGGAACAGGGATGTGCAGACCCAGCTACTGAGAGAAGGATTGAAAGGGGAAGGGGCAGAGAGAGGGAGGAAGCAGAGAAGGGAGGAGGAGGAGATTGTCGGAAATGAGGTTGTTGGAGAGAGGAGAAAATCGAAGGCGATACTCAAAGATCCCACCGGGCAGAACAGAGACTTCCAGGCAGCTGAAAGGAGGCGGGTGACAGGGCGGGGGCTCACCGTGATGTATCCCCAGTCCTCGCAGTCTAAGCCGAAGCGGTGGCCATGCGCGCGGAGCAGCACGCGGCAGAGTTTGGGCATCCGTGGACCTGTCTCCAGCACCACCTCGAAGGGCCTCCCACCCCGAAGTCGACCCGTGCCCGTGCCTACCAATGAATAGGTGCAGGCGCCCGGGAGGTGGAAGGTGGTGCCGTCGAAGGTGCGATAATAGAGTCCGTCTGTGACAAAGCAGAGGCCTGGGCCGCCCCGGGCTGCGCGGCAGGGTTTGCAGGCCACCCGGCCGCCAGGGTGACAGCGGCAGCAGCGACCGGTCGCAGTGGGAGGGGGCGGCAGCGGGGCGCCGGGTTCCAAGTAGCGGCCGGCGCTCAGGCAGCCGCACTGAGCAGTGGGCACACAGATAGCGCCACTCAGCACAAAGCCCGCGTCGCATACGCAGCCCTCACGGCAGTGCCCAGCGCGATCGCAGCCGGGTGGTGGCTCCAGCCCCGCGCAAGTGACAGAACAAGCCGGAGCGCACAGCGTGTAGTGCGAGTGTGCGGGGCACAGCGGGCCTGCGGAACCAGTAGGAATGGAAGGTTACTTTGCGGCCTGTGGCTGTTGGGACTCTCACTCCCTAACTCTGGGGCTAGGATGGGGTACCTGGGGCCCTGCCGGGGCAAAGCTCTACCTGGGCAGAGCTGCAGGTACCTTCAGATAGCTAAGGATGTGGTGGTTAACCATGCCTCTGATGAGGCATAGCTAATCTGTAGGGCTTGGGACGGATAAGAGCTTAGGGGCTGGACCATGAACAGGTCTGAGTCCCTGAGAGGTAAGAGCTGAAGGGTTGGACCATAATCAGGGCTGAGAAGAGGGAAGCATAAGAGTTGGGGGGCTGGACTTAAATCAGAATACACCTGCCACTTTAGCATGGGCAAAGGTTGAGGGTCTGGTGGGGAGTGGAGGGATGGCTGAAGGCTGGTGCAGTGGGAAGTACAGGGTCTCAGGGATACATTGTGCAGGGAGGAGCTGGCACTCTGGGATGAGCAACAGCCAAGGAGCCGCATCTCAGTAAAGAGTGGGGCCAGGTTCCCCAGATGAGCAAAGATAGAGAGAGACGCTAGACTGAATCCCTAGGCACTCACTGCACAGGCTTGAATTCCGCCATTGGAAGACTTGGCCACCCAGCAGCTGGCAAGTTTCACAGTAGAGGCTGAGCATGGGACAGGGTCCAGTGCCCAGGCACACATCCACCATGCAATCTTGGACATAGGGGCTTGGTGCCAGCATCTCATGGCACAGCTGGAAGGGCCCCAGAGGGTCCAAAAGGATGTCACAAGGGTGGGCAAAGTGGGTTGGGCTGCTGGTGGTTGGCAGAGTGACACAAGATGGTGGCAGTGGCGGCATCTTGTCAGCAGCATCCAGGCACCCAGTCGAGGAACCCACCAAATATCTATGGCCAAAGGCCCAGGCCATTGCATCCTCAGGCAGCTTGGTGCCCAGCACGATTCCAGGCACCTGGAGGTCATTCATGGGGTCCCCATTATAGTCAGCGCACAGCCCCACCACATGGCCCTTATATGCTGCTGGAAGATCCAGTACTACGCGGATCCCAGGGGCATAGGTCACACGCAGGCCAAAGGGACAGCTGACCACAGTGTCCCAGCCATGGCGAAAGATGAGTGTATTGTTGCTCAGAGCCCGGAATGGTAGATTCTGCCAGTCACCATTCACCTGTGCAAAGAGGATATGTCAAGGTGGGGCTCTAGGGACCCCGTATCATTACCAAGGATGCCAGTGTCCCTAGGTAAGGGTATAAGAGCAGGGCCCCCAGAAGGTCTTTTTGAAGGACTGTCTACAATGACCACCCCCAACCCAACAAATAAAAGCTTGGGGTGCTGTCCACAATACTGATACTTTTTCCAACAAATACTTGGATGGTGAGAACTGTGGATTCTGGGGTTTGGGGCTATAGTATTCCTGGATCAGATTTGGGGAGATGAAAGCCACAGCTTCTGGAAGTGACACATGTGCAGTGTCTGGCACATGTCTGGTCAATAAATATTTGTTGAGCTAATGCATGGATGAGTGAATGAGGCTCATAGGTCAAGTTAGGCTGTACAGTCCTAGGGATGCTGGGATTTCTAGGTATGGCAGGGGCTTCGGGATACTATGCAAATGGTTCAGGGAAGGGAGGTCTGTCCATAGCATATATAAATGTTGAGGCTGCTGTGCATGGTCTAACCATATTTGCCCACAGCATCTGGGGCTGGGGTATAAGAATTTGGGATGAGGGTTTGTAAGCTTTTGGAGCTGGGGATTTGGAATTCCTGGATTGGGTTTAGGGGGTGCCCGGGACTGGGGCTAGAGTTGGGTCTAAAGTTCAGTTAACACATGTAACTTAGAATAGTGCCTGGAACACAGTAGGTATTCAGTAAGTGACTGTTAAATGAATGAATGAGTGAATGAATGAATGAATGAATGAATGGGATTCTTGGGTCAGGACTGGAGTTTCAAGATCCCAGAATCAGGACTGAAAGCTCTGGTGTACTGGGGCTCACAATGAAGGTTCCAGAATTCTTGAGTCAAGGCGAGGAGTTTTTGTTCCAAGACAATCCAGGCCAGGAGTATTTGTCTCAAACACTTAGGTTGAACTATATGAAATTGCTGCATTTGTAGGAAAAAACACCAAATATTGGCCGCTTCGTGTCCAATTTTCATAACTACATGTGCAGGACAGTGACGTGTGGTAGTTAAGTGTCCTTTGACTTCGGAGCCATGTCGCCTGGGCTCAAATCTTGGCTCCTGGTTTGTTTAACTGTCTCACTTTGCCAATTTGTTTAACTTCTCTGTAAAATGAGAGAAATAATAATATGCACTGGAAAGAATTGTTGTAAGGATCAAGTAAGGATTTGTAATTGTGCCTGGCACGTGTTGGGGTAGGCCGTGTTCCTTGGGAAGGCAGAGAGGTCTTAGGTTCTGGGATTAAGGTCCCTTGGGGCCACCCATAAAGCCGTAGTCAGGGCTAGGCCCCTGGTCCCAAGAAAAGCATAAAACCTGGTCCTCACTCACGTGCATTCAGGGGCCAGGCAAATAACTAAATGAGTAAAGTGGAGAGGGTGGGATGTGCTGGGGACTGTGACAAACTAGAGAGAAAGTATGTGCCCCTCGCTAGAGAGGGAAGTCCCAAACATACGTGGCCATGAGAATAGGTGACTAGTTGCCAGGGCTTCTAGTTTCTCAAGAGATACCATAAGTCCAGCCTTCTTTATTTAAAAATGGTAATTCAGTAAGAAATTTAAAATACGGCCAAGGCAAACTGCGGAGAGAAAGTTACTGAGAGCCTCTGGGTTCTGTCCTCTGTGGTCGGTGAATACTCACCCCCACAGCCCCACAGCTCCTCTCCCAGTGTCCCTATCTTTATTTGTCTTTCCTACCTTGATGAGAAAATTTGTCATGTTGAAGTGGTGTCAGAGTCATTGTGAACTTGGAATTACATTTCACAAATGAGTAGTTGAGGTCATGTATTTTTTTGATGATTTACAGAGACAGCATAAGAGACCCTGGAGCCCAAAATGGCAAGGTTTAAATACTAACTCTCGTATTTATAAGCTGTGTGACCTTGGGCCAATGGCCTCACCTCTCTGGGGCAGTTTCTTCATCTGGAAAATGGTAATGCCTATTGTATCTACCTTAAAAGGACTCTTGTGCATTATGTGTTATTTCATTGGCACCTAGCGCGTGTGCCTCCCGAGTGGCCTTTCCAACAGCACCAAAACTTCTTTTCCTGGGGAAATTATGGAGGACTGGGAAAGGGGGTTCTGGACTGATGGTTTGCTCCTAAAGTGTTAAGGCTTGAGTTCTAATTTGGGGGTTAGTTTTGGGGGGGTTAAAGTTAGGTGACTGGGTCAGAGATCACGGGGCAAGAGGGAGGAGGTGCAAGATACTGGATTTAAGGTCCAATGTCACAGGACAAAAACTCAAGGTATGACCCTAGGGTGAGGTTAGGGGGATCTTGGGATCAGGTTTGGGAGTCTTGAGATGAGGACTCTGGGTCAGAGGACATAGGGTGAATGTGTGGGCAGGGCTGGGGTTTTCTCACCAGGACACGACCGGGTTCCTTGGGGTCCAGCCTCAGATGGAATCCAGACACGTGTACTTCGAGGCTATTCGGGACGCCATCAGGACTGGTGCCCAGGAGCACACGGAAGTCAGCGAGCTCCTGTGGCGCTGAAGAACTGAGGCCGCTCAGCAGGTACACGCAAGAGCCAGGGAAGCGAAAACGGCGCCCATCAAAGGTGATGTAGTGGCCTCTGCCAGCCACCACGCATGTGGCCATGCTCGAGGGCACACACGTGCGCAGGTTGTGTGACAGAACGCAGCGCTCATGCGGCCTGCACCCCGTCTCAGTGCAGATCACACTCCCTCCTAAGGCTGGGCAGAGGCAGCGGCGGCGAGTGCAGCCCACACCCTCCCATAAAGCCTCGCCTGGTGCCAGCAGACGTCCCTGGTGCACGCAGCCACAGCCACCAGGCCCTGGGCGCCGGAGGACACAGGCTGGGCCGCTGCGAACATAGCCAGGATTGCAGGTGCACGTCTCCCCGCAGGGCAGTGGGCAGGATGCTCCCAAGGGCCCCAAGCATGTCTCTGGGCAGGAGGAGCCACATAACTCATAATGGCTATTTTGGGGGCACTCGATAGCTGGGGGGAGAAGGGGAGAAAGATGGAGGGGGAAGGAGTGTTTACATCAGGACCTCCCAGTCTGGTTCCAGAGACCTAAGTATTTAGCCATCCCTAGAATGGAGATGTTCCTGCCTTCATTTTCCAAGAGTCGTGCCCAGGATCCTGGGGGTCCTCATCCCCTAGAATGGAGGCTTTCCAGCAATCTCCATCTCACAGAGTAAAGAAGTTTCTATCATCAGAAGCCAGAAGTCCTCTTTCAGAACCTTAAAATCTGGCCCTGGGACACAGAACTCTCACCCCAGACCCTGGAGTCCTCCTTACCTAGAGGACTTTTCCATACACCAAATCCAGGAATCTTGCCTTTTAGAATTAACTAATTCTGAATCCCAGGGCCTGGAAGCCTTCACCCTCAGGACCCAAAGAATCCTGACCCCAAGACCTAGGGGTTCCAGCCCCCAGAAACAAGAAATCCCACCACTGGGTGGAGGAGTCTCCATCCCCAGACCCAAGGAACCCTGCCTCCTGAGCCCCTGCAGTCCCATCCCAGGGACCCTGCAGCCTTGTCCTAGGAATCAACTCCAGCCAGCATCAGGGAGTGCCACCCCTAAGTCCCAGAATCCCCTTCCCTAGTAGCCCATAGCCTTTTGCATCTAAGGGTCACTCACGGCAGCCGGTCTGGGATCTCCAGGAGTTGATGCTGACACCTAGGCGCTGACACGCATGTGCGTAGACCTGGAGCATCAAGCAAAGAGTTGGTCGGTTGTTGGAGAAGGGGCAGATCCAAGCACTGCAGCTGATCTCGAAGGGTGCAGGACTCAGCACATGGTGGCAATGGCTAAAGGGCCCATTCAGAGCTGTCAGGATGGCACAGGGCCCCGGGGTCTTCGGTGGGGACGATGGCTTGGTGCAGGGAGCAGCCCAGAGGGAGTGGCATGGGTCATCAGGCGGCTGCAGGGTCCAAGTGCGCAAGAAGGCGCGCAGGTCTGGACCGCCCACATCATCGATCCGGTCACTGTTGAAGTTGCCGCACAAGCCCACCACGTGTGCACGGTAGCCGTCGGTTACTTGCAGAGACAGGGCGTGCTGCCAGTCGTACACTAGGCGCAGTGCGGGTGGCTCTTGCTCCAGACCTGCCTCTGCCCATAGTTCTGAGCTACGGAAATACAACCGCAGCCTCCCGTGGAGCAGCGTCACTGGCAGCCTAAGCCGCTGCTGGTTCACCTGCAGGGGTGACCCAAGAGCAGGAATCACCAGAGAAAGGGTACATTCCTAAGCATTTAAGGTGGGGTGAGGGATGAAAGCTGAGGGGGTTGGGTGTTGGGATACCGAGGGAGTGGGGGTCTGGGAGCTGTAAGGAGGAAATGAGTTAAGATATGAAAAGAACTTGGAACAGAGTTCACCTCGTGGTTAAGTGTCATATGAGGAGGATTTGCTATGTTTGATGTCCCCTAACCCTGGCATCTGGAACCTCCAAATTCTGTGAGCTTTGGACATATCCTGGGACCACGTGCGGCCAGTGGCATGTCTGCAATTTCTCCTCAGGGAACGTTTGGAGGCATTGTTCTTAGGCTTTGTTCTGGCTGGAATGTCACTCGATGCACTAACCAGGAGTCTTGTTTCCAATACCCAGATGTGACCTCGTGCAAAACTCAGAAGCCTTCCTTTCAGGAATCTTGATAAGTAATTCCACTTCAGTTAATAGGAGAGCCTTCATCCAGGACCCCAGTGTCTTTCCCCCAATTACCAAGAGCCTTCACCGAGAGCTTCCAGGTCATGTGGATTGGACTTCCATTTTTTGTGTCAGTTCACCAAGAAGGTTACCAACCCACCTTTTACTCTCACTCACTGCCTCCACCCTGGTCCAACCATCATCTCCTACCTGGACAATTTCAGCAACCTCCTCACTGGTCTCTTAGTGCATCCTGAACAAGCCCCATAGTCTGGTCTCCACAAGGAAGCCACAGGGATCCTGTTAACACCCAAGTGGTATTTCATCCCTCCTCTGCACACAACCTTCCCTTGGCTTCCACCTTACACAGAATAAAAGACAAAGTTGTTGCAATCTGCCCCCCATGGTCTCTCGCTCTCCTCTGTACCACAATCCCTCCCTCTGCTTCAGCCTGGACTTCTTGCTGTTCCTCTAACGTGCCTGTCAGATTCTCACCTTAGGCATTTGCTGTTCCCCCTGCCTAGAATTCTCTCAGATACACACATGGCTCTCTCCCTCACCTCTTTTAAGACTTGGCTCAAGTTTCATCTTCTCAGGGAGGCCCTCTTACTTAAGACTATACTCTCAGACATCCTGATGCCACTTTTCTGCTCCATGTTTTCCTCCTTAGCATGTATCACCTGCTAAAATACTACATAATTAACTTATATTTATTACTGATATCTCTCTGTTAGAATATAAGTACCATGAGAACAAGGATTTTTGTCTGTCTTGGTCACTGATATGTCCTCAGTGCCTTAAACAAGGTCTGGTACATAATAATAAAACATTCCAGGGGCGCCTGGGTGGCGCAGTCGGTTAAGCGTCCGACTTCAGCCAGGTCACGATCTCGCGGTCCGTGAGTTCGAGTCCCGCGTCAGGCTCTGGGCTGATGGCTCGGAGCCTGGAGCCTGTTTCCGATTCTGTGTCTCCCTCTCTCTCTGCCCCTCCCCCGTTCATGCTCTGTCTCTCTCTGTCCCAAAAATAAATAAACGTTGAAAAAAAAATTAAAAAAAAATAAAACATTCCAGGGTGCCAGGGTGACTCAGTCCATTAAGTGTCTAATTCTTGATTTTGGCTCAGGTTGTGATCTCATGTTTCATGATGAGCCCTGTGTTGGGCTCTGTGCTGACAACACAGAGACTGCTTAGGATTCTCTCTCTCTGCCCCTCCCCTGCATGTGATCTCTCTCTCTCTCTCTCTCTCTCTCTCTCTCTCTCTCAAAATAAGTAAACATTAAAAAAATTCCTTAGTTGATGAAGAAACTCAGGAGTGTCAGGTACTTGGGAGATGGGGGCTTATTTGATGACAGTGTAAATCTGAGGTCCTGAGAATTTGAAGGTACTGGATACCTGGGTTGGGGTGCTGGATTCTGGAGAGCCATAAGAGCACTTGGGGAACTCCTGACTCCTGAGTGACAGGGTGGGCTCCCAAGTGGCATGTGGAGGGGAGTATGGAGCATCATGGCTCATGCATCAGGTCCTAGCATCATATACTTCTGAGCTTTCCATACCTATTTTTTTAACGTTTTTAAAAAAGATTTATTTATTTATTTATTTATTTATTTATTTATTTATTTATGAAAGAGAGAGAGAAAGCATGAGTGGAGGAGGGACAGACAGAGAGAGGGAGAGAGCCTCCCAAACAGCAGGCTCCACACTATCAGTACAGAGCCTGATGTGGGGCTCGAACCCACAAACGGTGAGATCATGACCTGAGCCAAAGTCAGACACTCGACAAACCAACCGACCGAGCCATCTAGGCGCCCCACATGAGCCTATTTGATCCATACCACAGTCTGATGACTTAGGTCTTTGTATCATCCTGATTTCACAGATGAAGAAACTAAGGCTCAGAGAGGTTAAATAACTTGCCTAAGGTCATACAGATAACAGGTGGTCAACCTGGGATTTGAACTCAGGCCATCAGGTTTCTAGATCACATTCTTTCTAACATGGTACTGAGGAGTGACTCAGTATGTCCATAACCTCATAGGTTTGCTTTCTCTAGCAATCCTGATTAAATGTAGTCTAGTCTCCACAACCTTCCAATCAGAGCAATGCCTTCAAACCTTTCCCGAGGAGAAACTGTGGACATGCCACTGTCCATACCTGCATGTGGTCCTAGGATACGTCCAAAGCCCAGGGGACTTAGAGGTTCCAGTTGTGTCAGGAGACAATAAACATAGCAAACCCACCTCATATGACACTTACCATGAGGTAGACTCTGTTCCAAGTGCCTTTCATATGTTAACTTATTCCTGCTTCATAGGAACCTGTTAAGGTAGGGCTAGAGATCCATTATCCCTTATCCACAATCCCCAAATGCAAAAGCGGCCTGAAGACTGAAAGATGTTTCGTGTGTTTGATGTTAAAATGTAATTGGCACCAAAAGCTCACCTGAACTCATGACATGGCCGCTTATGGTCTTAATTTATCCCAGTTAGTGTGAATATTCAGATATTTCACTGCAGAGATACTAATGTTTGTAATTATGTGACATCCATTGGGATTATCATATAACATATGGCATTTGCACGGTATGACCATTTGAAATTTCAAAATCTGAAATGCACCTGGCCCCAAGCCTTTTGGATAAGGGACTGTGGACCTATATAATTGCCTCCACTGTAGAGTTGACAAAAATGAGGGACAGACAAGGATACAGTTTCCCAGGATCCCACACATAATTATTCTTACCCGGACAAAGCCAAACTCATGTTTGACAGCAGTGATGGTGATGCCAAAAGCGCGCATTGTGACAAAGCGCAGGGGATGCCTCCCTCCAGAGCAGGCGATCCACAGCTGGAAGGCAGGGAGGCCACTGGGTAGGGCCTGAGGGCAATGGCTCAGGATGTAGGTACATCCCCCAGGCACAGGGAAAGAGTAGCCATCAAAAGTGTAGATGTATGGTAGCCCGGAAGCCCAGCAGGTACCCCCTGGGACGCCCCCCTGCCTCTTACTAGAGACACCCACTGTCTCTGATTTGGCCTGAGACGCCATTTTGGACCCAGACACAGTTTCAAGTTCTTGTTTTGCCATAGTCACAGCCTCTAAGCCTGGTTCAGTCCCTGCCACCACCTTGAGCCCCAACTTGGCCACTGAGACAGTTTCTGACCTAGACCCAGACGCTATCTTGGGTTTGGACTCTGGTTCGGCTATGGGCATTGGCAGGGGGAAAGGTACAGGTGCCGATAAAGCCACAGTCAGGGTTTCGGGAATTGGTTCTTTTACAGACAGAAGTCCAGGTTCTGGTTCAACCAAAGCTATAGATTCAGGCTGAGGTTCATTCAAAGCCTCTTGTGCAAACCCTGGATAAGCCATGGTCACTGCTACAAGTCCTGGTTCTGCTTCAGGTGTGCTTTCTGATCCTGGTTTGGCCACTGCCATGGTTTTAGAGCTAGAGATGGACGCTGTTTCGAGGTCCTTCAGAGATATTGTCTTGGAACTGAACACGATGTCAGACCCAAATGTGGTCTTCGTGCTGGCCACACACTCAGGTTTGTGCTTTACAAGATGACATGTGGTCCCATCGGAGCATGCGTGGTCCTTACAGGATCCTGGGAACCGGAGTGGCATCATCAGAGAAGACTCTATGAGGGGATAGGATTCTGTGGGAAGGTTCAGATCTTCTTCACTCAGAATATCTGGGGATGAGATGATATGAAATGATGCAACAGAACTGGATCCTGGCATTTGGCCTCATCCCTTTCCTGCCTCTATGCTCTAGGCCTCCAGGGTTCCTGGAATTGGAGACTCAACATTCATAAGCTATCAGGGTTCCAAATCTAAAATGAAGTGGGCCTATATCAGCAGAAAGAGAAGGGTGGGGCGGAAGGACAATACAGAAATGGCCAACACAACGTGGGTACAGAACAGAGCTGTGATGAGCTGGAGAGCACACACTCCCTCTAAAGACACCACATTAATTATTTAAAAGTCTATGTGCCAGTAAATCTAAACATATCTGTGGGTCGATTTTGGCCAGTGAGGGCTTCCAGCCTGCCACGTCTAGCAGCCTTAAGAATTGTGTGTGGGGGCGCCTGGGTGGCTTGGTCGGTTAAGCGTCTGACTTCAGCTCAGGTCATGATCTCACAGTCCGTGAGTTCGAGCCCCCCGTCGGGCTCTGTGCTGACAGCTCAGAGCCTGGAGCCTGTTTCAGATTCTTTGTCTCCCTCTCTCTCTGCACCTCCCCTGTTCATGCTCTGTCTCTCTCTGTCTCAAAAATAAATAAACGTTAAAAAAAAAAAAGAATTGTGTGTGTGTACAGCGAAGGAAACAATCAGCAAAACTAAAAGGCAACCGACAGAATGGGAAAAGATATTTGCAAATGACATATCAGATAAAGGGTTAGTATCCAGAATCTGTAAAGAACTTATCAAACTGAACACCCAAAACACAAATAACCCAGTGAAGAAATGGGCAAAAGACATGAATAGACACTTCTCCAAAGAAGACATCCAGATGGCCAACCGACACATGAAAAAATGCTCAACATCACTCGTTATCAGGAAAATACAAATCAAAGTCACAATGAGCTATCACCTCACACCTGTCAGAATGGCTCACATTAACAACTCAGGCAACAACAGATGTTGGGGAGGATGCGGAGAAAAGAGGATCTCTTGCACAGCCAGTGGGAATACAAACTGGTGCAGCCACTCTGGAAAACAGTATGGAAGTTTCTCAAAAAATTAAAAATAGAGGGGTGCCTGGGTGTCTCAGCTGGTTAAGCATCTGACTTCAGCTCAGGTCATGATCTCACGGTTCATGGGTTTGAGCCCCACATCAGGCTCTGTGCTGACAGCTCAGAGCCTGGAGCCTGCTTTGGTTTCTGTGTCCCTCCCTCTCTCTACCCCTCCCTTGCTTATGCTCTGTCTCTCTCTCAAATATAAACATTAAAAAAATAAGTCATTAAAAAATTAAAAATAGAACTAACCCTACAACCCAGCAATTGTACTACTAGGTATTTATCCAAGGGATACAGGTATGCTGTTTCAAAGTATGGAAAGAGCCCAAATGTCCATTGATGGATGAATGGATAAAGAAGATGTGGTGTATATATACACAATGGAGTATTGCTCGGCAATCAAAAAGAATGAAATCTTGCCATTTGCAACCATGTGGATGGAACTAGAGAGTATTATGCTAAGCGAAGTTAGTCAGAGAAAGACAAATATCATATGACTTCACTCATATGAAGACTTCAAGATACAAAACAGATGAACGTAAGGGAAGGGAAGCAAAAATAATACAAAAACAGGGAGGGGAACAAAACATAAGAAACTCTTAAATACAGAGAACAAACAGGGTTACTGGAGGGGTTGTGGGAAGGGGGAATGGGCTAAATGGGTAAGGGGCATTAAGGAATTTACTCCTGAAATCATTGTTGCAGTATATGCTAACTAACTTGGATGTAAATTAAAAAAATAAATTAAATAAAAAATTTAAAAACCTATTCATTTAAACAACAACAACAAAAGAATTGTGTGTGTGTGTGCGCGCGCGCGCATGTGTGCTCTGTGAGGATATAGTCACTCCATCACCCTATTTCCCAGGAAGTGAGTTATTTTTTCATAGCTATTGATGCATGAAGCTAGATATATACAAAGTGAACTTTTAAGAAATAACTTTGTTCTGAGGGGTTTGCATATTTCCCATTCAAACGGAATACAGAGTTTTGGAATGGATTAGAATATGGACTAAAGTAACAGCTCCCTAGGGTAGGAATATTTCTACGTTGTACACTGTTGCATCTCCAGCGCCTAGAACAGGTCTAGCCTAAAGTAAATCTTTAAAAAATGTGGAAAATTAATAATAGCAAACATTTATGCATGCCAGGCACTCTTCTATTGACTCATTAAAAAATAATTTTTTTTAACACTTACTCATTTTTGACAGGGACAGAGCATGAGCGGGGAGGGGCAGAGAGAAAGGGAGACACAGAATCCGAAACAGGCCCCAGGCTCTGAGCTGTCAGCACAGAGCCCATCGTGGGGCTGGAACTGCGAGATCATGACCCGAGCCGTGAGGTCATGACCTGAGCCAAAGTAGATCGCTCAACTGACTGAGCCACCCAGGCACCCCAATTAACTCATTTTTTTTAATGCCACAACAACCTTATGAAGGTGTTGGTATTATTATCCCCAGTTAATAGAGGAGAAAGTTGAGGTTCAGAGAGGTGACCTGACTTGCCCAAGATCACACAGCTTGTAGTAGGATTTGAATCCAGGCCTTTTGGATCCAAAATCCAACTCTAAGCCAATTTTAATAAATGATTTGAAGTCCACATTTTCATTTCTAAGAAACTCCAGTCTCTCTCTGACTATCCTCTCTCTCTTTTCTCTCACCTCCCTGGTCCCCCACTGTTTTTCCAGACTGGGAGAGATTGAGGGGGGAGCTCCCTAATTCCAGGGAGCAAAAATTCATCAGACTGTATACTTAAAATTGTACAATTAATTGTGTATCTTAGAACCTACTTAAAATAAAAAAGCATTGAACTCAAGGAACTAATGGGTGGCAGAGGAAAAGAATAAGTAAGTATATGGAAAGTGATATGACTTGTGAAAGAAATCAGGGAACGGCTAGAGTTTGTAAGGGATGAGAAATTACGATTTTAAATTGAGCAATTTGAGCTCAATAAGAAGGTGGCATTTGAGCAAAGACCTGAAGGAGGTGAGGGAACTATCATAAAGACATCATGGGGACAGTCTGTGTAGAGGCCCTGGAGGAGGGAGAAGAAAGTAAGGTGGCTAGTATGGCTGGAATGGAGTGAGGGAAGGGCAGGAGTGAGAAGAGATGAGATCAGAAAGGTAATGAAAGCAGATTGTATGGGACCACATAAAACACTGTAAGGACTTTGCTTTCGCTGGGTATAATAATAATTGCGTGGAAAGATTCTGAGTAGAGGAGGGAGTGATTTGCATTTAAAACCTGCCTCTCTGGCTGCTATGTCAGCAATTGAAGGTAGTGTTATGATTTTCTCCGCCCCTGCTATCCTGGAATCCCATCGTCTGCTCACCTTCCGATTGTCTTGGGCGCGAGAGCCGCTCACTCACGCTTGGCTGCCGCGAGGCTTGGGTCCCGAAGCCAGCGCCCGGGGCGGTGCCGAAGCTAAGCACTCCCACGGGCGTCCCGCGAGTCTCCAGGAAGTGCACTACTCCTTGCCCAGGCCCGTATGCCACCTCAGTCCAGGCGAAACCCTGAGTGGGGGCCTGGCTTTGACCAGAATGCTGCCCGTGAGGCGGCTCGGGGCCGCCGGGGATGAGGCGCCAGTGCAGGTTGGGCAGCGGCTGCCGATCTAGGAGCACCAGGGTGGGCTCACGCGCCACGAGCACCGCCACGTTGGAAAAGCCCGGCTGCGCGGTGAGCGCGAAGCTGCGGCTGAACGCGTCCACCGGGGGCAAGAGAGCGAAAAAGGGATTGTATGCGACGCCCCCGCGGGCCGCAGCCGCAGCCAGGAAAAGCACCTGCAGGCGGGCGGAGGAGCGCAGCACCAGGGGGCGCACTGGGTCCACCGCGAAGTGCAGCACGGCCCCAAGGCCCAGAGCCCGCGCCCCTTTGGCACCGCCCCCCCAGAAGTTCAGGCTGCCCAAACTGTCAGCAGCCACGTACACATGATCTCTGGGTCCCGGAGCCGCGGGCGCGAACGGGGGCACGGCGTAGACGCGGCCCCAGTAATCCTGGGGCAGCAGTTGTTCGGACACGTGGCCACAGGCCTTATCTCTCGCTTGCAGGCAACTGTGGCCAGCCAGCAGCGCGACGGGATGAGTGGCCACGACGCGGGTGCCTGACAGGTCACCTGCGCTCTGCACCTGCAGCGCCTGGAAGGGCTCAAGATGTACGAGGAGGGGCCGGCTGGCAGCATGCTCGACGCCATCCAGCAGGATGGGCACGGGAGGCGTGAGGCGCAGGCGCGTGGGCCTAGCGCCGGCTACCACCGCAAACTCCTTGTGCCGGTCGTGGGGCTGCAGCGACGGCGTCACCACCACGTAGCGAGTACCCAGCAGGCGGCGCGGAAGCGCTAGTGCCGTGTCTAGGGATGCGCGTCCACGTGCGTTCACCACTGTCACTCCCACCGGCCGAGACGCTGCTAAGCGCACCGCTCCGCCCGCTTCCCGCCGCGAGCCCTGCAGTTCCACGGCGCCGGGCAGCCGCACCAACGCAGTGATGCCTGGCAGCAGGCTCAGCGCGCGTCGAAAGGGCGGTCCCCCCACCGGATACGCCCTCACTTGCACAGCCGTCGGGGGCCCCTTCGGGGGTGGCGACACGTACAGCCGGAAGTTGGGCTTGTCGGCGCCCCCATTCTCCAAGAAAGCCGTGATGAAGTAACGGCCCTGGAAATCCACAACTGCAGCCGTTGGGCCTGAGAGTAAAGGAGGGAGTCAGCACAATGTTGGATTTGGCCGCCAAATACATCAGGTTCTAATCCTGACTGCCACTCACTAGCCATGTCAACTTGGGCAAGGTACCTGACCTCTTTGGGCCTTAGTTTCTTCATTTGTAAAAGGAGGTCTTGGCAGAGCTATGAAAATATTAGGGGAGATAATGTATGTAAAGGCCATGGAACAATATCCGGTAAATATTAACTTAAAGTAATGTTGCTTCCTTTGAACCATCTGCCGCAGAAAGGCCTGCTCAGCCCCCTTCCCACAACTGGTTCGGCCAATTCCCTGCCACAGAGTCTACGGAAATAGTCCCTGGTTTCAGCTGGCCAGGGCCCACGAAGCTCCACCATGGTCAATCTTCTGTTAACAGAACCATGTCAGGCAGCCCCAAACCCCAGCCAGCACAGCCAGTCCCCTGCTGCAGATCCAGACCAGCTCACCAGTTTTCTGCATCCCTCATGGATCACTTACCCCACAGGAAACCCAGGGCACCAAGGCACAGAAGGGCAGGTGTGAGGGCATCCATGGCCGGGGAGGGGGATGGACAGATATGAGTCAGTCGGTTCAGTCTCTCCTGCCAGTCTGCCTCCAAACCCTTGCACTGCAGCAGCAGAAGAGGGTACAAGGGGAATCCCAGAGAAGGGCTCAGGCTTCAGAGCCCAGGAAAAAAAGGCAAGGCTGGAGGTCTCACCTGCAGGAGCTGGACTGAGGCCACAGTGTGGGGACATTTATAGTCCCAGATGCCTGGGCCTGGCCCTCAGCATCCTCCCTGGGTCAACACCCGGATGTCCCCATCAGTACTGGCTCCGTTCTGACTTGGTGCCATCGATTGTAATGAGGTCTAATTATGTGGGTGGGAGCGGGGAGAAGGGGCAGATGGAGGAATAGAGGGGGAGGGACAGAGAAAAAAGGGGAGGGACAGATATGGGGAGGTGAATTAGGAAACCAAAGTGGGCAGAGCAAGAATACCATGGCTTCCAAGAAAAGAGGGACAGGACTCCTGAGCCTGCCAAGGACAGAGAGGCTTCAGGCTTGAACTTTTGGGGTCCTGGGAAGGAGGGGGCAGGAGCCTGGACTCCTAGATTCTGAGGAAGAAGGGGAATAGACACTGGACTTCTGTGTCTGAGGGAGGAGGGGACTGGGGACCTGAACTCCTAGGTGGCAGAAGTGGCAGAGAAAGTGACAGAGGCAAGAGAGGACACCATGTGCTGGATATAGAGGTCTGGAGGATAGGGGGTGGAGCTCCCCAAGGGAAGACAATGGCTTCCACGTGACTCCCCTCCTTCCAGAACGTCCTGAGCTGGAGGACAATGCAGTTGCACCCTCCATGGAGGATCCGGGAGGACGGACAAGGCTAGAACTCCAGACAAGGAAAGGCAAGGGACCTTGGGTACAGTTTCCAGCCCCTTCTCCCCCAGGTTCTGGGAGCCTGCAGCCCTAGCTCCCTTCTCCCCCCAGAATCCTTGCCTTTGGTAGGGAGTGTAGGGGGAGAATTCAGGAAGGAATTATCTCAATAGCTTCATTTCTCACCTGCTTGAGATCCTTCCCCTTCTCTTCAATACCAGGGGAGGAGGTGAAGGAAGGCTCCACCAAGGACACAGGGAACAGCGTTGGTGTGTAAAAGGGTGGACCTTTCAGGGAGTGTTTATTTCCTTCCAGCCTGAGGTAGGAAACATATGTGCTAGAGATGCAGCTGGGAGCTGGTTGCAGGGGGAGGGGGGCAGGCCTAAACCGCCAGGCTGAACTGGAACTCTTGGTCCCAGGAACCCAGGAGAGCCATAGAGAGTTCTATGTGGAGAAGGGTCAGCTTTGGCTCTACGAAGTTTCCATGAACCAGAGTGGGAGACTGAAGCCAGGGGCCCAGGACGGGGGAGATGCAGGGACCCAGGTGGTTGAGGCCAGAGCTAGAATGGAGTGGGTCGAAAAAGGAGGAAGAATAAGTGGGAAGGCTGCTCAGGAGGCTGAGTGGAGGTTGCCCTGAGAGGACCTGGGAAGAGGGGCAGGTTTGGGAAGAGGTTAAGGCCAATGAGGCATCCAGTGGATGTGAGACGCCTGGGGGCTGTCCAGGAAGCCGAGGGAAGCCAGGTTTAGGAGAGGGGCCAGCGCTGGGGACAGAGATGTGGGGGTCATCAGCAGAGAAGGAAAACGGAAGCTTGGGGCCATGTGGAGAGGTGACGCCCCAGAAGGAGGTGACCGCGGAAGCAGGAAGGGGATCAGTTCCCAGCCCTGGGGGCCACAGCATTTAGGATGAAGAGGAAGTTCCCAAAGATCTGACATTTTAACCAGAGGACTGGGGAGGGTTGAAGTGCACTCCAGGGGTTCCACAGAGTTGAAGCCAGAATATACCCAGAATAAAGTCCTTTGAAGTCTCACATTTTATACTCTCCATTCTTGCCAATTTTGCATTCACTTTCATCAGCCTATCCATGTGAGTTCTCATATAAAGATTTTCAAGTACTTACCAGTGGCACCCATTAACCTACCCTTGTGCAACCCCCCAACAGTGAAAATCTTCGAGTGAAAATGTAGGTCTAGATTCAGTCTGTGGCACTGAGCCTCCTGGCCAGTCTCCTGGTGCACTGGGGTGTCTGTCACCCAAGTTTTCAAGGCCCTTCATAGCCTGCCCACAGTGACCCCTTCCAGAGGCAGCCAAGCCTCCCACCCTGGCCTTGTTCTTTGCCATGTGTCCCTAGCCACCCTTCCCATCACAGACAGCTAGATCTTTCTAAAGTCCAAACCTGACCCAGTTCCTCCCCGGTGGCTCTCTAGTGCCTCTGGAAAGGAGTCACAGCTCCTCAGCATGGTGGCTGGCATCCACCCACTCCTTGGGCTCACTCATCACTACCCCCCCTTCTTCTGCCCTGTGCTCCAGCTACACAGAACTTCGGCCAGCTCTCTAAGAGTACAACCCTCTCTCCCTTTCTTGTGTTTTGCACACGATGTTCTCTCTTCTTGGGAGACCCTCTCTTCTCCTGGCTCTTTTTGTGTATTCCTCACGTACGCAGGGCCCAGTGCAAAATGAAAATGTGGAGTCCTTTGTTCAAAAATTGTTAAGAATTTTGTGATGGCGACAGCAGGGCGTTCAGCCAAGCACAGGGCCCTTCTAAATGTGAGGTGCTATGGGACTGCACAGGTCATACTGCTATGAAGCTGGCCCTGCATTCGGGAAATCATAGACTCTCCCCACCTCCTATGCCAGGCCCAGTAAGGAGCCCATTCTGGGCTCCCAAAGTCCCTTGGGTTTAGACAGGTCTTAATCAATCTTGCCTGTGCTGCCCCCATCCCGGCACTCTCCACCCTGGGATGCCACTGCCTGGTGAGGATGTATTTCCTCCACTGGACTGGAACTATGTGAAGGTGGGGTGTGGGGCTGTGTTGGTCACCACCGTGTCCCCGGCATCACCCTGTACAGGTCTGGGCAACACCAAGCACTGACCACCCATCCTTGCTTTTGTGAAGCATGACAGACACTAGGGAGGAATCAAAGGCAGAGGCCAGGCTCATGTTCAACCCGGAAGAGAAACATCCCTTTTCGGAGGATCCCTTTATCTGACTCTCCCATATATGTGCCCATGGACAGAGCTGTGAAAGCCTGGCATTAGCTCAGGCCCTGCAAGGAAGGGATCACAGACACCGAGACACTCGGGGCCTGCGTTAGATTAGCCGCACTCAGACACATAGGTTGAATGTGACAGCATGCAGACGGGGGAATGTCCTGGTATCAGGACTACAGTTACTTCGAGAAAACGCTCCAATAGCCTGGAACTTTGGTTTCAGGGAACCTGGTCTCAAAAATCTGCAAGGCATTCTGAAAGCCACACAGGGGGTGGGCCGCAGAAGGAGTAGTAGCCCTCCCTACGTTCAGGAAATTGGTGCACCCCGCCGGGCGGTGTTGGACAAGCTACATTTTAACTTTAAAGTCTAGATACATGTGACCATTTGACCATAGTAGTACTGTTCCTGCATGGTGCTGGGGGATAGTCCAGGCACCCTCTTGCGGAGGCAGAGGGGTCCATGCTAGAGGAACTAGCCTGCCTGCATGTATATTTTCCCACATTCCTTTCTTCCAAACTTGTAATTAGCTACTGCTTGGTGTGTGTCCCCTTCCAGGCCTGCATTTCCTCGTGTCCACATTCCCTCCAACCAGCCACAGCCTGTGCCTTGGAGAGCCGACGTCCACTGTCTGCTTGGTACCTGAACCTGGAAAAGGTTCTTAATTCCCACGCTTCCTCATCTAAGGGCTGGATCCTTGGTATCAGACACCAGGGCCCTACAGCTCTTCCTGCCAGTCTCTGCAGTCTTGCCTAAGAGCTAGGTTATTGGATAGGGTCCACATTGTCCTCCTCCATATAGGGGATAGAGGCCTCTGGTGAGGTAGCCTCAAGTCTCTCTCCAGTCCATCCACTTCAGGCCCCAACCTGATCTGGGTCAGCCCTCTGCCTGGACTACCACAGTGGCCCCTTCCCTGGGCTCCCTTCTTCACTTCTGTCCCCCGTGTGCAAATAGACCTACCACTGGAGCTTCCTGAAGATCAGGGGGCACGACTCTGTTCAAAACCTCCAACGGCTTCTCATATCACTTAGAAAATCTGGACTCTTCCCAGCAGTCTACAGGGTCCTGCATCATCTCCGCCTTCACACTTTCCAGCCTCAACACAGCATCCTTCCCTCACCCCACCTCAGCACCCACTTCAGTCCCTTTTATTCACCCTGCATCCCTCAGCCCCTACACTTCTGAACAGCATGTGCACGAGGTACCCTTTCCACCCCCTGTGTAGTTGACTCCAACCTGAGCATCCTTCAGATCTCAGCTGAGTAGTCACTTCCTCCAGGAAGCCTCTCTCAATCTCTCTTCTTGGGTCAGGTCTCCTGGTTATAGGGTCTCACAGTTCCCATGAATCGCTCCTGAAGGCTCCCCTCCCCGTCACCACAGCGGCTTTACACTTGCTTGTGTGATTATTTAACATTTGTTTCCCCACCAAATGGTGAGATATGTGAGGTCAGGACCTGTGCCTATATTTTCGCAGTACTGAATTCCCAGTACACTGCACGAGTAGGCACACACTAAATTGTTTAAATTTAAAAAAAGGGTTGAGGAACGGTGCGCTCTGGCTCCCCCTCATGCCAGCAACTGGTATTTTGTAGCTGGCACTAGATCTCCAATCTTCCCCCTCCCTAGGCCCCCCTTGGCCAAGACACCTGACGCTCCCTGCTGGCTTCACCTGACCTCAGCCACCGAGGGTAACAAACAAGGACCTCATTATGCTGCTGGAGGAGCTGCTCAGGAGTCAGATCAGGTCCCTGGGACTCAGGTTGTTCCCATGGCCAATGGAAGATCATTTTCAAAGCCTACACCCACCAAGAAAACTGTTAAAGAATCTAGGGTTCTCTCCCATGAGGACGAGGTCATGTGCACCAGGTCATGCGGATCGCCAGCCCAGTCTTGGGCCCTCTTCACCATGCCCCTCACACTAGCATCACTCCAGAGAACACTCAGAGGACTTAAGTCCTTCTCCCCCACCCCCATCTCTGCCTTTGGACCCACCACCACAGGTGGTCTGGGGCCAGAGAACACTATTCCTTTTACTGCCCATCTCATTCCTGGATCTCCAATGAGGCCTGGTGTTACCAAGGCCCAGGGTTTGGGCTTCCAAACCTCCAGGTCTGGTGCCTGAGAGGGACCTAGGGCAGCCCAAGACAGAGTGAGGACCAGCCTTGCAGAGACATAGATTGATCTGGACCAGGCCTTAGGCCCACAGAATCACAGGGTCTACACTCCCTAACTACACTTTCTTACCTCCTACTCTCAAATCAGCTGAATCTGGCACCTGCCCAACCAGCCCCCTGACACTGCTCTCACTGAGGTCACTGTGGCCTTGGTATCATTAAACACAATTGTCACTTGGGTCTGACTTGCCTGGTTTGCTTCACTCTGTCCCTCCATCTGCTGCTCCTGCTTAGTCTCTGTCAGGTTTTTCTCCCTGTCCCTTAAATATGGGAAGTCCCATAGGCTGTCTCATGACCCTGATGGTCTCCATTCCCCATTCCCCATCTCGGATGATAGAGCCTCTTTTCTGTTCCCAGCTCCAGCCTCAGACCAGGGTCCCGAGGTCTCCTGGCCGCCACCCCCGGATGTCCTCTGTCCCCACCCCCCACATTCACCAAGTCCCCCCCTGGCTTCAGCATCTTCCCCAAACCTGCACGTCCTTCCTGGTTCTGTATCAGGTGGCTCCACTGTCCCCTCCCCTGGCCAGAGCCCTGGGCCTCACCCTGGACACTTCCCTCCCCCACAAGCCCTTCAGCTCCATAACCCATCCATTCAGCTTCCTCTCTCACCTACCCCCTACTCTTTTCCCCCAGCCCTGCCCCACTCCAGCCTTGTCCTTACCCACCTGGGTGCCTGCCTTGGCTTCCCCCAGGCTCCCAGCTTCAGTCTTCCCCTCTGGTCCACCCTCCTCATGACAGCTGGAAAGATCTTCCTAAAGCCCAGTCCCTCCCTTGTCCCTCCTCTGCATAGATCCTCCATGGATCACCAATACTATCAGGCCAGTCTGATATCTTCAGCCTGGAGGTCCTGGACTCCGCTCACCTCTCCTGCCTTGTTTCTACCACAGTACCTCCACTGCCTGGCATTTACTAAGTCCTTGCTTGTGTTGGGCCCTGTGCTGGGAACAGCTTTCCCTTTCTTCTTGGCCTAATTATCTCCTTCGGAGGTCATGCTCAGATCTCATCTTTCCTCCAGGAAGCTTCCCTGACCACACCCTAGGCTGAGTCAGGCACCTTTCCTGGGCTCCCGTAATCTCCTAGGCTTCCCTCATCACCACATCTTGGATCACTCCAAACTGTCACTGTCTGAGAAGGGCTTGAGGCTGTCTAGGTCATGGCAGCATCATCCAGCACAGGGCATGCCCAGGGAGCACGCTCAGGGAATTCTGTTGACTGAATGGATGACCATCCTTAGCCTCATCCAGGAACCTCAGACAGAATGGAGCAGGGGTCTCTCCCCAGAGGAGGCATTCCCAACTCCAGACCCCTGCACAATCCCCCCCAAACCCCACAGACAGAGACAAGGGCAAGGGCCTAGGCCCAAGCTTAGAAAAATAGGACTTTCTTGTTGTGCCCCGGTGCCCCCGACACCCTCCCCATCAGAGTTTTAAAAACCGTGAGCAATTTGGTGAGTCTGAGGCCAGGTCCCACAGGGTGCCTGGGTCCTTCCACCCCTGGGGCCAGAAGGGCCGTAGAGGTGGGTGTGAGGCTAGGGTCCCGTGGGTTCGTGGCTGGGCCTCCAGGGCTCACAGTCCAGCTGGACCACGGTGTGGGCCCTGGGCACAGCAGGCTCAGGGGCAGGCGGGGCCGGTGTGGGGCCCAGGGCGCCGTTGGTCTGCGAACAAACGCTGCTGACAGGTGCAGGTGCCTTGGCCTTGCCGGGGGGCTGGCCGCCGTGCACCTTGTAGCGCATGAGCAGCACGAAGATGAAGACCAGTACCGAGGCCACGATGACTCCACCAAGGGCGATGATCATGGTGCCGCCCAGGAAGGGTGCGTGCGGGGCCCCACAGGGCCGCAGCGCCGGCTCAGTGGAGAAGCGGGAGCAGCCCACTGGCCGTGTGGCCGTCAGCCCGGTGGCGCCGTCCTCGTACACCGCTAGCACGCACAGGTCATAGGTGCGGCCAGATGCCAGGTCCGACAACAGGAAGGAGCGGCTGTCGGCGGGAATCATCCTGGAGGGACAGGCAGGCAGGGGTCAGGTCTCTGGCTGCCCGGCACCCACCCTGCACTCTACCCCAACCCTGCAGTCTGGCGAATCCTCCCCCCCCCCCCCCACACCAGTCTGCTGCTACCCGAGTTCCCTCTCACCACTGCTCAAATTCCCTTTCATCTGATACCCTTCAGCTGCCTGACTGATAACCTCTGGGTCATCTTATGCTCCTGGCGCCTGCTGCTCAAATCCCCCAGTTTAATCTCCCTCCAGCCCCAGTGCCCAGATTCCCTCCCAGGCTGCTGCCCACTGTTTCTCTGCTCTGCTGCCTCACTGGAGCCTCACTGCCCAACTTCCCTCCAGTCCCACCCCCCAGTCTCTCTCTACACCCTCGCTCAACTTCCCATCTTTCCCATCTGCCTCTCCTCCAGTCTGGGCCTGATTTCCCTTTTCCAACTGCCTGATTTTCCTCCAGCGTACAGCTAGAATTCTCTCATCTAACCACCCGATTCCCCCATGCTGCTGATGCCTGATTTCCTTCTAACCTGCCAATGAATGTCCCCCTAGCCCCATTGCCTTATTATTATTATTGTTGTATCTAGGGCCTGCTTTCCAGTGAGCCCTGTCAGCTGATTCCGTTTTCATGAAACTGATGTGCCTCAGTCATCACAGCTGATTTCTTTTTCTCCCTGTTGCCTTATTTCTTCCTCCAGCTCTGTCTCTTGATTCCCTTCTTATCTCTGTTGCCTGGTTCTTATTTATCCTTACCTTTCCCATTTCCTTTTATCCTTAGCACCCAACTCTACTTATTTCCTTTTGCAGCAGAGCACCCTGTGGGAGATTTAACTTGTTGTATAACCTGCTTTATTCCTCAACTGCTTTAATGAGGGAGTTACAGGGAACTCTGTGATTGTCTCTGAGAGGGTGGCTATCTAGAAGAGCACTTGTCTCATCCTTGCCAGGCAAAGTGGACAGGATTTGTGTGATTATCAGGCGTGGGGCCCTCCATGGAGCCCACTCTCCCTACATGGAGTGCTGCTGTCTGAGAAAAGGAACAGAATAGCTCACTAGATTTCCAGGACTGAAAGGGGAATCAATTGACGATCTCTTGAGATGTGGGCCCCTGGGGAAGGAAAGTGGACCCAGGAACTGGGTTTATAAGGTGCACGCCCCAGGCCCTGGGAAGCCCGATCCTCTACAGCCAGGCCTCAGGGACTGCACCCTTGGCCTAGCCTGGCAGCGGGAAGAGGGAAGCGTCCATAGCCATCCATGCAAGTTAGACTTGGGTGAGAAGTGTCAGCAGCATCTGTGTCAGAGCCACCACTACTGGCCACATGTGGCCACAGCAGATGTTCCAAATGCTCTCGGCTCGGGGGCAGAAGATGTACTGATCCACTACTTGGGGCTTATAAGCCCCAAGTTTTCTTCTACTGTTTGCAACAACTGAACAGAGACGGGAATCCCCAACGGTGGCAAAGTGAATGTTCCTGTTCACCTAGTAGGTGGAGCTTGAACTAGGTTTGATTTGATTTAGAAAATCAAAAATTGAGATGTCACATTAGAACACTAAACATGTGGAGTTCACACTGCACAAACCCAAAGCCTATTTAGCCTCCTCCCCCATTTTTCCTTTCAATCTGGCCTCAGTTCCTTTGCAGCAGGGCCCCCTCATTTCATTTTCCCCGTGAACTCTGTACCTTCCTGTTTGATCTCCTTTTCTTCTCACAGCACGGTTTGCATCTAGCCCTGTCATCTGGAAACAACTAGTTTTTCTTTATCTTTATATTTGATTTGTCTGTACCCCTCTACCTGGCTCCCCCCATTAACTTTGGACTCTTCTGGCCTGATTACTTTTTACCCTTGCTGCCTGATTTCTTTTTTACATCTGTTACTATTTACTTTTGCTGCCTGATTTCTTTTTATCACTGCTGCCAGATTTCTTTTACCTTCAGCCTCATTTCTCAGCTGTGCAGCAACCTGGGGTGTCAATGGATGTATTTCCAACCCTCCCCCCACCTCAGTCTGCCACCCAAGCTACCCACTGCCTGGACCCTGCACCTGTAGACGAGGATGTCATCGGCTGAGCTGTTGTACTGGATCTGGTACATGCGGATCCCCGGGATAGGCCGCTGATCTGGCCACTGGACAAGAGCAGCTGTGGCCCCATGCTCAGTCACCTGGACACCACGGTCCGTAGGGGGCGCAGTGTCAGCTGCCTTGGCGGAGGCGGAGGCAGAGGCAGAGGCAGCAGAGGGCGGGGTGAGGGCATCAGGATCCCCGTCCCGCGGGGGGTCACAACTGGTGCTGTTGGCTAGCTGGGGGGGTGGCGGGGGGCCCACGGTCAGCTCAACAGCAGCGGTGGCCTCACCAGCTGCATTGGCCGCAATGCAAGTGAAAATGCCACCATCGCCCGGCTCAGTGACCAGCAGCTCCAACGTCCCATTAGGGAAGGCACGAGCACGGCTCGAATTGCCCACCAGCCGGCCCTGGGGTGACACCCAACGCACACGGGGCTCAGGGTCCCCCACTGCCCGGCAGCGCAGGGCAGCTGGCCGACCTGCAGGCACTGCCAGCGGTGGCGAGCGGTGAGTCACCACAGGGGGCTCGCACACAAATTCCTCCTCGCCCACAGCCCAGAAGTAGCGGCCACCCAGAGCGGGTGGGGAGGCACAGGCCTCCAGGTCATCCTCCCTGGCCAGCCTCCGCAGCCACACCAGCTCGCAGTTGCAGTGGAGCGGGTTCCCACCGAAGGCCAGCACCAGGGCGGAGGCAGGTGAGCCTCGGGGCCTGGCTAGCAGCGGCAGGCGGGAGAAAAGTGGGTCGGGCGGGATGGTGGTCAGGCGATTGGAGGTCATGTCCAGCCGTGCCAACTTGTGCAGGCGGGAAAAGGCGCCAGCGGGCACAGAGGCCAGCAGGTTGTGGTCGAGGCCCAGTGTGTTGACATTGCCCAGGCGGCCCAAAGCCTCCCAGGGAAGCTGCTCCAGGTTGTTGTAGGAGAGGTCGAGATCCTCTAGTGTCTCGGCGCAGTCATCCAGGGCACCGGCCGCCAGGGCTGCCAGCTGGTTGTTGCTCAGGATGAGGTGGCGCAAGTTGACCAGGCCGCGCAGCTGACCCTCGCCCAGCGAGGTCAGCCGGTTCCCATCTAGGTGCAGGGCACGGAGGGCGCGCAGGTCGGCAAAGGCGCCGGCTGCCACGTGGCGGATGGTGTTACGCGACAAGCTCAGATGCAGCAGGCCGGTCATGTTCGCCAGGTCCCTGCGGCGCACGGCCGCGATGAAGTTGTCCGCCAGGCGCAGCTCGGCTGCCCGGCGGTCTAGTGAGGGTGGCACGAACAGAAGGCCTGCCCCCGGGCACAGCACGCTCAGGGGCAGGGACTGCGTCTGGCAGCGGCAGCGGCGGGGACACGGGCTGGGTGCGGCTGGCTGGGATGGAGACGAGGCGGGGGCCAGCGGCAGCAGGCAGAGGAGCAGTGGAAGGACGGCCATTTCGGGCAGGGCGGCCTACAGGGAAGAAGGGAGGCATTAGGGCGGGCTGCGGCCAGAAGAGGGGTGCCAGAGGGCATTAGGGTGGTCCAAGACCAGGAGAGAAGGTCACAGTGGGCTGAGAGCAAAAGAGTTGGGTCAAAGATGGTCAGAGAGAGGAGTGGGAGTGGTCAGACACATCGAAAGGCAGAAGAGATGGTCAAAGACTCAGAGGGATGTGTCATGGAGGGACACGGGGAGCAGAAATGGTCAGAGGAAAGGGAGGTAATTAGAGATGGTCAGAGACAGTTAGACAATGGTGGGGAGTGGGCAGAAGGGAAGCCAGAGTGTTTTAAATGTGGTCAAAGAGATGGCCAAAGCTGGCCAGAAGGAAGAAGTGGTCAGGGTGGTGGGAATGGCTACAAGTAGTCAAACATGACCAGAGAAGGGAGGTGGTTAGAGATGGTCAAGAAGATGAGAAGTGGACAAAGGAAGGCACATAGTCAGGGGTGGTGAGACCTAAGAGAGATGATCAGAGATGGTCAGAAATGGTCAAAAGCCAGAGAGGCAGTCAGAGAGAGGAGGAAAGGACAGACATGTCAGAAACAGCTGGAGATAAGGACAGCTGATTAGGAAGAGGAGTACGGGGAGAGGTCATCAGAGAGGAAAGGCAGCCAGAGATGTTAGAAATGATTAGGGAATTCCAGTACTCAAGAGAGACAGAGAGAAGAGAGGTGGTCGGTAAGGGCCAGAGATGGTTGGAATGGCCATAGACTGGCAGTCAGAGTAGGCAGTGGGCGGAGGGCAAGAGTGATGGCAAAAGATGGTCAGAGACAGGCAAACGCTTAGAGTGAGGGGTGGACAAGAGCGAGGAGCTGGTGAAAGATGATTAGAGAGAGGCACGACGGACAGAGATGTCAAAGGTGGTCACTGAGTGAAGCAGTAGACAGAGGTGGCCTGAGAGAGAAGCGGTGGACAGAAGTGTCAAAGATGATCGGAGCGAGGAGTGGTGAACAGAGATGGTCAGTGAGAGGAGCAGTGGCTAGGAGAGGTGTCTAGAGACAGATGAGACAGATGGTGGGAAGAAACTGGAGAACAGAGTGAGAGATCAGAGACCTGGAGGTGCCAACAACTGGGGAAGAGGTCACAGGGGCAATGCTGGTCGAATAAATGTCCAGAGAGGCACGGCAGGAGCTGGAGGCAAACCCTTGGTGGTGGTGGTAGGGTGTCTGTTTCCTGGGGAAACCCCAAGGGTGCCCAGGGGGACCTAGCCCTCACTTACCTCCACCCCCAGCCACAAAGTTCCTCCCAAGTCCCTCCCCCGCATGAGGGTCCCCCAATAGCCTTACCTGAGCTGGAAGCCCCCCCCCAGGGAGCAGAGTCCTCAGGCTCCAAGAGGTCAGGGGCTAGGTCTCTGGAGGGGGCACCTGGTCATCCCTTCTCTGTCCCCAAGGCCTCTGCAGAGGGACTGTGCTGTGTCTCAGCCAAGATCTGTGGCCATGGAGTCTGCAGACCTTGATACTTGGGGTCCTAGATCTCCAAATACACGGCTTCTAAGGGCCAATTTTAGAGACCCAGGCTCCAGTTTGGGTTGGTCAGAGCGAGTGTCTCCTAGCTCTGGTCTTGGGATGCTAAACAGCCAAATGAAGAGTCTAGGGTCTGAGTCTCAAGCCCAGTCCTGGAATCCAATACTTGGGTGCTGGGTTCAGATATTGGGGTGCTGAGTCAAGATTTGGAGGTCTAGAGACCTCCAATTTCAGCATTCGGGTTTGCAGCAAGGACTTCAGGCTCAAACTCAGGTTTAGGCCCCTTGGAATACCGGGGTTCAGATCTTGGAATTTGAGGCCTAAATCTCAGAGTTCAGGTCCCAAATAGCGGGTTCCAGAGTATAGGTATGGGAATCTGATCCCAGATTCAAGGTCCCAGGCACAGAATTCAGAGTTCAGCTTCAGATTTGGGGTTTTAGATGCAAAGTCTTGAGGTTCAGACTCCAAAATTTGGGGTCCATATTCCAAGTCTTGGGGTTCCAGAGACTGAAGTTGAGATTCCAGCCCCAGATATTAGGTGTTCAGGCTCCAGGTCTTGGGGTCCCAGCCCCAGATCAGGGTCTCAGGCTCAGGTTTCCAGATCTCTGGATCCGATCTCGGGGTGCAGGCCCCCCGATGTCGGGGTGCCGGCCCTGGGTTTGGGGCAGCGTGGTCCAGGCTTGCTTCCCGGGCTGCGGCGGGGACTGACCCGGAGGGAGGGGGGCGGATGCGGTGGGGAGGGCGGCAAGGCAGCCCCGGGGGCCGGGGTGGGGCGAGGCCTGGGCGAGGACAGACGGACAGACTGGGACACGCGGGGTGGAGGCACTGCAGCGCAGGTGGGGGCGCAGGGGGGAGGGGCCGCGTTCAGAGACCCCTCCCCCGCCGGGGCCGGGGCGGGGGCCGGGCGGGGGCCGGGCAGGCAAGCCGGGTCCGGGCGCTCCCGCGGCCTCCTCGCCGGGAACCTAGGGCCTCGCGCGCGCCCGCGCTTAAAGGCGCAGGCCCTGCGCGTGCCCGCGCTTAAAGGTGTAGGCAGCCCCCTCTCTCAAAGGCGCGCCTCCAGCCCCACTTCCCATGGAGTCGCCCTGGCGTTGCTTGGGAGCAAGAAAAAAATCCTTGGATACAGAGAGACACAGAGAGAGACACAGAGACTGAGACAAAGAGACACACAGATTGAGAGAGACAGAGACAAAAAGATAAGCAGGCTTAGACTGAGAGACAGGAGTACAATGAGAGAGGCAGATAGAGAGATGGAAGGATACAATATTCAAAGAGAGAGGGAAATACACAGAGACAGTGAAATAGATAAGGACAAGACAGAGACAGACAAAGACAGAGACATAGAAAAAGTCAAAGAGACAGAGACATGGGTGGGTGGAGGGGGTAGGTGGGAGGGGGTAGCAGATACTGAACTGGGGCAACTCAACTGTGAAGATGGGTTATGTGTATGTGTGTGTGTGTGTGTGTGTGTGTGTGTGTGTGTCCAGTTCTTATTCATAGCCCCGGATATGCCTTACATCCCAAAGCCTCGGGCCCCCCAAGCCTCTCTCCTGTCCCCTTGTCTCAGCACCACCTCCCTGGGATGCCCTTTCCTGGGTGGCATTTCCTTACTTGGACCCTGTTCAGCAACAAGCCTGATCTTTCAGGCCAGAGAAGAAACTGCTCCTTCCCAAGCCTCCTTGCCCTGGCTGCAAGGGGAAAACTTGGCTCCCCTACCTTGTGCCCTCTGGAGTTATAGCTTAGACCTAAAGACACACTGGGCAGATATCCCATGGAGGAAGAAAAAGATAGGAAATGGGACAGAGGCAGGGGGCTGGACAGGTTGACCCAGAAAAGTGTGTCCACTGCCTTCCCCTTTCAGGTTCACTGACTCAGGTTCACTGCCCCACAGAGGACTCTGCTAGAAATGTACTAACACATGACTCACCAGGTGTGGGGCCTGCCTGTCCAGACTATTGTGAGAAGATAGTGGAGGGAAGGGTGGGGCGTTCCACACGTCTCCCGGCACATGGTATTGCAGGAGGACAGATGTGGGTGGTGGCCCGCATGCCTGCCCTGGGAACTTGGTGATAGCAACATGGAGGACCTGATCTTTGGGGCCCCTGGTCTGAAGGGAACACAGTCTTGGCCTTTGGTCATGGCCCTAACCCTGGGGGAACCTGAATGGTCACAAACCACCCCTGGGGATCTCCCTTCTGAGTAGAGGAGTAAAGCAACCTTGTTGGGGGCAGGAACATCGATGCACATCCACCCTGGCATCCCTAGCTCTGCTGAAGGTTTCAGAACAGACTTTTGGCTCCTTCCACTCATGTGTATTGAAAAACTGCAGCTAAAATTAACTCAGCTCTAGGGCCCGCCTTTCCAGATCATTAGCAAAGTTCATCAGTGCTCCTGGGCCAGCATAGTGGATATTGGTTACTCAGACACTCAAAAAGAGGATGTAGAAGTCTCAGAGACACTACAGAAGTGGTGGAGGTGGGGGAGATACAGGGAAATGCCGGGGGACAATCCGAGAGCACACTGGAATTAGAGTTCAGTGGAACTGGATGATTTGGGGGAAATGGGCAGGGGATTGGGGGAGAATGAGGCAGAGGATGAAGAAAGTTAATAGAGGCTGCAGGTGAAGAACAGGTTACCGCTCTGGGCAACTGGGGCTTACTTCAGCTGGGGAACATTAAGGAATCTTGCAGAACACATCAAAATGATGGTCCCCCCTCTTTTATTACCCCCTGCAAGATTTCTTCCTGCTGCATTTATCCACCAGTTGTTACCCCTTTGGGTAATAGTTGTGTCTTTGGTGGGAGAGAGTGGTACTGAGAGCCATCTGAGATCTGAGACAGAAAAGCAGAGAGGGATGCCCTGCATGAACTAAACCCGCTGGTCCTCAACATTGTAGTTGTTTGGGGATCGCCTTGAACTTAACAATAGATCTCCAGGCCCCAGTCCCAGAGTTTCTGATTTGATACGTCTAGGCGGGGTCAAACGTTTGCATTTCTAACAAGTTCCCAAGTGATGCTAATGCTGCTGGTCCAGGGACCACACTGTGAGAACCGCTGGGTTAAACCAGGGAGCTCTGCAACCTGCATGGAGCTGTCCACCACAGCTGTGCCGAAACCTAGTGGACTGAGGGGACTTAGCATTTTAAGTGTGTGCCAGAGAAACCAGCATATTTAGAGACATAAAGAGGGATTTGGGAGCAGAGAGGGGCAGAGGCAGAGATGCCGGCTCAACATTTACTGTAGATTTCTGGGCATGGTTGTGTGCTAAATGACACAGCAGCAGAAGTGTGACCAAGGCAGTGTCAGGTCTTGCTTTCATTGAGCTCAAATTTCAAAAGGAAAAAGACACATCTCCAGACAGCCCAGCGTGGTCAGGGCTGCGCTAGGAGAAGCTTGGGCTAGACAGATTGGGACTGTCATGTCAGAGGCCCAGGCCACAGTGGCCAGGGTGTGACAGGGGAAGCACAGGGCAAAGTAATACTCTGATGGCAAAGCACAGGCCAGAGTGGTCAGGGCTCCTGACGGGGGAAGCAGAAGGGTGTGGGGCCCCAGAGAAGAATCCAACCCTTTAGGCACCCCCACCCCCTAGGCCCCAGTCAGGGAGGCTTCCTGGAGAGGGGACCTTTATGCTGAGACCTGAAGGATGAGTACGAACAGCATAGGTGGGCAAAGGGACCTCTATATTGCTTGTGTGCCCTCATTCTATAGCATGTGCAGTCTGGGGGTCCCTGCGATACCCGAGTAGTACCGTGCATGTGTCTGCATGTGCTGTAACCCCTCATTAGCTCCTGCAAGGGTATCCTGATGGGATGGTGTTTTGGGGGGTTCCACTCAATTGCCGCATTTACTTAATTACAACATCTGGAGAAGGGGACAAAAGCAGCGGAAACAGCCACAGCAGGAAGAATGAGGTTAAGCTGCCTGAGAGCTGAGGGGGCCTTGGGGGAAGAGGACTGCTCATATGCATGCACAGAATCTGCCTGAATATACACAAATACACACGGGGGACACATCCATATTCACACATGCACATCACGTACTCAGAGGCTCACCAGAACACAGATACAGCAGGCGCATGGAACACATATACACCTGGCTTCCTGTTCAAATATAGGGGACACACACATGCACAGACTCACACTCAGACATGTGAGAGATCATATGTGTAAAAACACATTCTGCACAGATTCTCTCTTGCATGCGTGAGCCACATTCCCACATATATACACAAGAAACATTCAGAAAGTCGTATCAAATACCTATAAGGTATTCAAATCAATGAAGTCTGTTAAAAAATCACTTTACAAATAAACTTAGGCCCTCTTCAAGTTGGGGGTTGTTTGAGCAATCATGGATAGAGGTGGTGTCCCCTTATCCTCAACTAGTCCCTGCCAACCCAAGCCTAGCCAGTGGGGTTCATTGGAATTAGCTCAGCTTTGTAATTAGCACATGAATTGATACTGAGGACTGGGAATTCATTTCATTTTTTTTTAAGTTTATTTATTTATTTTGAGAGAAAGAGAGCATGAGCGCAGGGCAGAGAGAGAGGGAGAGAGGATCCCAGACAGGCTCTGCACCATCAGCACAGAGCCTGATGTGGGGCTTGAACCCACAAACTACAAGATCATGACCTGAGCTGAAATCAAGAGTCAGATGCTTAACAGACTGAGCCACCCAGATGCCCCAGACTAGGAACTGGCTTTAAAGATTAGGTCGGAAGGTGCATTTCCATACGGATGGGTCAAAAGAGAGGGGCAAGAAGACGAGTGCATACTCCCCACCCTCCCAAACATATACACTAGCCACCACCGTAAATCAGACTGATGGGTTCCAGGCAAGCACTGACTTCTACAGGGCAACCACAAGATCCTGTGTATGAGGTTCTGCTTAGCTATGGTGGAAGACCTAACGTGAGGCTCAGGGTCTGCTTTAATGACTTCCACCTGTCAACGTGGAAGAAGACTTCCATAAGAACATGGGGGCAAGTTTACATTTGGGCAAAGAATGGAGTGGAATATACCGATGAGTTTTAATTAGTAAACATATAGCCAGTGGGCCACTGTATGAAAACGCTATGTGAAAGCCGGAACACCACAATTGGGGATTAGAGTTTCATTTCACAGAATGACAGGGGGTGCTCAAGGTTTATTGATATCAGGGGCCCAGAGAGGAAGGGTCGGAGTATCAGTAAGTGTAATGTCAGCTACTGTAACAAAGAACTCCCTTGATTTCAGTGACTTCACACAATAGTTGATTTCTTGCCACAGGTGTCCTGCTTGGTTGGCATCTGTCCTCCATCTGGTGACTCACACAGCAGACTGGTTAATCTTGTGCCTCCATCATTTCCTGGGGCTCCAAATTATCTGCTTCCACCTGGCAAATGGGAGGAGAGAGGGTAAAGAAGTTTCACCAGCTTCTTAAAAAGCTTGGCCCAGAAGTGACCCTCTATAAACCTCCCTTCTGCCCGTATTTTATTGGAGAGAACTAATCACATAGCCACCCCAGATGCAAGGAGGGCTGAGAACATATCCCCAGGCTGGGCAGCTTCCTGCCATCGTAGTTATGCAGAGTGTATGGATGATAATGGACCCAACATCAACCACCACCAGATCCACAACCTCAGGGGGAAGCAGCAGGAAGAGGCTGTGGGATCTCCTTCCATTCACTACAGCGAATCCTGCTCCAGGGAGATGTCTCAGCCCCACGCTGACCACCCACCCACCTACCCTGGTCCCGGCCTTTGGGGTGGGTGATCACAAATTTGACTCCTTTGAGGGCAAAGTGAATCTGGCTTGATTTGATAAATCTCTAGGTCAGTGCTGAAAGATGATAGTGAGTATCCAACACTTTTTTCCCCCCAAGCATTTATTGAGCCCTCACTATGTGCCAGGCCCAGTGCTGGGAACACACCTGTGAATCAGGCACAGTCCAGGCTTTGGAATTTTGTCTCCTCATAAGGCAGAAAGAGAACAGGTAGTTTCTGGACCTGTGTTTGTCACTGTGATATTCCATTATGAACAAGATTGGGGAGAGGGCAGGGACAAAGAAATCACCAGGTCTGCCTGCCTGTGTGTGATGGTGGGGTTGGGAGTGGAGGTTCAGTGAAGGGATGAGGGCAACATTTGAGGACGAAGTCACCTGGACCAGAAGGGGGTACATAGGTTTGAACATAATCCCTGTATTATCTGTGTGATCTATCTATTATCTGTGCAGATCTGTGTGCTAATCATTAACCTAATGATTCCAGCTCCTAACACAAACCACTGTTGACTCAAGTGCTAATCAGAAATCCGATCTCTGTGAACACAAACCTGTGCTGATTCATGTGCAAACTGTAAATCTATGCTGACTGTAAACTCTGTCCTGGAGCAGGGCTAAATCACAAACTTGGGCAGGAACACCAACCAACAATTACCAACTCAAAAAGATCCACATGCTAATAGCCACTTTTAGTTGATTCATGTGCTAATTAGTATCTTGGGATAACTTAACTGAATGATCAGAGGGTGTTGCAGTCTTGAGGAAGAGAAGTACTGACTCTGAAGCCTGACAGTCTAAGTTCAAATCCCAGGTCTGTTACAGACCAGTTGAATTGACTATGGGCAAATTATTCCCTTCTTTGGGCCTCAACTTCATTCTTCATTCATTCCTTCAAGAGGCGGGCTGGCTGATAGCACCTCATATGGCTGTTGGGAGGATTAAATAAGATAATTCATGTAAGAAGCTGGGAGCAGTGCCTGGCACAGATGTGTTTACTCTGTAAGTACTAGCTGTAATAATGATAACGATAATATAGAGCCAACAGTTACTGTCCTGATTTCATTTAATCTTCGTAGTGGCCCCTACCTCCAACTTCTTCACCACCACCACTCTTCCTTGGCCCATGTCTGGAAGCCTCACCATCTGGATGGGCTTCCCAGAGGTTCCCAGGGCAACCCCGAGTCCCCAAGTCCCGTCCCCGCTGCTGCTCCTCTCAGCACTATTCCCAGGTCGGGACACAACCCCTCAGTCGCCACTTGGGGGCAGCAACACACCGCTCAGCCGCTGCGCGCGCGGCGCATTGTGGGGCACGTAGTCTCGTGGGTGGTTTAAGCGGTGCTTCCAGCCTGGGAAGTAAACTGCATTTCCCAGAAGGCCACGCGACACTCTCTGCCTCACCTTGCTCAAATCTGGGGGCTGAGACCTCACCCCCACCGAGAGCGCGCCTCCGGAGCAGCGCGGGGAATTGTGGGGTGGCGGAACGGAGGCCCGCGCCCCGTGGAGGAAATGCTGCGCCGGCGCGGGCGGTTGGTCTAGCCAGATGGACCTTAGCGGGTGGGTAGGGGCAGCAGCTGTTCAGTCCCGGGAGTCGCCGCCGCTTTAAAGCAACGGCGTGGGGGCGTGGGGTGCTGCGCAATCCCTTACTCAGGGAACTGCGAGACCAGACCCCCGCCGCTGTGTATGCCCTGGAGCCAGCTCAGCCGCCTGCGGCTCTCCTGAATCTCCACTAACCCTTGCCGGCTCTCGAGACTGTTCAAGGCGCTTCAGTCTTAAAAGAAAACAATCCCTTCCCCTTCTTTTCTCTTTTCCTTCACAGTTACCCCCTCTCCCTCCTTGAAAAAACGAACAAAATAAACAACAAAAACCCCACCCTGTTATGGTAATGTTCAACCGTGCACACGGGAAGAATGGGGTAATGACCCTCCAGGTACCCAGCACCTTTCTTCAACAATTATCAACGTATGGCCAATCCTGTTTTATTTTTTCTGCCTCCCTCCCTGCAGAATTAGTGTAAAGCAAATCCCGGACGGCATATTTCATCCACAAATACTTTTATATGTATCTCTAAAACACAAGGTTCTTTCAAAAAAATAACACCTTTATCACACCTAAAAACAAATAATTTCTTAATTTTATTCAGTATCCAACCTGTCTCCAGATTTCCCTGATTGTCTTATAAATGTCTTAACTGTTGACTGGTTCAGATCAGAATCCAAACAGGATCTATGCATTGCATTTTGTTGGTACCTCTCACAAAGGTACCTGTCTGATTTGGCTGGTTGCACTTGGTGTCCTTCGTTATGTTCTTCTGTCTCCTGTATATCCTGCAAACAGATGTAGAGGCTGTGTCAGATTCAGGTGTTTTGTGTTTTGTTTTTTGATTTTTAAAAAATGTTTATTTGTTTTTGAGAGAGAGAGAGAGAGAGAGACAGAGCATAATCAGGGGAGGGGGAGAGAGAGAGGGAGACACAGAATTCAAAGCAGACTCCAGGCTCTGAGCTGTAAGCACAGAGCCCAAAGCAGGGCTTGAACTCATGAACTGTGAGATCATGACCTGAGCCGAAGTTGGTTGCTAAACCGACTGAGTCACCCAGGCACCCCCAGATTCAGGTTTAATTTGGGGGTAAGTAGGCTTCATGGGTGATGTTGAGTTCTTCGATCAGGAGGCACATAATAATGTCTGGATGTTTCTTTGCTTGTGATATTAATATCCATGTTGGGTTTGAGAGTTGTCAGCCTGACTCATCCATTATAAAAACACAGCCAAACTTTAAGAGGGAAGTGTCTACATGCTCTCCCCTTCATCTCTTTCCCTCTCTTTCACACACACACAAAACCCCAATAGTTTTGTGTTGCTAAAGCTCTTCCCTATTGCCAAACTCAAGAGTCACTTCTCTATCCTTAACTCAATGATCCTGCCATGATGGGCCTATCCTGTCCTGGCCAGTATTAGTAGGCACTAGTCACACAGTAGGCTAGCTAGTCCTAATTGAGATGTGCTCTAAGTATAAAATACATACTGGGATTTCAAAGATTTACTACAAAAAAAAAAAAAAAAAGGAAGAAAGAAAGAAAGAAAAAAAGAAAAAGAATGTAAAATGTCTTGAGAATTTTAAAGACATTGATAATGTATTGAAACTATAGTATTTGGGATATATTAATAATAAAATATATGATTGAAATATTTTGTCAAAATACTTTCACTTTTCTTTTGAAATGTGGCTACTAGAGATTTTTAAATAACACATGTTATTATATACATTATATTTCTATTAGAAATATATCTAGAAATAAATCTATTAGAAACATATTACATTATATTTCTATTAGCATTGTTTCGACCTAGCGATTTTCAAAATGTGATCTTTGGGTCAGTAGCAGCAGCAACAGCGCATGATAACTTGTTACAATTGCAAATTCTCTGCTGCCCAGACCCACTGAACTGGAATCCCTGGGGATATAGGACCCAGCTGTCTGCATTTTAACAAGTCCTTCAGACCAATCCCATCTGAAAACTCCCCTTCTGCGTTCTGTGATGCAGTACTCTCCCAAACCCACCCACTTCTCACCCCTCCACTGTTAACACCCTGGTCTGAGCCCCATTCGGCACCAAACGGACCACCACAATTGCTAACAAACCCGCCTCTAATCTTGTGTCCTACTTGTAGTCCTCTCACCACAGCTTGAGGGGAGGGGCAAGGGGTGTCTTTCAAAAACATAAATCAGATCGTATTACTTCTCTGCGTAAAACCTTCCAATGGCTTCTCGCTGCACTTACAGTAAACTCCGAGCTCCTTCCTGTGGCTGCTGCAGCCCTCCGTCACGTGACCTCTGCAGCCTCCTCAACCTCACATTGTCCTCCAACTTCCCTTTCACTCTTTCGGCCCCAGCCATCTCTTCTCGCTGTTCTCACACACTCCCAGCTCTTTCCTGGCTCGGGGCCTTTGTGATGGCCATCCCCTCTTCTGGGAATAGAGTTCTCCCAGATCTTTGTAGTGTAGGTCTAGCTCTCTTGTCCTTCAGGTCTCTCAGTTCAGATGCCCCATCTCAATGCTGTCCTTGTGTCACTCCAGCTGAAGCCTGACTCCCCGACGCCCACATTCACATATCACCCACCTCTCCTTCTGCGTGGCATGTTACACACATTGTTCTTCCTCTTCTTCATTTGTTTGTCTCCTCTACTAAATGTGGTAAGCATACAAGGGCAGGGATTCACCTCTCTTGCTTACCACTTTGTCCCCAGCTCCTACCTGCACATAGTAGGTGCTCAAGATAGGTCTGTTCACTGACCTAGGAAGTGCTCCTCCTCAGTCTCTCTTGTGGCTTCTACCTACTCTGAAGTCAGAGGACCACTGGCGTCCACAGTGTTTGAAAAATAGGAACACCCCGATGACACTCCTGATTTCTGCCTTCTGTCGTGTTGGGATATCTGACAACTTGGAGCCCACTTTTATTTTCTTATGTTTATTTATGTATTTTATTTATTTATTTTGAGGGGGAGCAGAGGGAGAGGGAGAGAGAGAATCCTGAGTAGGCTCTGTGCTATCAGCACAGAGCCTGATGTGGGCCTCGATCTCATGAACTGTGAGAGTTGGTCAAGAGTTGGACACTTAACTGACTAAGCTACCTAGGCACCCCTGGAGGCCATTTTTCTCCTTGGGCACAGTAGGCTGGAGCTGCTAAACCTATGAAGGTTTAGCTGATGGAGGTACAGATATTAGAAAAGAGAGACGTTAACACATGGAGGTGGTTATGCACCAGATGGAGGAGCTAAGGGGCCAAGTAGGAGCCAGTGAAGCAATCAGAAATTAGCAGCAGTGGGAAGCCACTGTCACTCCAGGCTGGAGGAACAAAGGAAGGAGTTACCATCATCAGACCCAGAGACAAAGTCACCTCATAGAAGCTGGAGACCCAGAAGGATTGTCTAGCTGGCTGGAGCTGTGGGGAGGCACAACCACAGGGAGAGGGAAGAATTGCCTTGGCCTGCTGCTCCCACTCGCTGGGCTCCTGCCACTGCTTCCTGTTGGCAGAACCCCAGGTAAATCCAGATAAAGGGAGAGGCTGGAAACTGGCCTGGGATGCAGGCAGAAAGGGGAGGATGAGGAACAGGTCTGGGGGCAAATACAGCCTAGAGCAGTACAGCACGGGGTCCCGGACAAACCAGGGTCCCCACCATGCCGTGGTGTCCCCACCTCACTGAGTCACATTATAGGTCTTGCTGCTGTAGGACTAGGGTTAGGGTAGAATTTGCGACCCCAGTGTTTCAGTTATCTTTTGCTGCATAACACACTATCCAAAAACTAAGCAGCTTAAGTCAACCATTTTCTTTTCCCTCTGACTTTATGGATCCGTTATTCAAGAAGGGCTCAGTGTGGGGCTGTTCTTACTTGGTGTCCATCATATGGTTGAACTCAGATGTTGAGTGGGCTGGAGTCATTTGAAAACGCGACGGGCCTGGTGTCCCAGGTGGCTCACTCACATATCTGGCAATGTTGCTGACCGTCAGATGAGAGGTCAGTGGGCTGCTGACCAGAGCAAATACACATGGCCACTCCAGCATGGCAATCTTACATGGTGGCTGGCTTCTCCCAGAGCATGTGTCCCAAAAGATCCAGAAAGAAACTGCTTAGCATTTTCTGACTCAGCTTCTGAAGTCACACAGCATCACTTCTCCTGCTGTCTATGGTTGAAGTAGTCACCAAGTAGTTTTTTTTTAACTTGTTTTATTTTTTATTTTTTTTTAATTGACATCCAAATTAGTTAGCATATAGTGCAACAATGATTTCAGGAGGAGATTCCTTAGTGCCCCTGACCCATTTAGCCCATCCCCCCTCCCACAACCCCTCCAGCAACCCTCAGTTTGTTCTCCATATTTACGGGTCTCTTCTGTTTTGTCCCCCTCCCTGTTTTTATATATTATTTTTGTTTCCCTTCCCTTATGTTCCTCTGTTTTGTCTCTTAAAGTCCTCATAGGAGTGAAGTCGTATGATTTTTGTCTTTCTCTGACTAATTTTGCTTAGCACAATACCCTCCAGTTCCATCCACGTAGTTGCAAATGGCAAGATTTCCTTCTTTTTGATTGCCGAGTAATACTCCATTGTCTATATATACCACACCTTCTTTATCCATTCATCCATCGATGGACATTTGGGCTCTTTCCATACTTTGGCTATTGTCCACAGTGCTGCCATAAACATGGGGGTGCACGTGTCCCTTTGAAACAGCACACCTGTATCCCTGGATACATACCTAGTAGTGCAATTGCTGGGCCGTAGGGTAGTTCTATTTTTAGTTTTTTGAGGAACCTCCATACTGTTTTCCAGAGTGGCTGTACCAGCTTGCATTCCCACAAGTGGTTTCTTACCTATGTGCCTTTGTACATGCTCTTCCACTGACTGTGTTCTACTCTTAAGACACAGGTGTGTAGTTACCTTTATTGGAAGCCTTCCCTGGGAGCCTTCCTGAGCATGTACTGTCTCAGGTTGGGAGAGGCACGTGCCTCAGGGCCCAGTAACGGCCTGGGCCCATACATTCACTGCATTTTAGGAGAGTGCGTCTGTGGGGCCCACCATTGCATCTGTTTCTTGCCTGACCCTTGCGAAAGGTCAGTAAGGAGCCATTTAATGGATTGTGGAAGTCAGTTATACTGAGATTCCCAAAGAACTATACCTCACTGCTCACGCTCTCCCGCAGTCCTCTCCCTTGCCTCTGCCTTGGACATGTGACTTGTTTTAACCAACAGAATGTAACAGAAGTCACCCTCTGCCAGTTCTGGCCTCAGTCTTAAGCTTGGCAGCTTTTGCTTTCGTGTACTCAGGAGCGCTGAGCTCCCTGTCGGGGAGACCACATGGAAAGGCCACACAGAGTGATTACGTGGAAAAGCCACATGGAGAACTGAGGAAGCCAGATAGCGAGAATTGATAGCCCCGAATCTGTGACCTCTGTTCTAGCTGTCCCTCGGCCGTTTGAGCTTTTCTTGAAACACCAGAAACATGAATAAAGAAGCCTTCTTGGATGCTGTAGCCTCAGCTGACATCATGTGGAGCAGAGACAAACCATCTCTGTTGGGTCCAATTCAAATTCTTAAAACACAGGACAGTGAGCAAATAATAACATAGTTGCTGTTTAAGCCACTAGTTTTGGGAATTTGTCATGCAGCAATAGCTACCTGATAGAGGCTGAGTGAACTATTTCCTATTTTCTGTGGGCCTTATGGAGTAAAGGGGCAGGATGTTATTCCCAACATAAATAAACTCACTGCCCAGATTAAGGCTGGCATATTGTAGGCATCCATTCATCCCCTCATTCTTTCATTCACTCATTCATTCCCTCATTTATTCTTTCACCAGACATTCACTGAGATACTCAACTGCTGTGCACCAGGTTCTGTTCTAGGTCCTGTAGATACATGAGTGATAAAGCAGACAAAATCACGGACTTCACCTAACTTAAAATGTGATTTCCATGAACTAGCAGTCATGCTGGGTATCTTACCGGAATGGCTGGCCAAAGACAGAATAAAGAAAGCAAGAATGTATTATAGAACAGAACTATAATGTCATACCAGTTGGATTTATATTCCAGCCATTTGGGGGAAGATATCAATTTGGAGCCTCATCTTACATGACAAATAAAAATAAATTCCAGACGGACTAGGGTAAAATCTGGGAAGAAAGTTACACAATAAAAGTCTTGAAGATGAAATAAATATTTAATAACCTCTGGGTTGGAAAAGACTACCTGAACTTCAAAACGGGAGAACAAATCACCAAGGAAAAGACCGATGGATTTGACTGTTTAAAGAATTGAATATTCCATGTGTCCAAAAAGGGCATGACTAAAATTGAGGTTATGCAAATACCGGAGAAAAATACTCGTGACAGGCAAAACTGGCAAATGGTTAACATATTGTAATGAAGATATTAATATATCAATGTGGAATTAACATGAAAATCCAATACCCAAAAGATGGGCAAATAAGAGGAAAAGACAATTCACAGAAGAAATACAAATAGAAAAAAAAGTAATGTTCAAATAATTGCCACTTGAAATACTGAAACACATCCCTTTGCCTGTCAAATCAGCAAAGATGTTTGAAATGTGGTTCCCTATAGCTGAGGAGAGTTCAGGTAAATGTGAGATTTCATTCACCACGGTTGGGATGGGAATGGGAATGACCCTTCTGGAGAAGGATTGGACAGCCTGAGTTCAAAGCCTAAAAATGTGTGTATCTGTTAATTCACCATTTATACGTCTAGGAATTTAGCCTCTGAAAGAATCCAGCAAGTGGGAAAAGATTTCACTGAAGAGATTTCCATGGCACCATTTTCTAATAATAACAGAAAAAACAGACCAAAACCAAAAACAAATTGGAAATAATCCCGTGTCCCCATCAAATGGGATGTCATTTGAAGGTAAAGGGATTCCTTGCGAAAAGAAACGTGGGAAACGCTGGCTTGAATAAAGTTAGACGAGCTGCTTTGTTGGAATTTTTATCAGCATGCTGAAGTCCATGATAACTGTATGGGGAAGGGGTGGGGGGACCTCCTAGGCATTTCCACCCCCCCCCCCCACCCCGCCGGATTTATTTGGTCAGGCAGCCTGAATCAGTTGGCTATCGCTGGCAACTGTCCTGCTATTCCTTGCTCCTCATTCTGTTGACCACATCAGTTCCCAACACCTACTCAGATTCAAAGGCAGGGAAATAGACTCCACCCTTTGATGGGAGTTGCCTTGAAGTCAGATGGTGAAAGGCAGGGAGACAGAGAGGGTTGAAAAATTGCAGCCATTTTTTGCAGTCTTCCAGAATCTTTGCTTCATGGAACATATTAGGTAAGGCAAATTACTAGCTTTTTAAAAAAAAATTTTTAAGTTTATTTAAAAAAAATTTTTTTTAAGGTTTATTCATTTTTCAGAGACAGAGAGACAGAATGTGAGTGGGGGAGAGGCAGAGAGAGTCACGGAATCTGAAACAGGCTCCAGGCTCTGAGCTGTCAGCACAGAGCCCGATGAGGGGCCTGAACTCAGGTTGGACAGGGAGATCATGACCTGAGCTGAAGTCAGACGCTTAACTGACTGAGCCACCCAGGCACCCCACAAGCTCTTGTTAACCAAAGACGCCCAAATTTCAGTGGCTTAATACAATCTCTTTCCTTCACACCATAGTGTAAATGCAATCAGTAGGGGGTCTCTGTCCCTGAGTCACCCTGGGACTGAAGCTCCTCCCATCTGGCAGCTCTGGGCTCCTTTAGTCGGCCTGCCCCTGCCCCCAGTCCTCTCTACCGGTGGGTGTTGAAAGAGGTGAGGGCCACAAGTGGGAGGTTTTCAGGGTCACACCTGGAGGTCCATCACAACACATTTGCTCGAGTTGTTGCCTGTACAAGGGACGATGGGAAATGTGGTCCAGCTGTATGCAAAGAAGCAGAGGGAAGCAGTTTTAGTGACAAATTAGCCAGTCTCTGCCACAGATTTCGGAACATGCTGGCTATCTCTGAAAATAGAAATGTCATATTTATTAGTTTTCTTCTTTATTGCCTTTCTCCCTCCACTAGGAGCCAAGATCTAGGAGGGCAGTTTTGTTCACTATTACATACCTATCACCCATCCAGGGGCCTGGGCAAATAGGTGTTAAATAAATGAATACATGCACGAGTTAATAAAAATTCAATAACTTCAATAAGTTATTGATAAATTCAATAAATTCAATAAGAAGATATAATATTACAAACCCATTAAGAGTTATAGTTCTTTTTTTAAAAATGTTTATTTATTTGTTTTGAGGTGGGGCGAGGGGCAGAGAGAAGAGAGAAAGAATTCCAAGCAGGCTCTTCGAGATCATGACCTGAGCCAAAATCAAGAGTCAGAGGCTTAACCCACTGAGCCACCCAGGCGCCCCTAGACTGATATTTCTAAGGGGATTTTAGGAACATGAGAAATTGCTCATGTGTAATGAACACTTAGATAGGATATAGGTTAGGTAGGATATGAACCCTGTAATAGAATTCAATATAACAGTGGCTTAAACAAAGTAGAACTTTATTTCTCTTTCACCAATAGATGAAGTATAAATAGTCCAGGGTTTCATTGTGATGGTATGGAGATTTCATGGCATCAGAGATCTAGGCTGTCTAACCGATGGTCCTACCATTCCTAGGGGAGTGCCCTGGCCTGCGTGGCCCAAGATGGCTCCCACCACACTCACATTCCAGGCAGTGAGAAGGAGAAAAGGGAAATGGAGACTCACCTCACAGCTCTTTCCTAGCGTAGGTGAACCGAGAATTGAAATATATTTAAATTTTTTTTAACTTTTATTTATTTTTGAGAGACAGAGAGAACCAGGGCATGAATGTGGGAGGAGCAGAGAGAGAGGGAGATACAGAATCTGAAGCAGGCTCCAGGCTCTGAGCTATCAGCACAGAGCCCAATGTGGGTCTCAGACCCACGAACTGTGAGATCATGACCTGAGCTAAAGTTGGACGCTCAACTGACTGAGCCACCCAGGCGCCCCAAGAAATGAAATATATTTTTAAAATTTATTTTTATTTTGAGGAGTGCCTGGGTGGCTCAGTCAGTTGAGCGTCCAACTTCGGCTCAGGTCTCCGATTTAGTGAGTTCGAGCCCCACATCGGGTTCGTTGCTGTCAGCGCTGAAGCCATCCATGCAGGGCCCACTTCCACTTCCAATCCCCTGTCCCCCTCTCTCTCTGCCCCTGCCCCGCTCTCTCTCTCTCTCTCTGTCTCAAAAATAAATAAACATTTAAACATTTTTATTTTTATTTGTTGAAGAAACCAAGAGTCACTTAACCAACTGAGACATCCAGGCACCTTGAAATCTTAAAAAAAAAAAAAAAGTTTATTTATTTATTTTGAGCAAGAGAAAGTGCGAACAGGGGAGGGACAGAGAAGGAAGGAGAGAAAGAATCCCAAGCAGGTTCCATGCTGTAAGCAAAGAGCCTGATGTGGGGCTCAATCTCACAAACCATTAGATCATGAGCTGAGCTGAAATCAAGAGTCAGACACTTAACTGACTGAGCCACCCAGGCAGCCCCGAGAAATGAAATCTTAGCTTTGGTGTCTAATTTATTTTGCCCTCTGTACTGTGAGGGTCATCTTCTGGGTTACTTTCCAGAGCAAAGAGCAGATGTATAACAATAAGGTCAGGTCATAGATGAGCAGTCGAAGGGAATATAGCTGCTTATTTCCAGGTAATACAAATTCTTTGCAAAAATTGGCAGGATGATAGGTCAGACATCTGAAGTGTTTCCATGTATGTTGTCATTTTTGTTGATCCTGCCTATTCTTGTTCATGATATCTTAGATTTGTAGGAAGAGGGACATTAAAAAAATTTTTTAATGTTTTTATTTATTTTTGAGGGAGACACAGAGAGACAGAGCACGAGTGGGGGAGGGGCTGAGAGAGAGGGAGACACAGAATCCAAGCAGGCTCCAGGCTCTAAGCTGTCAGCACAGAGCCCAACGTGGGGCTCGAACTCATGAACTATGAGATCATGACCTAAACCAAAGTTGGATGCTTAACTGACTGAGCCACCCAGGCACCCCCAACCACCCAAAATTTTTTTAAAAAAGATTTGTAGGAAGAATCTGAAGACCTAATATGGCTGTATGTTACTCCAGAGGGGACATTCATCCAGGACAAGACCTAGGTTTACCTGACTTAGGTAGGTTTACCTGACTACAAGGATAAGCTGTTAGTTCACATGAAGGCTAGGTGATTTCTGGCTCACTCTTACCTTGAGTGTGACAAGCCTTCAGATCCCAGTTGAAAATGAAGAGTGATGTTCACACTCTCCAGTCTGGGTGGACCTGGGCCTCTACTTTTTGCCTCTCTAGTTCCTAACTGTCTTCTGGATTGGACCATGTCTTCAGAACATAGTGAAGACATTTGTTCTGAAGGCATTTGAGTTCTGGGCTCCCTTTTTGTTTTATTTTGAATATTGGATGCTATTTCCTTACCCTCTTACTAGTCCTTTGCTGCTTTTAGTAACTTTTCCTATATATTTCAAACTGCATTTTTAGTTTTGAGAAAGAGAGGGAGGGAGAGAGAGAGAGAGAGAGAGAGAGAGAGAGAATGAGTTGGGGAGGGGCAGAGAGAGAGGACAGAGAATCCGAAGCAGGCTCCATGCCATCAGCGCAGAGCCCGATGCAGGGCTCAAACTCACGAACTGTGAGATCATGACCTGAGCCGAAATCAAGAGCCAGATACTCAACCAACTGAGCCACCCAGGCGCCCCTCAACCTGTATTTTTTTTTAATGTTTATTTATTTTTGACACAGAGAGAGAGAGAGACAGAGCATGAGGAAGGGAGGGGCAGAGAGAGAGGGAGACACAGAATCTGAAGCAGGCTCCAGGCTCTCAGCTGTCAGCACAGAGCCCGACGCGGGGCTCGAACTCACAGACCACGAGATCATGACCCCAGCCGGAGTCAGACACTCAAACGACTGAGCCACCCAGATGCCTCCCTAAACCTATATTTTTATTTGTTCTTCAGGGGAGGGTGCTTTCTGATTTCTTAGAACACCAATATTGACAGCAGAAGTCCTGTATTTTTTTCCTCCACAAAACTGCCTTTATTTGTTGTGTTTTCTGACATTAAAATATTTTTATTTATTTATGATTATATAAGTTAAAGATACTCTCTGTAAAAAAAACAAATGTAAAGGGTGTCTTAAACTTTTTTTTAAATTTTTTTAACGTTTATTTATTTTTGAGACAGAGATAGACAGAGCATGAACAGGGGAGGGGCAGAGAGAGAGGGAGACACAGAATCTGAAACAGGCTCCAGGCTCTGAGCCGTCAGCACAGAGCCCGACGCGGGGCTCGAACTCACGGACCGTGAGATCATGACCTGAGCCGAAGTCGGACGCTTAACCGACCAAGCCACCCAGGCGCCCCAAGGGTGCCTTAAATTTTAAGCCCTGCATGGGGCTTAAAATTGTAGATTTCTAATTCATTTATAATGACTGCATTTATGATATGGATGAACCACAACTGATAAATCTATGGAGCATTGCTTTAATTATATTTTAAAGGCCTTCCTTTCACAAACATATAAAGCCAGCTGTTGTGGCCTAGGATGTCTGTTCACTGACAGTGTCGGGGCCACATTCCTGCGAAGAGGGAGAATAGAGCAAGGGAGGACACACTTTTGCCTTTAGGGACACAACCTGGAAGTTGTTTCTTCCCGCATTCCATTGACCAGAAGACAGTTCCAGGGCCTCATCTGGCTCCAAAGAGGCTGAGAAACACAGTCTTGGCCAGGGGACCAGATGTCCAATTACCAATTACATTTTAATAGAAGAAGGGAAGAGAACAATATTTGCTGATTGCTGGCATGGTGCTTCACTTGCCTTGCAAGTCAGTCCTTGCTAGCACTTTCCCACAAGCCAAAGCGGGAAACATCTGTTTAGTTGTCAACACTGAAACTGGTAGGAAATAAAGACATCATGAAACCGCTTTACCAGTTTCTTTGGTGCTTCCAATTTTCATCTTTTTAAAACAATTTTTTATTCAGGTAGAGTTTACGTAGAGTAAAATACATCCTTTTTAGTGTATTATTCTATGAACTTCGACAAACGCATGCAACCATGAAATCATCACAAGAAAAATAGAGAATTCTACTGTCCTCCCCTCCCCAATTTCCCTCACTCCCCTTTGTGGTCAACCACTGCCTCCACTTCCAGCCCCTGGCAGGCACCGATCCAATTTCTGTCCCTCCAGGCTGCCTTTTCCAGAGTGTTCTATGGATAGAATTGTGTATGTAGACTTTTGAGTCTGGCATCTTTCCCATAGCATGATGTACTTCAGATTTGTTTGTGCTCCTGTGGGTTTATCAGTAGTTCATTCCTTTTTCTTGCCGAATAGTATTCCATTGTGTGGATGTACCATGATTCATTCATCCGCTGAAGAAAACATGGCTTGTTTTTAGTCTGGGGCAATTATAAATAAAGCCACTGTTTATATGGCATACTGGTGTTTGTGTGAACTTAAGTTTTGACTTCTCTTGAGTAAATATCTAGGAATAGGATTGTTGGGTCATATGATAAGCGTGTGTTTAACTTTATAAGAAACTGCCACTTTTCCTAAGTGGCTGAACCATTTTGCGTTCCCACCAGCAATGTGTAGGACGGTTCCCGTTGTTAGGCATCTTCGGCGGCTCTAGGTATTGTCAGAACTGCTGCTGTTTGCCATTCTTTTTTTTTATTATTATTTTATTTTTTTTAACGCTTATTTATTTTTGAGAGAGAGAGAGCATGAACGGGGGAGGGTCAGAGCGAGAGGGAGACACAGAATCTGAAACAGGCTCCAGGCTCTGAACGGTCAGCACAGAGCCCGACCTGGGGCTCAAACTCATGGACCGCGAGATCGTGACCTGAGCCGAAGCTGATGCTTAACCAACTGAGCCACCCAGGGGCCCCTGCTGTTTGCCATTCTAATAGATGTGCAGTGGTATATCATTGTGGTTTTCCATTTTATTTTGACTAAAGAATCAAACTCTCATCTTGCCGGGGAAGGGGAAGGCAGGCCCTACGGATTGGTGCCTTTGGTGTTGTGGACATCTCTCATGCTTTCTGTTCAGATGTCTGGAGTCTTTTGAACATCTTCTCTACATTTTGGGAATGTCCTACCTTATGAATTCAGCTTCCCCAGTCCAGAAGTCAGAAATTCCCGGCCTTCCTTGCAGCTGTGTGCAGGCATGTGTCCTGCACTTTGCCAATCGAATGCACCCACGTTTTCAAGAAATTTTTAATTTGGAGAATTTTGAAATGAAGGAAGACAAGAGTGTGAGGAATCCTGAACCATCTCTCTAACCCCGACGACCATTCACATAGGGCCGATCCTTTCCCCCTCTGTGTGGTCATGCAGCATATTTTATCGGTAAATGTTTTGGTATTTGCATCAGAATTTTATCTGAAAGAGTGAAGAGAAAAAGGAAGCAACCTGTAAAATCGATTCCGATGTGAATAGCGGCGGAAGTCTTAGCAGAAACTCCTGGGTGGCATTAGGATTTGTGTAGCCCCGGGACAGATCTGTGGCACTCCCAGAGATTCAGTGGTCTCCCTAACATCCTTGAACACACCCACTTTGCTGTTTAAACGAGTTAGTGGCATCTACCGAATGCAATGAAGAATTGTGACTGCTATATCTGGGTCAGGTGTCACCTTGGTTTAATGACCAGAGCCAGGACCTGAGCATAGGTAGCTCCAACTTGCAGAAAGCGGCCTTGAGAAGACAGTCACAGTGCAGGAAGTTGTAAGCCAGGTAGTGTGCCTGGAAGTGGAGAATACTGAGGGAGTATGGGGGAGGAGCCAAGGGCATTCCCCACATGCTGCTTAGGGACCAGTCCTCCTTCATCTCCAACCCAGTGTTCTCAAGCACCCTGCCACTTTCTTACAGACTTTGCCCCCCACACCAGCCACAGGTGATTGGTTTGGGAAATGCAGGGAATACATGCTGAGCCAAGCTGAGTCCTCTCCCAGGATTCTTTTATTTTCTTTTAATTTTTAAGTGTTTATTTATCTTTGAAAGAGAGAGACAGAGCGCGAGTGGGGGAGGGACAGAGAGAGAGGGAGACACAGAATCCGAAGCGGGCCTCAGGCTCCAAGCTGTCAGCACAGAGCCTGACTCAGGACTTGAACCCATGAACTGCCAGATCATGATCTGAGCTGAAGTCAGAAGCTTAACTGACTGAGCCGCCCAGGCGCCTCCCCCAGGATTTCCTTTCCTTTCCTTTCCTTTCCTTTCCTTTCCTTTCCTTTCCTTTCCTTTCCTTTCCTCTCCTCTCCTCTCCTCTCCTCTCCTCTCCTCTCCTCTTTTAAATCATTGGCTCAGCAAGAGTGAGCTATTGATGACAGAAACTGTGCAGTTCCATAAGAAACAGAGAGGGCTGAACAAAGCTGGCCCAGAGAGAAGCGGAAGCAAGCTATGGAGAATCTTGGAGTCAGTCTGGATCTGTCCAGCGTTCCATCATCCCTTCTCCTCTGATGTTTAGGTTGCTTAGTTTTTCCCTCAGAGCACTTGTGTATTAACCTCCACATCTTCACAATCTTCACCCTCCAGCCTCAACTAGTTCAAGTTGGGCTTTTGAAACTGTATTCGGTGGAGCATAGATTTGGTTGTAGTAATAAAGCCCCCAAAATAACAGTGCTGTTTCCATTGTCTATTGTTTTCTAACAGACCATCTAAAAACATAGGGACTTAAAACAACAATAATTTATTATTTCTCATGATTCTTTCAGCCGACTGGGTGGCTCTTCTGCTCCACATGGTGTTGCCTGGGGTCACTCAGGTGGCTGCATTTGGCTAGTGACTGGCATGGCAAGAAAGATCCAGATTACTTCTTTCACCTTCCTGGGGCCTTGGCACTTGCTGTTGACTGGGGTGCCTTGATTCTTCTCCTAGTGGCCTTTCTTTCCACACATGGTGTCTCACCTCCAAGGCCTCTTTGTGTGTCCTCACTCTCTGGGAAGGGAGCTTGGACTTCCTTACAGCATGGCAGCTGGATTCCAAGAAAGCAAAACCAGAATCTATAAGGATTCTTAAGGCCTCCCTTCAGAACGGACACAGCATCCCTTCCACCACGTTCTTTGTCAATGCAAGTTGCAAGGTCAGCTCAGATTCAAGGGCAGGGAAAATGGGACTCTACCTTTTGGTATGGGGGATGGCGTGTGCATATTGGGAGGAAGAAATTCTTGGTGACCATCTTTGGAGACTACCTACCACAAGTGTCTTAAACAAGGTAGAAATTTCTCCCTTACGTAAGAGTCCGGGGTTGGTGTGGCTCTTCCAAGGTGATGAGCACTATCTTCTTACTCTTTCATTTTTGTCATGTTGCCCTCATCCACTTGTCCCAAGGTTCCCACATTCCAATTCCAGCAAATGAGAAAGTCAGGGAGAAGTGTAGAGTGCATTCCTCCACAAAGGCTCTGCCTTTTAAATCGCCACTTTACCTCCCATGCTACCCGTTGGCCAGAAAAAAGTTATATGGCCACTCTAAATGCGAAGGAGGCCAGGAAATACAGTTTTTAGTTTAGTGGGCAGATGCCTTGCTAAAAATTTTGTGGAAGAAGGAGCGGGAGGATATCGGGGGAACCCTAGCATTCTTATCTGCCAAGTGATTAATTCAAGAAGAAACAGGGGGCATGTCTGGGATACCCTTAGAGCATGATGCAGACATGAGGAGCCACGTTTAATCCAACCTGTTCCTGGTGGCCATTTAGTCCAATATTGAAAGAATATTTTCTGGGGAGCCTGGGTGGCTTAGTCGGTTAAGCATCCGACTCTTGATTTCAGCTCAGGTCATGATCTCACAGGTCTGCGAGATCAAGCTCTGCATAAATAAATAACCTTTATTTACTTAAATAAATGAAATAAACTTTAAAAAAAATTCCTGGGCATCTACTTTATGTGCTGAGAATACAACGGTGAGCACGGCAGAAAGGTTCCTGTTCTCATAGAATTTCTATTCTAGAGGAAGTGGCGGACAGTAAAATGGGAACACATAAATCAGAGAATTTCAGGTGTGATAAATACAGGAAGAAAATGAAATTGATGGTGGTGGGTGACTTGAGCGGGAGAGGTCTCTGGGAGGGTGTAACATTTGAGCTGAGAGCTGAAAGACCAGGAGTGGCCAGTTCTACATGGACTTTGGGAAAACCATCATAGGCAGAGGGAACAGCAGGTACAAAGGCCCTGAGGTGAGAGTGCACTTGACTTATACAAGAAACAACAAGAAGGCCAGTGTAGCTGGAGTCGCGGAAGAGAGGAAAGGAGGGGGAGAAAGGGAGGACAGAAAGATAGGCAGGTCTTGATGTAAATATATGCTTTTATTTCTCCTGGGTAAACGCCTGCTTCTGTGGAATTGCTGGATCTCCGCGTAGGTGAATATTTACCTTTATAAGGTTTCTATTTTTTCATTTCCACCAGCAGTGTGAGATTTCCAGTTGCTCCACATCTCTGCTGACACTTGAGAGGGTCAGTCTTTTTATTTTGTTTATTTTTTAATTAAAAAAAATTTTTTTTACATTTTATTTATTTTTGATAGAGAGAGACAGAGCACAAGTGGGGGAGGGGCAGAGAGAGACGGAGACACAGAATCCTAAGCAGGCTCCAGGTTCCAAGCTGTCAGCACAGAGCCTGACGCGGGGCTCGAACTCACAGACCGCAAGATCATGACCTGAGCTGAAGTTGGACGCTTAACCGACTGAGCCACCCAGGCGCCCAAGGGTCAGTCTTTTTAATTTTAGTCATTTCAGCGGATGTGTAGTGGTATTTCATTGTGGTTTTAATTCGTGTTTCCCTAATGACGAATGATGTTGGACGCTTTTTCACAGGCTTATGGGCCATTCACATCCCTTCTTCTGTGACATTATCTGTTCTAATATTTTGGCCATTTACAAAACTGGTTCTCCGCCTTTTCAAAAAAGCTTCCTCCGGGGCGCCTGAGTGGCTCAGTCGGTTGGGTGTCTGACTTGGGCTCAGGTCACGATCTCACGGTTCGTGAGTTTGAGCCCCGTGTCCAGCTCTGGGCTGACAGCTCAGAGCCCGGAGCTTGCTTCGGATTCTGTGTCTCCCTCTGTCTGCTCCTCCGCTGCTTGCACTCTGTCTCTTGCATTGCCTCAAAAATAAATAAACATTAAAAAAAATTTTTTTTTACAAGTTTCCTCTGGTTGTTACGGGGAGGATGGGCTGTAGGGGGCAAAAGTGGAAGCAAGGAGCACGAGGAGGGGTTGTATCTTCCACAGAGGCAAGCTTGTTACAGGCTAGGCACATTGCCTGCTTTCTGGCAAAGTCAGTCTGGGCCTTGCCCAACTCTTGGGCTTCTGCCAGGAGACATTGAGACATTTTACCGATCTCAAGGGAGGGTGAAACAGCCCCACTTCCTGGAGTCTGGCACCCTGTGAGGGTGGCTCGCAGTCAGCTGGGTGCCCCCCATCACAGCCTTCTTTCACTCAATGGTTCGCCCACCCTTGAGAGCCCAGCCCGACCAGCCCCGGCCAGCATCCTGCGGCCCGTACTGGTGCGATCATACGAGATGCTAAAATATTGAAATACTTCACTTCTGGTTGGTAAAGAGCCTCTACCCCACCTCCCACAAATATCTGCCACTAACTCAGTCAGTTCCCTTGGGAGAGCTCGGACTTCCCCACATCTCAGCAGTGGAAAGGGGAGGCTCTGGGACTCGAACCCAGCACCAGCCCAAGGGCCGCAGCTGCTTGATTGGATGGTGCATGAGCGCGCTGTCAGACTGGATTCCGGGGATGGCTCAGGCCTGGCTGGAGCCGGGAGGACCGGGTTGCGGGGCTGAGTTTGAAGGGTTGAGGGAGGACTTTCATCAAGAGGAGCCCAGAACTGGAGACTTGAAGTACTGATGACGATAACTGTAATGATGAGGATACTGATGAATATTCACTGAGCACATACAGGGTGCCACGCGGGCATTATTCCGGTAGACGTCACAAAATCCTCTCAATATTTTGGACTGTAGCGGCAGCCTGGCCCCTGCTTTGGTCCCTGCCCCCTGCAGTGTGCTCCCCCTGCCCAGCCAGAGGGAGCCCACAAACGCCTGATTCAAGACCCTCCAGGCTGAGAGCTTCCTGTGGTCGCTGACTGAGACCACGGCTCGCTCAGCTTCAGCCACCTTGAGGCCTAGTGTGCTGCTGGAAGGGCCTCCACAGCTCGCCTCTTCTCTCCGTGCTCACTCCAGACCTGGCGGTGGTAGGGGTGGGGGTGTTGGAGACTTGGCCAGGCCTGGGCGATGGAGGCTGTTAGCAGCCGGTGCTCCCTCGGACTGGGCCCTGACCCTCCTCTGGCCTCCAAATCCCCCCACCACAAAGGGCCACTCGGAGCCTGTCCCATGACCAGCATCCAGGTTCCCCTTTTCTCTCCTAAGCCCAGGCCCAGGGAGCCGCGGGGTGTGACGCCTGGATGGGGGAGGGGGGCTTCCTGCCGCTGGCCCATCCCCCAGTGCCTTAACCTCAGGTTCCTCCTAGCCAGTCCCAGCTCAGGCTCCTGTAGGGGCCTAGAAGTCCCTGTCTCCCCCTGGGTGCCCTCCCTCTGTCCTCACTTCCAGCTACTTCCTCATTTGGTGGGGCAGCCCAGCCTGGCCCAGTGGTCACCATGTTGTCCCCCCACTTGCCTCACCCCAAACGCTCAATCCTGTGTCCGTGCTGTGTGTTTTGGTGTCACTGCCTGCCTCTCTCTCTCTCTCTCTCTTTCTCAGCCTCGCCATCTCTTTCTCCTTCCTTATCTTTCTTTCGTCTTGGTTCTTTTTTTCTTTCTCTTCTAAGGGTCGAATATCTGTCCCTGGGTCCTGTATTTCACTATCACCTTTATTTCCTGTGTGACCTTGGGCAAGTGTCTTTACCTTTCTATAAAATGGGGATAAGAGCATCTACCTCAGAAGGGTGCTGTGGGGGTTAAATGAGTTAACACTTAGGACAGAGTGCCTGCGGCTCATTAGTGCCCATATCCTGATGGCTCTCTTTTAATATCCTGTAAACACCACAAGGCTCTGAGTATCAAATAATTATAGCTGATGCTTATAAAAAGCTGACAAGTGTGGGACGCTGTTCGAGAAACATTAATTCATTCCATCCCCATAAACCCCTACAAAATAGGTACTATTTTACTCCTCGTTTTACAGATAAAGAAACTGAGGACCAGAGAGGTTGAATGGCTTGCTCAAGGCTGCCCAGCCAGGAAGAGGCAATGCTGACGGCAGTCACAGCTACTGACTCTCCCGTCACACCGATGGCTGACCCCTGAGTGGGGGTGGGTTGGCACATTTCCTTTTACGTTCCGGTAGTTAGGGGCTATAGCGTGGCCCCCGGAGCGTCTTGGCCTGATTCTTTCTGGCATTATCTGTCTCTGTCCCTCCTCCTGTCTTGTCCCCTCCTCCCTCCTGCCACCACCCACCTCAGACTTCCTCCTTCACTTGGTTGGACGCTACACCATATCCCACCGGCCCTTGAACTCTGGTGTCCAGCAGCGTCACCTGCGTCATGGGGGTCCTTGGACCTTCCAACAGGCTCCTGTTCCTGCCTCTCCTCCTGACTGTGGGTGGTGAGTTGGGGGCTTCTGCAACTGCCTCCCCCATCCCTGGGCTCAGCTTGGAGCAGAGCAGAGAGCAGGGTAGAAGGAGAATCAAAAGGGAGGTGGAGGGAAGCAGATCCCAGCTCCCCAAAACTTGTGGGTCTCTCCCAGAGCCTGGGCCCCCAAGATCTGGCCTCTGGCAGAAGCGGGGGTGGGGGGGCTCTAACGGTGTTGCAACAGGGCAGGTCAGGGTAAAAGTAGTACAGTCCAGGGGCCTTGACGCTGACCCACAGGTCCCACCAGACATCATTCTCCACTCTTATCTCCTAGCTATCAGGACCCAGCCCCCCCAGCTTCTGTGCCCACCCTGCAGTCACAGCCCCAGGCCTCAGTTTACCTTCTTTTTCTCTCCTCAGGTTTTAGCCCTGCCCAGGCACAGAACGGTAGGCCTAGACCCTGCAATTCCCCTCCCTGCCTCCCAAAGACTTCCCCATCTCTGTTCCCCAGTCTTTCCAAACCTACCCCTGCTGACACCTCCTCCCAATTCCCAACTCCCACTGACCGCCCCCACAACCCCTGTGCCACATTCTCAGAATGCAATTGCTCCGTGGTGAGTCCCGGTGTGCTGGCGGGGATCGTGCTGGGGGACCTGGTACTGACCCTCCTCATCGCCCTGGCTGTGTACTCCCTGGGCCGGCTGTTCCCTCGGGGGCGAGGGGCTGTGGACGGTGAGTGGGGCCGGCAGGGGAGAGCCTGGGGCCCTCTGAGGACTTGCCTGGCAGGGAGGGGTAAGCTCCCAAGTCACGACCATCCAAAGGGACATTGATGGAGGGACAAAATTGTCCTGATTCACCACCTTAACTGTCTCTGCACCCTGCACTACTCCCCATCCCCCAGCAGTGACCAGGAAACAGCGCATTACGGAGACAGAGTCGCCATATCAGGTGAGAAACCCAGCTTCTCACATCTCACTCCTACCCTGTGCATGTCTGTCCTAAACACCTCCCCAGTCCCTTTAGGACCTAGACCCTAAAGCCACTTTCTCAGCAACGTTTCAAACCCTCAAAGACTAACGGGGCTTTCGTGATCTGTCCACAAGGGCTTTCAGTGATCAATCATGACCTTACGCACAGCTTAAAATGTGTGAGAAAACCCAGGGATGGCTTTACCTTTGCAAGGGCAAATGCAGGCCTTAACCTTCAGGCAGGCACTGAATTGTTCAGGACAGAATGATTTCTGGGAGAAGCTTTTAGAAGGGCAAGAGGATATAATTCAGCTCTAATTCAGTAACTCTGAAGAGAGGAGTTTTAGAATTTTTTGGAAGGAGGGATCCTGTATCGCTTTGAGAAGCTGATGAAAGCTAGAGATTCCTCAGAAAATCCACACAAAAATTTACAAAATCGTACATATAATCTAGGGGCGGTACAAGTACCCTTGAAACCCTTCTTAAGAACCACCCATGCAGACGGAGGCATCTCTCCTTCTCTTGCCTCTCTGTCAATGTCCTTCTCAACCCTTTTGGGGGTCATGGGCTCCTGCGAGAATCTAATGGAAGCTGAACAGACCCCTTCCCATCGAGGTGTGCACCCAGACCAGTCGTTTGCATATGATTTCAGGGATTCAGTCTGAAGTCTGTCTCTTTGGACCATAAACCTCCCCCTCAGTTGTGAGCCTTGTTCTATGAAATCTCTTACTTACCTGCAGCCAGCTTTGCTCTGCTTCCCTTGTGGATTAAAAAGTCTTTTTGTAAGGTGTAAGGATCTTGAGTTTGGCTCCATGAGGTCCAGAAGAATGAGGGAGATTTTCAGTTACCGGGGGCGGTGAAATTTTGGGGGAAAGCGTTATTCTAATTTATTTACCCTTTGGTAGAATTTGTTGAGCACCTACACAGCAACAGTTTACGTACTAGTTGGAGAGATGGACTTGAAGCAAATTAACATAATATCATTGGGGGAAGTATCACGAGGGAAACAAAGCTGGTGTGGCAGTGACTGGGGTGTGCGTGTGGAGGGGAGAAATGAGATGGGGTATATCAAGAAGTGCTTCTCTGAGGAAGTGACATGAGCTGAGACTTGCAGGTGGAGAAGGAACCATCCATGGGAATATCTAGGAAACCTGTGTTCTAGGCAGAGAGAACAGCACACACAAAGGCCCTGAGGCTGGGACATGATGGTGAGGCAGAGCAGGAGGGGAAAGACTGAATGCACTTGATTAAAATCCAGATGTCTTCCATGGTTGCAAGGTGGACGAAGCTGCTAGGAGCTTTACAGGCTACTGGGAGAAGAATGAATTTTGTTTTAAGTTTATTCAGTGTACCTCTTCCACTAATGGTTCCCACCCTGTCCCTCCCATTAGGAGCTCCAAGGTCAGAGGTCAGATGTCTACAGTGACCTCAACACACAGAGGCCATATTACAAATGAGCCCAAACCACAGCAGTCAACAACCTGATGCCTGGATCCAGTCATTCCTGATGCCTACCCAGCACCTTATTCCTCCTCCCACCGAGATACAGATCCAGAGTGCTCTCCCTGAGATGTCAGACTTTTCTCCACCACTGCTCCCAAATAAACATGGCACACAAAAACACTATTGAGTTATTCCAGATCTCTGGGCTGAAGGAGCAGGGGATATGTGAAGTTCCTGGGAGGGAGGGAAGCTCTGGGGACCCTGGGATTCTTTGAGGAAGACTTAGAACTGGAAGTGTTTTGGAGCACCTGGCTGGCTCAGTTGGAAGAGCGTGCAACTCTTGATCTCAGGGTTGTAAGTTCAAGCCCCACGTCGGCTGTGGAGATGACTTAAATTGTTTTTAAAAATTTTTTTAATATTTATTTTTGAGACACAGAGAGAGATAGAGCGTGAGCAGGGGAGGGGCAGAGAGGGAGACACAGAATCTGAAGTAGGCTCCAGACTCCGAGCTATCAGCATATGGGGCTCGAACCCACGAACCACGAGACCGTGACCTGAGCCAAAGTTGGATGCTTAACCGACTGAGCCACCCACACCCAGGCGCCCTTACAATCTTTTTTTTTTTTTTATGTTTATTTATTTATTTTTGAGAGAGTGTGGGGGAGGGGCAGACAGAGGGAGACCGAGAATCCCAGGCAGGTGCTGAGCTGTCAGTGCAGACGCGGGGCTCCATCTCACCAACCACGTGATTATGATCTGAGCCAAAGTCAAGAGTCAGACGCTTAACTGATGGAGCCACCCAGGCGCCCCCCCCCCAAAACATCTTAAAAAACAAACAAACAAACAAACAGAACTAGAGGTATTTCAGTTGCTTTATTCCAACCCAAGTCGGGAGTGGGTATCCTGTGCCACCACACACAATGCAGGATGAGAGGGTCAGAAGTCAAAGGTGTCACTTACAAGGGGGTCAGCCCCTGCCAGGCATGTTCATGTAGATTTTGTCATCTTCTGGGGGTGGGGGGAGAGAAAGCATGAGGCCTGACCACCTACCAGCCACCCACGTCTCCACCTTCCTGGGGACCCCCTGCCTCAGGGGTTTCCTCAGGAGTTCCCCCATGCACCACCCCCAGGGTTTCCCCAGCATATCCTCCAGGGCTTCCCTGGGAGACACCTCCCTGGGGACCCCCTCCCTAGGGCCATCAGCCCCTCCGGGCCCCATCCTGTCTCTGCCCTCACCTTGGGTGGGCCTGCGGCGGGGGCAAGCACACACAAACACCACAGCAACGATCAGCAGCGACACCACCAAATCGGCGGCCATGAGGCCTACCAGCATCGGCAGGGAGGGGGGCCCACATCCGGAACAGGAACCTGGTGGGTGGCGCCCAGACAGAAGGGGATTGAGGTGGGGGGAGGGGGTTCCAGACCCTCAGGACTGCACTTTGGGCATATGGGACAGAGGAAGTCCCTGGGGTGTGTGGGGGGTGGGGGGCGGGTGTCTGAGATTCTCTGGGTTTGACTTGGGGGATGAAAGGGGAGGTGGAGGACTGGAGACAGGTGGGGGTGTCCCAGCACAGAGAGACATGGGTGGTGCTTCGGGCCTAGTGGGTACTCCCAAAGAAGGCTGGGGGGTGGCTGAGTCCCTGGGGCTTCAATTTGGTGATGAGAGCAGTGATACGGGGACCCAGAGAGGGCTGCAGGTCCTCTGGGGGCTCTGATTTGGGGGTGAGAGGTGAGGGGGTGACCTGGGGTGTTCCAGGACCCTCAGGCCACACTTTAGGGACAGAAGCAGTACCTGAAGGGCCATGGCAAAAGGGAAGGAGTGCTGATTTCTCACCTGGGGTTGTCAGAGCCACAGCCACTGTGAAAAGAGAGGGAAGGCGGGTCAGCAGGGAGAGGTGGTTCCCAAAACAGGGTGCAGGGAAAGGTGGTGTCCTGAGAAGCAACCTCCATTCCAGAGGGAGCAGATGAGAAAGCGGCCAGATGGGAAGGGGAGCTCCCAAAGACACACAGAGATAGGAAATCAGAAGAAGAAGTAGAGACAGACCCAGCAGGGAGATGGGGCGATTAACAGGCAGAGGCTCCAGACTCCGTTTCTCTCCCCAGAGAACCAGCCTCTGAAGTCAAATGGATCTCGAGGAAGGAAGGGGTACTGGGAGGATCTGCTCTCAGCACCCCTCCCTTCAGATGCCACCTGAGCCACCCTTTTCATAAATACCGTGCCTGCCACCCCCCATAGCCACTGGCTTCACCTGGGAGCAAAAGCAGGAACAGGATGTCACTGGAAGGGGCCATGGTGGGTAGGGGCTAGAAGGGGTCTGGCAAAAGGCTTTGGTCCAGAGAAGTCCTGAGGAACAGTGGGGGAGTAGAGAAGCAAGCAATAGCGGATATCACCCTGCTGGTGACAAGGCCACCTGCTTCCTGTGTGTGTGGGAGGGGTAGAAGTGGTGAGTCCCTGTGACTGCCTTTGGGGGTAGGGTCAGAGACCAGGGAGGCTGCTATGTTTGTCCAGGTGGGAGGTGACAGATGGACCACGTTGTGGGCACTGGAGAGATGGAAAGATTCTGGAAGTAGAACCAACAAAATTTGTTAACCATGTAGGTATGGGCGTGTGAAGAGACAGAGGGATTCAGGATGACCAAAACTTCTGGACTGAGCAACTGAAAAGTTGGGGCATCCTTTGACAGAGATGGCAAATGAGGGGAAGCAGGTTTAGGGGAAAGTGTCAAGGTCTGGGGACACTGAGTTGGAAATGCCTGACAGATTCCTCGTGGAACTGAATGACCACAGCTGCATCTATGAATTCAGGGGATAAATCTGGTCTGGAAATGTAAATTTTCAGGTTGATGGCTTATGGATGGTATTTAAAGCCACGAGACTGGATGAGGTCACCAAGGAAGTGAGTACAGACAGAGGAGTGCCCCTGGCCCCCAAGAATGGGTGAAGAGGCGGAAACAGCCAGGGAAGCAACAGCATGTGAGGGAGGAGAATCAGGAGAGCAGAAGCCTTGAGAGCCTGGGAGAAATGATTAACATGATCACTGAGATGGGAACCGAGAATGAGCCTCCCCTGGAATGTCAGTTGGCTTGAGGGCTGGGAATTCCTGGCTGCTTAGTTCACAGCTATACCACAGCGCCCAGCAAAATACCTCTCTTGCAGTAATAAATCATTTTTAATGATGATGAATAAATGAGAACTGCCCTCTGAAAAAGAAGGTGATGTGGGGGAAAGGGAGAAACTTGAGCCCACCTATGGTCGCTCTTACCAACAGATGTCCCTCCCTGGGGACCGGGACCCCAGTCCCCTCTTCCCCCAGGACACAGTAATACTGTCCCCTCTCGGCCCAGGACCCAGAAATCGAAACCTCCATCACCCCCTTGGATAGAGCCTCAGAAGTCTAGGCCCTCAGTGCTCTCCTCCTTCAGGACTCGGCTGTTCTAGGCCCACTTCTCCTTCAGACCTAAGATGGGGCCCCCAGCTGCCTCTTTCCTGGGAGACTCAGGAGTCTGGCTCGCAGTGTCAGCCCCGCCCATTCAGAGACTCGGCTTGCTAGAGCGCGACACGGGGACTCCCAGGCCTGTGGGCGGGGCCCTACCCATGACCGGGCGGTGCTAGAACCCCAGTTTAAAAACTCGCGGGGCACCAACCCTAGATCGGGGACCCGGCGGCGGCTCCGCGGGAAAGAGCGAGGCTGGCGCAGCGCCGAGGCCGCGGCCCTGGGGGCCCGCAATCCGCGCCACGGAATCCCCGAGGTAATGGGGGTGGGGTGGGGAGGTGAGACACGCTCGGCCCCTTGAAGGAGCGAGGGGCTGGGAGTCCGGCTCTTGAGGATGCCAGAGACGGAGCTGGGAGGATCAGGCCTGGGTGCTGAGAGTCAGGGTACTTGGTGTATGGAGGGGCCAGGAGGCCCGGGCATCTGGGTGGTGATGGAGGAGCGGCTGGGACTCTGGACTCCTGGGTCCTGGGCGGTAGGGGATTGGAGATTCGGAATCCCGGGTCCCGGAGGTGAAGGGGCTGGAGGCCCGACCCCTGGGTCCTGTGGGAGGACGGGGCTGGGAAGGAGTGTAGAAAGGGGCTAGGTTGAGTCCTGGGGGAGGGGGCGTGGTTGTTTAAAAATCAGCCACGGGTCCGCGGGGGTAAGATCCGGCGCCTGGCCGCAGGGGTCCACGCAGGCCTTGACCCTACCCCCCACCCCGGGAATTCCCGAGTCTCCACCAGCCCTGGGTCCCTGGGCTGCTCGGGAATTCCCCACGTGCGGGGATTCCACGCGCTCCACGCTTGGCCAAGCGCCCCGCCTCTCAGCGGGACACCTGCTGCGTGCGGCCAGGCGTGGAAGGGGTGGTTGGAAGATTCCCTTGCGTGAGAGCCGTGACGTCAGCGCGTCGCGCCTGGGCTGTTTCCGAGTCTGCCCTCCCCCGCTTAACCCTTCCTCCTCCGGAATCCGGGCTCTGAAGGGTGAGCGTTGAACGCCCGGACTTCCGGGGTGGTGTGGACCAGGCTTCTGCAAACTGGGACTCCCAAGTGCTAGAGAGGAAGAGGCTGACGGGCCCGGACTCCTGGGTCTTGGGGAAACGGGTGCTAGGCTCTCGGACTCCCGCAAAATGGGGCCTGGACTGTTCGGTCTCGAGGGGGAATGGGGTCTGGACTTCTGGAACCCAGATGAGCTAGGGGCTATTGATTCGTGGTTCCTTGGGGAGAGGGGCTGGGGACTCGGACGCCTGGTTTCCAGAGGAAAGTGTGTCAGCTTCTAGGGCAGAGATGTTGAGAACCTAGATGTGCATGCGTCTCAGGGAGTGATTCCCAGCGACCCCCGAGGCCTCGGGAATGGGAGATCTGGGGGCTGGGATTTTTCACGGAAGTTGGGGGGAGGTGCTGCAGAGGAGCGCCCTCCTCCCCCTTCCTCAGTTTCCACGACGCTGGTGGAAAGTTGGGTCAGAGGGGAAAGTGCGAAGCAAAGGGAAGGAAACGGCGGCGGCGGCGGCGGAGGCGGATGCTGCACCTGAAAGCTAAGATTGGCTTTGGAGTTCGCAGGCGGAGTCAATGTGCCAGTTTTTCCGTGCAGGAGGGCGAGGCAGGGACCCAAAACCACTCCCCCGCGTGGTTGGGTGACTTAAAGACCCCTAATTATTTCCCTCCATCTCTTCTCCCCCCCCCCCCCCCCCCCCCCCGCCTAGTGAGCCGGGGTGAACGCAGCCACTGCCCGTCACAAACAGTGAAGAAGCTCCTGGAGGAACAGAGGCGCCGTCAGCAGCAGCCTGATGCTGGTGGGGTACCGGTAAGGCCCATGGAGGCTTGTGAACTACAACTCTCATGAGGTTCTGCCCCATTGGGCAAGGACTTGATGTCCTGCTGGGCCCTCAGAACAGATGAGAGGCTAGTCCTGACTTAGATACGCTGTGGGTGGGGGAATGGATGCTGAGGGATCGGTCATATAAATTCTCCCTTGTTCCTTTTTGTCTCTGCCTCTACAGGGACAGTTTCCACCTCCTCTGGCCCAGTCCCTGACCCCATCTGTGAATGAGAGTGAAGCAGGTAAGTCTGGAAAATCATCTGCTTCCCTCAGCTCACAGCCCCAGCTTTCTTCAGGGACTCAAACATTCCAAATCTTAGGACTTTTGGGAGCGTAGGAGTCAGACCTTCTCTTGCTGGGACCCAGTGGCAGTTTGATCTCCCAGATTCTTTGGAGCCCTGTAATCTAAGTACGTAGCCCTTCCGTGTTGCAGGGGCCCAGGCTCCCAGCCTTCTGTTGCTCCGGGAGTCTAGGCCCTCAGCCCCACAGTGTCCCAGGAGTCCAGGTTTCAGAAGTCCAAGCTTCCAACCCCTCGGCGTCCTAGATTCGGGGTCCCAGCCCTTTGGTGTCCCACACGGACGAGGACTAGCTCCCAGCACCTTGGGAGGTTCCAGGCTCTCACACAGGTCCTCCAGCCTTGATGACTTCCCTGACTCTGGTAACCAGGCCTGCCCCTGCTCCTCCTCTCACAGGCCATTCTCGCTTGCCAGTACACCAGGAGACTGTGGGTTCTGGACTTGGCAGCCTGGCCCCCACCACAGGCTTTCCAGACTGGGACCCCAACACGCATGCTGCCTACACAGACAGCCCCTACTCTTACCCTGCTTCTGCTGCTGAAGGTTTCCTGACTCCCGACTTCTACCCACCCTCCGACCCAGGGCGCCAGTGTCCATTTTCTGTGGGGATGGAGGTGAGATACAGAGTGGGAACAGGATACTGAAGGGCCCCTAAAATCCCCAGTTGCCCTCATGCTGGATTAAGGTCCTATTCTTCAGATGGGCAACACTGAGGCCCAGAGGTCCAAGGTCACTTGGTACAGATGGGACACCCAGCCACTGTACCTGGCACTCTGTATGTGTATGTATATATGTTAGGAAGAGAGAATGCTCAGCTGATTGGCTCTTCCCACCACATGCACCCTTCAGGACCCCCTGGATACCCGGCTTTATGCAGAACCTTCCCTGCCACAGGCAGGATCCTGGAGAGGTTCTGGACTCCCCTCAGGACCCCCACAGATGCCTCCCGTGACCACCGGACCATCTCTGGACACAGCCCGTGCTCACATGCTGGCTTTGGGGCCACAACGGCTGCTGGCCCAGGATGAGGAGGGAGACACGTGAGTATAGGGGATCGCAGTCTGCATGCTCCTGGCTTAGCTGGGGTGCTGTGCTCACCAGTGTCCCCCTACCTGTCCTCAGGCTCCTGCACCTGTTTGCGGCTCGTGGCTTGCGCTGGGCAGCATATGCTGCAGCTGAGATGCTCCAAATGTACAGACATCTGGACATTCGTGAGCATAAGGGCAAGGTGAGGGCCAGGGGCCTGGACTCCTGGATTGAAGGCAGAAGGTCTGGGGCCTGGATTTCAGACGGGGGCCCCAGACTGATCTTCTTATGTCTTGCAGACCCCTCTCCTGGTGGCTGCCGCCGCCAACCAGCCCCTGATTGTGGAGGATCTACTGAACCTGGGAGCAGAGCCCAATGCCACTGATCATCGGGGACGTTCTGTCTTGCATGTGGCCGCTACCTATGGGCTCCCAGGAGTCCTCTCGGTATGGCCTGCTGACCAAGGGGGTGGATGGGATGGACTGGTTGCTCAAATCATGGCTTCCGGGGCTAGGAGGCCCAGGGAGACTCTAATCCAGCACTCTGCCTTCTCCTACTCAGGCTGTGATTAACTCCGGGGTTCAGGTTGACCTAGAAGCCAGAGACTTTGAGGGTGAGTTGGGTGGTGAGCAGGGCAGGTGTGGCAGGTGGGGTGGGTGCTTCAGACACAGAGCCCTCACTGTCTCCATTCTGCAGGCCTCACCCCTCTCCACACGGCCATCCTGGCCCTCAATGTTGCTATGCACCCACCGGACCTATGTTCCCGGGTGCTGAGTACCCAGGCCCGAGACAGGCTGGCTTGTGTCCAAATGTTGCTGCACATGGGTGCTGATCACACCAGCCAGGTGAGCTGGGCAGTGGGCCGCCCCTAGGAGGGTGGGTCACCTGGATGGTGTGGGGTGGGTCACCTGGATGTCCAGGGGCTTCAAACAAATGCTGGCTTTGTCTCTTCCCAGCTATGTGAACTTGAGCCTATGACTTCATTTTTCTGTGCCCCTAAGAGTAACATTACTGATCTTAGCTTATATTTATCCAGCACCTACTATTCGTCTAGTACTGCGTTTCATGGATTAGCTAATTGAGTCCACAAACATCCTTTGACATGTGTGCTATTATCACTTTTTCTGTTTCACTGGTAAGAAAAACCGAGGCACAGTGTCAAAAATCTTACAGCTTGTGAGTATCAGAGAAGGGATTAGAACCCAGGTGGTCTGACGCCAGAATCCACCTCTTCATAAATATATTATTCTCCTTCCTCTGATAGTAGCTTCTTCACAGGCTGGCTGAGAGAATTAAACATCCACTTATTATTTAGTTTTGTTTTTTAGTTAAAGAATTTTGAACACAGATAAAATACAGAAAATGGTATAGTGAACTCCCCGTACCCAACATCAATAATCAGCAACTAGTAGCCAGTCCTGCCCCATCCATTCCCTCACTTGCCTATATTAGTTTATTTAGAAAAATTTTTTTAGTGTTTGTTTATTTTGGGAGACAGAGTGAGTAAGAGAGGGGCAGAGAGAGAGAGGGAGAGGGAGAATCCCAAATGGGCTCTGCCATGTCAGCACAAAGGCCCGATGTGGGGCTGGGTCCCATGAACTGTGAGATCCTGACCTGAGCTGAAATCAAGAGTCGGATGCCTAACCGACTGAGCCACCCATGCATCCCTATGTTATTTTAGAGCAAACCCGAGCATTTTTTATCCATAAATATTTGTGTCTTTAAAGTTAAGAACTCTTTTAACCTCAGTACGATTATTCCACCTTAAAAAAATTAATCTCAAAATACCAAATATCCTGGCCGTGTTCAAATTTCTGATTGACTCTAAATGGATATTTATTTTTTTTCGTTACAAAAACTAGGATCCAGATAAAGCCCACATATTGCCATAATAAGACTTTTAGGGTCTCTCTTAATTTAGAGCTTCTCCCTCCGTCTCCTTGTCTTCTCTTCGTAATATATTTGGTGAGCCAACTAGGTTATTTTGACTTGTATAAACAAACATATATTTTTTTTAATTTTCAAGGCTTATTTATTTTGAGAGAGAGTGTGTGTGCACGTACGTGCATGCATGTGCAGGGAAGGGGCAGAGAGAGAGAGAATGAATCCCAAACAGGCTCCTTGCTGTCAGTGTAGAGCCTGACTCGGGACTTGATCGCATGAACTGTGAGATCATGACCTGAGGAGAGAGAGGCACCGGATGCTTTACCAACTGAGCCACCCAGGCATTCCTAAACACATAATATTTTTTAATGTCCGTTATCATTACAAACTCTTTAAGGGTACATAATAAGGTTTCACCCTGGAAAATGCATTTATTTGCTCCAAAATATGAAGAGAACAACTCAGTATAGAAGTGGATATAGGCTTGCTTAGGCTCCTGATTGATGCTGCTCAGGTCCCATCCTTATAGGTAAAGACTGTCCATGTGGGATGCAGGTACATTTTACTGTGCCTCTTAGAATGTGGGGTGGCCAGGCAGCTGCTAGCCCAGAGTCACTTGGGCTGGAAAATTGTCATAATAAATGTATAGTTCTGGGATGCGTTCGATGTGAAAGGCACCCCCTTAAACGTGGTACTCTTGTACGGTGCACAACACCTATAACTGTATAAGGCACCCCTGGGTGCTTGTAAAGGGGAGACAAGGTGTCTAAAGGCTCTTGGGTTCCATGGGAGGGACCCTGGGTGTGAGGACTGGCCTGACCTCTGCTGTTCCCTTCTCTATAGGAAATCAAGAGCAATAAGACGGTTCTGCATCTGGCCGTGCAGGCTGCCAATCCCACCCTGGTTCAGCTGCTGCTGGAGCTGCCACGGGGAGACTTGCGGGCCTTTGTCAACATGAAGGTAGGGGCCTAGGCTGGCATGTGCAGGTTGTGTGAGATATGACAGAGAGGGGCAGTGGGATGTTGGGAGTCCTGTGGGCTATGGCTGTGGAGGGGACAATGTACGGAGCATGGGAGGGGACTGTATAGGATGTGGATGTAACTGGGGGAATGCATAGGACATAGAGGGGTGTGTGGAATGTGATTGTAGAGGGGATTCTGGGATGTCACTGGGGGCATGTGGGACATGGATGTGAAGGCGGGAGTGTGGGACTTGGGTGTGGCAGAATGTGGAATATGAAGGGTACCTGTTGAGGGTCGAGGCCAGCTGAGTCTGAATCCTTATCAGTCCTCCCCTCACTGTCTCCAGGCCCATGGGAACACAGCCCTCCACATGGCGGCTGCCCTGCCCCCTGGGCCACCCCAGGAGGCCATCGTGCGGCGCCTGCTGGCAGCTGGGGCAGATCCAACACTGCGAAACCTGGAGAATGAGCAGCCTGTCCACCTGCTGCGGCCCGGGCCGGGCCCCGAAGGGGTGAGCACTGAGCCCACCCTGACTGTAGAGTGGCCTCTGACTTAACAGGGTGAACGCCTGACGCTACTCATTCATGACTTTAGAGGGTGATTTTAATCTCAGAAGGTGACTTTGATCCCTATCCAACCCTGACTTGAAAATATGATCTCTGACCCCAGTGTTGGATTTCATACCTGGTATTGGTGACTCCTCCTAACCTCTCCTTCAACCTTGACCTCAGAGTATGGCCTGTACTTCTATCCCTGAATCATGACTTCAGGGTGTGACCTTTGATTCCCAAGTTTGACCTCCAACGCCCTGCCCCAGCCCTGACGTCAGAGTGGGACTTCTGACCCCTAAATGTGACGTCTGATCCCTTGCCTCTACTCTTTGACTCCCAGTCCTCAATGGTAACCCCAAGGTGGGAACACACCCCAGCTTTCCTTCCATCCCCAGTTCTGGCTCCTGAACCTTTTCTCAGTGTTTGAACCTTCGTCCCTAACCCTAAATCTTGACTCTGAACCTCTGACCTGCAAACCCAGTTGATCTTACTCTGCTTCTCCACTTTAACCCCCAACTTCACAGTGTTTGTGTCCCCCACCTCTCCTTCCAGCCTCCCTAACTTCTCTTCCTCTGCCTTGTCTTGTCTGCAGCTCCGGCAGCTGTTGAAAAGGAGCCGTGTGGCACCCCCAGGCCTGTCCTCTTAGGACTCAAACCCAGAACCTGGACTGATTTTCCAGTCCCCACCGTCCTGTGGGACAGCCAGCGTATGCTAATGTTGCAAATCCGTGATAATGTATGTGGAATGTCCTGCCATTGGGGTCTTACATTAAAACCCCAAAATGGCTGCGGGGGTGTAAACAATCCCCAATATTTGGGGTGGTGTAATACCCCTCTCCCACCTACAAGGAGCCCTCTTGATGATTTCTGTGAAATCGAGGCCCCTTGATTGTTTCTGTGAAACACCTGGACCCCTAGCCCTTTCCCCATTGGGATCTTTTGGGGCCCCCTCCCCTACTCGACCGTTCACACCTAGAACCCCAGATGTGATTTCCCTACACAGTACTTGGAGTACCCCCAAATAGCTCCCAGTGCCACCCAGTAGAGCTCCTAAGATGACCCCCCAAACCTCCCCAGGACCCACACCATTCAGGTCCTTACCTCTGAGACATAGGATGTGAGTTACCTCTGAGACATAGGATGTGAGTTCCCTAGGTCATATGCTTTCTAATTCAGAACTCCACTGGCTGGACCCCCCTGTCCCCAATCTCCCCATTTCCATTGAATCCCTCCCCGATGTGGAACTCCTTATTAAACTCAATTTGGACTCAACTGTCTGTCTTAATCTCTGGAGGCATTGGTGCAGGGGAGTGGCTGTGGTGCTCGGCTGGGTAGGCATGTTTGGATGAAGGTGCCTGGGGGGTTTGTAGCAGACACTGTGGGTGCTACTGTCACCCTCACGGTATCAACATCTGGTGGTCTGACCTGCTCTGTCCTGGCTGTGAGCATGGCAACCTTAAATGCCAGTGAGTTTATACTGCTTCCCATCTAACAGCCCTCCTTTCAGAAGGAGATGGCATAGAACTACTCCAGGTCCTGGGGCGCCTGGGTGGCTCAGTGTGTTGAGTGTGCGACTCTTGATTTCGGTTCAGGTCATGATGCCAGGGTTGTGGGATTGAGCCCCATGTCGGGCTCCGCCCTGAGTGTGGAGCCTGCTTAAGATTCTCTCTCTCTTGAGCCCCGCGTCAGGCTCTGGGCTGATGGCTCGGAGCCTGGAGCCTGTTTCCGATTCTGTATCTCCCTCTCTCTCTGCCCCTCCCTCGTTCATGCTCTGTCTCTCTCTGTCCCAAAAATAAATAAACGTTGAAAAAAAAATTTTAAAAAAAAAAAAAAAAAAAAAAAGGGGCGCCTGGGTGGCGCAGTCGGTTAAGCGTCCGACCTCGGCCAGGTCACGATCTCGCGGTCCATGAGTTCGAGCCCCGCGTCAGGCTCTGGGCTGATGGCTCGGAGCCTGGAGCCTGTTTCCGATTCTGTATCTCCCTCTCTCTCTGCCCCTCCCTCGTTCATGCTCTGTCTCTCTCTGTCCCAAAAATAAATAAACGTTGAAAAAAAAATTTAAAAAAAAAAAGATTCTCTCTCTCTTGGGGCGCCTGGGTGGCGCAGTCGGTTAAGCGACCGACTTCAGCCAGGTCACGATCTCGCGGTCTGTGAGTTCGAGCCCCGCGTCGGGCTCTGGGCTGATGGCTCAGAGCCTGGAGCCTGTTTCCGATTCTGTGTCTCCCTCTCTCTCTGCCCCTTCCCCGTTCATGCTCTGTCTCTCTCCCCAAAAATAAATAAACGTTGAAAAAAAAAATTAAAAAAAAAAAAAGATAAAAAAGATTCTCTCTCTCTGTCCCTCTCCCCCATTTGCTCCTTCTCTTTAAAATACACACATACATACGTACTCCAGATCCCTCACCTCTCTGTGTTCTGTACAGGCTCTCAGTTTCCCAACAGAATCAAGCTCCAAGCCCCGCACTGGTTCTGGCTTGATAACATACTCTTTCTCGACTGCTTTCCCTTTTGTGTGTCATATCCCACTTCCCCTACCAATAAGTTGTCCTCAAATCCTGCTTCTAGGAGAAACCCTAGAGAGAAGACCTCCATAATGCCCCCTTCTCGTAATTGCCCCAACAGCCTCTGCTCCGGACTTTATCTGAGCCTCATCCCTCAAAGAGCCCCTCCCCCTCTGAAAGCCCTCTGACCCATCATAGCCCTCCACTGCTCAGAGCCTTTCAAGGACAACAAACCAAGCACACTTTGGGGCATGTACTACTGTCTCTACCCCGAAACTTGAGGCTTAGAACAACCATCACTATTTGTTCATGATTCTGCAATCTGGGCTGGGCTCTACTGGACAGTCCTATCCTGCTTTGGTCACTCATGTGGCCACAGTCAGCTAGAGGCCTGATTAAGCTGGCCAACTTCACTCACGTGTCTGATAGCTCAGTTGAGATGGCCGGAACCACTGGGTGTGGGCCGAGCATCTCTTTGTCCGTGTGGTCTCCCCAGGAAGGTGGGCGGATCTCTTCACACAGCGGTTCCAAGAGAACAAGCCCTTGCTTGCATCGTGCTTGCTGACATCACCTTGGTCAAAGTCATTCACGTGGCCAAGCCCAGAGTCTGGGGAGGGGGCACCACACGAGGGCTTGAAACTGAGAGGTGGAGTTTCAGAGGCCACATCACCTCCCTGTACCAGCATGTATTGCTTTCCTGTGTATGCACATAGTGGCAGCTGACCCATGAAGAATTCATGGGAATGTTATGTCATAGATTCGAACAATTTAACTGGAGTTAATCTTACAGTCATAGCATGGCTTAATTTCTGTATTTTGGGGTGCCTGGGTGGCTCGGGTAAGCGTCTTGACTCTTGCTTTCAGCTCAGGTCGTAATCTCATGGTTTGTGAGTTCGAACCCCACATTGGGCTCCATGCTGACAGTGTGGAGTCTGCTTGGGATTCTCTCTCCCTCTCTCTCTGCTCCTCCCCTGCTCTCTCTCTCTCTGTCTCTCAAAAATTTAAAAAAAAAAACAAACCACAAAACTTAAAAAAATTTCTGTGTTTTTTTCCCTTGTGGTACTTAAAGACAATTCTTACCATTGATGGCATCTTAGATTCTATTGACATAGAAGATGCATATCCCAGGGCACCGGAGTGGCTCAGTTAAGGTCTGACTTCAGGTCATGATATCAAGGTTCGTGAGTTTGAGACCCACCTTACCTCTCTGCTCTCAGTGCAGAGCCCGCTTCAGATCTTCTGTTCCCCTCCCTCTCTGCCCCTCCTCAACTCGCTCTTTCTCTCAAAAATCTAAAAAGATGTATATCCCAACGTGTATCAACACACACATGCACGTGCACACACACACACACACATACACACATTAACATGATAAAATTATGTCTCTAAGAAACTGTATTATTAAAAGAAAAATTAACAAATTGTTTTCAATGGGAAAAGAGGGCAGCGTCAAGCAAACAATAGCAAAGTTATTCTTCCTGCTGGAATTTCAATAAGTGTTTTAAAATTACCCTAAGTATTGCCATTAATATGTAAACATTAAGGAATCATACACTGAGCGTAGTGAGCAAAATGGCCTTTCATTTCCTGTTCCATCTGCTTGGAGCTCCTTACCCATTGTTAGCCTGTTGATCACACTTGTCTGTGAAAACACACAAAAGCAAATTTTTCCCCTACCTGTGGTGCTAGTTATAGGTTTCTGCTAGGGTTGTCTCAGTATAACTGAAGCTAAAACCGAAATCAGAATGACGTCGCAAACTGGGTTCTCTAATGAAGCTGTGGCATTGTATCCAAATTGCATCATGTAGGCATCTCCCTCACAATGTCTACTAGGTCTGTATTGAATATACATGACCTGTATTTACATGCATGTATTGTAAGAGACATTGTGAGCTCAAAGGCCCTCGGGAAAATTAGAAACAGATGCTCCCAGGCACCTGGGTGGCTTTGTCGGTTAAGCGTCCAACATGATCTCATGGTTGGTGGGTTCGAGACCCTTGTTGGGCTCTGCACTGGCAGTGTGGAGCCTGCTTAGGATTCTCTCTTCTCTCTCTCCCCCTCTCTCTGCCCCTTCCTGACTCATGCTTTCTCTCTCTCTCTCTCAAAATAAATGTTAAAAAGAAAGAAAGAAATAGATGCTCCCTCCCTAGGCCATATGTCAGAAAATTGTGTGCTGACATTAGAACATGGCATATTACTGCCACCTGCTGGGAAGTTGTGGTAAAAATGCAAATCCATAGTGAATGGTATGACTTGGACTTTTGCAGTGTACGACTTGAACGGCCTCAAATTACCAGACAGCTGGTTAGCAAAATGGCCAAGAGTATGGGTGCTGGGGTGAGGTTGCCTGGGTTGAATCTCTAGCTCTGACCATTCCTATATAGTGACCGTGGGCATGTGATATGACTTCTTATATCCATTTCTTAATCTATAAATGGGAATGAATAATCATAATACCTCCTTTATGGGATCGAAGTAATGATTAAGTGTGTCAGTGTATGTAAAAAGCTCTCAGAGCAGGGGTGCCTGGTTGGCTCAGTTGGTAGAGCACACAATTCTTGAGCTCAGAGTAGTTGGCTCAAACCACACGTTGGGCATGGGGCCTACTTAAAAAAAAAAAAAGCTCTTGGAGCCGTACTCAGCACAGAGGGAGTGCCATAAGTATTTGCTGCCACACTGTTTTAAAATTTATTTAACAAATACTTGTGAAGTGGTTGTGAAATGGCAGGCACATTTCTAAGTCTCCACAAATATCAACCCTTTTAATCCCCGTAACAACCCTTTTGGGACAGGTAACAGCATATGTAGAGGGTTAACTCCAGTGTTACAAAATGGGGCGCATGAGGGTTTAAATTCCAATAGGTGCTTGCAGACATCACATACCCCTCCCTAGGACATAACTGGATTTCCACATATCAGGGGGATTCCTATTGCCTCCCAAAGAAGTGATGAAGGCTTGTGAATGGGAAGAGAGTTTCAAGATCCTCATTCTCTCCTTAGGCTCGAAGGTTGGGGGTGGATGCTGTGTGTGACTGAGAGTGAGGGTGAACAGAAGGCAGGAGAAACTGCTAGAAACAGCTTCCTCGGAGTCTACCCTGGGGTTCAGCAAATACAGGTCTAGAAGTAACACACCGTTTGGCACCACGGAAAGCTTCTGAGCGGGCAGAGGGAGCCTTCCAAGTCTTTGGGCCCCACCCTTCCTAAAGGCCCCGCCCAGATTTAAAGATCCTTCATACTGTTTTCAGAGGTGAAGGAGGCCTGGGCAGGGATCCGCACCAGAGTCCAGAGCTATGATTACACACTGATTCCCCCCCAAGAGACGCAGGATGGCCTGGTGGGGAAAAGGATTTTATTGGGATGTTAGTGGGGATCACATGGGAGGGTGAATTCTAGGGAACAACAGACACTGGGACCAAGCTGGTGGTCACCTTAAGGAACAATAAATTAACTTACAAAATAAATTAAAGTGAGGAGGTCCCAAGCAGGGAGGCAGCTGGGAATACCTGGGGATTTCTTGGGGATGGAATTTGGAATTGGAAAGGGGAAATAAGAATTTCCAGTCCCCTCACAAAGAGTGTGAAATGAACAATTTTGAGACCCCTCCCCCAGGATGGGAGTTGGGGTTCTGGGGCTCCAGGAAGAGGGAAGCTCTGGGCTCAGCCAAAGGGGTGAAGGGGGCTGGTTCAGGGTCGTTCCTCCAGGAAGCGGTAGGTGGGGTTCTCATAGCCATGACGCTGCAGTTCACGCAGCTGCTGCTCCTCCAGGGTCAGCATAGGGTCCACCTGCATTTGGGGCGGGGAGGAACAGAGGGGCATAGAGACCTGACCGCAGATCTCACAGCGCCCCTGTGCCCAGGTTCTGGAACTCCTTCCCCATATACCATGTCTTTGTGCCTCTCACCTCCACCACTCCATGGCTGATAGCCCCATAGGGCTTCTTCCTGCGCAAGAGCAGGAGGGAGAGGACGATCAGGGAGCCCCCACCTGCTCCCATGATCAGCAGACCAGACACGGCCTCTCGGGATACACCTGTCCCAGCTGGTGCCTGCATGGAGAGGACATGGGGCAGGGGCCATCTGTGAGGCTCACCAGGGCCCTGTGTGGCTTTGGGAGTCACAGCCTAGCCACTGCTTTCTGACCTCTCCCCCTAGGTACCCAGAATAATCCTCCTCTTACCAGCTCATCTCTCTGAATCTCCGCTGAGTGGAAAGGAAAACCCCTTGGAACAGATACATTCACCTGGGGGAGCAGGAGGTGTCAGGGACTCAGGCGTCTGGGCACCAGCCTCCTCCTCCCCTGGGCCCCAGTAGGGCATCCCCAGCCTTCTTCTTCCTTAGGACCCCAAAGTCCTTGTCCTCAATCCCTTATTCCCTCAGGCCAAAGGATCCAAACCCCTAACACCCTCCTCCTTCAGACCGAGGAGTCCAGGACCCCTCTCCCATCCACCCTCAACGTCCACAGGTCTCACTTACCTTTCGCTCATACTGCTCCAGGGGGGACATCTTCTCTTTCCCAGAGGATGCAGCGTCTTGTTCTGTGGACCCTAACCCCCAAGTCCTATCTCATTACTGAGAGTTGAGTATGGTGCTACCCCTGCCTGAGGAGGCGGTCAGAAGGGGCACCGGACTTTACCCCAGCAGGTCGGGAGTTCCCAATGTATGGACGCTTTTCCGTTCGGGGCTCAGGGACTAGTGGGATTTGGTGGCTGGGGTCTATTCTGGGAGATACTCACCTTTCGGAAGGGCCATGGGGGTGTCTGCTGACAGCCAGAAGAAGCAAGACAGGTGGAACAGTGAAGAAAGGAGGGCATCATGGAGGAAAAGGGTGGAGACACACCCTCCCAGCCAAGGCAGGAGGATCAAGGATCCTACAGAGGCTTCCACAACCTTAGACATCCGTTCCTATCCTCTCCCATTCACTGTGGTGGCTAAGATACCCCCCAAATTTAAGGGATTAGGATTGGGTTGGGTGCCTGTCCCCCAAAGTCTAGGGTTATCTACATTTGGGTGAACTCACCATCCTTGGAATCCAGAGGCTGCAGCCCACCCTTGTCCTCACTGCTGCCCCCTGGGGCGGGGGCTTCCAATTCATTGGGACCCAGGTGCTCAGAGTGGAGAAGTTCCTCTGAGGGGAACATGCAGAAAGGGGGTCGACATCACGACCCCCAAAGGGATGCCACAAAGCAAAACCAGGTGAATAAATGGCACCCTAATACTAGAGTGATTGGGGGTAGCTGTAAGTATGATCTGGGGAAATTGGGGAGCTAGATGAAGGCACCCCTGGCAGGGAGGACGGAGGTTGAAGTTTCAAGAGAATGGCCTCTTTTTTAAAAATGTTTATTTATTTATTTTGAGAGAGAGAGAGAAAGAGCATGAGTGGGGGAGGCATATATATAGAGAGAAGGAGAACGAGTGAGAATCCCAGCAGGCTCCACACTGTCAGTGCAGGGCCTGATGCAGGGCTTGATCCCACGAACTGTGAGATCATGACCTGAGCTGAAATCAAGGTCAGACACTTAACTGACTGAGTCACCGAGGCACCCCAAGACTGGCCTCTTTAAAGAGCAGGGATAGGTGTGGGACATCCAGTAGGAAGTCACAATAGATCTGGGGGCTTTGGGAGATCACACTTTTTGGTGCTCATGCTCTCATTCAGGCCTCCTCCCTTTGAATCTGGACTGAGTTTGTCACTTGCTTTAATCAACAGAAGGTGGGCCCCTGCCTTAAGAAGACTTGGCAGCTTTCACTTTCATGCTTTGGGGAGCGTGAACCACTGTGCAGGAAGTCCAGGTATCCTGGAGAGACCATGCAGAGGGGCTCCATGGATAAGAGACCCTGAGCTGACATGGAGAGGAAGAGAGGCCTGTTTGTGCCAGAGTCCCATCCCTTAACTGATCTGCTAGCCAAGAGTAGCCACACACCGACCAGATGGCAGAATCATGAGCAAAGAAAATAGTTGTCTTTAAAGCCACTAAGTTCTGGAGTTTGTTACATAAGAATAAATAACTGAAACGGTGGAGGGGGGAAGAAAAGTTTGGGGGTCAATATCTGCCTTCACAGATCAGGAATGGGAACCAGGGGTCACAGGCACTCACGGATCTGGGGCCGCAACTCCTGAGCCAGGCGGGGGTTCTGGTCCAGCAACCCCAGGCTCTGATTCATCCTTTCCTCAATTACTTGAAGGTGGGTCTGCACCTGTGGGGAGGTGAGGATGAACGATGAACTGGGAAGTAGGCAGTTCTCTAGCCTACTGCCTAGAGATGGGGAAACTGAGGCAGAGTGCAGAAGGAAGGTCAATAGGGTCCAAGGAAAAATAGCATATACAATGGACAGGAAGTAGGGCACAAGAGCCAGTAATTGGGCCAGAGGAGGAAGGAAACTGGAGGCGAAGCAGAATAAAAAGAAAAGGAAAAGGTGTATAGAAGACAGGAAGTGAGAGGCTTGGAAAAGGAATTAAGGCAAAAAGAAAAGGAGTAGTCACTAGGAAAAATGCACAAGAGACAATGTACGTATAAGATACCAGGGACATGGCATAGAAGATAGGAAGTGGAGGAAGTGGGTAGGAGGAGCAGAAAGTAGGGTCTGAGGAATAGAAAGTAAGGTTTCAGGGATTATAGAGAAAGAAATGGGATTAGAGAGTCATATACAAATGATGTCTTTCTTCTTTTTTGTTTAAAATTTTAAAAATTTTTTATGTTTATATTTTGAGACAGAGACAGATACAGAGACAGAGCACGAGTTGGGGGAGGGCAGAGAGAGAGGGAAACACAGAATCTGAAGGAGGCTCCAGGCTCTGAGCTGTCAGCACAGAGTCCAACATGGGGCTCAAATTCACGAGCTGTGAGATCATGACCTGAGCCGAAGTCACTCAGCTGACTGAGCACCCAAGGCGCCCCCTGTTTAATGTTTTTTATTTATTTATTTTTGAGAGAGTATAAGCAAGGGAGGGGCAGAGAGAGAGAGAGAGAGAGAGAGAGAGAGAGAGAGAGAGAGAGAATCTGAAGAAGGCTCCAGGCTCTGAGCTGTCAGCACACAGCCTGACGCAGGGCTCGAACTCACGAACCGTGAGATCATGATCTGAGCTGAAGTCGGATGCTTAACCAACTGAGCCACCCAGGAGCCCCAGAAATGATGTCTTTCAAGGGCAAGACATGGAATTCAAGAGCACAGAATGGAGTATTCATGGACAGGAAGAGAACATCGAAGAACTAGGAATTGGGATCTGAGGGCACAGAATAAGGGTTGCATGGAACATAAGTGGTGTTTGGGAGGAAGGAGAACTGAGGGACAGGAACAGGGTTCAAGGCATTGGAGGAAAATTCTGGGAAAGGAAGTAGGAATCAAAGGGACAGGAAGGGGGTCAAAGGCAAGGAGCCAGGGTGGGGGTAAAGGGCAACATTCCAGGGTCAGGAAGTAGGGATCCAAGGGGCCGGAAAGGTCCCAAGACTGGGGAGAGGCGTGGGGGCAAGCTTGCCAGGGATAGGTAGAGGTCCAAGGGACAGAAAGAGGGTCTGAGGGGTGGGGCCCTGGAGACTGGGGTCTGAGGGACAACAGGGTATTTGGGAGCCAGGAGCATCTGAGCACCTGGAAGCGCATCTGCTGGGCCTTCTCAGGATCCACGGCAGCCACGTGCTGGTAGTGCCTCAGCGTGTGCCTTCGTTCCTTCTGCTCTGCACGCAGGTAACGCCGCAGGGCCAGCAGGACGCGCTCTGCCTGTGGAAGGGACAAAGGCTGCCTAGGCCTGCCCCAGACCTTTTCACCCACCGCCCCTGCCCCCACGGCTCCCACACCTGAGGCGGATCTCCCTGCAGTGCTGCCAGGAAACCTTCCAAGGCTGCCCGGCGCTGGTCGTTGATAAGGGCGATGACTCGGGTGGCGTGGGTCTCCACCAGGCGCTGTCGCTCACCAGACACCTGCTCCTCCAGGGTCTGCAGAATGGACTGGAAGTGCTGGCAAGGGGGTGAGCACAGGGCCAGGAGAGGTGAAGATAGGTGAAAGTCCAGGTCAACACTCTGGAAAGGCAGTCTGTAGGGCCATGTGGCGGAGGGTGGTGCGGTGGGTCTAGGCAGGAGTAGAATCGACTCTAGGGTGGGACCAGATCACAGGATGTGGACTGGAAGGAGTGGGGATACAGGGCCAGGCAGAGTGCAGGCAGGACCAGGCCAACTGGGAGCTAATCTGAGGATGTAAACTCTACCGGGTGGGAACAAACTAGGAACGGAGGCAGCTCATGTTCTGGTGAAATATTTTCCAAGTATTATAGGAAAGGTAAGGCTGTAGGCCTGGGCGGGGCCAACTGGAGATGGCTGTGCCTAAATAGGACCTAGAGGGGTGGAGCAAAGATCAGGAATGGGGCTAACCTAAGAGGAGGGGGTGGGGCCTCTAGAGGTGATCAGTGAGTCAGGAGGCTGGGCCTACTGAGGAGGGACTGAGAGTGAAAGTGAGATTAGAGGGGTGGGACCAGAGTCAGGGGATGGGGCCTAATAGGAATGTGAATGAATCAAGGATGCTGAGAAGGACCAGGATGCATCTTGCTGGGACTCAGTTTGGGAGATGACCACAGAGCCTGCCCTGAGAGGTAAGGATCAAGTGAGGATCAAGGCAAAACAAGGCCAGTCTGAAGAGGAGAGAAATGCCAGGTCAGACATAGGCCAAGAGGAGTGGAGCCAAATGGAGGGAGGGGGCCAGGAGAGACCAATATAAGTAGGAAGGGGTGGGACAGGATGAGCCAAGACCAGGCCTGGACCCAACTGAGACCAGGTGTGTCCTAGGTATCGGACAGGCAAAAGTAGGACCCGCCAGAGGGTGTCCTACCTCGTTCAGGGCCTGTCTGTCAGCTTTCGGCAGGTTCTTGGACTGGTTGTCTGCCATGGCCCATTCACGCATCACCTAGGGGCAAGAGGAACTTCAGGATCCTCGAATCTACCCTGCTCCACCCAGTGAGTCCTCCAATCCCTCTTCCAGACTTTGGAGGCTCCGGATCCTATAAGTCCTACTTGCTCTTGAGTTCACAAGAGGTCAGGCTCTGAAGGAATGTAAGTGGAAGAATGCAGTTCACCAGAGTTTCCATAGAATCTGCTGGCATCTCAGTGGGATTCTAGGTGGGTCAGGGATCCCTGGTCATCCCAGAGGTGGTGTTGAGGATTAGGGGTTGGATGGGGGCTTGGGGAGTCTTTGGAGGTAGTCTCAATGTGCCTCTGAGGAAATTCCTGGTATTCAGGGAGTTCCGTGTTGTGGGAAATCCTGAGGCCCCAGTATCATCACCTCATTAATCTGGCGCATCCTACGTTCCTCCAGGTCCATCTTGGCTCTCAGGAAACCCTCATGCTCGCTGATTTCTCCAGGCATGCCAAAGTACACGTCCACACCATCTGTGGGCCTTGCGGTGGTGGTCACTGCAAGGCCAGGAACTGGGGAATCAGTCTGAAGCCCATCTTCAGGTTACCCTCCCTTCTCGGAGAACTACATTTCCTAGAGCACACTGGAGACCACCATGTGTCTACTTAACCATAGATGGTGCAGGGCATCATGAGAGATATCGTTCTGAACTGGGCATGTTCTTTCAAAGCTTAGAAATCTACACCATCCTTCAAGCTTCCCCAAAATAATCCTTAGGAGCTACCAGATGGCTCCTCCACTTTCAGGTACCCCCAAGCCACCCTCACCCTTTGCATTCTGCACAGGACAGCCCTTCCACCTCTTCTTTACCCAGTGTTACTCCCATCCCTTCCATTCCCCCCAGTTGGGTCTCTCCCCAACAGGTCCCTCCCAAAGATGCCTCTACACCAAGGCTCCCTCAAATCATCCTCCCTCCAGGATAGAGGGAACTAAGAGTTCAGAGACAGTCTCACCTTTGCTGAACCCTGCAGGGCTATGGGAGCTTGACGGTGGGACTCTTTCCTCCTCTTCTTCCTCTTCAGCCCGTGGGGGCTCCACGAAGTAATCGTCTACTGGCTGTAGGAAGGATTCCTCTTCTTCCTCGTCCTCACCCCCCTCTACTCTGCCCCCTAGGGGCCAGGACCGGGTGGAGGGGTCACTGAGGGAACAGAAGACTTGAGGCAGTGAGAATACGACCCAGGCCCCCAGGCTTCCATTTCCTGCTTCAGGAGCCTTGGGATGGGCGTGGAGGGTTCCTTCCCACTCACCCAACTGCTGTCCCAGATGGATCAGGGGTGACTGGAGGGGGGCAGCACACATACTCCACACCTCGGAACCGATCCGTGCCACAGGGCAAAAGCATGCCCGAGCCATGCAGGATGAGGCCCTGGGAACGGCAGGCCTGCGGGAAGAGTAGGCCCAGATGCCAGGATTGTGGGCTAGGAGAGGGTAGAGAGGGAGCCTGGATGCCTGGGTCTTGGGGGCTGATGGGACTGGGGGCCTGGATTCCTGATTCTGTCCCAGTGGGAAGAGGGGGCTGAGGCCCAGAGTCAGGTTTGGGGAGGGGGGGTGGGTTGTTAGGGGACTGGATTCCTGGGTTGGGGAGTGAGAATGGATGGGCCAGGGTCCTGACCTCCTGTGCCTCCTGATGCCTCCGAGTTGAACTCTCACACTGGTCCATGCGCTCCTGATGCAAGAACCGGCAGCCTTCAGGCACCAGCAGGGCCTCGCTCACGAATTCACCTGCTGGAGAGTGGGGGCACCAGAGTGAGACCCTCCCACAGACACTAGCTCTACCCTCTTCAGAATCCAGACATTTTATCCTCAGAGGTTTCTCTGCCCCACTCTGGACCCAGGTATGCATCCAGCTTCCTAATATGAGCCTGAGACCAGGGCTCAGAATCTCACCCCAGGGAAACCCCCACTTCTGTTCCCTGCCCCCAGCCTGGGACTCACGCAGGCATTGGAAAGGCACAACCTGGTGGTGGGGGTGAGCACAGCGGCCACCTCGAGAGCCCCCACACCAGCGCTCCATGGGGATGGCCTGTGTCGCCTGTTCCACACGTGCAATCTGCAGCTCCGGGTACATCTGGGGGCAGCGGGTGAGAGTGATCAGCCCACAGCCTCGCCCCCTGTCAGCTGTGCTTCTCCACTGGCCATGTCCCTTTACAAGGCTCTAGTGATCTCCCTAGGTTCTGCTTCTCGGTAGACTCGGTAGCTAAGCCAGCAAGCTCCTTGGCCACGCCCCCAGTAGCTCTCCCTCAGAAGCCCTGCCATCTGCCCAGAAACTCAATCCCCGTAAACCTGCCTCTCTTCTGGTCACCTCTGTCCCCTCCTCCAATAGGTTCCGCCCTCCTTTTAAGCCTCACCGTTTTCTCTGTTTGGCCTCTCAGTAAGCATCCCTTCTCTTTGTATTAGAACTGGCTTTTCATAGCTACACCTCCCAGCTTTCCACTCTCGCATTGGGCTCCACTCTCTTGCAGGTCCAAAAGGTCTTTTTTCTTAGCCCCGCCTCTCCTTTGACCACGCCCACCTGTGCCCCTACTCCTTAAGGTACCTACCACAGATTGCTAAACTGTCTCTTCACTGGATACAGTTCTTAGCTGACCCTCTTTGCACAGTTCTCCTTTCCTGCCCTAGTTTCTCAAAAACAGGTCCTGCCCTATCCTAAATTCGCCTCTTTCTCAGCCACGCCTCCTAGCTTCCCCTGACTACTTAGATCTCTCATTCTCCCTGGACCATGCCTTTTGCACGACTAGCTTCTTTCTTTTGGGCTATCCGGACAGTCTCGGAACCGTTTTCCTGCGGACCACGCCCCTCCCAGCAGGTCCCGCCCACCTGTCTGCAGTATTCCAGCACACGTTGCGGATCGCGGAGACAGCGTCGTGAGCGCTGTTGGTCTGGTTCCCAGCGGCCGGTGCGCAGGTCCCGGTGAAGAGTTAGGTGCCCACATAGTCCAGCCACCTGGGCCGACCCTGGAGCCTGAGGGTCGGGTCAGAAGGGTCAGAGAGGGCCCAGGGACGCTGGCACGTGTGTCCCCCAGACCTTTGCTCCTTAGGACCCGGAGGTTCAGAACCCCAGCACCAGCCCCTCCACCAAGTACCGCGCACCCGCCTCCTAAGAGGTACTGTTCCCCGGGAAACAGCTCCCACTGGGCGGGGGCGCCGCAGCTCTCCCGTTGCTATGGCGACCCGGGTCCCCCGAGAGGCTCGCGGCCTTGTTGCCGCGGAGACAGGCTCCGCCCCCACCCCGGCGCAGCCGCACTGGAGCCCGAAGGGGTTAAAACTGAATCGCGGGGGAGGAGGCCCCAGAACCCAGGCGTTCTGGCCCCTCCTCCCACCATCCCTAGCTCAGGGTCCTATTCTCCGGTGCAAAGACGACAAGGCCTGGCTTCAGGGCCTGCAGGCCTGGGCACCAGGTCCTTTGAGGGCTGGAAAGCTACATCCTGGGTCGGGGGTCGGTGTCTGAAGACCTAGACTCCTCGGTTCTGGGAGGCTGAGGGGGCCCTCAAATATGTCCAGAGGATGCAAGGGGCCAAGATTCTTGGATCCAGGTGTCTTACTGTCTGATGGGTCCTGTCTGGTTGGGGCTGACTCACCTAGGTCGAGAGGGTCTGAGGGGGCTGGGCTTTTGGGACCACGGCTCTGGAAAAGCCAGTTCCTAAGCTAGCGGGGGGAGGCAGCTGGGAGGACAGAAGATGGGGGAACTGGGACCTGAACCCCTGGGTTCATGAATGCCTAGTGCCGTTAGGGACGCATGGGGGCCTATCACTTGGCCGGAAAGACTGCGCTTTCTGTCCTGGACGCGTCCGCGTCGGGGCCCAAGGCCCGGTCCCGCCCCTTCCCCCATCCCCCAGGACCCGGCCGGGCCTCACCTCGGCCGCGCCGGGGCTCCCACCGGCCAGGCTCCCGACGGCGAGCTGCGCGCGCAGAAGCAGCAGCAATAGTGGCAGCAACAGCGGCAGCGGCGGCGGGCCCGGGTGGCGGCCCAGACCGCGAGCGGCAGGGCTAGTGGGCCCCATGTCCCGGCCCTCGCGCCCTCACGTCCCCTGCACTCCGGCCCGGCCCGGCCCGGCCCCAGCGGTGACAGGAGCTCCCAGCGCCACCGCCGCCGCCGCCGCCTCCTCCCGCCGCCCCCGGGCTGCGCCGGCGCCGCCAGCCCCGCCCCACGCCGGCCCCGCCTTCCTAGCCAGGACAATAGCGTGGCAGCTCTGCGCAGACTGGAGCAGCTCGGGAACCCCGGGTGGGAGCCAGCGCCAGGCCCCCGCCTTCTAGAGATTCCAGGAGTCCCACCCCATGCAAGGGCCCAGCCGGCAGTCTGGGTCATAGGCTCCGCCGTTTTGAGCCCTTTCTCAGGACCCTCACCCCCAGCTTTCTCTTCCCTCAGACCCAGACACTCACAAATCAGCCTCTTTCTCTTCCAGGCATGCCACCATTGAAGACCTCCACCGTCCCCCGATAGATTTGTCTCTTGAGGTCCCAGGAATACAGGCTCTGAAATTTCCCTAATCAAGGACGCAGCAGATGAGATCCAGTCCCCTTCTTCCTCAGATCCAGGAATCTGGACTGCGGGCCCTTTCTTTTTCAGGACCAGAGAACAAGCCCCCACCCTTTCTCCCTAGGACCTGGGGTCTTGGCCTTCTGCTCTGCTTTCCAAGGATCCCACGTGTCTGGACCTTTAATTCCTAGCTCAAGGATGCATAAAACCAAAGCCCGTAGGTCCTTTCTTTAAGGATGACCTGAGTCAGGTACCCAGCACCTCAGGACAAGGGCCTCAACCCTATCCTTGCTTTAAGGACCATGGCATTTCTATTTTCTCACCCCTAGCCTCTCCCACCCTGCCTACTCTTCAGGGCTCACTGCTTTGTCTCCTTAAATAACTGTAGAATTCTGTTTTCCGCAAGCCAACTGGGGCAGCACTATCATGTATGTGCATCTGTGCATGTGTGTTTGTGTAGATGTATGTTAAAAGAGCCTGGAGTGCTAAATGGGTAGCAAAAGGCTGGGAGGTGGCTCAAGGTTTTGTTCCTACAGCCACTTCATCGCCTAGGGTAGAGAATAGGGTAGAGGAAGGGTCTTAGGGCTGATTTAATGGACCCCTTCCTTGATGGAGGGTAATAATGCCAGGAGGATCTCCAAGACGCATTCACTTATTGACTTTTTTTTTTTTATTATTAAACATAAATATTCTCATTCCAAGATTCCACCCCACCCACCCCACACTACTCTCCTCTCCCCATGATGGTTCTCACCCTATCTTCATTCCTTGGATTCAGTTCATCCAGGGCCCTTAAGGAAGTTGAAAGGAATCGAGATGGTGGCCATCTGGGGTTCCCAGAGAGTAATTAGCCATCTTGGCTGCACTTGAATTGGCCAAGCAAAGGGTCCCTCAGGGAGAACCAGGACAGGGCCTGGTCTGGCCTCCATCTTAACCTACGTTGCCTTTTTCTCAGTATAGGTGGTCATCTTGAAATCTCTTCTTTCCACACCTGGAAACAATTTCCATCCCTGCCTTCCATCCCATCACCCCCTGTCCCCGTCCATCTACAAAGAGCCCATCTGCCATCTTGAATCTCTTTTACACAGGGGAATAGTCGGTCATAGTGGCCATCTTGCTCCCACTTGGGGACCTCAGTCCCCTTTGACTGAGCTGACTGTACACCAGTAATCCAGACAATTGTAATGATCTTTCTCTCCCATCAGTGTTCAATTTTGGAGGAGTAAGGTCACCATCTTGTTCTGGTTCCTCAGAAATCAGGACAATCCATTATGGCAAGTTGAAGATCCCAGGACTCTTCACTTGGAGAGGTGTCACACATGAGTTTGGAGACGTGGGTGGCTGGGTGTGGGGAAGGCAGCGTATGGGAAGGGTGGAGTCCTGGGGGTCAGATCTGGGGGTCCAATGGATGTAGGTTTGATGTAGCTGGTAAAAGCTCGAGGATGGGGTGTGGTGAGATAACCTGCCCGAGCTCTATACAGTCTGCAGGGTGGGACCATGCCTAGGTGTGGGTTGAAGTCATAGAAGGTAGGGGTCCCTGGAGGTCCAAGGGGGGAGGGGGGCGGCAAGAAGAGGCCGCCTCCAGGGCCTTCACCAAGGCTCAGGCTCACACTGACTCCTCGGACCTTGTAGTAACCATTGGTTGGGTCCTGAGGGACAAATGGGATTTGTTAATGTATGTGAGGATATAAGATGGGGTGAGGGTCACTAATGGAGAGATACACTTAGAGCCAGACCTAGAGAGAGACAAAAAGACAGAAGCAAGAGCAAACAGAGACCCAGAGTCAGAGAGATAGACATACAGACTGATAGGAAGACAAATTGGGACAGGAAAACAGAGACAAGAGATAAAAGGACAGACGGAAATGGGCAGAGAAAGGCAGCAACAGAGGAGTATAGGCTTGCTGAGGGCTGGTGGTTTGGAAGGAGATGCAGTGGGAACAGAGGGGTTGAGACCAAGACATTCATTCATTCATCTGCCCACCGGCCCCAAGGCTTTGATTCTGTGTCACGTCTTATGCTGCTGCTGGACATGTCTATCAAGGGGAGAGACTGGGCCCTGCCCACATGGAGATCCCAGGCCAAAGAGGAAATGGCAAATCACCAGAGTCCAGGGGGGTCAGGGTATTGATGAGGGAAATACAGGCAGAGTGAGAAGGCCTGATGGGGAAGCACAAACAGGATTTCAGGGCTGGGATGGGAATCCAGGGCAGAGTGGTCCTAGTTGTGGCAGGTGGAACACAGACAGAATGATCAGGGCTGTGAGTAGGGAAGCATGGACTCTCTAGAACAAGAAATGTGTGAGCTGAGACCAGAGGAATGAAGGGCAGAATTAGGTAGTATGGGAAGGAAAGTGGTGTTTCAGGCCAATAGAATAGCATGTGCTAGGTACAGAGGGGACAGAGAAGGGCTCTGGGCTAGGGACTGAAGTCAGTGGAGGCCAAGAGAGGGGACCTCAAAGGAAGGGCCGGTCTGGGGAGAAGTGAGGCCAGTGCGGGAGCTGGTAGGTAGGAAGGGGCCTGGCAGAGGCATCCAGGAGACCTGAGGCAGGACTGTGATGGGAAAGCACAGGCAGAGTGAGCCCTGATGTGGGGCTCCGAGAGGGAGGCCAAGGCTGGGACACATTTGTGGGCATTATCAGCAGCTGTGCAAACAGGACCTGGAGGTGGGTGAAGTGGCCCAGGAGGCAGGAGGAAAGTGTGGAGGGGGCTAGGTCCTAGCTCTGGGGGCAAGAGAGTGAAAAAGGAGGGGACCAAGCAGGGAGAGAGCTGGAGACTCAGTGAAAGGAAACCATCCCTTCCCAACACTTACCTTGGTCTCCAGAGCCCCTTCCTCATCCAGAACCAGGTCACTGTGATCCGTGTGCACGATGGGGCCCTGGGATAGGGTGCTTAGTGAGAGGGGGCACTCAGAGGATCCTCCTGGTCCGGCACCAGACCCTAACAACCCTCAGTTGGACAGTGGAGGCCAGGCAGGAGGGACCAAGAGCACAAGGAGCTGGGGTCTAGACTCAAGACAACAAAGGGCCCTGGGGACATATTTGGTCTAGGAGATAACTGGGTCAGGAGTATATTTGGACTTGGGGGACATGTTAGCCCGGGATTACTTATTAGGATGTGGACCGCCTTTGAGTTTGGGGGCTCAGTGGGGACTGGGAGAACAGTTGGGACTGGGTTCCTAGTTGTTCTAGAGGCTGAGTCTTGTCTGGGGACCCTGCATCCTACCCGGTCCTCGCCACTGCCGGTCTCCTCCTCTTCAGGGCCTCTTGAACTGGAGCCATCACTGCTGCCTGGGATTCGTACCAGGTTCTTTTGCTTGGAGAAAGAGGCTGAGGCCAGGGACAGTGGGAGGCAGAGATAAGTGATGGGGCAGGGTCATGGTTTGCAGAGACCAATGAACAGGAAGAGAGAGGGCTGGGTTGGGTCAGGAGGCTGGGAACCAATGAGAACCTGCAAGGGGGAGGAGTGTGACCCTGAGGAGAAGGACTTAGGGCATGAGGGAGGAACCAGGGTCTGGAGGTGAGTCTGAGGCCAGAGAGGTGAGACTGGGGCGGGTCTCAGCCAGGTCAGTGGGGGGAGGGGGCTGGGGGATGGTGCTGAGGTGGGGCTCAGTCACTGACCCTTGCCATGGCGCCAGCAGCAGAGGGCCACCCCAATGATGACCATAAGAAGAGTCACGGCTGCAGCAGCCACTGCAGCCACAATCCGCACTGTGGGCAGCAAGTCTACAGGAAGGAGAGGGGATGTTCTGAGGAGGGTAAGCATGAGACCCAGGAAGAACTGGGGAACAGGGACCCAGGACTTGCTTGCGTTGGCGTCTCTGGATTCAAAAAGTCCCCAAGTTTGGGGATACCCAAGTTTGTAGGTCCCTTAGCTTGAGGTCCCTTAGGCTTACAGGCTCACGAATTTGAGGTTCCACAAGTTTAAACTCCCTGGCTCTAGGGAGTCCTAGAGTTTGAAGGGTTTTTAACTTTACCATTCCCCATATTTGGAACTTCCTTTCTTTGGGGCACCTAAGTGTGTGTGTGGGGGGGTCTCTCAGTTTAGAATTCCGTATTTGAAGGAATTTACTGTTTTGAGGGTCTCAGGATTCAAGGGACTCATAGTTTTGAGGCTTTCAAGATTTGAGGGTGTCTGCATTTGGAGGTCTTTGATTTAGAGACTGTGGCGTGTGGGGGGTTGGGATCCTCAGATTTGGAGGCTTCAGGCCCAGGATCTCACCTCTACGCCCCAGGCTGACCCGGGCGCCTCCCTCACCCAACCGGTTCCTGGCACTGCAGTTGAAACCCCTGCTGAAGTCCGATTCCAGGGTCCCCGAAATGTGTAGCACAGAGATCAGGGCTGGGCCCTGGCCCCCGCGGCCCTCCGGGGCTGGGAATGTCTCCACCAGGAACCGACCCTGCGACCCCGCCGCCAGAAAGCCCTCATCCCAAGACCAGACCTGGGGGCACACACAAAAAGGAGGTCATTAAGGAGACTGGAGAAGGAAGGAAGGGCAGGCAAGGTGTCGAAAAGTTAGAGGTGGTCATAGCAGTTTTGGGGGTCTGGCTTGGGAGGACAGGGATAACAACTGGGCTGGTCGTGAGAGCGGGGACATCCCCTTACCACAGCATCTGGGGCCGGAGATGCAAAGACTAGACATTGCAGGCGGGCGGGGCCCCTCAGGAAGGCGGGCGCAGAATGCAGGGCGGTCACAATTGGGGGAGCTGTTTTGGAGATTGTGGACCAGTCATATAGAGGCCCTGCCCTCAGAAACGTCAGTTCTCAATAAGGCGGGGCCAGGTCTCGGCACTCTTTACTAAAGCCAATCAACCAGGCCACGCCCCTCAACAAACCCCGAATCCCTCAGAGGCTCGCCTTCGCGTGGTCTGGCTCCCAGCCCCAGGCCCCGCCGTCCAAAAAGCTCTCCCTCTCAAGGGCACGCCCACCCCCGTTTAGGGCTGGCCCCCTCTGCCCACTCTGTGTCCCGTCCCAGGCTCTGCCAGGTCTTCTAGGAAGCGCCACTTTCTCACCGTTCACAGTCAACCTAGCCTCCGCAGCGCCGCCCCCCAGGCCAGAGAGCCCCGGCTCAGCTCTGCACACGTAGTCGCCTGCATCCTCGGGCCCCACCGACGGAAGACGCAGCGTGGGCCCAGAGCCCAGCACCTGGGAGAGGGTAGGGGCATCAGGGGCAGGACCTTGAGAGGAAGTTCTGTCCACCGCCAGCCACGGCCACAGGCTTTAGATCGGGTCTCACCTGCGCGTCTCCGCTGCGGGTCCAAGTTACCCGTGGGAGCGGGTTCCCGCGCCAGGCACAGCTGAAGGAAGCGTCTCCCCCTACGTCTACAGACATGGGCTCCGGCCTTGCCTGCAGAATCGGCCCGACTGGAGGAGAGGAGAGGAGAGGAGAGGAGGTGTCACATGGTCGGGGAAGGATGCAACTTCAGACCCAGGATCGGCTACTCAGAAACGACACCTTCCCGCCCCTGCTGCCCGTGGCGTTGACCCAGCACAGCCAATCCCTGCCTACATCCTTTTCCGTCCCACCTTCTCCCGCAGCCAGTCGCAGCCACGCCCCCCATCTGCCCCACTTTGGCCACACCCAGGGCCCCGCCCCCGCTCACACTGCACGTCCAGCGCTGTGCTGCGGTTGGCGCTACCCACTGCGTTGCTGACTTCGCAGGACACTGGCTCAATCAGGAAAGAGGCGTCTGCCACAACCTCCAACATTGGTCCGCGGGCCCCGAGCACGGGGGAACCTCCCTTTGCCCACCTGCAGAGGCAGTGAGGCTGCTCATGTTGTCCCTGCTCCCCTGGCACTCCCGCGCACGTCCCAACCCTAGTCCTCCCTAAACCCTGCTCTGGGCTGAGGAGAGGCGACCTCACCTATAGCCTGTGACAGGAGGTTGGGCTGTTGCTTGGCACAGGAAAGTGACCTTCTCTCCCTCCAGCACACTCTGTGGTTCTGCAGACAGAGTCACCACTGGGGGATCTGTGGAGGTAGGTCAACGGTTAGCGGTGGGCAAGGACCTGGAACACCTCCATGGAGCATCTGAGTCCAGTGCCCAGCCTCTCCACCCCAGGAGTCTGGGTCCCCACTCTCCTCTTCCTTTTTTTTTGATGTTTATTTTTGAGAGAGAGAGAGAGGGAGAGAGAGAGAGAGCGTGAGCATGAGAGGGGGAGGGGCAGAGAGAGAGGGAGACACCGAATTTGAAGCAGGCTCCAGGCTCCGAGCTGTCAGCACAGAGCCCGACGTGGGGCTCGAACTCACAGACCATGAGATCATGACCTGAGCCGAAGTTGGAATTTCAACTGACTGAGCCACCCAGGCGCCCCTCTCCTCTTCCTTTTGAGCTAAGAAGTCCAAGACTCCAGTTCCCAATTTCCCCAGGGTCCCAGGTCCACAGCCTCCTCTTTCCTCAAACCTTGGAGTCCAGACCTCAGGCCTCTCTTTTCCCAAGGGCCTGCAGCCTGGAGGGTCAATTTTTAACTGCACTCACACTGCAGGCTTAGTGTGATAGCTGTATCCTTCCCTGAGGGCAGGGCCTGGCTCCGGGCCCGGCAGACCAAGGTGGCTCCGTCATCAGTGCTGGAAGGAGTCAAGGATAAGATGCTCTCCACTGACCTAGTGGTTCCTTCCTTCAGCAGGGTCTGGAGGTTATGAATAATAATAATGATTTCATCTTCTTGCTATATTGTGTTTACTATGTATCAGGCACTTCAAAGTACTTTATTTAATCCTCACGATTACCCTATGAAGTGAATATTATTGTCCCTATTGTACAGATAAGGAAACTTGAGGGACAGAGAGGTTAAGTTACCTGAACTCAAGATCAATCAACTAGCAAGTGATTTGATCAACTAGCAAGGATTTGAACCCGAGATGTCTGGCTCTGGAATCCTTACCCTTAATCACATACTAAGGGTCCTAACCCTTGAACTTCCTCCCATGCCCTTTTCTCCTCTGGATAAGCCTGTGGTCTGAGCAGACTCCAGATTTCCCTGAATGGGCAAGAGCTGCACAGGGATTTCGACCTGACCTGGTGGAAGGTGGTCCCATCCAGACGGATCCCATCTCGGAACCACAGCAGCTCCGGGATGGGGCGGGCATCCCCACGGCTCCGACAGGTCAGATTTGCAGGAACTCCAGCAACCAGAGACACAAAGGGGCCTCCCAGTACCTGGGGGGCTTCTGGGGGTACTGTGGGGTAGATTGGAGTCAGAGCTGGACCCTGGGCCCAGAGACCCCAATCTTCCCAGCTCTAACTAACCACCCCTCTGGGCTCCTCGGACTCTGACACTCAGCTAAGCACTGGCTGTCCCCCTGGGCTTCCCAGGTACAAGTGGATTGAGTCCTCACCCAGCACATGCAGTTGGGCTGGCCGAGAGCGGAGGCCTGCTTGTGTAGCCTGACATTCATATGATGCTTGATCCTCTAGCTCCACGGGCCTAATGTAAAGGTCGTGCTGGCCACTGGCTGCGTTCCCTGATATCCAGTACCGGGACCACCCTGAAGTTAAGGAAGAGGCAGTCACACCATGATTCTGAGTTCCTGGCCTCAGTCTCCTTTCCCAGGCACCCCACACCAGAAAGACACCAAAAAGTGGGTGCTGAGCCAGAGAGACTAACCCTCTCCCATCCAGAGTCATGGCAAACTTGGGGGTGAAAACGTCAGAAAAAAGAAAACAATTGCTATAAAAATCAGATTAGTACTACGTCTGGGGTGAGGAGAGGGCTATGGTAGGAGAGGGAATAAGAAAGGCTTCTGAGGAGCTGACAAGGGTCATGAGTAGTAGTTACACGAGTGTCTCCTTTATTTGGCAAATCTTCCTTTTGTGTTTTATATGCCTTCCTACATTTATGTAGTACTTTATAATACAAACAAAAATCTCCTACCCCCTAAAGAAGCTAAAACTTCAGTTCTCTCAGATGTTTATCTGAGCCCATCAATTTCCTAAATTTGAAAACATTAAAATAGAGACTTCAGATACGGCGCAAGCTCAGCACCCCCACCTGGAGCCAAACCCTCCTGAGTAGAGAGAACAGTCTCACCTGGTAGGTCCCTTTCACCCCCTAGAGCCAGCCCGTCCTTGGTCCACTGAACCAGCCCCCAGTATTCGCCCAGGGCACAGGGCAGCCGGGCCTCAGCCCCCAGCAGTGCTACCAGGTCATCCGGTTGTTGCAGGAAATGGGGCGACGGGCCTAGGAGAATTGGGGGAAGGGAGTAAGGTTGAGTTTAGCAACGATCTTAGCTCCCTCATTCAGGACCCAGGAGTCTAGGCTCCCGAAGTTCTCCTCCGGCAGATCTAGGAGTCTGAACCCCCAGTTCCATCCACCCCAGTAAAGAGGCAGCTGGCAAACAATCCTCCCCCCCCCAAATTCATCCGTCCCTAGAGGTACCTGCATGCCCTCTGAAGCAGAAGAGGAGAACGAGGAGGGCGGAGACCAGCATCCCCGTCGTGTGTCCCTCAAGATTCCGCAGACTTGCTGCACGGGCTTTCCTGCTAACTTCTTCCTCAATAGCACACCTCTCACGACCCTGGTCGGAGCTCCCTTCGCGCCCGACTCTTCGCCCCAGGCTAGAGGCCACCCCGTTTCTGGCCTGGAGTTCCCCCAGTCTGCCCAGCTGCAGGCTCCAACACTCTGAAACACAGGCGGGTTCCGCGCCCTCTGTCTCTGAGAGACCGGGGAGGGCCAGATCCCACTCGCCCCGCCCCCTTGGAGACCCGCCCTTTCCCATTGAGGAACTCGCGCGGCAGAGACTTGGATGAATGGGGGCAACCAGGGCGGGGTTTCCCCGCGGGCGGGCGCCCCAGCCAAATTGGGGTCTGGGAGCCAGAACACCTGGGTCGAAGAAGGGCGTCCCGGCTGAGTTGGACACCTGCACCCAGCCAGGCTTGTGGGGGACATGGCGGGGGGAGAGAGTGGAAGAAACTTGCTCAGCCCAGGTCCTCGGAGGGACGGCGCTGAGTGGAAACGAAGCTATAAACGGGAGCCTCTGGGGCCTCGCTAGTTTCCGCGCCCTGGGGAGGCGGGGCCCGGGCCCCCCCTGGGCCTGAGGGTCAGGAAGAGGACACTGGGGTGCCTGGGGCAACCGGGACCCCCGAGAAGAGGAGGGGGTCCAGCTCTTCTCGCTTCAACACCCCTCTTAAAAATGGGTTGAACCGCTTTTGCTGCAACCCATAGCACGTCCAAGGATCCAGGAATTCAGGCCCCCAGCATCCCCCCCCTTCCCGAGACCCCGCAGTCCCGGCTCAGCCCCTCGTCCCCGCTGTGGTTGCTGGGCGACGGCTGGGAGGCGGCGGTGCCCGAGCTGGGGCAGGCGGGGAGGCTGGGAACCGCGCAGCTTGTCCTGACGGCCGCCTGCCGCCCAGCTGGGGCGTTCCCACGCTTCTGGCCGGCCGGTGCGCTGCGCAGCTGGCCCGGCAGGTGGGCGGGACCCCGAGCCAATCGAGTGCGACCTGGAGGGGGCTGGGACCCTGGGTCTGACATTCCTGAGCCTGTAGTGACTGGGGGCCCACACTCAGGTTCTCTCTCGTTCCTGAGCTCAGATTCTGACGTCCTCACGTGGCAGGCGTTTGGACTCTAGGATTCTAAGACTGGGCGAACAGATCTCTGTTGACTGACAAGTTAATGGCCTGAACTGCCAGTTTCTGAGGAGCCGGGGACTCAGCTAGGTCCCCTGCCTACAGCATGGTGCAGTTGGGAGAGGATGATAGGGGGTCAGAAAATCTGGTCTTAAGTCTTAGAGTCAGTGGATTAACCACCAATCTCTCCCACCCCCACACAGGCCCAGGAGGATTTGAAAATCACAGACGGTGAACATCTGCCCTAAGTCCTGTGTGTGCGTTGAGGGGGGAGGGTTGGAGGCCTCAACTCCTAGGACCTTGGGGAGAAGCTTCAGGACTCCTGAGTCTGAGAGACTTCTAGGTCTGGTGGCCTGAACTGGCTTCCTTCTGGGGACTCCAGTGACTGCATTTTGACATAGGATGAACTTGGAGCCAGGACTCCTGAGTCTTGGGGAGGAAGTCAGGTAGTAAGGCTGTTTTTCCAGACACCTGACATCGCTTCCCCTTCCTAGCTCTCTTGGGCCACAGGCATGGAAAGATGGAGAGCCTGAGGTCCCAGGAGCATCCAGAGAAGGAAAACAGCCAAAGTGGAGGGTGGAAGGTTTGTGCTAATTAAAGGTCCCAGCAACTGACAGCTTTACACCCTGGCCCTGAGGGACACCATCTGGTGAGAGGGCCCTAAGACAGAACCTCCAGTTCTGCATCTAGTCTGTGCCCTGGGAGGTGTGGGGGGGGGCAGTTGGGAGAGGGAATGTGGGGGAGGGTTAGGGGTCAGTAATGGGAGGGAAGCAGAAAGACTAGAGCGAACATGAAGTATGGAGCTGTGGGGGCTCAGGCCAGATGCCTCATCTTGTTCCTGGAGGAAGACCAGAGGAGGGAGTCATGGCGATGGGGGTGGGGGGAGGAAACGGGCCGTTCCAATTCCTGCAGGAGATAAGCAGGCAGAAGAAGCTTATCCCATGTGAGTGTGTGTGTGTGCGCACACTGGGATGGGGAGGGCAGGCCAAGCAGCATATGGTTATAAAATTCAAAGATGTGAGAAACAGGAGGACTCAGAGATGGAGAAACAAATAAAAGAAAGAGGTATAATCAAATATTGACTGAGAACAAATATTTATTGAGTTTCTGGTGCGTGTGAGAGACAGAACACTGGGGGGAGAGTGGGGGATAGAGATGAGAACAAAGAAACACAGAAAAACAGAGACATGTAGAGGCATAAAGAGAGACAGTGACGGAGGTAAAGGTTGACTGAGGTGTAACCACCTTATGGAGAGGGAGGGAGGGAGGAAAGGAGGGGGGAGGGAGGTGGGGGAGGAGAGGAAGGGGGAAGAGAGAGGCTGGGGAGAGACAGAGGGAAGCTTCATGAACTAAAACTCACACAGCCAAGGGCTCCCAAGCTGGGCTCGCTCCTATACCCACTCAGCGAGTGTCGTCTTGAGCTCCGCCTTTCACTCCCACCACTCTGACTGCCTTGCACACTTATACCTCAAGTACTCTTTTTTTTTTTAATTTTTAAAAATGTTTTTATTTATTTTTGAGACAGAGAGAGACAGAGTATGAGCAGTAGAGGGGCGGAGAGGGAGACACAGAATCCGAAGCAGGCTCCAGGCTCCGAGCTGTCAGCACAGAGCCCGACACGGGGCTCCAACCCACAAACCGTGAGATCACGACCTGAGCCGAAGTCGGACGCTTAACCGACTGCGCCACCCAGGCGCCCCATGTACCTCACGTACTCTTGCGTATACCTTCACAGGTCACAATTCACTCTCACTTCCCCATGCTCACATGCATGCTCATGCACTCACACACACATGCACACACAGATATCTGCACTCCTGCGGTCTGTCAAACACACCCTTGCACGCTCTCCAGCAGAGACCCCTGATGGCAATGGGGAGAATGAGGTCTACTCAGGGAAGGAAGACACTTGCCAAGATCATGTACCAGGGGAGGAGAGAGCTGGGGAGTCCTAGATGACCCAGTTCTCCACCTGGGTCTGACCTGCTCCCCCTTATCCTTGGCCCAAGCCAGGCTCTTGGGGTCATCGGGACTGGGGAGGCACCGAGGAATATTCCTGGCATGTGCTGACAGGGGATTTCATGCTCTGGCTGGGCTGGGAGGAGCCTGCTGGGCAGAGGCCTGGAACTGGAGGCTCTTGGGAGGGCACCTGGGGGAGGCAGCGTTGTGAAGACAACAGTGGCTCGGTCTCTGTCACTGAGGGTCTCTGCCACTGATCACATCAGCCTCATCACTCTTCTGGGCTCCTGAGGCCTGCCGGACTCTGAGCAGCCGTCCTCCCTGAGGGACTGAGTGGTGAGAGGAGAGCAGGGGAGGGGGTGGCAGGAGAGAAGAGACTGAAGAGGAGGAAAAAGAGAGAGAGGGAGAGAGAGAGAGAGAGAGGGAGAGAGAGACTGACGGACTGACTCCTGGGAAGAGAGGAAACCAGAGAAAGAGAAGGAGACAAATGGACAAAGAGGGACAATAAGCAAAGCAAGAGACATAGAAGGACCCAGAGAAAGACAGAAACAGAGGCAGCAGGTAGGCAGTGGACACCACAGGAGCCACAGGCAGAGGACCTGGGATGGCCCTGAGGACCCCTGGCAGGGTTGCCCTGCTCCTTCTGGGGCTGCTGACCACAGGTGAGTGGAATCCTGGTCTTGTGACCCAGCACCATGTGGCCCTCATTTTCCACGCATGTTCTCCAGACAGACCCCCTGCCCTCTCCTGCTGACAGCCCTGTGTCCCCAGGCCTGGCCCATTTGCCACTCCCTGCTTCCACCCCCCGAGGCTTCTGGGCTCTGCCTGAAAACTTGACGGTGGTCGAGGGGGCCACTGCTGAGCTGCGGTGCGGGGTCAGCGCCCCTGGCAGTGCGGTGCAATGGGCCAAAGATGGGCTACTCCTAGGCCCTGATCCTAGGATCCCCAGCTTTCCGAGGTACCGCCTAGAAGGGGACCCCGATAGAGGTAAGCGGTCAGGGCCTAAGACTCTAAGCCACCAGCAGGGGCTGACTGTGGCCCTGACCTGGGACTCTTGGTCTTACCTGCAGGTGAATTCCACCTGCACATTGAAGCATGTGACCTCAGTGACGATGCAGAGTATGAATGTCAGGTCGGCCGCTCAGAGACAGGCCCCGAGCTCGTGTCTCCCAGAGTGATCCTTACCATCCTGGGTATGGGTGAGAGACCCCCAGGACCCTTGAGTCCAGATTTCCAGCCCTTTCCTATCCCAGGGCCCAGGGTTCCAAGTCCCCAGTCCCCAGGCCCCAGTCCCAGACCCAGGGCGCCGAGCTCATTTCATGAGCAATGAGACTGAAAACCCAAATCCTCATACCTTTCTCAGTGGTGGCAGCTCACCTCAGACCCTTTCTCACCAGTGCCCCCCAAGGTACTTCAGCTGACCCCTGAGGCAGGAAGCACAGTCACATGGGTAGCTGGGCAGGAGTACGTGGTCAGCTGTGTGTCTGGGGATGCAAAGCCAGCACCTGACATCACCTTCATCCAGAGTGAGTGGGTGAACTGGTGGGAACAGTGTAAAGCCTCTGGAGTGGGGAGGGGGTGTGTCCCCGCCCAGTGCCCTCCTAGGGGTCCCAGAAAGTAGGACCTTCCTGAGTGATGGGGATGCAGGAGGGGGCTTGGAGAGATGTTGAGGTCAGCGTGAGACCCTGTGAATAGGAGGGAACATCCAGGGAAAGGTACCAGAGTGATTGCAGGACTGCAGTTCTGGAACTCAGGGAAGAGCCCGAGGCTCCAGACAGAGATATGCGTGTCATCGTTGGTGCAGAAGCAAGAAGCTGGGTGATGGGGGTGAGTGATACAACCCAGCAAGGTGGTGAGGACAAGGGTGAGGCCCAGGACTTGGCCTCAGGGACTCCGGGAGGGCTGAACTTGCGGAGGAACAGAGCTGGTGCTTTTCCTCTGGAACTAGGAGGGAGGGGGCAATATGTGCACCCTAGGATTTCCAGGCCATTCTCTTCAGGATCTACCTTGGGGGGAACCTGGCACCCCTCTAGCCTTCTTGTTACCCCAAGGTGGACAAACAATTTCTGACATCTCTGCTAATGTGAATGTGGGGTCCCAGGAGAAACTCTTCACCACAGAGGCCACAGCCAGGTATGAAAATTGGGATGCCTTCCCTCAGCCTGGCCCCCAAATTTTCCCATGAAAACCCCATATCCCAGGGATTTGTGCACAGAGACTAGAGTCAGGTGTGAACATCTGGGACCTAATTCTTTACTCTGACACTTCAAAACATCTTCATGGAAATGAATGCAAAGTCCAGAGCATCAAGTACAAGGGCTTTGGTGTGGGCTCCGGGATCCCAGTTTTCACTGCTGACCCCCCAGATGTCTTCCATAGAACTCTAGATCCTAGAGGAAACCAGCAGAGAAACTTAGACCAGATGTGGGAAACTGGGATCCCCACCTCTTCACCCTGACTCCCCAAATTTCAGATGACTCTGACTCCAGAACCCCAACTTCCCACCCCAGGGTGACACCTCAGAGCTCAGATAATGGGAAGCTGCTGGTCTGTGAGGGGTCCAGCCCAGCATTGGACACCCCTATCCGGGTCTCAGTCACCATGAATGTTCAGTGTAAGTAGGGAACTGAGTCAGCTATGGACATTAGGGGTGGGAAGCAGGAATTGGGGGTCCTGGGGAGTTCAGGGATTATGGAAGGTTCAGACTCTCAAGGAGAAACATGGGGGTTCAAGAGGCAGGTTGTGGGTCCTGGAAAGAATGGATGAGCTCCACAGGCCCAATGAGTGCTGCTTCCCAGTCCCCCCAGGACCTCCTGTCATTGAATGGCCAGGCCTGGACGAGGGGCACGTGCGGGCAGGACAGAGCTTGGAGCTGCTGTGTGTGTCCCGAGGGGGAAATCCGCCAGCCACACTGCAGTGGCTGAAGGTGAGGGAAGAGGCAGGCATGGGGGTGGGAGGGTAGGGGGAGGAGCTGGCCCTGAGCTGGCCCAGGTCTGTCTCTGTCTCCAGAATGGCCAGCCCATGTCCACAGCGTGGGGCACAGAGCATGCTGAGGCAGTGGCCCGAAGCATGCTAGTGATGATTGTGCGACCAGAAGACCACGGGGCGAGGCTCAGCTGTGAGGCCCACAACAGCGTATCGACGGGAATCCAGGAACGTGGGGTCACCCTGCAGGTCACCTGTGAGTCCTGATGCCAGCTGCCCGTCTGTCAGTCTGTGCCCCAGAGAACCGTCTGTTTGTGCTCCCAAATCATGCCTGACTGATGCCGAAGACCTTGTCATCTGTCCCCAGTCCCTTATCTGGGCCGGCCTGTGAGGCGTCCAGCCTAGTTTAGTGTCTCTCCTCTGTCCATCGTCTCTGCAGTCCCCCCCAGTGCCATTACCATCCTGGGATCTGCGTCCCAGTCTGAGAACAAGAACGTTACACTCTCCTGCATCACCAAGTCCAGTCGCCCACGGGTCCTGTTGCGATGGTGGCTGGGTTGGCGGCAGCTGCTGCCCACAGAAGACATGGTCATGGATGTGAGGCGGTGGCCAGGCTCCCGGGTCTGAGGGAGGAGGGAGCTGAGGGCATGACTCCTGGATCTGGGCGAGGATGGGTCTGGCAGCGTGGATGCCTTGGTCCTTGGGGAGTATGCACTGGGGTCCTGGCCTCCTGGGTCTCAGAGGAGAGGGTGGAGATGCTTTATGTGTCCCTGCTAGGGTCCCAGTTGAGCCCAGCCCTCAGTACCATGGATGGGAGTGATCTCGTTCCCAAGTCTGAAGCTCTCTCCCTGCCAGGGCCTGCATGGTGGCCACATCTCCATGTCCAACTTGACGTTCTTGGTGCGACGGGAAGACAATGGTCTGACCCTCACGTGTGAAGCCTTTAGTGAGGCCTTCACCAAGGAGACCTTCAAGAAGTCACTTATCCTGAATGTGAAATGTGAGCCCCCACCTTTGCCCAGAGGCGCCCCACCCCTTAGAGACCCCTCCCCACCCCCCACCCCCACCCCCGTCAGGCCCAGCCCAGAGAGAAAGGCCATTCTTCCTGGCTCTCCCCACAGATCCTGCCCAGAAGTTGTGGATAGAGGGCCCCCCAGAGGGACAGCGCCTCCGGGCTGGGACTCGGGTGAGGCTGGTGTGTTTGGCCATTGGAGGCAACCCAGACCCATCTCTTACCTGGTTCAAGGTTGGTGGCAAGCAAGGGGTGTGGGGTGGCCAGAAAAGTGGGGGAAAGATGAAGCCCTTTCTTTCCTCCTGAGTCTTGGGAAATCTTGGGAAAACTTGAATTTCTTGAAAAATACTGGAGAGTTTGAGTTTTGGTAGGGAACTGGGAAAGACACAAATGCCATTAGAATTAAATGGAATCCTAGGAAAACTCTTGGAATTCTGGGAAAACAGTGAGAATTCTGGGGAAAAAGAGGCATTCTAGATCAGGATAGAGAATTCTAGAGAAAAGGCAATTAATTTCATCAAAAGTAAAGAAAATTCTCATGAAATTTTGGGGATTCAGATGCAATGGCAGGAATTTTAGAGAAAGACTAAGAATTCCAGGAACAAAGACAATGATAGGGTAAAGGCTGGAAATTTTGGGGAGAGACTAGTTATTCCACAGAACATTTGTAAATCTAATCATTTTAATTAATTCGTGGGACTTGGGGGTAAGAAAGTGAAATTCCATTAAAATTAAGAGAAATTCTGACAGAATTCTGAGAAAATCCTGGGAAATTAGGGGGCTAGTGGAAATTTGGGGGGAAAGACTAGGGATTATAGGAATGAAATGTCATTGGAGAGAATTCTGGGAAAATGCCAAGAATTTGGGCATTACACAGGTAAAAGACTATTTTAGGGTAATAAGAGAATATTGGGAAAGGATTCAGAAACCTGTGGAAAGACTATGGAATTAAGAGAACAATCAAAGGAAATCTTTGGGGAAAGTGGGAATGTAAAGAAAAAGAACTAAAGATAGGAAAAAATGAAGAAATTCTGGGAAAGGCTTGGGGATTCCATGGGAGTTTCCAGGCAGGTGGTTGCTAAGCGCAGCTGGAGTGGTTGTTGAGGAGTGGGGCTGAGAGTCGGCAGGGGGCGCTAACAACTGCTGGCCTCCAGAGAGCAGAGCAGGCGGGGCGGGGAATGGGGGCGTGGGCCTGGAAGCCAGATCCCACCGCAAAACCGCGGAGCTCTGGGGGCCCAGGGTAAATGGGAGAGACTCCAGGTGGGAGGTGCTCAGTTCCAATCCCCATTCCTCTACCCTAGCTGGGTGCCAGCGGAAGGGGGCGCCTTTTCTTCATCACAGGAAGGCTTTATCTGGACTGGGGGCAGCCAACCCGATGAGGCTCTTTCTGGGGGAAATGGCAGGCCTACGCGGTCCCCCCGTCAGTCTTTGCCCTCAGGACTCCCGTGCGGTGACCGAACCGCGGTCGCCCCAGGAGCCTCGGCGGGTGCAGCTGGGAAGTCTGGAGAAGTCGGGGAGCACCTTCTCCCGCGAGCTTGTACTGATCACGGGTCCGTCGGACAACCAGGCCAAGTTCACGTGCAAGGCGGGTCAGCTCAGCGCATCCACGCAGCTTGTGGTGCAGTGTGAGGGCGCGCACGGCCGTGGCCTGGGGGAGGGCTTGGTCGCGGCGGGGAACTAAGCCAGAGCCCGGCTGGGGGACAGTGGATGCCAAGAGCCAGGACTTGTGCAGCTGGGCCTGGAGTCTAGGTGAGGCGGAAGCAGGCTCTGAGCCTCGCTTTTCCGACTCATTCTTGAAGTTCCCCCAACAAACTTGACGATCCTGGCCAATGCGTCGGCGCTGCGCCCAGGGGATGCCTTAAACTTGACTTGCGTCAGCGTTAGCAGTAACCCTCCTGTCAATTTGTCATGGGACAAGGAGGGGGAGAGGTGAGAGTGCGAACGGCCCCACCACTCTCTGGTTCTGGTCATGCTTCTTTACCGTCTGAGCTCCCCTCCCCACCCCTGGTGTCCTGCCCTGTACCTAGTATGCCTCTGGCTCTGGTTCCATCCCTGAGCTGGCTCTGGCCTGACTCCACCACCCCTGCCTGGTCCACAGGCTGGAAAGTGTGGCCATACCACCCCGTAGTGCCCCATTCAAAGGATCTGCAGCAGCCAGGAGTGTCCTTCTGAGAATGTCATCCCGTGACCACGGCCATCGAGTGACCTGCCGAGCCCACAGCACTGAGCTGCGGGAAACCATGAGCGCCTTCTACCGCCTCAATGTGCTGTGTATGTGGAATCCTCTGGATTCCCTCCTGATCCTCTACTACTTCGGTCTTCACCTTGACACTGTCCTTTATCTCCAATCTAAAGCTTGAAACTTTCCGGACCTTTATCCTGACCCCCGACTCTACACCAACTCCAACCCTGCCCAACCTCCATTTTGCCTTTGCCCTCTATCCTGACCCCTGACAGTGACCTCCATCCCGAACCCTCTCTCCATCTTCTAACCTGACTTTGGCCTTTATCCTTTTCCTACACTGGATTCTGACCTCTATCCTGAACCTAACCTCTGAGCTCAGCTCTGAACTTGTTACCTTGTCCACAACCTTAAATCTAGTTATGACCTAACTTTAACCCTTATACCGGTACCTGATCTCAAGTCCATCTCGGACCCCAGCCTTAACAACAATCTTGACTCGTGGTGGTGCTCCTTCCACAGACCCTCCAGAGTTCCTGGGGGAGCAGGTGCTTGTGGTGACCGCGGTGGAGCAGGGTGAGGCACTGCTGCCTGTGTCTGTGTCTGCCAACCCTGCCCCGGAGGCCTTCAACTGGACCTTCCGGGGCTACCGCCTCAGCCCAGGTGCGCGGAGTGGGCATAGAGAAGGGTGTGGGTCTCCTGGACATAGAGAAGGGTGCAGGCCCCTCACCCTGACCTTCCCCAGCTGGTGGCCCTCGGCATCGCATCATGTCTGGTGGAGCTCTGCAGCTATGGAACGTGACCCGTGCTGACGATGGCCTTTATCAGCTGCATTGCCAGAACTCAGAGGGCACCGCTGAAGCGCTAGTGCGGCTGGATGTACACTGTGAGCCCCCTTCATCATCCTAGGAAACTAGAGTGTTCTGGGGGGCCTGCCCTCCATGGTAACCACACCAACTCAGGGAACCTTGCCCACTGTGGAGTCTCCTTATTGTGGAAGCTCCACACACCCAGAGATATTCACCCATCCTGAAAGCTTCCCTCTCCGGGAGCCTCTACTGTGATGGAGTCACTCCCACTTTGGGAACCCTGTCCACTAGTGAGACCCTATGTGGAATTTGCTCAGACAGGGGGCCCACCTACATAGGAATTACTCTCATCAGGAAGCCAAACCCACTGTGGAAGCTCCACTTCCACACAATCCTGGAAGTCCACCAGACCTACTCTTGTCACTACAGAGACACAGTAGAAGGTGGGGAATGTCTCACTAACACTGAGAACTTTACTCCAAGTGCTCTTCATAAAGGGCAGTCTGTATTACACCTGTAACTTTCCTGAACACCTCTAAGACACCTCTCCTACTTGGGACCTTCTCTCACCATCAATTGTGTAGGCCTAAGTGCCTTCCCCAAATCCTTGCCTCCCCCAGATGCCCCCACTATACGAGTTCTCCAGGACCCTACTGAGGTGAATATTGGGGGTTCTGTGGATATAGTCTGCACCGTTGATGCCAATCCCATCCTTCCAGGGATGTTCAACTGGGAGAGGCTGGTAAGGATCCAACCTTTGGTAAATGGAAGTGGGGTCTGGGGATGTGGTTTCTTAACTGTGAATTCCTTGGGAGGAGGGATCACATCTACATGATCCTGTATAATTACATATTTATTGGGACATACTCCAGTGAACTGGAGAACTGGCAGGTGAATGGCAGATGGATGGGTGCATTTGTGGATAGATAACCAAATGAGTGGGTGGGCAGGTAGATGGATATATGGATCAATAGGTAGGTGGATGGATGGATGAATGAATGAATGAATGGATGGACAAATGGACAAGTGAATGAATAGATTGATGATGAATAGATAAGTAGGTAAATGACTGAATGAGAGAAATAAATGGATTAGATTAGAGAGTAAATGGATGGATAAATACACCATCAGTAGAAAGATGTCTGTGAAAAGATTATGGATGGATGCATGGATGGATGGGTGCAGAGGTCAGTGGAGAGATGAAGAGATAAATAAATAGGTATCTGGATGGACTGATGAACAGTTGCATGTATTTGTGGGTATGTGCGCATATGAACAAATAGATGAGGTGGATGGGTGGACAGATGGAAGGGTGGGCAGATGGATAGATAGAAGGAAGATAAATAGCTGGGTGAATGAATGGGCAAATGAATGAATGGATAGGAGAGGTAGATGGATGGACAGATAAATTAATAAATTGATAAATAGGTGCATGGTCAAATAGACAGGTGGATGGGTAGATAAATGGTTCCAAGCATGAATGGTTGGATAAATGGATGGGTGAATAGTTGTCTGGATTGGTGGATGAATGGATGGACCCATGCACAAATGATTGGATAAATGGATAGATAGATGGATGACTGGGGGAATGGATAGGGAATTTTTTCTTTGCTAGATCTGTGGAGGACGATTGTGCCTAGGAGAATAAAGATACAGGAGGGACCCAGTTTGGGGGATAACAGAGCTGGGGTCAGACTTGGGGGCCATCTCCTGTATCTTGTGCCTCAAGGGAGAAGAGGAAGAGGACCACAGCCTGGATGACATGGAGAAGATGTCAAAGGGATCCACAGGGCGTCTTCGAATTCACCATGCCAAATTGGACCAGGCTGGTGCTTACCAGTGCATCGTGGACAATGGAGTAGCACCTCCAGCCCGAGGGCTGGTCCGACTTGTTGTCAGATGTGAGTGACACCCAAAATCCTGACTTCAAGGCCTGCCACTAAGCCCACATTTCTCATGTCCTTCCACATACCTTATGTTGACCAACAACCCCTCCTAGTTGCCCCCCAGGTGGAGCACCCCACCCCCCTAACTAAGGTGGCGGCAGCTGGAGATAGCACCAGTTCTGCCACCCTCCACTGTCGTGCCCGAGGTGTCCCTAACATCGTCTTCACTTGGACCAAAAATGGAGTCGCTCTGGATCTCCAGGATCCCAGGTGAGTCAAGGCCTAGCCATGTAGCACCCTAGTCCCAACTTTGGTCCCCCAACCCTAGTTACCTTCCCTGAGTCCCTGCCACACCTCTTCTCCAGATACACAGAGCACACATACCACCAGGGTATGGTCCACAGCAGTCTCCTGACTATTGCCAATGTGTCTGCGGCCCAGGATTATGCCCTGTTCACGTGCACAGCCACCAACCCCCTTGGCTCAGACCGCACCAACATTCAACTCGTCAGCATCAGTATGGTGGGAGTGGGGTGTGAGGGTGTTGGGAGGGTGCTCCCTGGGTCAATCCCCAAGTCTCTGGTTGGCCCAGAATGGCAGTGTTCCCCAAACCTGAGAGGTGTTTATGAGTGAAGATGGAGTTTCTGCCTGCCTTGAAAATCCTAATAGATTCTGGATCTTTAGGAAAACTCATAGCAAGGAAAAAAAAAAAGGCAGTGGGTGGGTGAGGGATAATTTATTGGCCCAAGTAACCAAAAAGTAGATCATTAGGAGTTGCTAGATCTAGGTTCACTGCCATCCAGAACTGTCTGTCTCTCAGGTCTGCTTTTCTGTGTTGGCTTTATTCTAAGGCTCCTCATGGAGGGCTTGTTAGACTTCCCAGGGGACATAGAATTTTTTCTTTTCCTAACAGTGGTATGAAAGTACTAGAGTTAAGACTCATTGGCTCTGCTCAGCTCCCATCCCACCCCTGAACAAACCCTGTGGTCAGGGAAGGCGACATTCTGGTTTGTTTGGCCTGGACACAAATCTATCCTACAAGGGAGTGGAGTCACTTCCATCAGAAGCATGTGGCCTAAGAATGTGGGCTAGTGGTTTTCCAAGGATACTCAGGATTTTGTAACCAGAAGAAATGAGGAATGGATGTGAAATAGACACCAAAAAATCCACACAAGGAATGTATGTCATGTACAGACAATACTCATTACTTGTCAAGTCTGTATTTGTAACTTTGCCTACTTGCTAACGTTTATTTGTAACCTCAAAATCAACACTCATGCTGCTTTCTTGGTCACTCGGGGACATGTCCAGAGCAGGCAAAAAAATTGAGTTGCCCAGTGAGGACATTCTCAGCTGATGTAGAATAAGGTGACACTCTGCCTTCTTGTTCCGCTTTCATCCTATAACGAAGTGTCTTCTTTGTGGCCCTATCTGGTGCCACATTTTTTTTGCACTTTTGTGCTTTTTGTTAGTGATCTTGCTATTTAAAATGGCCTCTAGGCACAGTCCTGAATTGCTATCTACTGTTCCTAAACATATGGAGAAAACACTTCTCTTGGATAGGCTTCCTTCAAACATCAATTATGACATTGTTGGCTGTGAGTTCAATGTTAATGAGTCGATCAATAAGATATATTAAATAAGGTGTCTTTAGACAGAAGCACACACAAAACAAGATCATGTATTGACTGGTTGATGAAAATGTGACTGCAGGCTCACAGGGGTCTGACTCTGCATTTCTCCCAGAAGCAATGATTTGATATTCTGTAATTCAGTGGTCATAGCAACTTTATAGAACATAACCACTACTAATAACAAGAATCAACTGTATATTTAAAATCATTCTTAGAAAAATCTGGAAGGAATCTTGCAGAACCCTTTTGTATCCTCTGACTATTTCCCTCATCCTTTTCCTCAAAGGCCGCCCAGATCCCCCAACAGGATTAAAGGTCATGAGCATGACCCCATACTCAGTGGGGTTGGAATGGAAGCCTGGCTTTGATGGGGGTTTGCCACAGAGGTTCCAAATCAGGTGGGTTCCTGTCAAGGCAGGAAGGGATGGCAGCCAGCAGGGCTGGGGCACCTCCCTCAATGACTGCCCTTCCTCTCATGCAGGTATGAGGCTCTGGGGACTCCAGGGTTCCTCTACATGGATGTCCTACCACCTCAGGCCACCACCTTCACACTGACTGGGCTGCAGCCCTCTACACGATACAGGGTCTGGCTGCTGGCCAGCAATGCCCTGGGGGACAGCGGACTAATGGACAAGGGGTCCCAGATCTCTGTCACCACCCCAGGTGGGAAAAGACAGTCTTGAGCAGGTTTTATACCTCTCAGGGGACTTGTAGGATGGTATAGTGAAGTAGATACTATTATTTCCTTTTTATAGATGAAGAAACTGAGGATTAGAGAGGTTAAGCAAACTGTTGAAGCTCACACAGCTAGAAGGAGGTAGAGATGAGATTGGAACTCAGGAAGATGAACTCCAGGAAGCGGTTTTTAGCCACTAAACTATACTGTCTGAATGTGATTAATGACACAAGGGAAATTAGAAGAAAGTTTGAATTGAATGAAAATGAAAACATGGAAATTGTGGGCTGCAGCTAAAGCAGTGCTTAGCAGGAAATTTGTAACATTGAGTGCTCATTTAGATTTTTAAAAAGGCTTCAAATTGATGCTTAGTTTCTATCTTAAGAAATTAGAAAAAGAAGGGCAAATTAAACCTAAAGGAAACAGGAAGAAAATAATAAAGGTAAGAGCAAAAATCGATGGACTAGAAAACAGAAAAACAATAGAAAAAAATCAATGAAGCCAAAAGCTGCTTCTTTGAAAAGATCAATAACTTTTATAAAGCTAATCAAGGCAGGGGTGACTGGGTGGTTCAGTTGGTTTAAGCGTCTGACTCTTGGTTTCAGCTCAGGTCATGATCTCACTGTTCGGTTCATGAGTTCGAGCCCCATGTCAGTCTCGGTGCTGATAGTGAGCTCAGAGCCTGCTTGGGATTCTGTGTCTCCCTCTCTCTCTGCCCCTCCCCCACTCAAAAATAAACTTTAAAAAAAGAACAAAAAAAAACCAACAAAAATCAAGGCAAAAAAGAGGGAAGACGCAACCTCACCATTATCAGGAATGAGAGAGGACATTACTACTAATCTACAGATATTAAGGACAAGTTAGGGAATATTATGGACAACTTTATGCCAATAAATTCAGCAACTTTGATGAAAGGGGCAAATTCTTTACTATGACTAATGAGAAGAACGTTTTGACTCTGATAGGCACTGTAGTGTGGTGGTTAATCCACAGAGCATGGTTCAGACAACCCTGGATTCAGGTCTCAGCCCTGCCACTTCCTAGTTGTGAGACCTTGGGCAAATTACTTAACATTTTTGAGCCTCAGTTTCTAAAAATAAGGTGTCTCAGATCTCTGTGCCTATTTCTGAAAGTAAGGTGTCTCTCAGTGTGAGGATTAAATAATATGTCTAAAGTGCTTAAAACATGGACCCATACAAAGTAAATGCTATGTAAATGCCGATTCAAAGAAATGCACCCCCCTCCCGCCCCCACTCAACTTCTGTTTACACTGCCCCATGAAAACTCACTCTTTCTGTCTTTTCCTTCCTGACAGAGCAGTCTTTTTCCTCATGGAAGTAAGGAGTTCTTCCCATTCCTCCTCTTTCTTTCCCCCAGTGGAGTCTTCTCTTTAGGTACTAAAGGATAAAGTACCACATTCACTTCACTTGCTCTACAACTGATGCCTCTATGAAGACATTCTGAGAGGGGCACCTGGGTGGCTCAGTCAGTTGAGTGTCCAACTCTTGATTTCGGCTCAGGTCATGATCCCAGGGTTCTGGGATTGAGCCTTGAGTCTCCTCTACACTGAACATGGGGCCTGCTTGAGATTCTCTCTCTGTCTCTCTGTCTCTGTCTCTCTCTCTTCCTCTGTCCCTCTCCCTGACTTGTGTTCTCTCTCTAAAATAAAATAAAATAAAATAAAATAAAATAAAATAAAATATTAAAAAAGACATTCCGAGAGCCTAGCATCGTTTTTGATTAACTCCCCAAAACTGATAATTCAGGTTAAAAGGACATTCCATAGCATAAAGCACTCATCAATAATAATAATTATTAGTAGTAGTAGTATTAGAGAGTGGCTATTAATAGTATTGCCATTACTATCAGGATTTGCAGATGTCTTTGAAATATTCCTAAAGAAGACAAAAATCAGTTCCTCAAAATGGGTTGAAAAGCTTAATAGGAAACTAAGAAATACTTAAGGCTTATCCCAGATTCTTGGTGTTAATTCACAATCTCTATATCCACCCCACCCCACCCAGGTCTAGACCAGCCTTCTGGAGAACCTGACTATCAACTGCCCACAGAGCAGCCTACAAGTAAGTTTTCAATCAGCTGAGTATCCCTCCCTCCCCTGAGAATAGAACCTTCTGGTTTCCAGCTCCGCCTGCTCTGTTTTGTGGCCACAGCCCCTTAAGACTTAGCTCTGTCCCTCACCCACATCCTCAGCTCTTTCTCTTGCCTGGATGTGATACATTTTCTCTCTGCCTAATTCAATTTAATTCTGAAAGAATTAGCTGGTTCTCTACCCTGTGCAGAGCCTGTATCAGTTAGCGTTTGAGGCAAAATAAAGCGCTTCAAACACGGGTACTTAGAGCTACAACCATTGTTTTTCTTGATTCTATGAGTGACCCAATACTTCTGTTCTGGGCCACAGGCAGCTGGAGGCTCAGCTGGGACTAGTCGATCTAAAATGGCCTCCTCCTCACACATCTGACAATCTGGCTTTTGGTTGGGACAATGGAAGTAACTGGGCCACATGTCTCTTCTTGCCTTGCTCACATGGAGGTGGTCACAGGAGTCTCAAGAACAGTGGGACAGGACAAGCACTTTCAAGCTTCTGATTCTGTCATATTTGCGATTGCCTCATGGGCTGAAGCAAGTGACGTGGCTCAACTCAGAGTCAGTGTGGAAGGGGACTACTCAAGAGTGTGGTTATAGGGACAGAATTATGACCATTTTGCAAACAGTTCCCCTTCAAAGTCTGAGAAGAAGGTTGCAAGTGACATAAATTCACCTGTGTGGGCAGTAAAAAGAAATGCTTGGCTTGTGAAATTGAAAACTCCAATACGTGCTCACAACATTCACCAAGGATCTATTTCTCATCCCCTCTCAACTTTGCCTTTGTCTTTTATAGCTTCCTTCTCAGGTTCTTTCATCAAGAGAGCAAAGAATTAACACCCCCCCCCCCCATACACACACATACTTCTAGCTCTGTTCTCCTTCTTAGCAGCCAGCAGAGGAGTGTTCCAATTATTCTGGCAAAAATCCACCTTGGGTAAAATGCTGGATTGGTCTGAACTGATCACTGTGGAAAGAGGGATGGGTGCTCCTGTCGGCCAGGGTGGGCCATTGTGTCCTCCATGGAAGTCTGCAGAAACATACAGCCTGAGAGTGAGGGATAGTTATTTCCTTGAAGGAAATTAGTGCTGTCAGCAGAAGATGGGGAGATGGATGCTGAGCAGACGTCTACTTAGAGGGATTTAGTCTTGCCCTTAGGGATATAGCAGGGATTCCGATATTATCTGGAATGGAAGCTTGTGCAAAGAGGAAGTCATTTGAGAAGAAAATCAGTTGAGAAGAAAAGCCATTTAAGGACAGACATTTGACTATTCCAAATAGTCACACTTACAGGTGTGGCTTTGCCTCAGTGATTCTGGAAATAACCAGTGGTTAATTTGTGTGGCCAGAGGGTCCAACACCAGGGTCTATGGTTGGTGGGAAAGGCTTGATACCTTGGGAGAGGCCTTGAATGCCCAGCTAAGGAGCTGAAGCTCCCCCCTGAATCCACACGTGGGGCTCAGACAGAAGTAGGACCCACTGTTAGTGGCTTGACTTGAGAAAGTAGCCACCTGCCCTGGGGTGGAAAGAAGGAATGGACATGGAAATCCCTGCCCATCTGCTTTTCCAACCTGGGAAGAGACCTTTGCTTAATCAGAAATGAGCATTGTCAGAGAATGTTGCTCCGGGCCTACAGCCAGTTGTTTTGGGTTCATTGAGGGGTACCTTCTGCCCCCAGGACCCTCAGGGCTGCCCCTGATGCCTGTGCTGTTTGCTGTTGGGGGTCTTTTGCTGCTTTCTAACATCTCCTGTGTTGGGGGATTCCTCTGGCAGCGGAGACTGAGGCGTCTTGCTGAAGGTGAGGAGAGACCCTCTTCCCCTGCGGGGATGGAGGCCCAAGGGTGACATGAAGCCCTGAGCTTCATATTGAAAGTCTCTCAGGGCCTGGCTGGCCAGAGGAGGGGTGTCTCTGATCCTTTTTTCCCTGCTTCCCTCAGGCATCTCAGAAAAGACAGAGGCAGGGTAAGTGGGAATATTTTTCTGTAAGAAAGATTCTGAGGGAGGGGTTTTGGGGATGAGAGGTGTCAGAATCAACACCCAACTGCCCTCCATACCTCTATCCTGGAAGGTCGGAGGAAGACCGAGTCAGGAATGAATATGAGGACAGCCAGTGGACTGGAGGCCAGGATACTCAAAGCTCCATGGTGAGTGGGGGTGCTTCCAAATGCCCTGCTAATAGTGAACTGGCAGACTAAAAGCCTGTCATTAGCTTTGGGTTTATCATTGTCCTTTCTGGGAGCTATGGAATCAGAGGATAGAAAACATTTTATCTGTTGTTTTTTTTTGGGGGGGGCATGGGTGGGCATTATTGACAGGTTAGCACAACAGATGTAGAGCCATATTACCACTCCATGAAGGACTTCAGCCCCCAGCTACCACCAACACTGGAGGAGGTGTCTTATCCCCGAGGTGAGTCATGACCACATCAGAACTCCCCCTGCTCATAGATACCCTTGACATCTGGATGGGTGCCCTGATCATCCCTTCCTTTCACTCCAACTCCAGGTCTCACACATCTTGAGGAGGATATGGCTTTTCCTAGACACCTGTATGATGAAGTGGAAAGACTGAATGCCCCATCTGGGGCCTGGGGACCCCTGTATGATGAAGTACCAATGGTGAGGAGATTTGTACCAGCATAAGTCTTTTCTGGCTCATGCCAGAAACCCACCTCCTACTGCTCATATTGGTGAGGGTAAGCTAGACACCATAGCAAAAAGTCCTGGCTACAATCCAGTGGTCTAAAGATTGCCTATTTCTTTCTCACATAGCAATCAGAGGTGAGTGACCTTGTTGCACATGGTTATTCCAGAATTCAAGTTCTTTCCATTGTGTTCCTCTGCTATCTGTGAGTACATTGTTCAAATTTGCATGGATAGGCCAGTCCACTGGGGGTTTCAACTGGTGGGATAGGAAAAAATAGAGTGTGGTGGAAGCACAACCCTGCCTTATGGCCCAGGCCCAGAAATGGTACACTCTATTCATTCCCCAGTGAGAACACAGTCACATGGCCACACCTAACTGTAAAGGAGACTGAGAAATACAGTCCAGTTTGGAGATATATGCCTCACTATAGTTCTATTATTGTGGAAGAAGGAATCTATGCATTCTGTTGGATAATTAGCCTTCTCCAATACACTGGTTAAGTAGAGAGACATAGAGAAATATTTTTTTTTGGCCCATTCAATTGAAAAGTCAAGGGAGGGGCGCCTGGGTGGCGCAGTCGGTTAAGCGTCCGACTTCAGCCAGGTCACGATCTCGCGGTCCGTGAGTTCGAGCCCCGCGTCAGGCTCTGGGCTGATGGCTCAGAGCCTGGAGCCTGTTTCCGATTCTGTGTCTCCCTCTCTCTCTGCCCCTCCCCCATTCATGCTCTGTCTCTGTCCCAAAAATAAAATAAACGTTGAAAAAAAAATTAAAAAAAAAAGAAAAGTCAAGGGAAACCCAGAGTTTCTTCCTTAGAAATGTCCCTAGAAAATTCAGGTTTGTATCCTATTAGATTGGAAATCCTCAGAAAAAGAGAATGTCTTTTTTCCAATAGCCCTAAAGCCCCAGTGCTGACACTTTATTAGTCTAGCTTTGGTCACATACTTATTGCTGAAACACTGAGGCAGGGGAAGGACTATGCTAAGACAGGTCTGGATCGGTGTCCAGCCATGGCATCAGGGATTAGGGGCCAGTTTCACTCAATCCACCAGCCCGAGTGGGAGAGGAACAGAGAGCCCAGAGGGAAGTGAAGATGGTGGCTGGGCAGGCAAGAACAACAGACACTTTTGACCATCAACTACCCCCACCTGCTGCCCCACAGTAAGGGAGATGGGTCAGAACCCTTGCCTTTCTGTGTGGCCTTGGCTAATGCTCTGGCACCTCTGGGCCAAGGATTTCCCTCTGTAACTTTGTCCCAGAGAGGGCACTGTTCGCACCAGCCTGGAAATAGCAGGGCATTAAAATGCTGTCCATGGTGCTGAACCATATGTGCCCTCTAAAGCACAGATGCAGTCTGCACTCTTTCTGTAAGGGTCCAGATAATAAATATTTTGGGCTTTGCAGGACATGCTGTCCTTTTCAAAACCATTCAGCCCTGCAGCTGTACTATAAAAGCGCCCATAGACAATATATAAATGAACAAATGTGGCTAAGTTCCAATAAAACTTCCTTTTTGGACACTGAAATTTGAATTTCATATAATTTTAATATGTCATAAATATTCTTATTTTGATATTTTCCCATCAATTAAAATATGTAAAACCATTCTTAGCCCCTCAGCAGTACAAAAACAGGCAGCAGACCATATTTGTCCCATGGACAAATCTGCTCTAAAGTTTGCCAAGCTAAAACAACCATTTTCTCCCAATTCTAGGGCAAAGCACATGTACAGTAAGGATCCTTCTACATGGTCTTCTATTTTGATGAAAATTTGGAAATTTATAGGACTAACAGCATCACAACTCACATTCTACAATTCCTGATATGCTTTTTTGTTTCTATTTTATTTTTAAAAAGATTTTATTTTTCTTTATTTATTTCATTTTTTTATTTTTGAGAGAGAGAGAGAGCATGCATGTGTGTACACATATGAGTTGTGGAAGGGCAGAGAGACAGAGAGGGAGAGAGAGAATCCCAAGCAGACTCTGCACTCTCAGCATGGAGCCCGACATGGGGCCTGATCTCATGAACCCGTGAGATCATGACCTGAGCCAAAACCAAGAGTCAGATGCTTAACCAACTGAGCCACCCAGGCACCCCTCAAAGATCTTATTTTTAAGTTATCTCTATACCCAAAGTGGGGCTTGAACTCACAACCCCAGAGATCAACAGTCACATGCTTTACTGACTGAACCAGCCAGGCACCCCTCCTGCATTTTTTAAAGTTTCATATTTCTGACATTTACATTATTTTTCTGAAACAAAATCATGAGATATCTTGGACTTGAGGCTCATGGAGGCTCATTATAATCACTCTCTTCTTGTATATGCTGGATTCCCTCCCATAATTAGAAACTAAAACATTTTTTCCTGGGAATTTGAGTAGGAGTGTGTATCCCTCCTAGAGCTGCAATGGTGACCCACAGGGCATCTCTCTATGGTTCTAACTCCAACTTTGTTTGTCAGGGCCTCTGTGATCCCTGCTGGCCTGAGGAGACATATGAAGATACAAGAGGAATCTATGATCAGGTGGCAGGAGACTTTGACCCGATGGAAACTGATTCTCTACCTTTTGAGCTGAGGGGACATTTGGTGTGAGAGCCTTCTCAACACCCTTTTCCTACACCTGTAGGACATAATATACCAATGGTCCTTTTTATTCCAATATGGGCTGAGCTTATTAAGTGAGCTCCATAAGACACAAAGGGACTGGACTATTTTGGGGAAAGGTGTGTGTAAGTGACAGGAGATGATTCAAACTGGTGCCAAAAAGGCTTGTATAAATAAAGTTCCTCCTGGAGCCAGCTTTGGAAACTAAACTTCTCCAAAGGGGAACAGTAAATTATAAAAGACATCTCAATAATGAAAAAGCTATTCCAGGGTCTTTATACTTTTTTAAAGTAAAATTTTCAGAAGTTGGAAATGACATATTAAAAATAGTTCATTTTGAAGTCAACTACACCAGAAATAGCTAATCATAAGTGGAATTTATGAACCATTGTTATGTCCTACAATATTATTTTCCACAAGTATCTAAAACATGATGTATAGACTATGACACACAGCTAAACATAAATAGACTCTATAGAAAATAAAAAGACAATAAAAGAAGATAGACACAAAATAATATATATTATATGATTTCACTTACAGAAATTCTAAAACAGGCAAAGCTAATTTAAGGTGACAGAACAGATCAGTGCTTTCCTGGGGCCCGAGAAGGGAATTGACTGCAAAAGGGCACAGGGGAACTTCTGGGGGATGATGGAAATGTTCTATATCATTATTGTGGTGGTGGTTACATGGATATATAGATTTGTCAAAACTCATTGAACTGTACACTTATGATGGGTGCATTTTATGGTACATAAATGATACCTCAATGAAGGTGATTTGTAAAACAGTCTTCACAATAAAGCAGCCCAGCAAGAGAATTCTTATTGTTTATATTGAATAGCAGAAAAACTGAGAAGGTCGCCTATTTTCATGGAGAACTGACTATAGTTAAATATAATCTTTATTTAAGCCTCCACCCTCACTTGATTATCATATTACCAAAACTGTAGGCTCAAATGCTCATCCATATATTATATTTTATCAGTGCAGACTTTATCATAAGCTTTTATACCACAGCACTTGAATTCATAAACACCTTAGGGTCCAAATGATTCGCCTTTTAATTAAAAGATGATTCCTTTCCCTAAAAGTAGAATTTTTCTTTTAAAAAAAATTTTTTTTAACGTTTATTCATTTTTGAGACAGAGAGAGACAGAGCATGAATGGGGGAAGGTCAGAGAGAGAGGGAGACACAGAATCTGAAACAGGCTCCAGGCTCTGAGCTGTCAGCACAGAGCCTGATGCGGGGCTCGAACTCATGGACCGCGAGATCATGACCTGAGCCGAAGTCGGACGCCCAACCGACTGAGCCACCCAGGCACCCCTAGAATTTTTTCTAATTGTGTATTTTTGTTTGTCAAAGAAGAAACTTACAACATTCTGTTTCCACACTGGCTAAGCAGGAAAAGTGAATTTATTGGCTGTTCCAGCTGACAATCCCAGGGGAGTGCTGGCTTCCAGCACTGCTGGATACAGTATTGAAACAAAGCCATGAAGGGCCTAGCTCTCTGTGTCGTTTGGCTCTGCTTTTCTCTGTATTGATTTCATCTTCCTCTTCATTTAAGAAAGAAAGATGGGGGCGCCTGGGTGGCGCAGTCGGTTAAGCGTCCGACTTCAGCCAGGTCACGATCTCGCGGTCCGTGAGTTCGAGCCCCGCGTCGGGCTCTGGGCTGATGGCTCAGAGCCTGGAGCCTGTTTCCGATTCTGTGTCTCCCTCTCTCTCTGCCCCTCCCCCGTTCATGCTCTGTTTCTCTCTGTCCCAAAAATAAATAAACGTTGAAAAAAAAAATTAAAAAAAAAAAAAAAAAAGAAAGAAAGATGACCACTTACAGTTCTAGGCTGGCATTCCACAAGCTCAGCAGCCACAGTGCCTCAAAGCAGATAGTTCTAGAAAGTGCTGGGGCTGTTTCTCCTCAGCCCATTTTGAGTTTTAATCCCTGAACCAATCATTGTGGCCAGGTTAGAGAATATGCTGATAATCCTGGTCCTGGGTTGCTGAGCACCACTTGAACCACTTGGTTAACTCCCTCCAAAGCAACTCCATGCTGTGGTTGGGTCTCTTCATGCACTTCCGGTTTCCTCTTTGTCATTGCTTGAATCAATGTAGCAAGTACCTATTGCTTCTGTCTGTCCAGAATCTAGTCCCTTTTATTTATATAAATAACTATGAATAAGACAAGTTCTTGATTACAGCAAGCTCCTGGATCTGGCTGTGCCTGAAGTTAAAGCCACTTCTGGACTATAAATTCCCCTCTCCATTTAGGCCAATCTGAATGATGACTCTAGTTAGTTGCAACATAAATGACCCTCTTTTTTTTCTCCAATCAATGACCCTCTTTCTTAAGCCAGTTTGAATGGGCTTAATGGATACAAAATGGATCATTTTCAAGGAGCAGAGGCTCACTCAACCTCAAGCAGAGCTAAAAAAAAAAAAAAGCATTTGTTTTACTAGTTACTAAGGGAAGAATAGTAATTCCATAGTTGATAGATGCCACCTTTTTCAAATGATCAAAGTTAACATTACCAGTCATGGGATGAAATGGCATCATGGGCCCCCTGGTATGAAATACTGAGGATCTGACAGTATGTCAATGATATTCTTGACTAAAATACATAATCTGAATCTAATAATGAGAAATGCAGATAGGAATTAAAGGATATTCTAGAAATGAACTGGCCTGTAATCTTCATCTATGTCAAGGTCATGTAACACAAAAGAAGATTGAAAAAAAAGAACATTAAGGAATTGTTTCAGATTAAAGGAGACTAAAGAGACATCAGACCTGAGGGCAACACATAATTTCCAAAAAGGATATTATGGGGCCAACTGGCAAAAATGAATAAGGATTGTAGATTAGATAATAATATTATATCAGTGTTAATTCTATTATGCTATAGTTGTGTAAGAGAATGCCTTAGTCTTAGGAAATGTAAACTTATGCATTTAGGGTGAAAGGGCATTGTCTCTTCAGTTTACTCTCAAACAGCTGAGGGGGAAAAAGTGTCTATACACAAAGATAGAAAAGAATAAAACAAGTGTGGTAAAATGTTGACTGTTGGAGAGTGAGTGAAGTGTATTGGGATTCTTGGTACTATTCTTAGAAATTTTCCATATATCTGAAATTATGCTAAAAATTGAAAAATATATTGTAAAGGTGCAAGACAATGTCACAGAAGCAAAAAAAAAAAAACAGGAAGTGCATCTGGGTCTCATGAGTTGTATAAATCTATCTGGTTCTTTTAATCTTTCATTGGTCCATTCATCTTTTGTCTGCATCCCTCCATTCTCTCCTTGTAGATATTTAGCTTCCCTCCTTGTCTATAATGATTGTATTTTGAGACATTGGCTGCCCCAGCTCTAAAGCACCATGAAGCCTAACACCACACAAATGCTTGACTCTGAAATGTAGTACCCTTATTCCAAATCTCAGAGAAGCCAAATCCTATTGGCCCAAGTTGGGTTAAGAAAAAGAAATCATAGGGGGAATAAATAATACCTAGAACTGGATGAAAAATGAAGATACCACCTATCAAAATCTGTTGAGTACATCAAAAGAAGTTCTTTGAAGGAAATTTATACCCTTCAATACTTACACTAGAAAGGAAGAAAGCTCCAGAGTCATGAACTAAGTGACTATCTTAAGAAACTAGAAAATGACATTTCACCAAAGAAGACATACAGATGGCCAACAGACACATGAAAAAATGGCCAACGTCACTCATTATCAGGGAAATGTAAATCAAAACTACAATGAGATATCACCCCACACCTGTCAGAATGGCTAAAATAAAAAACACAAGAAACAACAAGTGTTGGTGAGGATGTGGAGAAAAGGAACCTTCTTGCACTGTTGGTGGAATGCATACTGGTACAGCCACTGTGGAAAACAGTATGGATGTTCCTTAAAAGTTTTAAATAGAAATATCTTACAATCCAGTAATTTTACTGCTGGGTATTTACCCCTTAAATGCAAAAACACTACTTCAAAGGGATATATGCACCCTATGTTTATTGCAGCATTATTTAGAATAGCTAAATTATGGAAGCAGTCCAAAGTCTATCAATAGATGAATGGATAAAGAAGATGTGGTATAGGGGTGCCTGAGTGGCTCAGTTGGTTGGATATCTGATTTTGGCTCAAGACATGATCTCACAGTTCATGGGTTCAAGCCCCATGTCCGGCTCTATGCTGATAGCTCAGTGCCTGGAGCCTGCTTCAGATTCTGTGTCTCCCTTTCTCTCTGCCCCTCCCCTGCTTGTGGCCTATCTCTGTCTCACTCTCTCTCTCAAAAATAAACATTTAAAAAAAGACGTGGTATATATACACAACGGAATATTATCCAGACATAAAAAATAATGAAATCTTGCTTTTTGCAACAACACAGATGGAGCTAGAGAGTATATTACTAAACGAAATAAGTCAGAGAAAGACAAATATCATATGATTTCACTTATATGTGGAATTTAGGAAACAAAACAAATGAACAAAAGAAAAAAGAGAGACAAACTAAGATTCTTAACTATAGAGAACAAATCAATGGTTACCAAAGGAGAGGTGTGAGGATATGGGTGAAATACATGAAGAGGATTAAAGAGTACACTTATCAGGATGAGCACTGAGTAATGCATAGAATTATTAAATCGCTATATCATACTCCTGAAACTAATAGAACATTGCATATATGTATATTTTAAAGTTTATTTATTTTGAGAGAGAAAGACCATGCGCAAGTGAGGGAGGGGAAGAGAGAGGGAGAGAGAGAGAAAATCCTAAGCAGGCTCCTCACTGTCAGTGTGGAGCCCAACATGGGTCTCGAACCCACAAACCCTGAGATCATGACCTGAGCTGAAATCAAGAGTCAGATGCTTAACCGACTAAGCTACACAGGCGCCCCAACATTGTATGTTAACTATACTGGAATTAAAATTAAAAACTCACTAAAATTTAATATAATAATAATAATAATGATGAAATGTTGGAAGATGTTTAAAAAGAAAAAAAACTAGAAAATTAACCATAGAATAAACCCAAAGAAAATAGAAAATTTCTCTACTTTTAAGAAAATTAAAATAAAGTTAATGAAAAATGTAAAATAGAGATTCTTTTTTAAAAAGCCAACACGATGTTCTTTGAAACTAACAAAATATACAAATCTTATTACAAAGAAGTCATCGAAGTAATGAATGAAAAGAACTGTGAAAAACAAGAAGAAAAAATAAAGTAAGAGCTTTCAGTCCTAATGGTGCTTTGTGAGCATTAAAGCAAGCTTGGAAACTGTAAGAATGTGTACGTGTTTGGGGGGGATATGGAGAGCCATGACAGGCCTGGGGGTTAGGGGTCAGAGCCTAAGCAGACTGGGAGGGGTATGCACAGGAGGGTTGCCCAGAGTGGGCTGTTAGAGCCCTAGCATAGTGGAAAGGGCTGGTTCGGAGGACAAGGGTAGCAGCAACAATGGGACATCAGTGAAATACAGAGGGATTGATCAAAGGAATAAATATATTAATGACAGCTAGCTTTCTCACCATCAGAGAAGGGGCTTCGCGTGGACAAGAACGCATCATAAACCGAAGATAATGGTTAATCCATTCGGTGTCCCTGGGGTCCAGAAGAAAAAAGAAAAACAGGACAAAACAAAAGTGCTCAGGCATAACTGTGTGCTCATGGGAGCATACGTTCATACAATCACTTTGTTTGGCTTTATCTACTAATTCTTTTTTTTTATTAAAAAGTTTTAAAATGTTTATTCATTTTTGAGAGAGACAGAGACAGAGTGCGAATAGGAGAGTGGCAGAGAGAGAGGGAAACACAGAATCTGAAGCAGGCTCCAGGCTCCGAGCTGTCAGCACAGAGCCTGTCACAGGGCTGGAACTCACAAACTGTGAGATCATGACTTGAGAAGTTAGACGCTTAACTGACTCAGCCAGCCAGGCACCCCTCTACTAATTCTTAACATACACATACCCTACTAACATATAAGTATACTCCTAGGTATATACCCAATAGAGATGCTTATATCTGTGAACAAAAGAGGCATAAACTAGAATGTTCATTGGTACCAGAATCCGGAGACAACCCAAGGGCCCATCAGGGAGAACAGATAACTCAGTTGTATGTTCATCCAATAGATACTACGACAATGAGGATAAATGAACTACTGACTCAACAACGTGGACATATCTCAAAAACATAGTATTGAATCAGAGAAGTCAGACCCAAAAGAGAACACATTATATTTCATCTGCTTAAAGTTAAAAGCAGGCAAAAACAATTTGTAGCATTAGAAATCAAGAGTGGTGGTCTTTGGGAGAGACGGAAATAGTGACTGGAATGTGACACAAGGAGGGCTTCCAGAGAGATGATAATGTTCTTTGACCAGCGTGCTAGTTACACAGATGTCACTTTCTGAAACTTTATCATACTGAACACTTGCGATACAGACACATTTCTTTATGTGTGTTTTACACTGTTAAAATTTTACATTATATCTCTTAAGTGGCATTATGGTTGGAATTGCAATTTTCCTGTATGGTGAACAATCTTTGGAGCCATTCTGAACAACAAAAAATTATCATTTTCACTCTACTTACTTTAGAATTTCATTTCAGAAAAAAGTATATTTCAAACAGTACCGAAAATTTTTATGCATTTGTATATATGTTGTCTTAATAAGTTCAGATAATTAATAAACTTTTTTTTAACTCCGTTAAAGAAGGTTTCAACTTGTTTAGGGTGCGGACGCAGGGTCTAGCATTCCTGGTTCCTGACCTGGAAAAGTCTGTAGCGCCCTCCAAACAAGGTGGCAACCAAAAACATTTGTGCAAATTTCCAAAACTTCCACCAGGGGGCGGTACCACCCCGTTGGAGAAGAACAAATCTAGACTACGATTCTAAAGTGGTTTGTATATTTTGGTCTGTGCTGGAGATAAAAACTTGGTGGTGATGATGGGAGCGTCCTCTGATGTTAAGTGGTCGCCGAGCCCCAATATTTAAGGCTGAGTAGGTGTGCAAGGGCATTAAGACACAGACAATCTCAGGAGTACGGGGTAGAGAGAGATTTTCCTAAAATTATTGCTGGAGAATTGTCAAGGCAGGAGTGATAGGAATTGAGGCTAGTTGAGATGGACCAGGATAAATCACGACCGTCTTCTTATGGTGTTTGTACTTTATCCTATGAATGGTAGGAAGCCAGTAAATAGTTGAAATAACAGCAAACAAACAGCATTCATGAGCCGTCTGCACATGCCAATCCCTATTCTAAGTTCTTTTTGTGGGTTTTCTCCTGGAACTGTTACCACTCATGAGCCCAATTGTTTTATCATCTAGTGTCCATTCACCCTTTTCCATGCTGACTCTTGGGAAGCAGCAATGCCTATTTCTTCACTTTAGGTAGGCTTTGTGCATTGGATGGATGTAGACCTCTACCTGGTGCTCCTGCAAATGGCCACTCGGATTTGGCCAAAGTATTTAACACTCCAACCCCAGTGATTGGCTTAGAGGTCATCAGGGAACCCATTCAGAACTAATGAAAGGACTCTGACCCCAAAGCTGTTCTCCCACTTAGAACTATTTCTCTCTGCTAATATTAAATCCCCTTTCCCTCTCACCACAAAATGGGTGACCACCCACAGGACCATCTGGAACTTCATTCAAGAATCTTCCATGGCTACTATTGAGCAAACCACTGTGTTCTGTCTGTTCTGCCAAGCACCCAAGATTCCCCACCTAGGTTCTCCCCCTCCCAGCCTGTTATTTTCAACCTAACTTTACCCCAGTCTTAGATTTGTCCTTTGGGTAGGTCACAATCTTTTGTTGTTATTGTTGTGGCAGATTGTATTTTTCAAAGATGGCCACAAGATTTGCTCTTCTTACAATGTGACTTGACACTATCCACTGAAAGATAAAATCTGTGCCCCCCCCTCCACACCTTGATCTGGGTAGGTTTATGAGTGTGGCAGAAATGACACTGTGTGACTTCCAAGACTAGGTCATAAAAGGCAACACAACTTCTTCTTCATTCCCTTAGGATGCTCACTCTAAGAACTTGACCACCATGCTGTAAAGAAGCCCAAGCATTTTACAGAGAGGAACTGAGCCTCCCAGCCCACTGCCTTGACTCAGCTTCCAGCCAACAGCCAGCACCAACTTGTCATATATGTGAGTACAACATCTGGAAAGTACATCTTCCAGCCTCAAGTTGAGCTGTCCCTGCTCATACTGCATGGAACAGAAACAAGCTGGCCAAGCTGAGCCCTGCCCAAATTGCCAATCTGTAAGCAAAATAAATTACTGCTGTTGTTTTAAGCCACTAAGTTTAGGGGTAGTTTATTTTGCTGCGATAGATAACTGGAGAATTGCTTCTGTTGACTCTCACTCATGGTGGCTTTTTTTCTTGTGTGCTTGGTGATCTTTGAATGTGAACTTATTACTTGATCTTAGTTACCAGGAGTCCTACAAACTTAAATTGGGGAAGCCTTCCTCCAGAGGGGATTTGCTTCTGGTTCCGGTGGTACTGAACGGGGCACAATTAACCTGGGTCTATCTCAGGTCCTCTCAGGGTCTTGGCTGAACTTGAGAGTATCAAGTCCAGATGCCCCACCTCTCTGATAGCCCAAGACTTAGCATCTCAACACCAATGCTGTCCTCAGCACTCTCAGGGTAGCTCTACCTGTCTCAACTTTCCCCTGCTCTATCCCCTTCCAGGTCATGATTTTTTTGAGGAGGTGATTCTTGGGGACTGTTTTACTTCTTGCAAGATTACAGCGACTCAAGAAGGGGGCAATTTATTCGTACTGCAGCAAGAAGGAATCTCTAAGTCCTGTATCCAACAAATGCCAAATAAATCCATTAAATCATTCATTTGTGCCACAAAAATTAAGTCCTGGGCTAATCACTGGGGATAAATTAATGACATAAACAAATGTGGTTCCTGCCCTCATGACACTCACAGTCTAGGTGTCATATTAACTAAGTATTTGCTCAAATGAGAATGAACATGTCAGGAACTACAAGTAAAGGGTGGAATGGTTAAACTTCCCCTCTCAGCAAGAGCTACTCAGGGCAGGACTCGTGGAGGGTGTGTCTTAAATCCTGAGAACTGAGGGCATGTGGGAGTTAATTAGGCAAATAAGAAAGGAAAGCGTTTTCAGGGAAAAGGAACACCAAGTGCAAAGGCCCTGAACTGGATGAAACCTGATGTGTTCAAGGGACAGAAAGGAGTAAAAGAGGGCGGGAGTGGGGGAGCATAAGAACTAAGTGAGAGAAGTGAAGGGGCTAGACTTTGGGGCCAGGGTTCTCAGCTGGGGTGAACATTTACTCACCAGGGGAGCTGGTGACATTCCTAATGCCTAAAAGAGAACAATTACATCAGACTCTGTGAGGTTGGGGGCCCAAATGTCAGAATTTTTAAAAGCTCACTGGATGCTGGAAACAACAGGTTAATGGATAAGCAAGCTGAGGTGTATCCACACAACAGAATACTACTCAGTAGTCAAAAGGAGTAGAATTATTGATAAATGCAACAATTTACATGATCTCAGAGACATCATGCAAAGTGTAATAAGCCTGTCTCAAAGAGCTCATACTGTATGGCTGCGTATATTTGACATTCTCAACAATACAAAACTACAGTGATGGAAAAGAGATCAGTGGCCATGGGGAGTTATGGGTGGGGAGAGGGTGTGGCTGCAAAAGGAGTGTTTTGGAATGGTGCACTGTCCTTGTCCTGACTGCAATGGGGAGGTGGATGAAATGGATTTATACGTGTGTTAAAATTCATTGAACTGTACACCAAAGGGGGGAAAAGTTATTTTTATTGTATGATAATTAAAATAATCTCCTCAGGTGATCTCATTGTGTAGTCAATGTTGAGACACTGGTGATGGCCTTGAAGGCCATCCGAAGGAGTTTTTTCTTTCTCTTCAGAACCATGGGGAGCAAGGGAGGGGCATCCCTGAGATGGGAACCCCCCCAGGATGATTCATACATTAAGGCTGCTCCGGGGAGTGGCGCCAGACATATTTGAGCTTTTTCATGCATTCATTCAATAGCTATTCAGCACCTAAGTTGTGTTGCCTGTGTCTGGAGACTGCAGTTCACTGGGAAACAAAACAAAACAAAAACCTAAACTACTCCTTCCTCCTACCAAGGAAGGAGAAAGGAGTAGTTTAAAGATGGCAAGGGGAAATCTGGGAAGGGAGCCAGAGCCAGTATCTCTTATCTCCACTTGGCTAGAGTCTCTGGGCTTGATTCCTGGAATCTGGGATTCTTATGGAAAAGTTTTTTGGGGATCAGAGTGAGGGGACAGTGTTCCTCAGATGCCACACCTGATCAAAGTCTTTGTGCCTGTCACCCTTGGGACTGGGGTTTCCATGAAGATTTGAGGGGATGTCCCATTACCCATCCATGCAGTCTCTTGTGTATCTCTCCCCTTTTCCTCCTCCACTCTGTTCCTTCCTCATTATTAAGCTCCTGTTCCTGCTTCAGCCTCCTTATGGCTTCTAGCCTTAGACCCCCTCTCTTATCTACTCTCCACTGGGCAGCCAGGGGGATCTTCCTTATTTTTTTTTCAGGGGGATCTTCTTTTTTTTTTTAATAATTTATTTTTAAATTTACATCCAAGTTAACATATAGTGCAACAATCATTTCAGGAGTAGATTCCTTAATGCCCCTTACCCATTTAGCCCATCCCCCCTCCCACAACCCCTCCAGCAACCCTCTGTTTGTTCTCTATATTTAAGAGTCTCTTCTGTTTTGTCCCCCTCCCTATTTTTATATTATTTTTCTTCCCTTCTCTTATTTTCATCTGTTATGTATCTTAAAGTCCTCATATGAGTGAAGTCATATGATATTTGTCTTTCTCTGACTGACTAATTTCACTTAGCATAATACCCTCTAGTTCCATCCATGTAGTTGCAAAAGGCAAGATTTCATTCTTTCTGGATTGCCAAGTAATACTCTATTGTATATATACACACCACATCTTCTTTATCCATTCATCCATCTATGGACATTTGGGCTCTTTCCAATTTGGCTATTGTTTATAGTGCTGCTATAAACATTGGGGTGCATGTGCCCCTTCGAAACAGCACATGTATATCTAGGGGGATCTTCTTAAAGCCTAAATCTGAGTTTCTCTTCCCCAGCTAGAATCTTCCATGGCTCCCTAGTGTGCTCAAGGTAAAATCAGCTCTTTATAACAAATATTTAGGGTTCCTCACAATCTATTCCCAAAATAAAATTTTGCTCCTGGCTTCTCTCCTCTCTCTACACCTCCCTAAACTCTAGTCCTCTTAATCTCCCAATGCGCAGGTGTAGGAAGGCTTTGAACCTAGACCCTCAGCTTGTCTCCTACCCTTGAGGCTGCTCTGGCAGAGCTCTTGAGGAGCCTGGAAGGCCTAATAACATGATGGTTAAGAGACCAGAATCGGGGACTTCAGAGTCAACCTAAATTGTCACTGGTAGGAGACTGGACTAATAAATTATGGCTCTTGACCAGAACACTGGATTTACAGTAAATACATAGGATAAAGGAACATATTAGATGACATCACAAGAGTATAATCAGACAAATACAACATGTGGGCATTCTACAAGACACCTGCCGTGGGCTTTTTTGGAAGGCTTTTTTTTAAAAATCATGAGGACTATACCACAAATATACCCCAAACACTAAAGAGACATAAGAACCAAATGCAAAGCATGAACCTGGATTGATTCTGGTTTAAAAATAATAGTAACATCTATGAGAGCCATTTTGGAGACATTTGGGGAAATCTGAACATGAGTGCAATATTAGACACTAAAGAATTATTGATATTTTCTTATATGTGAGAATGGTGACGTGGGCATGTAGGAGAATATTCTTATTCTTTATTCTTAAGACGTGCATGCTGAGATGTTACAAGGTCTACAACTTTTTTTTTTTTTAATGTTGGAGAGAGATGATGGGGGGAGAGGATCAGAGGGAGAGAGAATCTTAAGCAGGCTCTGTGCTCAGTGTGGAGCCTGATGTAGGGGTCGATCACCCTGGGATCATGACCTGAGCCAAAATCAAGAGTGGAGTGCTCAACTGACTGAGCCACCCAGGCACCCCTATAACTTACTTTCAAATGGTATGGGGGACACGTTTACATTAAGAGATAGGGGAAGAGGAGAGAAAAAGCAAATATGGCAAGGTTATTGGATCTAGGTGGAAGGTGTATAGGTGGTCTGTGGCCATTCTGGAAGCCGTATCTGCAATTTTTTCATGTTAAGTGTCAGGAAAAATGAAGCCATCAATAATGAGAGCCCATACAATTGAACATCCTACAAATGTTAAAAATGAGACAGATCAGCAAACCACAGAGAATATTAACAAAGCCAAAGTTGGTTGTTTGAAAAGATTAACAAGATTGATAAAATCCTTAGTTAGACTGATCAAGAAAAAAAAGAACAGAAATTGCCAATATCAAGAATGAAAGAGAGGCTGTCTCTACAAATTCTGCAGTTAGATTTGACAATTTAGATGAAGTGAGTATTCTTTGAAAAACGCAAGGTATGAAAGCTTGTGAAATAGAAAATAAGAAGCGTCCTATATTTATTTAAAAAATTGAATTCGTTATTGAAAACCTTCTCATAAAGAAAACAATTGGCCCGAATAGCCTTACTGGTGGATTCTATCAAAGATTAAAAGAAGAAACAACACAGAACCTTTCAAATTTGAGATAGAGCTATGCACGCTGAGATGGGAATGATCTTTCAAAATACATCGCTAAGTAAAAAAAGAAATCAAAGTACAAAGGAATAAGTAGTATTTTCTCATTCTGTAATAAATAAAGGAGATATATAGGTGCACTTCTATGCGTAGTATATTCTGTCTTTGCAAAGATACCCCATTGCCTTAGAAGGAAGAAATTGAGGGGCTAAAATTCAGGAGCTGGAGAAATATTAATTTTTCACTCTGCCTCCTTTTGGATTGTTTTAATTTTTAAATATGAACTGTTCATGGAGTAAAAAAAAAAAACAGTTTAGGGGGGCCTGGGTGGCTCAGTCTGTTAAGCATCCAACTTTGGCTCAAGTCATGATCTCGCAGTTCGTGAGTACGAGCCCCGCATCGGGCTCTGTGCTGACAGTTTGAAGCCTGGAGGCAGCTTCAGATTCTGTGTCTCCCTCTCTCTCTGCTGCTCCCCCACTCGTGCTCTCTCTCTCTCTCTCTGAAAAATAAAGAAAACATTAAAGAAAACAGTTTAAAGACTTTTTTAGCTCAAGCTTTGCTGGATTTATAATCTAATTCCAGTCACGTGTTCTGTGAATTGAGTCCTGAAAACAGACTACACAAAGAAGTGGTTAAAATCTTGAGGCCTTGGGTCTCACAGTTGGTGAGATCGAGCCCTGCACTGGGGCTGTCAGCATGGAGCCTGTTTGGAATTCTCTCCCTCTCTCTCTCTCTCTCTCTCTCTCTCTCTCTCTCTCTCTGCCGCTCTCCCACTTGAGCATACACACACGTGTTCTCTCTCAATAAAAAAAATAAACTTAAAAAAATCTTGAGGCCTGAGGTCTGGGGGACAAGGTCATTAAGCCCACACTTGGTCATCAACTGGCTGTGTGATTCCAAGCAGGTATCTCCACCTCTCTGAGCCTCTGCTTTTAACACCCATGGATTAGGGGCTCATGTGAGAGTCCCTGGATGCAGTACTCCAGGCGTGTTGTCACGCATCGTGGCCGGGAGCCTTGAACGCTGCTCGGTGGCACTGGGAGAGAACTAGAAGATTGTGCCTGGGGCACAAGAGACCCCACGGGCCTCTTCCCTTTGTTATTTTTTACATTTTTCAATTAAACACATTTTTTTTTAATTTTAGAGAGAGAGAGAGCAGGAGAGAGGGGCAGAGAGAGATGAAAAAAAATCTCAAGAAGGCTCCGTGCTCAGCGAGGAGCCTGATACAGGGCCCAATCCCACCACCGTGAGATCATGACCTGAACTGAAATCAAGAGTCAGACGCTCAACCAACCGAGCCACCCAGGGGCTCCTTGCCTTTGCTATTTTTAATCTATCTCCTTTCACTGTGATAAACCATAACGGTCAGTAAAACATCTCTTCTGAGTTCTGTGGATCCTTCTAGCCAATAACTGAACCTGAGGTGGTTTTAGAGATCCCCAAACACAGCAGCGAATAACAGTATATACCTCACCAGGAGCACAGGCACCAATGGAATTTTGCACACACAGTACCTAAAGATCACAGTCGGTACTTACTGAGCACATGTTGTGTCCCAGGCTGTGTGTGCACATGAACTCACTGGATCCTCACAACAGCCCCATGAGACTGATACTCGGATTGATGTTTCATTTTTATCTTGTTGTGAAATGTATTGTCTATTCAGGGGTATAGAATGCAAATGTAGGGCATTAAAAAATACTTAATAACGTGAACAACTGAATCATCAGGTTAAGAAAGGACAGCCCCCGTGTGCCCCTGCCCAGTTACAGCGCCTCTTCTCTGGCTTTTGGGATAATCATTTCATTTACTGTGTTTTCTTTACAGTTTGACCACGCATGCACATATTCCTAACACTGCTGTCACTTCCTTTTCCTTGCTTTCAGGTGCATTGAACAGAAGAATGCAGCATATCCTGTTTGGTGTCTGGCTTCTTTCACTCACCGCTATGGGTGTGAGATATTTTTTTAATATATATTTTTTAAGTTTATTTATTTGGGGGGGGATGGGCAGAGAGAGAGAGAGAGGGAGAGAATCCCAAGCAGGCTCTACACTGTCAGCGTGGAGCTCGACATGGGGCTCGAGCCCATGAATTGTGAGATCATGACCTGAGCCAAAACCAAGAGCTGGACGCTCAACCGACTAAGCCACCCAGACGCCCCTCTCCGTGTGTGAAATTTAACCATGTGGTTATATGCATCATTAGCCTGTTCTTTTTTCATTGCCGTATAGTAGTCCATTGTGTGAGCAGGCCACAATGTAGTTATCCATTCTCCAGCTGACAGAAATCTGGATGGTTTGCAGCTGTTACCAACAGTGCAGTTGTAAACGTTCCTTCCTCTTCATGTTTCCCGATGGCGATGTTCTCGAGGTTCTCTTTCTCAACGTTCTCTACGCTATATGCTCAGCATGGTACAGCTGGGTTACAGGTTATGAGCATTTGTAGATTTATTCAGTAAGTAACGCTACAATCTTTCCCATTTGAAGATGAAGCACTTGCAACAAGAGAGGTTAAGTAACTTTCCCAAGATCCCAACACCAGACTGCCTTGAACCCAGGGGTCCTGGCTCCAGAGTCGCACTTTCACTTAGCGTGGAGAGCACCTAGGAATTGTGAGTTGCTGTGCTGAGGGTGGTTGGGGGCTATTATTGGGGCTTTCCTCTCTTGTCCCGTTATTTTGAACTCTGTCCCCCTCAGTTAATAATTAACTGCCCCCCAAGGAGCCTATGATCCTAAAAGATTTGCCTTTCCCTGGCTACTGCCTGGTTAATCAGTCACTGTCCCTGGCCGGGCAAGGGGCACTTGGTAGACCTCTTTACTTGCTGTCGGAGCAGCTGGGGATTCATGATGCTCCGGACCTGTCGTGCGCTCTGTTCCCAGGCTGGGCCCTCCACTGGAGGCTGGCAGGCCCTAAACTTTGATGGTGGGGCTTTTCACCTCAAGGGCACGGGAGAGCTGACACGGGCTTTGCTGGTGTTACGGCTGTGTGCCTGGCCCCCTCTGGTCACACATGGCCTGGCGGTGAGCAGTGACCCTGGGGACGGGCCTGGGGGGTCCCCAGGGCTGGATTCTGAGCCCTTGCTCTGTGTCACTCCAGCTCCAGGCCTGGTCTCAGCGGCTCCTGGGCTCCCGGCTCTCGGGCGCGCTTCTCCGAGCATCTGTCTACGGGCAGTTTGTAGCTGGTGAGACAGCAGAGGAGGTGAGGGGCTGCGTCCGGCAGCTCCAGGCCCTGGGCCTCCGGCCCCTGCTGGCCGTGCCCACTGAGGAGGAGCCCGACTCAGCTGTCAAGACTGGGTGAGTAGGGGCCAGGCCCTGGGAGGTTGGCAGGAAGGGGGGTGGCAGGCTCCAGAAGCTAATGCCTGCTGGCTGGGCAGCGAGGCCTGGTATGAGGAGAACCTCAGTGCTATGCTTCGGTGTGTGGACCTGTCACGAGGCCTCCTGGAGACCCCTGGCCCGACTGGGAACATCCTTATGCAGCTGAAGGTGACGGCGCTGACCAGCACTCGGCTCTGTGTAAGGGACAGACCGGATGGGGGAGGGGGGTATGGCTGCCTACCAGGTCCTCCTCACCACTCCACCCACTACCCTATTCCAGAAGGAGCTAACCACGTGGATCAGAAGACCAGGGGCTTCCTTGGAGCTGAGTCCTGAGAGGCTGGCAGAAGCCATGGACTCTGGGCAGGTAAAGACCTCAGGCTGGGGGAGAATGGATGGTTGGTGGGGAATGTGGGGGGAGCGGAGTTCTCTGCACTTGGATGTAGCAACCACCTGTAAGCAGGATATTCAAACTATGTAGCTATTGCTACTCCCCAGGCTTAGAATAATCAGAATAAGTATGCTATAGCCCTGGGGTCTGGTCGGAAGAGATGGAATATGGGTCATCTGGGGGTCTTAGGGAGGGGCCTGGGGGCTGGAAGTTCTCAGAGGAGGGAGTGAGATAGTGGCTCTTTACCAACTAGAAGAAAGTAATCAGTATTTGGTCAATCAATTCAGCTATGCTATGTGCTGAATGGCTGGGAGTTGTGATTAGGCCAGTGGGGTTTTGGTTAATTCATTCATTCCTTTCTTTTTATTTGCATACACTATTTTTACCCTCCCTGCCATTGGCATCTGGCTTCGTGATGAACAGAGGGGCCCTCCTCCTCCCTGGGTCACTTGCTTTCCTTGGCATCCCTAAGAGCATCACACCTGGTTTTCCTTTTTCATCTCTGCTGGCTCATTCTCCATCCTTTTGGGCTCTTCTCTGCCTGTCTCTTAAATATGGAGGTTCCCCAAGGCTAGGTCCTGGCTCCCTCCTCCTTACTCCTTAATCCCTTCAATGGGGCCTTCTTACCCACCCTATAGCCTCAGTTTCCCCAGTCTGTACTAATGAGGCCCACGTTTATCTCCAGCCCTAGCTTTTTCCCTGAGCCCCTGGATATCCTCCAGACCCCTCACACCTAGCAGGTCCTACCCTGGCTTGAGTGTCTCGCCAAGGCTGCTGCCCTTCCTGTCCCCATCTCAGAGACATCCCCCTACCATCCCATGTCTCAGATTTGAGTCCCTACCCTCCCTGGTCTCCACAGTACAATTCACAACTGTCCTGTTCACTGTCATATCCTCAGCCCCTGGCACCTAGACGAGATATGATAAGTAGATGTTAAATAGATGGATAAATGGAGCAAGTGATTTTTAAGTAATAAATTAATAGCGAAGAACTTACTGATCACTCACAATGCACCACACACTCTCCTAAGTGGCTCATATATGTTTGAAGGAAATGTTTACCCTGCCTGTGAGTGGGTATATAGAGTGATGGTTAAGAACTCAGGGTTTGAAGGTGCCTGAGTGGCCCTGTCAAGTTAAGCATCCAACTCTTGATTTCAGCTCAGGTCATTATTTCATAGTTCGTGAAATTGAGCCCCAAGTCAGGCTCTGTGCTGTTAGCATGGAGCCTGCTTTGGATTCTCTCTCTCCCTTTCTCTCTGCCTCTCCCCAACTTGCTCTCTCTCTCTCTCTTTCTCTCTCAAAATAAATAAATAAACTTAAAAAAAAAAAGAACTCAGGGTTTGAGGAAGCCGTGTGGCTTTGGACAAGTGGTCTCGCCTCTCTGTGCTTCAGTTTCCCTCTCTGTAAAATGGGGGATGATAACAGTCCCTACTTCAGGGAGGTGAAGATTACGGGAGTTAAATTCTTGGTGAGGTGTGTGAAATAGCACCAGGCACCTCGCAGGATCTCGATGAGGGTGGCCATCGCATACAGCGAGTTTTGCCAGTTTACCCCAGAACTCCCCCGAGACTCTGCCCTCAATTCTCCGATTGAGGAAAAGATGACTGGGCAGGTGCCCCATCTCTTCCCTCCTTCTGGAGAGTTTTCTCCACTAAGATCCGGGGGAGGTTTGCCATGTTCTCACAGCGCAATTCTGGGGGAGTTCCATTAGCGGACTTAGGCCTACATCTCCATGTGGATTCTGTTGGATATAATAGAACTAAGTCCCACCTGTTCCTCCTTCTTTAACTTCCCAATTTCTTTGAACTCACCTGGACTCCTTGCGTCACCCGCGGCTCACATTGACCCTTGGAATCTCAATAACAAGATCGTAAGTTAGGGACAAATATTATTTCTACATTACAGATGTGTTAATTCCCTGAATGTTTATTGACCACCTACCATGTGCCAGGTGCTGTGCTCCTCCAGGGGTGGAGGGTGGAGGGGACGATGACCAAGACAAACTCCCTGTCCTTGCTGGTCAGGGAGAGGCAAGAGACACTCAATAATTAAAACCAAAGCCGATACGGAACACGTGTCAGTAGGCATCATAGGGAATAGTAAGGCTGAGGAAGGAGAAAGGAAAGCCCCACATCGGGAGCTGCAAATTTGAACCAGGGAAAACCTCTCTGAGAAGGTGACATTGAAACAAAGACCTGGAGGAGAGGTGGGAGCGAGGTAAGTGGACATCTAGGGGAAGAGTGTTTCCCACAGTAGGAACAGCCAGAGCAAAGGCCCTGAGGCAGGAAGGTGCCAGGCGTGTTGCAAGAATAGCAGGGAGGCGAGTGTGCCTGGAAGGCAGTGAGCTCGGAGAGCTGAGGAGAGGAAAGCAGAGGGGCCGGATGGGTGGAGCCTTGTGGGCTGCAGTGAGGCTCTGGCCTTAGATGAGGATACTGAGGTCCTAAGAGACCTAATACAAGGCAACACTTAATGGCACTTACTATGACCTAGCTACTTATGCACTTTCTATGTGTTAATTCCTAGTTACCTCACTCACCAACCTTCAGTCTTCTCCCTGGAAAATGGAGCTTGGAATAACCATCTACTGGGATCGTTGTGAAGATTATATCAATAAGCTAGTATATGAAGTCATTTATTACAAATTGTTTAAAAATTTTTAATGTTTATTTTTTTATTAAAAAATTTTAATGTTTTAATTTATTTTTGAGAGAGAGACACACAGAGTGAGAGCAGGGGAGGGGCAGACAGAGATGGAGACACAGAATCCAAAGCAGGCTCCAGGCTCCGAGCTGACAGCACAGAGCCCAATGCGGGGCTCGAACCCATGAATGACGAGATCGTGACCCGAGCTGAAGTCGGATGCTTAACTGACTGAGCCACCCAGCCGCCCCATATATATATATATATTTTTTAGAGAGACGGTGCTAGCGGTGGAGGGGCAGAGAGGGGGTGAGAATCTTAAGCAGGCTCTGTGCTCAGCCTACAACCTGACAAGGGGCTCGATCTCACAACTCTGAGATCATGACCTGAGCCAAAATCAAGAGTCGGATACTTAACCGGCTGAGCCACGCAGACACCCCGGAAATCACTTATTATTATAATGACAACATATATTGAGCGCTTATCATGCGCTGGGCCCCTCCCATTCTTCTGTCAAGGCACACTCCACACAGCAACTCCATGAGGTAGGTGCCATTATCGTCTAATCATTGAAAAAATAGACAACAAATGAGGCCCAGAGAGGTTATACCACTCATCCAAGGCCATACAGTAAGTGGTGGAACCAGGATTCAAACCCAGATCCTGGGTTCTTGACCACTTTATTTCCCTCAATAAATAGTATCCGTGTGATACAGCTACTTTTCATATTTCTAACGATTTCTAAACAGTTTTCCCTTCTCGGTGGTGGGGGAGAGGAGACGTAGGCCCTGGAAGGATCCAGTAACCCGAGCCATTCTCGCCTCCCCTCCTGCTCCCCCAGGACCTTCAGGTCTCCTGCCTCAACGCCGAGCAAAACCGGCATCTCCAGGCTTCTCTGGGCCGCTTGCACCGGGTAGTACAGGTAACATCTTCTGTGGCTTGGCCCCACGACACCTCCTGGGCACCCTGACGTCTGACCACGGCCTCTCTCACCGTCAGCACGCCCGGGCCCAGCATGTGAGGCTCCTGGTGGACGCTGAGTACACCTTCCTGAACCCTGCGCTCTCTCTGCTGGTGGATGCCCTGGCCATGCGCTGGAACAGCCCCGGCGAAGGCGGGCCCTGGGTGTGGAACACTTACCAGGCCTATCTGCAGGTGTGTGGCACGCTCTGGGGGACGGAGGGTGGGGGTCCCGATGTCCTGACCCGAAGCTGCCGGGGTCCTCCGCCAGGACACACATGAGCGGCTGAGGCTGGCTGCCGAGGCCGCTGACAGGGCTGGCCTGGCCTTCGGAGTGAAGTTGGTACGAGGGGCATATCTGGACAAGGAGAGAGCGATGGCTCGGCACCAAGGGACAGAAGACCCCACTCAGCCTGACTATGAGGCTACCAATCAGAGGTAGGACTGGGCCAGACAGGCCCCTGAGATAAATGATAACCTCTAACCTCTCATCAGAGCGCACTACATGATGCTGAGCTTCCTGTGTATGTCCATGTATTACTTCCTCTCCCTGGTTTAGGACATCGTCCCTTCCCACCCTGAACAGCAGCCTCCTCTTCGGGCTCCCTGCATCCTCCTTTGTCCCTCCCCCTCCCCAGTCTGTTCCCTACCGGCAGCCAGAGGGAGTCTATTAATATTGAAGTCAAATCCTGTCCCTCTTCAGTTCAAAACCCTTCCATGGCTCCCACTGCACCTCAAAAACCCCAAATCCTTAAAGCAGCCCACAGCTCCCTCATGATCTGAGCTTGTCACCTCTCTGACTTCTCTTCCTCCCACTCTGCTCCTCACTCACTGCACTCCAGCCACACTGGCCTCCTCGATGATCCACAGGGCCTTTGCACTTCCTGTTCCCACTGCCTAGAATGTTCTCCCTCCACACAGCTGCATGGCTCAATCCCTCACCTCCTTACGTCTTTACTTACTGGTACCTTCTCAGGGACCTTCCCTGCCCTCCCTATCAAAAACTAGAACGCCCACACCTACTCTCTTCCTGAATTTATTTTTCTCTTTAGCCCTTACTTACTGGCATCTGAGGTTCTATACACTTTCGTATTCAATTGCATATTGTCTGTCTCCCCGCTCTCTGGAGTGCGGGCTTGGGAGGGCAGGGGTTTCTGTTTGGTTCATTGCTGAACACCCAGTGCTTAGAATCATGCCTTCTACATGGTAGCTTCTGTACAGGTCTGTTCAAAACATAAAAAAACAACCCCAAGAAGTAGGTACTATTATTATTACCCCCCACTTCAGAGGGAGGAACCCAGGCACGGAGAGACGGAATCACTTACCCAAGGTCACATAGCTCGTAAGTAGCAGGGCCATGTTTTGAACCCAGCAGGCTGGCCCTACAACCTGCATTCTTACTCACCTCCAATCATAGTGTGCTGGGAGCAAAGTACGGGTGAGCTCCTTGGGCCCCCATCCCAGGACCCTAGGAAGGAGGAAATTGTTCCTTTACCACATACTTTCTGATCACCTAATTTAGATCAGGACCTGTGCTGGACCCTGGTCCCAGTATCAACCAAGGTGGTCCCCAGGCCCTGTCTGTGTAAAGCTTACAAAGTCTACCTCCATTTCACATTGGATCCAGAAGAGGTTTCTAGAGATGCAGAGACTGACCCAAGTTTACAAGGCAAGTGGTCAAGCCATGGCTGGAACTGAGGTTTGCCTCCAAGGCCCGTGAGGGCTCCTACATACGGTTGTGCCCCACAGGCTTAATCACTGGCACCATTATTATTTCTTTTTACTAAGATATAATTCATATACCATAAAATCCACCAGTTTAAAGTATACAATTCAGTGGATTTTAGTATAGTCACAAGGTTGTGCAACCATCGCCACTAATTCCAGAACATTTCATCACCCCCCAAAAGAAACCCTGCATCCATCAGCAGCAGTCACTCCCCATTCCTCTAATCTTTCTGTCTCTGTGGATTTGCATATTCTGGACATTCCCTATCAACGGAGTCGTAGAATGTATGGCCTTTCGTGCCTGGCCCCTTTCACTTAGCATAATGTTTTCAGGGTTGTTGGAACCATGTTGTTGGATGAATCAGTACTTCATTCCCTCATACGTCCAAATAATATTCCACTGTATGGACGTACCACATTTTGTTTGGCCACTCATCAGCTGACAGACATTTGGATCGCTTCCACTTCGGGCCATTGTGACTAGTGCTGCTGTGAACATTCCTGAGCACATTTTTTGTGCAAATATACACTTCCAATTCGCTTGAAAGCTCAATCCTCTAGGAGTGGAATCACTGGGTTATACAGTAACTCCCTGTTTAACTTTGTGAGGAACTGCCAGATGGTTTTCCAAAGCTGCTGCACCTTTTTACATTCACACATTATACGTTCTGAATACATAATAAATTTGCGTGATTAAAAATCACAATGATTCAAAAATGAATACGGGCATACCTCACTTCCACCCAAATTCCCATCTCATTTGGGAGGCTCCTCGCCCTCCACGGGTAACCACTTTTGTTAGTTTGTTACACATTTCCTAAGGTCCTTTATGCATAAACAGGCAAACACAAAGGTTTTGTGTGTCAGTGCACGAAAGGTATCATGCCTGCACACCGCTCCCTGTTTTTCCACTCAACTGCTTATTTTAAAGGAAGAACAGTCTAGTGATAATAGATCCAGGCCCCGAAGCATCAGACAGCCTGGGTTGAAATCCCAGCCCAGCCACTTCTAGCTGTGTGACCTGGGGGCAAGCTTCAGTCTTCCCCTCTGTAAAATGGAAATAACCAGAACGTCTACCTCATGGAGCTGACCTGAGAGTCAGAAGAGTGAATGTATGTGTGTCAGGCAGGACCCCAGAGGAAACGGAATTCCAAGCAAAGGGCTTTAACTACAAAGAAACGTAGTAAAATGCACTCTCTTTATAGAGAATAGGAATATTGAGGGAGCCTGGAACCTACAACAGCATGAGGCTCTTAGGGCCCTTGTGCCGTAGCTGAGGAAGAGGGGCCACCCTAGAGGAGATGTGGCCACCCACAGAGCAGACAGGGTGAGCCAGGGAGGGGGCTGAGGGGTGAACTACCCCAAGCTCTCTCTCCTCCCACCTTCCGATCTCCTGCCCATTACACCATGGGTGATACAGGCCATAAACGTCAGTTTCCTGGGTAGGGGGCAGAGGAGGTCAGAGGACAGATCTGGCAGTCTGTCCAACTCAACTAGCCTAGTACATGAAGTCCTTAGGGTAGCGCTTGGCCTGCAGCAAGCTGGGAAAGCACTTGCCAGTCCTCTTACCTTTCCATATCAGTGCCCAAGAGGGTCCTCATCCCTTCTCACGGCTGCCCGGCCCTCCACTCTCCATTGTGTGCCACCATTCGTTTCCGCCAGTCTCCACTTACAGACAGTTGGGTTATTGCTACTCGTGTTCTGTAGATAATGCTGCAGTGAATGACCTTAGGTAAATTTCATCTTGTGCACGTGATGTGGCCCTTTGCTGTGAGACTGCCATTGTGCCAGGGGCTTTGACACCCTCATCTTACTCCATCCTCAGCAGCGCTGTTAGGTGAACTTGAATTGTTACAGGAGAGGAAAAAGGCTCAGAGAAGGGCTAACCCTTGCGCCTGGTGCAGGTGGAATGGAGGGACTTTCTGACTCCAGAGTACTTGCCCTTAGGCACCCCACCTCCCAAGGACAGGAGCCCTTAGTCCCTGGGGACTGACCCTTAATCAGCGGGTGCCATAAGCTGAAAAGATCATCTCCCTTCAGCTATAGCCGCTGTCTGGAGCTGATGCTGACCCATGTGTCCCACCGTGGCCCCATGTGCCACCTCATGGTGGCTTCCCACAATGAGGAATCTGTTCGCCAGGCAACCAAGCGGTATGTAGAAGAATGGAAATAGGTACCCACAAGAAGGCCCCCTTCCTTCCTCTCCCTTGCTCACATGCCAGGGTGGGCAGAGGGGTGGGTGGTGGATGTGGAATAGGGGGAGGAACGGTGAGGGGCCAGTAGGTCCCCAGGGGTTCTAGGGAGGCTGTTCAGACTAAACAAGACATTGCTCCTTATTTGCTGGGGCATAGAGAGGTCTGAGGGTCCCAGGGAAGGAGGTGAGACTCACTGGAGAGCTTTCCAGGGGCTTGAGAGCAGTGGTTATCTATCACTGGGTTTGGAAGTACTTCAAAATTCTAGTAACTGAAACAGCCATATGACTGCATAATGGCTGCTTTCAGCTCTGAACCCAGCCACTGTCTGACTTGACGATGTGGCCTTGTTTGTAGCATGTGGGAGCTGGGCATTCCTTTGGATGGGCCCGTCTGTTTTGGACAACTTCTTGGGATGTGTGACCACGTCTCCTTAGCATTAGGTATGTGAATGGGCCCTTCTCCCCATACCCGACCACCATGCCCCACCCAGTCCTAGGCCTCATTCCCTCCCAACCACATCCCTTCTCGCATTCCCAACCAATGCCTGGCCAGCCTCCCATCCAGACCCTTCCGGATACATCTGTTGTTCCCATTATCTGAAGGCCTTGCCTGCCTCTCTCTGAGTCTGCTGTCTGTTGGTTTTGTTGGTGCTTGATCATGGTGTCTTATTTCCTGTGTGCTTTGTTATCTTTCCTGTGTTGTTCCCCTGGGTCTGAGACCAGAAGATTTATGTTTTCTTCTGCAGGCACTAAGGGGTACAAAACCACTTTACCCTAAATTCAGAGCTTGAGGTTTCTTGAGGCATCTCAGTGATGCAACTTTTAGCTACGAATATGTGAGAGGGCTGATCCAAGGCCTCAGTCTCTCAGAGATGGGTTTCTGTTTTCTTCTGTGCTCCACTTACGGTCAAGGCCATCATTCCCTGTGAGTGGGGGAAGGTGGGAGGGTTGACTTCTGGTTAGCTCTTACACGGAGGGTGCAGCTTGATTTGGGGGAGTTCCCCATTACAACTCTCACCCTGGTCAGGCTCTGGGCCTCGATCTCTGCACCCCCTCAATTCTGCAAAGTCATCAAATAGCAGCTCACTTTTGCCTTCAGGGTGGAAGGACTTCCTGTGCATCCCTTCCCTTCGGGTGCTCACTTTCTCTTAATTTTGGATTAGTAAGCTCCTTACTCTTTTGGCAGTATTTTTATAACTTTAAGATTTTCTAAATGTTCACTGCAGGATTTCTAGTTTTCTAAGTGGGAGATTTTATCCAACTCACCTAGTCTGCCATGTTCTCCGAAATGAAAGTCTCTGTTCCAGATGGGGCCTCACCCCAAACAGGTGTTCATACCCTGCCAACACTCTCCCCACAGGGCAGGCCGGCTATGCTGTGTATAAGTCCATCCCTTATGGTTCCCTGGAGGAGGTGATCCCCTACCTGATCCGGAGGGCCCAGGAGAACCGGAGTGTGCTGCATGGTGCCCGCAGGGAACAGAAGCTGCTCAGCCAAGAACTTCGGAGGAGGCTGCTGGGGCGGGGCCTGAGGGTTCCCCATTAGCACCCCCAGGAGTCCTGTGGTTAATAAAGATCCTGAGAGCTATTGCCCAGGCCGCTGTCCTGCACTGAAGCCGCCTCCTTGGGGAAGGACTAATCTCAACCTCAGTCAGCCCATGCTAGGGAGACCTTTAGCTGACCCTGGAGCACAGCAAGGGCATTGATCAAAGACTTACGATGCCTCTCCCTAACCCCAAGGCAGCCTATCTTGCAATGGGCCTGGGATCAGTCAAGTAACTGATGTGGGTGCTTTCTTAACTCCAGTGGATGTCCAGATAAAGAGTAGACTTTGAGGTACTGCATCAAGAGGCCGGGAGGGGCAGAGGGAAGAGGCAAACCACTCATTCACTTGGTAAGCATTTACTGAGGCTCCTTCTGAGCTACACTCTGAGGTGAACAAGGCTGAGGACACAACAGTGCCGAAGACAACTCTGCAGGCCCTGCCTCACAGAGCTTAGTCAGTAGTGGTAGACAGATCCGTCTTCACGCAATGACAGCCTGGTGGATCAAGAGGGCTTCCCAGAGAATTCATAAGACTAACCAAGTGAATGCTGAGCAGAGCATTCAAAAGCAAGGGCATATGCATAGACAGAAAAGTGTGGAGCAGATGGGGGAGTGGGGAGACAGGGATGGAAGGGTAGGCAGGCCAGGTGATGCCATCTTTGATGCCAGACTTCAGGGCTTGGACTCCGTCCCAGGGGCGTCAGGATGCCCTGGGGAGTCGGGACAGTTTCAGGTAAGGGAGGGACAGAGTTAGGCCTGGCTTAATAAGATTTCCCTGGTGCCATGGAGAGGGTGTACCACAGTGGGGCGACAGGCTGGGAGCCGGAAGGAAGCTGGGGTAAGAAATCCCTGCAGGCAGCTGGAGCATGGCAGGGCTGTAACAAACTGAGGAGGGGGCTGGCTGATGGAAAGGACACTCAGGAGGCTGAGTGGATAGGCCCTCGGCAGACAGACTGGATGGGAGGGAGACATTGCAGGGAGAGGCCCAAGGCTCTGGCTTGAAGAGGGGGGACCCTGAGATGGGGACTGGGGAAGAAATGCAGTTTGGGGAGATATTATGCCAAGCGTGGGACCCAGTGGATGTGAGGGTCCCAGGGGATTCCCAGGGGGAGGTGTCCAGGACACTGCGGGCCCCAGGTTTGGGGCAAAGAGATGAGGCTGGGGCAAGGAAAGGGAGGAAACAGCCCACGGGGTTGGTGAGAAGCGTGGGAAGAAGACAGCCAAGGACAGGGATGAGGAAAGGCCCACCACCTCCAGCAAGTCCTAGGGCAGGCGTAATCAGGGGGTAACGTAGGGCACAGCCCACAGCTCTGGGGTGGACATCGCTTTTTCTTTTCTCGCGTCACTTCAGGGCTGGAGGGGCGCCTCTCAGGGGTGGGGGCTACTGCGCAAGCGCAAATGTGGCGGGAGGGGGCACTGATGCGCATGCGCCGCTGCTTCCCGCTCGCCCGCCAGAGCTAGAGTGCCTGGGTCACGTGGCAGTCACGTAGTGCTTGCTGTGAGAGCCCAACGGTAGGTGCCAAGACCCCTGGGCTGGGCCCTAGGCCCCCAAACCTTCCTAGAGCTTACTGGGCCCTCAGTTCTTGGCCAGACCCGCCCCCAGGCCGCCCTCTCCCTCCTTCCCATCCTTGGTGGCCCGCAGACCCTACCCTTTGTCAGACTCTGGCTCCCAGCCCACAGGCACAGGCCTCAGATCCCCTTCTTCCTCAGTCCCTTCCCCCAGCGCGGAGATCCCAACCCAGCACCCAGAGGTTTCCCTGAACCTCAGTCCACATCCCCGGACCTCAGACCTTCTCCCAGCCCGCAGACCCTGCCCTCAGACTGTCTTCCTCCCATCGATCCCCTTGCATAGCCTAGAGACCCTGCCCCTTCTCAGGTCCCAACCCTCAGGCCCCTCTTCCTCCAGACCCTTTTCCTAACCCCCTAGATTCCTTTCCTACGCTCAGATCCTATCCCTGGAGGTCCTTACACCTCCCTGAGATGGAGTGCCCAGCCCTCAGACTCCCTTAGACCCCAGACCTGCTGGTTGTAGCTCCCAGAGCCCACCCCTTTGCTCCTTCAAACGCCTAACAACAAATCAGACCCCTCCTGACTCCCCTGCCTTTCTCACACTGCCCTCCAGGACTCCCAGCCGGCTCTGTTTTTATTGCCCCCAGAGGTCCTGTCTTCACTTTCTCCTGCCCTCATGAGACCCCCTAGGTGATCCCCACCCAGGAGCTGACTGAGTCCGGAGCCCACAGATGCCCTCCCCGCGCTCTCGATTCCCCGTGGAGCTGGGCTCTGTTAGGGATCCAGAGGCCCAGGTGGGACAACTGCATCGCCTGGCTGTAGCTGGGGGCCCAGGCTGGGGCCTCACGCGGCTCCTGCGCAGAGGTGAGGGTCTGGCTGCTGCAGTTGCCCGTGGGGCAAGATCAGGAGGCAGTACAGAAGGTGTGACTTTAGCTAGCCAGTCAACGGCTGTGTAGCGGGCACCTGTTGTCCATGATGGGGATTTAGGGGTGAAGCTAACTTTCTGGGTCATTTCAAATGGAATCTATGAAGAGAATTTAAGAGAATGGTGAAGATGAGGTAGATACACTGAAAAGGATGGCTTTTTGGATGGGGTGATACTTGTCCCACGTTATAAAAGTTGGTCATGCAAAAACCTGGGGAAGGGCACTTCAGAAGGGTGGAATAGCCATTGCAAAGGCCTTGAAGTCCAAACAGACTGGGTATGTGTAAGTAGCCTTGGAGCGAGGGGGCTCCGAGAGAGGGCTGAAGCTAAGAGTCTGCGGGTGCAGACAGGAAAGGGCCTCAAAAGTAGTGTGTGAATTTTGTTAGATTTTGTTCTGTGTGTGATGGGAAAACATTGGAGTTGTAAGCAGGAAATGAAGGCCTAATTTACAATTTCCATTTTTTCATTGATTTTTGTAAGTTGATTGTGTATCTGGCTACTACTTTCTGAGCTTAAGTAATCGTCGTAATTTTTGGTTCTTTTACATTTTTTGTTACCTGAGGATGGTGACAGTTTGGCCCAGCCCTTTAAACTCGAATTCTTTTTTTTTCTCATGTGAGGTGTTGGCCAGAACCCCTGAACTTTGTTGTGGGTGGATAGCTCTTTCCTTCTTGATATTAAAGGGAATTAACCTGTATTTCTGCATTAAGTGTCGTGCTTACTCTTGGGTTTTGGTTTATAATTTTTATGAAGTGAGGAAGTTCCCATCTATTCTTCGTTTTTGAGATATTCCCCCCACCCCCAGTCATAAGTAGGCATTGAATTTTATCAGGTGCTTTTTCTGTATCTACTGAGTCAAATGTGATTTTTGTTCTTTAATCCATGAATGTCTTTTCCTACGTTGATTTTGTTATGTTGAATCATCCTTGATTTTTGGGAATAAATCTATTGGGTAATCCCTTTTACTTTATTTAGGGGGGTTGCATATATGATCATAAATGGAATTGAAATACACTTTCATTTTTGGTTCTGGAAGTTCATCTGGTTTGGGAATTAAGGTCTTACTAGCTTCATAAAGGGAGCCTTGCCCTCTTTTTCTCTTTTTTTGTTTTTGGATCATCGTGTATAAGATTACCTATACATGGAATGAAATGATTACCACTGTAATGATTATATCATGCAATGAGGTGTGTTTTAAGAAGATCCTTCTGCAGGGCAAGACAAATGCAGAAACCCAGTTAGGATGCCACTGTGGATGCAGTGAATGTGGTATTCGGATGTTCCTAAAGGACCACATTTGGAGGGATTTTGTGACAGAGACCAGGCTGGTTTGGACCAAGTGCATGATTGATTTTAGTCATATCTGCCAAGGACATAGGAGTGCAGGGACAAAGACACCACGCATTTTCCCTCAGTAGGGCTAGGGGCTAGGGCCTAGAGGAAGAAGGGTGAGTCCAGGGTAGCTGGGAGCAGTGGGCGAATGGGCTTCATGTGCGGTTAGTTACCTGTCCGCATGCAGCAGCCACAGCAAGGACGATGGGTGGGGAGAGGAGGCGTTAGCAGGGGGATCTGAGCAGGATGATGGGGGGGAAGGGCTTGGCATAGGCGTGGAGGCGCAGAGGAGGCTGCTACTTGGATTCAGCTCTTAGAAGCAATATTCAAAAATAAACTTGAGAGATTTCCTGATAAGATCCAAAGAGTTTGCTTTTCTTGAAGAACTGGATGCTGGCCACATGGGATGTGTATACATACACTGAATTAAAGCTGGGTAGAGGCTGCCTGCCGTGGACAGTGCTTACTCCTGTGAGCCGGAGTCCCTGAGAAGTCCACCTCCCCCTGGTCCCTGGGTACTTTTGTGTGACTTTACCACTTCTGGGACGGCAGATGGGTGTCAGCGTGGCAGGTAGACATCACCCCTTGTTGCAGCTCTGTGCACTTACTAGTGGTGAGTACTGTGTCGAGGCGAACTCTGAGGCAGAGTCCCCAGTGGCTGGAGGGTGGGGGGTTCCAGGACGTACAGATAGAACCTGGAGTCAAGGGTCACCCAGTCAAGGAGGGACTGCGGGGACTGGAAATTGGCAAAGGTGTTGCCTAGCAGCCCTCAGGATCTCTGCCTCTGGAGTAGAGGGCAGGCACAGTCCTGAGCCTCGCTGTCCCCCAGTTGTCCAGGTCGATGGTGAGAACTCTGCTGGGCAGACGGGGCTCTTCCTTTCGGCGCTGCTGGGCCACAGCTCTGCCGTGCAGCTCCTGCTGACCTTCGGCGCCAACCCTAACCAGTGAGTGGACGGATGGCGGTGCCCCCACGCTCCCAGGTCTCTGAGTCACAGTCCCAGAGGTCCTGGGAGCCAGGGCTTTCTTCCGAAGACACCTGTCTCCCTCAGGACACCCTCCTATCCCCAGTGACCTCCCCCTTGTTCTCTGAATTAACCCCTTCTTGTCCTCCAGTGACTGTTCCCCTTCTCCTGGTATCTCCCATGCTCACGGTGATACTCTCACCTCTCAAAGACCCCACCGTGTCCCCCAAGTGACCCCTCCTGTTCTGATATCCACCTGCCACGTTCCTTTCATCCCTCGGTGATCCCATCCTGCCACCTCTTGTCCCTGTTACACCCTTTTCCTAATCCATTTCTGTCCTCATTGTTCTGCTGCAGCCGCTGCCTCGATGGAAGCACGCCTGTGCACGCAGGTGCCTTCTCGGGCCGCCGCCCGGTGGTGCTGCACCTGTTGCGGGCAGGGGGTGACCTGCGTCTACGTGACCAGCAGGGTCGCACGCCTCGGGACTGGGCAGAGCAGGGTGGTGCCAGGCAGAGCCGGGAGGTGAGCGGCGGCCCAGGTAGGGTGGGGGCGTGTCGAGCCAGCACCCTGATCTGCTTCGGCGCACCCCGCCCCCATCCAGGTGCTGGAGCTGCTAGAGCTATGCCGAGCCCACGTAGCAGCACTGGTGCATGGCGGTGCGTTGGCAGCCAGTGCGTCCCTGGGCCAGCTGCAGGCCGGCTCTGTACACCACCTGTGTGGCTCCCTGTGGTTGCCGCGGCTGCTGCGTGCGGACGGGTAACTATCCACGCGTGAAACCCACTCGCCCGCCGCTCCCAGCTACCCTGGACTCACCGCTGTACTTCCCTTTGCCCCAGGGCACCGAGGCAGGAGCAGACCAGAAGACCCCCCCAGATCCCAGCCTTGGGGTTTGGCCAGGTAAGCGGGAGAGGTTGGGGGAGCAGGGGCCACCCCTGTCCGTTTCTTGCCTCATAGTTTCACTCCCCATCCCCAGCTGAGCAGCCTGTGGCCACTGGGGCTGCTGACGGGCATACCCCTCGCGGACCCCAAGGAGCTGCTGCCAGCCCAGGGCGAGCCCGACCGCACCTACGAGAGCAGCTCCCGCACCCTCATGGCCAAGTGAGAGCTAGCCCCCCCACGCCCCTGCCTAACTGTCCGGCAGAGCTCTGGGAGGTGTCCAGCTCTCCTAACCTCACGAGGAAAGCCCCCTTGTCTCCGACCTGCACTCTTACCACCTCCTCATTCTCTAGCCTCCTGTGGAGGGGCCACCCTGTGACAGCTCGGCAGCTGAAGGTACCGGGAACTCAGCCTGATGTGCTGTTGGCCGACCTTCAACACTGCAGGTACCCCCACCCCCACCCCCAGCCTTGCCCTCAGGCTAGCCCCGTCCCACAGACCAGTCTCCTGCCTGCCTGTCCTACTCAAGTGTTTCACAAACAGAAGGCCAGGAACGTGACAGCCGCCACCGTTATAGTCTTCACCTCCAGGCCAGCGCTGGGCACGGACCCCTCTTACCGGAGTGACCACCCCTCCCCCTGACCGTAAAGTGGCTCCCCGTTCCGCGTGCAGTGTGTTACAGGCCGGTGGTAGGGAGGGTACCACAGGTGGGGTGTGAAGTGGGTGCCGGCCCTGCGAGCCAGGTCTCAGTGTCTCCTCTGTCTGGTGGCTGGTGCAGATCGTCGACCCCTCGCACGCGGTGAGCTGTGCCCAGGGGCAGCCCCCACCGTGCAGGTTGGGGCCTCCTTGTGAGTGGCCTGATCTCCTCCCACCCAGCACCCTGCACCACCCCAACATGTTGCTGCTGATGGCACTGAGCCCCTCGGCGGACCTGTCAGGACTGTGCCTCCTCTTCGAACCCGTGTGGCTGGGCTCCCTGCACGTGGTGCTGCACCCACGGGGACCGAGTCAGGGAGGGCCCCGCACTGTGCCAGGCCTGCCGCCCGGCCACCTGCTGCTGCAGGTGCTGGAGGCCCTGCTGTTCCTGCAGGCCCGCTGGCGTGCTCATGGCGGCCTTAGCTCTCATGCCGTGCAGCTGGTACGGCCAGGCCTGGCCAAGGTGGGCAGCCTGGAGCACGGGCGCCCGCTGCACCGATGCTGGCCGCCGCCCAGGTGAGTGCCTGCCTCACCTGCCCGCCCCTGTGTCCCTGTCCGGTGGCCACTGGCTCACCAGGCCCCTTGGCCTCCGCAGGCCACAGCAGGGCTACCCCCGGGGAGGCCCAGGCCCAGGGCTACCCCCGCCTCCTGAACTGTACCCATGGCTGCCACTTGAGCTCATCTGCGGTGACGTGCCTGCCGCCACCTCAGATCTCTACAGCTTCTGCATCCTGGCCCAGGAGGTCTTCACCGGTCAGTGAGTGATCCTACACCCCGCCCCACGGAGGTACCTGTACTGTTTCGGTCCCCCAGTCATGCTTCCTCACAGGAGAGCTGCCCTGGGCTGGGAGAAAGGGGCCTGAGGTGAAGGCTAAATTGGAGGCAGGTGAGAGCCCGGCCCTGGATCCCCTGGTACCAGCCCCCTACCAGGCCCTGGTTCAGGCTGGGCTGGGCCTAGGGCCCGCTGACCGCTGGGGCAGCCTGCAGAGTACTCGATACCTGCTGCGGGAGGCCATGGCCCAGGTACAGGGCAGGTTGGCAGGGTGGGTGGTAGCCTTGGAGCCTTAGGCAGGACCCACGTCCCGAATACTCAGCCTCCTTCCCCAGGACTCCACTCCTGAGGTGAGCTCCCGGAAGCATTGGCCCACACGGTACCTTTCATCCCAGGGTTCCCTACCAGGTGAGAGGGCAGGGAGTGGGTGGGAGCAGGTGGTGAGCTCAGCTCTGCTCTCCCCATTCCAACCAGCTGGTCTGTCCCCCCAGAGACACTGTACTGTGAGGTGGCTCCCAGAGCCAAGACTATACCCAGGCCTGTGCCCCCTGTGATGCCCCTAGGCCCCTCCCCATGCCAGGTAGGAGCGAGAGCAGGGACATGGAAGACCAAGGGAGCTGTGGGGCACCTGGGCAGGCCCTGCCAGCTCTCTGCCATGGCTCTTTGCAGGCCCCGGAGACTCCTGAGACCCCAGGCCACAGCAGAGTCCAGAGGGGCACAGCCTGGGACTCAGGCAGCAGCTTGACTCTAGGCAGCCTGAGCCCCAGCCCCAGCTTCTACCCAGGCTTCAGCCCCGCAGCCAAGGTCAGCCTGCACCGCTGCCTGGAGCCCAGCTCAACAGTATGGATACCCGCAGGGCCCTGTGCAACCATTCATTTGTTAATCTTTCACCCCTCACCCCAGGTGTCACCAACCCCAATATCCCTGGCTGCCTCCCCTTTGACCAGGGACTCACAGGACACCCCAACTTTCCTGTCACTCACCTGTGCCCCCCTGACCAACACTATTTCACCCAGGGCCCTGTCCTGTGCTCTAGCCATCAGGACTCAGCCTCCCTTCTGGGGACCCAGGGCTCTTTGAAGGAGTTTGAGAGGAAGTGCTCAGTCACGATTCAAGCCCTGCAGGGACTGTGGCGTCACACACACAGGGCTGCCCTGCGGGGCCCCTCTACCGTGTGAGCCTAGCCCCTGCCTGCTGACCCACAAGGAGGCCTCCCACACCCTGGAGGCTGCTGGCAGGGAAGGCCATGAGGGCAGGTGAAGCAGAGGACCCTGAGCCTATCCCCTGCCCCATGCCACCTTCCCGGGCACCCTCCATGGCCACTGGGTGGCAGCTCCAGCCTTTTTCCCCTGCAGGTGCCCAGTCCCGAGCTGATCAAAGGAGATCTCTTCTCCAGCCTGCAGAAGTGAGAAATGGGCCCTGCTGGGGGACCCTGGACCCCTTCCTCATCCCCGGGGTAACCTTGGCTCCACCCCTATCCCACTACTCCCCAGGATGGACCTGCTGGAGGAGGTCATAGCAGAGCTGCAAGGTGGATGCCAACTCGGAGACAAGCCCAGCCTCGACCCCACTCCTGACACACATTCTTAGGGTGCCCATGACTGCCTCCCTGAAGATATCACTGCTCAGAGCCTCCCAGGAGTGACTCCCCATTCAGCACTTGCTGAAATGATAAAGTGATAAAGCAGCCTATCTGTCTCTGCCTCTTTGTTCACTGCATCTGGCTCCAGCATGACACTAGCAGCCATGTTTTCACCATTTTTATTAATTTTATCAGATGGTTTAGTGGGGGTGTGTGGGGGGAGATGGGCAGGAGCTGTTCCCCAACCCCCTGTGCACAGGGCAGGACAAGCTGGGGGCTCCTGAAGGGAGAGGGAAGACAGGCTGTTAGCCTAGCCCTCAGATTTGTGCGAGAGCCCCCAGGATGGGAGGACGGTGGGGGGATGGGTGTGCCCTTCGGCCCAGGGTAGGAAAGCTATAACAGGTTAGGGACCCACATCAGAAACAAGTTACAAAGTTAGAAACCAAGGGTAGGGGTCAGGAGCTCAAGAAAATACAAAACAAGGGATTGGATTGGGCCAAGATCAGTGAGGGGGAAGGGAAAGGAAGAAGGTTTCCCCCAGCTGTGGCTCAGCAGTAGCTTCGGGTCTGACCCTCAGAATGGAGGGACCAGCTGGGAGTGGGGTAGGGGGGTGGGGGACCAGCCCCCTCCCTTCCTTGCCCCCCATTCCTGTACAAGGATCCTCGGTGGTGTTCACCCCCCCTCCCGTAGGCTGGTGGGGCTGCCCTATACAGCAGAAGAGGCTCTGGAGGGCCCCAGGGCCCAGGCACCCTGTGAGGGGTGTGGGGGCCCCAGGGAGCCCGCTGTTTCTGGGGGAGGCGGGGGGCTGGGGGGCCAGGATCTGAACGGCTACGGGGGTGGGCAGGAGGGGAGGAGGAGCTGGAAGAGGCGGGTGAGGGACCCCTGGGCCCCAGAGCTAGGTTGACATAGAGGGGCTCAGGCCGGGTAGGGCGCCGGGCAGGATGCTGGGAGGCTGAGTAGCCAAGGTGGTCATGGGGAAAGCAGGAGGGGGGTGGTGGGTAGCTGAGCAGGAAGTCGGGGGACCTGTGGAGTGGTGGTGACTGGCCAAGTAGGCCGTATGAGGCATTGAGCCTATCTGGGGGCATAGAACGAAAGGGACTCCAGGACCGAGTGGGGCCAGAGTAGGGGGATCCCTCACCTGTCTCGATTTCATAGTACAGGTTCTCTCCCCTATCAAGTGGTGCAGGGGGACCTAGGGGGCTCCTCCAGACCGGGGCTGGGGAGCTGGGCTGGTAGGATGGGGAACCCAGGGAGTACAAGCCTGGTTTAGGGACCCCAAGGAAGGGTGGCAGGCACTCCCGGGGGGCCGAAGAGAAGAAGCCAGGAGTAGGAACCTGTGTGGGGACAGAATACAGGAACTGAGCTGCTGTCTCTGGCTCATCTCCACGCCCCCTGCATCCCCCACTTGTCCTGAGCTGGGCACTGACCTGGGAAGGGCCTCGGAGTCCCCTCCTTGAGGTCCCTGGGGGACGCTGGCTCCTCACCAGGCTCCCGTCACTTTGTTGCCTCGGTAGGGAAGGTGGGGGTCCAGGAACCCAGGCACCCGGGTGGGCTAGGGAGTTGGGGGCTGGCCCAACCCCTGAGGTCCCTGGGGGCTCACCGCCCACCTCCAGTGACAGTGAGCGGTGGAAAGGGGAGTGGGGAGCAGAAGGGGTGCTCCCATGCTCCTGTTGGCTCTGTCTCTGGGCCACCTGCTGAGCCCGCTCAGCCAGGGCCAGGGCCATGAGGCGTGCTGGGTTCTTGGGGGGTGGGGGCGGGGCTCCCCCAGGGCGCAGGAGGGACAGGGGTGGGGGCAGCAGCGGAGAATCCGTACCAGGACCTACACAGAGAGGAATGGGAAGAGGAGTCAGGCAGGTCTTGGGTGCAGCTTCTGGGTCTATGAGGGTGTAGGGTAGGCTGAGCAGGACTCACCGTGCTGGCCTTGGGGCCCCCGGGGACCAGGCAGTGACAGCTTGCTGCAGATCTCCTGTTGGCAGGTGTCACTCAGCTGGGCCTCGGCTCCACGCAGCAGCAAGGGGATGAGATGGGGCCGCAGGCCTGGGTTGGGGCTGAGGGCTGGCGTTGGGGTGACTGAGGCAGGTGTTCCCCCAGCCCCCAGCAGCTCCAGGACAGCAGGTGGCACTGACACAGCTAGGGGCTCTGAGATGTCCAGGGCGGTGGGCGAGGCAGGGTTGGTGGTCCCACGGGGTGAGAGGGCCTGGGGGGTCACCCTCGGTGGGAAGGCAGAGGCAGGGGCTGGGGGTGCTGGGCTGGCAGGAGGTGCAGGGTCCCCTGGTGTGGGGCTGCTGCAGCGAAAGGTCAGGGGATCAAAGTCGAGCCCCCGGAGCCCCTCCAGGCAGCGGGGTGGGCTGAAGTCCAGCTCGTCACCATCATCTAGCCAGGCTGAGGTTCGGTGTGAAGGGGAGCCAGAGAGTGCCCCCAGCCCAGCTGCTGAGGATCCAGATGACGAGGACTCAGAAGAGGAGGAGGATTCAGAGGAGGAGGAGGAGGAGGACAGGCTCTCGCAGGAGCCAGCAGGTGCTGGGCCCACAGGGAAAGCATCGCTGCTGGAGTGGGGTCGCCGTAGCCTGTGCAGCCTCTGGAGGCCTGGAAGAGGGGACAGTTTGTTGTCAAGGGCCAGAACTTTACGTACCCATACATCAGTGAGAATAGGGCACACAGCCCAGTGGGTTGGTGGAGGAACGCGAAGAGGCACTTCCCTGGATAGGGTCACAATGGCTGCGAATCCAGGGAGAGCTGTTCAGACTCACAGTGATAAAGGAAATAAATGGCAAGGCCATGAGGAGAACCATTCCAGACCCAAAGGCAAGAACGAAGTCTGACAACCACATAGCTTGTGAGCATGAGACCAATGGGATCTCACAGGTAGCTGGTGGGAGTGCAGACTGGGGCAGCCATATTTGGAAAACAAGTGGGCCTTCTCATGCACAGTTGGACATGAACATACCCTACAGCATGCACCTCCATCCACTCCTGGGTACGTGCAGCGCTCTCACCAGAGTGTGGGGCATGGCAGAGATTGCTCACCAGAGCCCCTCAACCCATCGGGAGTGGGATGGACATGCAGCTCTGGATGGGACATCCACACACGGCTACCAGAGAGCAGCTGAGAGGAACGAGCCTGGGCTACACTTGGCCACATGGGTGGCAGTGAGTAAAAAGTGAAGTTCCTCATCCAACACCATACCCCCTTTCTTAGGATACCTTTAAAGATCCAAAGCCACTAGGACTGTGCTGTATGTTATTTGTGCAGACACCTACAGGTGAGGAGACCTTAGAGCAAGGGGATGCTGACCATCAAGTCTTGAGGGCGCCTCTGGTGGGGAGGCAGCAGATGCAAGGGGAGAAGCTTGCAGGTTAGGTCGTGGGGCTCTTTTAGTTCTGGCCAGTGGGTTCGTGGGTGTTCATTTTATTATCTAGATTTTTTTTTCAACAGGAATGCATAGAAGACTGTTTGAAAGGACCCTGCCTGAACCAATGATCACAGTACATCATGAACCAAGGGTGATGCTTTATCCAACTCATTGTACCTAATGTCCAGATTAAGGAAAAAAAAACCCAACCCACCAAATTTGAAGCACATTTAGAGGCCACCTCAGGGCCCCCAGCCCTCCCAGTTCCACCTGGGCACAGGCATGAGCCACCCTGTGCTCACCAGCTCCGCTGGCCTGTGATGACAGAGACTCCTCGCTTTTGGCAGATCTCAGCGTGACGGTGTCAGGTCGGCCACCTGCTAGGAGAGGTACAATGGTCACAGGGCACTTCAGAGTGCCTCCCCCTACCACCACCGCCCACTGCCGGCCTCTGACCTGAAGGCTGCGGTGGGGCACGGGTGCCCCCCAGCCAGGGTAGAGGTTTCTTTCGGGGGATGCTGGGGCCCCGGCCCAGGGCAAAGAAGGTCTTCCAGCTGCTCCCCCCTGGCTTTCGCTGTTTCTCGCCTCTCTCCCTTTTCCTCCTGGGGTTTGCATGAGACACAGGAGGCAGTTTGAGGATCTGGGGCCTCCAGGCTGATCCTATGCTCCCCTAGCATTCCACTCACCTCTCCACAGGTGAAGCTGGGGCCTTGGGAGTTATGGGCTCCGTGGGTGTCCCCAGACGGCCCTGGGTGCGAGCCTGGGCTTCCTCCAGCGTCAGCAGGCGAGTGGAGGGGCCGCTGCCCGCAAGTGACTTGGGCCTGGGGAGGAGGCAGCGGCCTAGGGAATTGGGAAAGGGGGCAGCTGTCAGCTCAGGGTGCCATTCAAGGCCACGGGCAAAGCCAAGCGCTACAGCCCAAGCCCCGGCCCCGCAGCGTGCCCACCCGGGCTGGCAAGGCAAGGGGCCAGGGCGGATCAGGCGGGAATGGGTGGGCAGCAGGCAGGTGAGGAGGAGGAGTGAGGCAGAACGAGCTGATGAGGAGGCAGCTCCCGGCAGCCAGCGAGGGCAGCGGCTCTGGCTTCAGTTACCTCGGGCCAGTGGGCCCTCCGACGTGCTGAATCCTGATTGGGCTGGGGTCCCGGGTTGGGCGGGGAGTCTGGGTGGGGCCAGGGCGGGGTCAAGTCTGGGGACCTCCCACCTCCTCCCAGATGGACCCATGGCCCCAAGAGCCCCCAGGAGCTACAAGGGGTGAAGGAAGAACGATGTCCGGGCCAAGAAGTGGGGATCCTGAGCGTAGGAGCTGAAATGAGAAGGGGGGGGAGGGGAGGGAGAGGCCGGGGCGGGGTCCTCAAGGAGCCAGGAGGGAGGTCCACCTTCAGTGGGGTAGGGATAGGGCTGGGAGCCCACCTGCCCTCCCACTGCAGCCCTAACAATGAGGGGGCAGTAGCCAGGACATGAGCGGGTGAGATGGGCGTACCTGCAGGGTCGAGGCCAGCAGAGGAGAAGGTGTCGCTAAACAGGACATCCACGTGGGTGAGCAGGAATTCCACCACCACAGACTGCACCCGAACCTCCCTGAAGGCTGCGGCCCCACCCAGCCCCACTGACTCCAGTTCCATGGACCTGGGTGGGAGGAGAGAGAGGGAGGCCAGGTGCTTTAAGCTCCAGCTGGTGGATTTTAGCTACCCAAAATGGGGAGCCAATGGAAGAAATGACTGTCATCTAACACCTCTGACCTTCCCCAAGTGATCACATCTAGCATTGGGTTCTCAACCTTCCCCCAAACCTCCTTCCTCCCTGTCCGCAGCTCAGTCAATGCTCAGGCCAAACACCTCCGGATGTTGTTCCTGATCCCCCTCTTTGCCTCACACTCACATCCAATCTCTCAGAAATCCTCCCTGCTCCACCCACAAAATCTCTCCAGAATCTAAACTCTTCCCCACTGTCCCCACCCCTGGCCTGGCCTCTACCCTTCCCACCCCAGACACCACAGCTCCTCCCTGCCTCCCTGCCCCCTCCCCCTCCATTCTGTGTTCTGCCCTCTGCAGTCTGCTCCCCTCTGCAGCCAGAGGGAGCCCCTCCACGCTGGGTCAAGGCCCTCTGGGCTCAGAGCCCTCCCCTGGCTGCACCCCTGTCCTGGTAAAGTCTGTCCTCACCATGACCCACAAATCATAGGTCATTCCTCTGTCTGGTCCCCTGGCATCTCTGACCTCACCATCTTCTCTCCCCCTCAACCCCTCCCTCCCTTGCTCACTGGGCTCCAGCCACACTGGCCTCCCCGCTGGTCCTCCAGCACACCAGGCACCTTCCCAGCCTCCAGACATTGGCACTTTTGGTCCCCTCGGTCTGGGTTTGTTCTTCCCCAGATATCCACATGTGTCCCTCCCTCACCTTCCAAAGTTCTTAAATGTTACCTTCTCCGTGGAGTCTTCCCCACCCACTTTATTTAAAATTGTAAGCTGCCTTCTCTTTTTGTTTCTTTGTCCTCATAGTTCTTGTATCCACCATCTGATGTACCACCTATTTTATTTGGGACAGAGCTTGCCTGTCTTGGTCACCATCAAATCTTCTGTGGCTCATGCTGCTACTGGCCACAGAAGCTTCTTACTGAAGCCTTCCCTGCCACTCTAAAAATCTCAAAATACCATGACCCTGTGCATCTCCCTTCCCTGCTTTGTAATCTTTCTCCTTGGTACTCATCACTATCAGACCATAGTCTCTATTTTTCTTGTTGATGCTTCATTGTTCATCTCCCCCATGAAAATGTGGACTTAGGAGCACAGGATTTTGCTCACTACTGTGTCCCAGTGCTGAGGAAAGGAACTGGCACACAGAAGGTACTCAAGAAATATGTGTTGAATGAAATGAATAAGAGAGCAAAAGTTGGGTTCTGGGTGTGGGGGGCATCTTGAGGCCCAGCTAGTGGAGAAGGCTGAGGGGGCAGGCTGGCGAGTTGCCAGCTTACCGTAGCAGATTGGGTGCCCAGACAATGGCCAGGTTGCGGGCATGCATGCTGGTGTTGGCGCTGTGTCTTGCCATGCGGGCCAAGTGCCTCAGCAGGTACTCCAGGGTCCTGGGGGTGAGAGTGGAGGAGGACACCTGAGACTCAACTCCCTTGGGACCCCACCACAGCCCTTCCTGCCCCTCCTGGTTTACCTGTAGTGTGGTGGGGGCAGCTGTTGGATGACGTCATGGACACGCACCAGGCGTTCCTCCTCCCCAGGCACTGACATGGCTTCCTGAGATTATGCACAAGCATGATGGGGGCTGGGCCAGATGCATCCCAGCACCCTCCAACCTTGCCAGCTCCCTTACTCACACTGAACTTCCCATAGAGCTGGTATGTGAGCAAGGGGTTCGGCAGCTCCCGGAAGTACAGCTTGCAAAGGGAGGACACACTGTGGATGTCCTGCAGAAAGGCGGGGCCAGACAGTTCAGGGATCCTCTCACTGTCAAACTCATGCCTGAGGCCACCAGGTCAAAGAGGAGAAAGATTCAGGTCAGAGCCGAACCACCTGGCCATGTTCTTCCCCCACTTCCCAAAGTGGCCACACATAGGTGCATGCACATGGATCCTGTGCTGGGCTCTTCAGAGGCAGAACCTTCCTGACCGCCTCCCCTCCCATCTCAGGTGGGAGATGCCCCTGCTGTGGGTACCCAAGGCTATCTGAATCCAGAGTGTGGCCATGCTCCCTCCACGAAGCTGTCATTCTCCTGGCTTCTGGAGGTCACTGAAAAACGTGGCCCAAATCCCAATAGCCCCTGCTCACCACTCTCTGGTGATGTCCCACTGCTCTTGGGTAAACATCCTATCATGTGACCTCATGCCTGTCTCTCAGAGTCTCAGGCTCCACACTGACACCTCATGCCTCCTGTCAGCCCCAGTGCTCGTGGCTCACTGCTTCCCCTTAGACTCTTCCACATGCTGTCCCTCCTCAGCTCAGAACCCTCCTGTGGTTACCCCCTTATTCTGAGTAAAAGGCAAAATCCTAACAGTCATCAAAAAGGCCCTGTATGCTCTGCCCCCATTTCCTTCCGGGACATGACCTCCTGTCGCTTTCCCTTACATTAACTGTTCCCTCCATGGTGAATGTTCATCCCAGCACGTCCACACAGCTCACTCCCTCACCTCCACCAGAGCAAGCTCTCTCCCAGGCGGCCTTCTCTGCCCACCCTATATAAAACTGCAATACCCCTCCCCAACTTATTATGAGCCTCCCCACCCCATTCTATTTTTCTCCATAGTTCTTGTCACCTGCTAGTACACACTCTCATTTCCTTGTTTGTCTCTCCCTCTAGTATGTGAACCCCATGAGGGCAGGAATCTCTGGTTGTCTCTCATCCACCACTGTGTCCCCAGTGCCTCATGCTTGGCATGTGGCAGGTACTCAATGAAGGTTGATCTCTTTGCTTCCAATGCTTATTCTGCTCTTGCCTTTCAGGTCTCAGTGTGGGTATCACTTCCTCAAGGAAGCCCTCTTTGCCCCCAGCCCCAGTCCAACCCCACTCTAAGCCCTCCTAACCCCCCTGATAACTCTATGTCCCCAGCACATGGCACAGGGCCTGAAACAGAGATGATGCTCAGTAGGAGTTTGTGGAAGGAAGGGCTTAGTGGAGGGCCCTCACCGTAGCCTCTGGATGTTGGATGACACTCCTGAGAGCCGGTAGATTCCATCCACCACCCCATGGGCCTCAATAAACTCAGAGCAGCAGCGAAGCACCTGGGGCACTGGGGAAAAGCAGGGGCTCAGGTCTAGGCAGGTTGCAACCAGGGTGGGAGGAGAGGGCTGGGCAGGGAGACATAGGGCCTGTCCTCACCATCCTGGCCTGAATTGCTGAGATGCTCTCCAAGGTCACAGCCAAACACCCTCTGCCTCAGGATGCCCCGCTGCCGTAGCCGCTGCCGAGAAGGGCGGGAGCGCATGAATGTTCGGAGGAGGCCAGCCAGCTTCCCACGTGGCCGGGGCACAGCTGTGGGGGTAAAGGCAGGCCACACAGGGTCAGTGCAGCCACTGATCTTATGGTGGGGGGCAGGGGCCTGGCCCCTTGTTCCCATTACCTGAGGTCAGAGAGGAGACACCCTGGGGAGTTGGGACACCACACGGGGGACCATCGGCATCTGTGGGTGAACAGTAGGTGGAGAGAATGGATGGCAAGCAAAGGATGCAGGGAGGCCTCCACATTTTGCCCCTGGCACTTACCCCCCTTTAGTCCTGGGCCAGGCCGCTCTGTGAACAACTCCACACACTCACTGGGGAAGAAACCGACCTGAAGAGGGTTTGGGGTCAGCGAGTAGGCCACCCTAGCTGGCACGGTGCCCTGCCTCACTTGTCCACCCCAAGCCAGGCTCACCTGGAAGCCTCGCTTGCCCCTCCACCAGCTCCGATCCTCAGTGGGTGGCATGTCGATCACTGAGACAATGTCTCCCACCTGAGAGTGGGAAGGTAATTGGAGGGAGGGTCAGAAGGGACAGGGGAAGTGGGGAGCCCAGGTGGAGTCCGCTTCCCCACAGCCTCACCTCGAACGACAGCTCGTCTGGTGCCTGGGCTGTGTACCGTTTTATTACATGGGCAGCGGCCACCGCAGGGATGTTAAGGGAGGCTTCCTCACTGAGGAGCAGTCGCCGGCCATGGTTGTCCAGCTGAGATGGTGGGGGGAGAGGGATGTGCAGGGAGAGGCCAGAAGAAGATAATAAAGGCACAGGAGGTTCCTCCATGTCCAATGGAGCTCACTACCTGTCCCCTACCTAAAAGCCTCTGTCAGTCAGAGCTATCGGTCAAAGAGCTAAATTCTTGCCCCTACCCAACAAAGCCCCTCCTTCCTCTCATGTCCCAGGATACCCCTGCACCTTCATCCTCCATGACACTGCACATTTGGTATCTAAAAACCGACTGGTTTAAACCACTGTTGGCCAAGTGTTCTGTGAGTTACAGTAAAACCTATTTCTAACTGATATATCTTGAAATCCTCACATCCCCATAGTTCAATGCCTCTAACATACACACACACACACACACACACACACACACACTCATTCTCTCTCACAGGCATGTGCCCACACAGACACTGAAATATCAGTGCCTCCTCCACTCTGGCTCGTTTCTTTCCTGTGCCCACACACTCTCTCCGGCTGGTTCTCACTCCTCAGACATCCCTCACTCACTCCCCACCCCAAGTCCCCTTTCCCAGGCCTACCTCCATCCAGGTGAGCACAGGCCCACAGTTGAGGTTACTGTCCACCAGTCCTGACAGGGTCTCCAGGTATTGTAGCAGCAGTGGTACCAGCATCTGGGGGCAGGTTGTCAGGATGGGCTTTTGTGAGGGGAACTTGAGAGAGTCACTGCCCTCCTATACTGCCCTAGCTCACCTCTAGGCAGGGCTGAAACTCAGCCTGAATGCATGGGTGCTGCTCCACTGGTAAGCACTGAAATATTTTCATATCAGTTAGTAAATAGGCTATGCCAAGCTCCTGTGTGCCCCCATTGGTCTGGCCATGCCGACTCTCCCACCAAATCCCCTGGAACTCCCATGATCCTAAAGCTGAAAGGAGCCTCCAGAACCTTGCTGCAGTTTTATTCTGGGCCTCTCCATTCTGATTGGTTGGAACTTGGGCCATACCAGTGTTTAAATATTTAACTATCCTCCCTTGATGGTTTCACACAGTGCTTATGAGGACACACCATAGCTGAAGCTGAGACCATAAACAGTTTACCTGGGCAGCCCTGGCACCCTCTGGGGGTGGGGGAAGCTCTGGGAGGCAGGAGAACCTCCTGTCAAATATGCACCGGTGTAGGTGGGCATCCAGGGAACGGAAGTCATCGTAGCTGCGCAGAACTGGCCACGAACGGCCCTGAGGGAGCAGGAGGGACAGAAAGGGGCAGTAGTCCTATTACACTGAGCCAGTGTAGACCACGAAGACCAGTCTGTCAGGCTAGATGAGAGGAGGGGTGGCCTCACCTGGCAGGTCACCTGTACCCCAAACACCAGCTCATTCTCTCCAGAGAAGCTGGGGCCTTCACGCTCTGGAGACAGCAGGAGCTATAGTGGGAAGTAAAGGCTCAGGTAAGGGCCTCACTTTTGTCCCAGTCCTGACATTCCCAGGTTAGCACTATCTAGAAATGGATCTGTGTCCCCTGCCTGGGGCTCCCTAAGGGCAGGGCCTGCTGATGTCTCAGAGTACAGGGCCCTGGCACAGTGCGTACACCTAACAAAAAGTTAGGTGAATGAATAAAGAAACGAACAAATGAATGAACAGTTCTCCTCTTCCACCCTGCACCTCCTGCCAGCGACTGCTCAGCTATTCCTGAGATAGGCTTCAGGGGTAAAGTGGCTGATATTGCTTCAAGGTTGGGTAGGATCTCACCCTCCCACCTGGGTGCAAAGCCCCCATACCTGAATATGGCCAAAGTCAACATTCTCATAGTGGAAATGGGCACAGTCAGCCAGCCGAGGGAAGGGACCTCGAGGAGCCGAGAGCCTGGGGGACAGGTGACACATCACTAGTGGCTCCTGTGCTTGGCCCCCCTCCTAAGCTGAGCCTCACCCTCACCTCTCACCTTTTCCCAGGCTTCCCCTTCACACTAGGCCCCCCAGTGTGGGGCAGAGGCTGCACTGAGCCTTCCCCTGGGCCATCCAGGCTGTCAGTGCTGCGAGCCTGTAGAGCAGAAAGAAGAATCAGAGGCCTCCAGAGATGGGAGCAGAGAGACAACGGGAGCATTGTTATCTGTGAGCCTGGGCCCAGAGGCCCGAATTGCTTCACAGGCTGCCCTGAGCATGGAGCAGAAGGGTAGGTCAGGGGGAGGTGAAGGCAACTGAGGGTAGGCCTGTTTCTTTGTGGGTGGTCTGGGGTGGGGGGCTGGAAGAAAAGGGACTGAGGGTGAGGGAAGGAGAGCGCACGCTGGTACCATCTCTCCCTGTTTAAAGCCCTCCTTTAGCCCCTGCGGAGTATAGTCATCTCCCCTATGTGCCTGTCCACACCTTTCATTGATGTCTGGACAATCACAGCTCCCATCTTATCCATCTTCCTGCTTCTAACCTCTCCCCTCCTGCTCGCTTCTTCCTAGCAAGTGCTGGTATAATTTTCTTACCACACAGATCTACCTCTGTCTCTCCATAGATCATAGACCTTCAATGGCTCCCTGTTATCTTCAAGATAAACTCTGAATTCTCAGGTCTCTCTTTACCACTCCAGCCCAGCCTTCCCCCCAAATGGCCTCTACTCTCAGGGCTCACACTTTAGAGTCCAACAAAAGCACGACCTTCTCATTTCCTCCTAGGCCTTTGCAAAGATTGTTCTCTCTGCATGGGACACTCTTCCTAATTCTTTCAGTAGGTTCACTCCTCCTCATGCCTCAGGTCTCAACTCTCATTCTGTCCTCTTGACCCAGGCTGTGTCCAGAAGGACTCCTCTATCCCCATTCCAGCCCTGAGCACTCTGAGATGTCACTGGTGACAAGCCCATCTCCCCCATTGGACTGTGACTTCCCCAGGATCAGGGACTCCAGCACATAGCTGGGCACAGAATTAATGCTTCTCACAGGGAAGGTTGCCTGATTCCTCTGTGGGTCCCAGTGTCCAGTTACACAGCAGGAACCAAGTAAAACCTGACAAATAAATTAACCAGCTGCCAGATAGGGATTTTCCAGGCTGGGCTCTAGCCTCTCCTTCCTTCATATCCCTGAGACCCCAAGTTCATTCTTGGGTCTCACCCTCAGGTCTGTCCCCCTCCAGCTCAGAAAGCTCCTCAAAGCAGGATGAGATCTGAATCTCTTTGCACGTGGAACATGGGTCTGCCCGGAGGTATCAGGGAATGTCTGTTAAATGAGCGAATGAGAGAATGAATGGATGAATGAGCAGAAGCAGCATGGTGGGAGAGGGAGATGGTGGGGGAGGGAGGGTGAGGACAGGAAGATGGAGAAGGACCCAAGGATCTAGCAAGAGGTACACTGCTGGGTTGGGGTTGGGGTGAAGTAAGGAGAGGGGAGACGCTGGAGAGGATGAGGTAAAGGTTCAGGCTGATGGGGGGTAAGGGAGCGTAGATTGAGAGGAAACAGAACGGAATGAGATGGAAGAGAAAGAGAAGAAAAGGGTCAGGCGGAGGATGGAGCCGGGTGGGGGTGGGGCTCAAGAACGCGAAGGGGGCTGGTGGTAGGAGGGGGAGTGGGCTAGTCAGAAAAGGGTGGAGGTGGGGAGAGGAAGCTGAGGATGGCTCTGGGATGGGGACTGGCGAAGGACCCGGGAAGCTTCAGCAGGCCCCTGCGGGGGCCACTTCGTGGTGCGGGTCCTTCCCGGGACTAGCCCCTCCCCCCCAAGCCTGGGTCCTCGGCCACTGTCACCTCCATCCAGGACATGGAAGGGGATGAGCACTGAGGGGGCGGGGCTGGGGTAAGGGCTTGGGCCCAAGACCAGGCCGGGGGACGAGAGGGACCTCGACGAGGGGTGAGGGGCGGCGCAGGCCGCGGGCTCGGGCGGGGCCGGGGGCGGGGCGCGCGGGGCGGGGCCGCGCACGGACAGACTGACACGCGGACGGACTGACGCCCGCTTGGGCCCCTCACCACCATGGTAGCGTAGCCTCCTCAGGCGCCGGCCGCGCTCGGCCCGTCGCTCGTCGTCCTCGTCGCCGCTGCCGCCGCCATGGCGACACAAAGGGGAGGGCGCGAGCCGCGCGCGGGCGGCTGCAGGCCCCGCCCCTAACGGCTGCCAGTGGCTCCGGCGCGCGCCCCACGGAGGCGGGGCAGTGGGGACGCGGCGCCGCTTTTCATTGGCTCCTCCCTTGGCCTTAGGATGACTCCCCGCCCACCTAGCGGCTTTTCATTGGCTTGGGTTTTGGTCCCATCCCTGGCTCGGCCTCTTCGGTCCCGCCCCGCGAAGTTTGACAGCGCCGCGCCCATGACTGCTTTTCATTGGCTGTCATTGCCCTCCTGAGACACACCCCCAGGTTCTTTATGCTTTGCTTCCAACACTTCTAACACTAAGCCCTGGGCTCTCCCCTTAGTCCATTCTCAGTGACCACTCCTCTGACACTGTTTTCCCCCTTCCGACACTCTTAATTGGATTCTTCCATGGCCTCAGGGCTTTTCTCCACCCCCAAGTAGCTTTTCAAGGTCTCAATCCTCTAGCTCCAGCTTTGTCAGTTGACCCTGACACCGCCCACAGAATACTGAGGACATTTGCCCATGGATGGTTTTCACTGGCTCAGATACCCTGCCTGGGACATAATCTTTGCCCTTCCCACGTTGTCCTTACCTCCTCCTCTACTGTTTCTTACAGGCCGGCCTCCGGCTCTGACTCCTTTTTCATAGGACCTGGTTTAGCCCGCAATGCAGAACATGACCAGGTCTCCTATAAAGCCAATCCCAATCTTTCCGCCTCTAACTTGAGCCAGGTCCAGAAAACACTATAACAATGCTGTTTCCAAGAAGACTTTCACTGGTCATGTTCTCAACAGGGCCCCTCACCTCAGAAAGTACAGCTTTGATTCATTCTCTCATTCATTCAAAAACTAATCACTTAATTTGTGGCTAAGTCAGTATTCAAAGGAAGGGAAAATATATCCTGCCTACATGGAGCAGAGATAAACTGTCCCCAACTGTGCTGTGTCCAAATATCTGACTCACAGGATCCATGAACATAACAAAATGATTGCATTATGTCACTAAGGCTTGGAGATGAGTTAAAATCCAGCGATAGTAATTAGGATAGTCTTTTGTCAATTAGTTGATTCCTACCTGTCTCAGCTTGAATGTAACTTCCTCAGAAATCCTCTTTATATCTAAACAGCTATTTCCTTCTTTTTTATTTCATTTAATGGTGTGGTTTGTTCAAAAAGGCTGAAGACAAATATATGCCATGTCTATGACATACAGAAGCTACTTTTAATAGAAACCTATCCTATCCTCCCTCTTTAATAAATACAGATATCAACATAATCCTGATCATATATTCTCCAACATTTTATTATGAAAACTTTCTAACATACAGCAAAGTTGAACAATTTTACAGTTGACACCCATAGATCCACCACTTAGATCCTACAGTAAAATTATCATTTTACTGTATTTGCTTTATCTCAATTCACTTATTACTCTATTCATCCTGTTTCATTAATCTTACTATTTTTTTGGATGTATTTCAAAATAAATTATAGGCATTGGTATACTGTCCCCTAAACACTTCAGCATGCATATCTTTTTTTTTAATGAAATTTATTGACAAATTGGTTTCCATACAACACCCAGTGCTCATCCCAAAAGGTGCCCTCCTCAATACCCATCACCCACCCTCTCCTCCCTCCCACCCCCCATCAACCCTCAGTTTGTTCTCAGTTTTTAACAGTCTCTTATGCTTTGGCTCTCTCCCATTCTAACCTCTTTTTTTTTTTTTTCCTTCCCCTCCCCCATGGGTTCCTGTTAAGTTTCTCAGGACCCACATAAGAGTGAAACCATATGGTATCTGTCTTTCTCTGTATGGCTTATTTCACTTAGCATCACACTCTCCAGTTCCATCCACGTTGCTACAAAAGGCCATATTTCATTTTTTTCTCATTGCCACGTAATATTCCATTGTGTATATAAACCACAATTTCTTTATCCATTCATCAGTTGATGGACATTTAGGCTCTTTCCATAATTTGGCTATTGTTGAGAGTGCTGCTATGAACATTGGGGTACAAGTGGCCCTATGCATCAGTGCTCCTGTATCCCTTGGATAAATTCCTAGCAGTGCTATTGCTGGGTCATAGGGTAGGTCTATTTTTAATTTTCTGAGGAACCTCCACACTGCTTTCCAGAGCGGCTGCACCAGTTTGCATTCCCACCAACAGTGCAAGAGGGTTCCCGTTTCTCCACATCCTCGCCAGCATCTATAGTCTCCTGATTTGTTCATTTTGGCCACTCTGACTGGCGTGAGGTGATACCTGAGTGTGGTTTTGATTTGTATTTCCCTGATAAGGAGCGACGCTGAACATCTTTTCATGTGCCTGTTGGCCATCCGGATGTCTTCTTTAGAGAAGTGTCTATTCATGTTTTCTGCCCATTTCTTCACTGGGTTATTTGTTTTTCGGGTGTGGAGTTTGGTGAGCTCTTTATAGATTTTGGATACTAGCCCTTTGTCCGATATGTCATTTGCAAATATCTTTTCCCATTCCGTTGGTTGCCTTTTAGTTTTGTTGGTTGTTTCCTTTGCTGTGCAGAAGCTTTTTATCTTCATAAGGTCCCAGTAATTCACTTTTGCTTTTAATTCCCTTGCCTTTGGGGATGTGTCGAGTAAGAGATTGCTACGGCTGAGGTCAGAGAGGTCTTTTCCTGCTTTCTCCTCTAAGGTTTTGATGGTTTCCTGTCTCACATTTAGGTCCTTTATCCATTTTGAGTTTATTTTTGTGAATGGTGTGAGAAAGTGGTCTAGTTTCAACCTTCTCTATGTTGCTGTCCAGTTCTCCCAGCACCATTTGTTAAAGAGGCTGTCTTTTTTCCATTGGATGTTCTTTCCTGCTTTGTCAAAGATGAGTTGGCCATACGTTTGTGGGTCTAGTTCTGGGGTTTCTATTCTATTCCATTGGTCTATGTGTCTGTTTTTGTGCCAAGCATGCATATCTTTAACTAGAGTTCAATATTTATTTTTGAGGTAAACTTCACATACAATGACATTCAGAAATTTCACTGAATTTTGACAAGTGCATACACCTGTGTAACCAAAATCCCTATCCAGCATGGCAACTGGACTTTTTACATGGAAGTCCAGGGCTCCAAAGCATACAAAAGGAGGGGGGAGATCAGGGGGATACTGTATCGTCTTGGCTAATTTGGTTTAGAAAGTTAAAGCAGTATCATTTCCTCTGCATTCTATTTGTTGAGACAGTCACAAAGTTTTATCCAGTTTCAAGGAGAAGGGACATAAAATCTACTTTTTGATGGGAAGTGTGTCAAATAATTTTCAGACAAAACAATAGGTTTTTCAATAGTCCAGGTGCCATAGCTTAGGCTGGGGTGAGGGCAGTGGAAGAATAAGGGGTTAAATTCCGGATAGATTTTAAAGGAATTGCTAGCCAAATTGACTGACTGTGGGGTGGGGGAAAGAGAGGAGTCAGGAATGGCCACAAGGCTTTTGGCCTGGGCAACTAGAATAGGGCACAGGAAAACCAGAGTGGCAAGTTAGGGGGAAGATTGAGACCTCAGTTTAAGACCTGTGAACTTTGAGACAGTAGGCATTGGCATGGAAATGGTGAGGAATGGAGCAGGTAGCGGAATACAGGAACCTGAGGTTCAGTGGCCCGGTCTAGGGTGAAGATTGGAATTTGGGGACTATTAGAATAGAGATGGGCTAGAGATGCCTGAGAATGAGTACAGATAGTTAAAGGCAAGGACCTGGGACATGCTAAGGTGACAGGTCGGAGCAATGACAAGGTGTGACCAGAGAGGTGAGGAGTGGGGTGGGGCATTGGAAGGGTAAGGAGGAGGTGTTTCAGGGAGGGAGGTATCAGCACACTAAATGCTGCTTCTGGCTCAAGCAGGGTGTGGACTGAGGATTGACCATTGCCCAGCACTCTGATGACCCCCATTAGTTTCATACCCAAAGGACAGCCCTTTGGTCTCGGCTGAGACAGGAGGATCCACTCCGAGTTGAGAGTCAGCTAAGGTAAGTCCAGTCTTGCCTGAAATCTGTCCTGGAACCCCTCCCTGTCCTGACCTCAGAGAGGATTCCTCAGAGAGGAAACCAGAAGAGATTTTGTGCCAATGGTCAGGAACTAGAGTGGGGTGGGGCAGGGCAGAGGTACCTCGGATAGGGGGAGGGAGGAAGCCATTTCTCTTAATTAGCACGACTCTTAGCCTTTCCAGAACACTCTCAGAGAAACTAAGTAACTTGAAAAAAATATTTTATTGGGAAAAATACAATTTGTATAATTCAGCGTCGTCTGGTCTCAAGAGAAGCTCCTTCCTTTTGTAGTCGCCTCTCTGGGGACCTGGAAGGTGATCTGGTTGGAGGAGACCAAGTCGCTTGGTCTTCAGTGTGGTCCAGTAAGAGCGATAACTGCGCGGCCACTTTCCTGCAAAAAATCCGGGGTTGTAGAAGCTGAGGTGGTTATGTGCTTAGGATTGGGGTCTGGGGTTGTGGATGGCTCTGGGAAAGGCGTGTTGTAGATCCTGGTGATGGTCACCTTTTTTGCAGCCTCAGTTCGGCCCTCTTAACTCTTAGCACCTGCAGTACAGGGTCGTCCTGGAACTCGCTGCCGTCAGAGTCTAGGGGAAACAGAGGGAGCGCCAAGAGGTTGACTCGTGGGGTGCTGGACTACTATCCAGATCTGGGGAGCCACGCACATCAGCTCACCCTCTGCAGCCTCTAGAAGTCGGGCGGCCTGGCAGAGCAGATCTGAGGAGGCGTGGTCAGCAGCGGACGGGGGCGTAGCCACCGCCTCCAGAGACCCCGCCCTGAAGGAAGGGGGCGGGGCCTCGATGCAAGCGGACACCTCCTTAGCTGGAGGGGGCGGGACTCTGGGTTTCAGATACCCAGCTTCAGCCAAGGGAGTGTCTTTGTCCTTCTTCGGCTCCGACATCGCTAGGGGGAGCTTGGCCTTGGCAATCCGAGACTCTGCTTTAGACCGACTGGGCGGGGTCTGTTCTTTGGGAAAATGGGATCCAGATAGAGGGGGTGTAACGTTGGTTTGGGGCTGTGTGGCCTTGACTTTCTGAGATTCAGTCTCTGCCAGAGGTAGGCCCTCAAGGTGAGGGGGCGTGTCCTCCAGGCTGTCCGGGAAAAGCCGCGCGGCTACTACCTGGCCCAGGGCGCCTCTGAGCTGCAGGCCAGGACCCTCGTCAGCTGCCGTGACTCTCCCAGCGGACTCGCGGCGCCGGGCTCTGCCACTCCCAGGCTTGGGGCCCTGCTTCTCAGGCTGGGCGGGGCAGCTTGGCGCAAGAGCGGGCGGATCCTGGGGGGCGGCTGGGGGCGGGGACGTGGAGGCTGAAGGTGCCGCGGTGGAGGCCTGGGGCACCGGAGTGGAACCCGGAGGCGCAGGGGTAGAGGCGAAGGGCGTGGGAGGAATGGCCCCGAGAGGTACCCAGGGACCAGGCTGCGGGGCCCAGAAGAACCCATGGGGGCTGGGGCCCCAAAACATGTGTGGAGAGAACCCTGGCGGAATAGGAGGCCTCTCCATATAGAAGGCCTCCAGGGGACCAGGCCGGGTCACACTGCTCCAAAGTGGGACGCAATTAGGCTGGGTTCCCAAGGAAGCAAGGGACTCTGCAGGGGCAGCGGGAGCTTGTCGACAAACAGGGACAGGGACCTGAGATAAAGAGAAAGGGTAGAAGGGTCCTCAGTCGCCTCCAGGCTCCTCTTTCCTCCAGCTCTCCTTAGCACCCCTCCCTCCAGCCCCCTCAAGCTCCTCCCTCCCCCATCTCACTGGAGTGGTGAGGGCAGGAGTCTGGGGTAGCACCCAGGTTCCATCACCCTGCCCTCCTCGAGCCCTTTCAAGCTTCCGCCGCTGCCGCCACTGGTATAGAATGTCATCCTCTGGACGCAAGGGTGCCTGGGAGGAGATCGGGGCTGGAGCAGGGATGGGGGCATGTGCTGGTGTTCCTGTGGGGTAAGCAGAGAGGGGCTAGGGTGATGAGCAAACCAAGGACAGTCTGTTTATATACCTTTTAACTGTACCAGAAAGTTATTCAGACAAGCTCTCCAGATAATGTCCCAACTCCTCATCCAAATAGGAAGTGAGAAAAGAAGCGGAGTCAGGGATAGAGCACTCCTGGGCTTCTCAAGCTGCCATCATACAATTCTTTATTCATCAGCAAGTATTTATTGAGCTCTTACTTTGTGCCTGGACATTATGGATACAGCAGTAAACAAGACAGATGCTCCAGAATCTGCCCTCTTCTCCCCCTCTTTTTTTTTTTTTTTTTAAATTTTTTTAGACATTCATTTTGAGAGGGTGGGGAGGGGCAGAGAGAGAGGAAGACATAGAATCCGAAGCAGGCTCCAGACTCTGAGCTGTCAGCACAGAGCCTGACATGGGGCTTGAACTCATGAACTGTGAGATGATGATGGCCAAAGTCGGACGTTTGACCAACTGAGCCACCCAGGGGCCCTTCACTTCTCCCCCTCTTTACTGCCCTTACCTGGGGCCAACCCAACAGGAACCTTTTCTCTTGTTTCTCTACTTCTGTCCTCCCAATCTATTTACCCTGCAGCCAGAGAGACCCTGGGAACACCTGAGTCAGATCAGGGCCCTCCTGGATTAGAACCCTCCCCAGGCTGCACCTGTCCTGGTAAAAAGCAAAAGCCTGTGCATTTGTGGTTCCCACTGCCTGTCATGTTGTTCCCTCCCGCATGTACAGGGTTCAGTCCCTCAAATCCTTCCAATCTTTGCTCAGTATCACCTTCTTAGTGAGGTCTTCCCTGGCTACCCTATTTAAAACCACAACAACCCCCAGCCTTACCACTCCCAATCCTCTTTCTTGTTCCATTTTTCTCCTTAGTACTTTTCACATTCTAACATACTCAGTATGGCACTTCTTTGTTTATGTATCTCTGGCAGCTACACAAGGGCAGTGATTATTTCTGTCTGACCATTCTCATATCCCCAGTGTCAAGAACAAGGCCTGGTGCCACCAGTATCTGTGGCATAAATGCCAAATGAACTGATTATATTGAACTGCAGTGCCCAGACCCGTGCTAGGGATACCGCAGTGACTAAGGGTAAGGCCACTGGTTGTCCTCAGTTCAGTGGGGCAAATGGACATGGATATCATTCCGATCATTCAGAGCATAACTTCATCAATAATGATCAGTAGGGCTACCATTGTCTCTTAAAAGACCTGTCATTTGATGTTGCACAGAGAAAGGGGGGTGTCACCCTGATCTCTCTCCCTCACTCCCCTCTATATCCTGTGACTCTACTTCCAAACCTGGTCACTTCCCTCTACTCTGCTCCTCAGGCTCTGGCCCAAGTGAAACTACCAGCATCTCTCACTAGGGGGTCAACAGCAGCCAGAGGGAGTCTGTTAATCCCCAACTTAGATCACATCCTTTCCCTGCTCAGAATCCTCCATGGCTCCCTAGTACTAAGATCATGACCAAATGCCTCCTGTGCCTACCTGGCCCAATGTAATCTGACTCCTGCCAATCTCTTCCACCTTACCCCACACTACTCTCACCCCCCGCATCCCTTGCCTTTTCTAGTCCATTGTCTGTACCATGTTCCCTCCCACCTCAGGTCCTGAGTACATGCTAGAGGGCTACTGTCTCCACCATCATTGTTCAAGTCTCCAGTTAGATAGCCCCTCTTCCCCGGAGGCCTTCTGTGACTTCCCAGCATCACAACCATCGCATGCCCTTCATTTCTGCTTACATTTCACTTTTGTTCGTGGGGTTATATAGCTATTTTCTGCCCTACACTGACTATATTATGAGGACCATGAAGGTGGGACCATGTATGGTTGGTTCACTGTGGAATCGCCAAGCCCACTCACAGGGCCTCATCCACAACAGGTATTCAATGTTTTTTGTGTTTGTTTTTTTTTTTAACACTTACTTTTGAGAGACAGAGCATGAACAAGGGAGGGGTAGACAGAGAGAGAGACACACAGAATCTGAAGCAAGCTCCAGGCTCCAAGCTGTCAGCACAGAGCCTGACGCGGGGTTTGAATCCACAAACCATGGGATCATGACCTAAGCTGAACTCGGATGCTTGACTGAACCACCCAGGCGTCCCGGTATTCAATGTTTTTTAGATGAAAGAATGAATACATTTCTGCAGAACGACTCATGAAGTACATACTAGTTTTACCCCCATTTTATAGATGAGAAAACTGAGGCTTAGGAAGGAAAGGTGAATAAAAGGTGAGGTGAAGCTGAAAAGGAGCAAAGAATCAGACAAAGAGGCAGGGTCACGCACCAGGCACGAACGCCTGTCTGTTCACTGTGCCTGCCTGTCCCCGCTCACTTAAGCCCCATGAGACACCCAGAGCATCTGTTCTGTGCACCACGGCATCATCCCAGGACCTGGGCATGGAGTAACAGTAACAACAATGATGACACTAGTAACCCAGGTCCTTCATCCCGCCTCTGAAGTCTGAAAATTTCAGACGGCAGAAATGGAGAGTTCAACAGTTTGCATGCTTTAGCAGAGTCACACGATGTGAACAGCACTGCCAGGGGGCTGGGTCAGTACACCACACTCAAACACAGTAGCATTTCGCTGAACAACACAAAATTGCCAATATTCAACCACCTTTTACTTACAAAGACAGAGATTTTCATGTGGTTCAATGTAACACAACCATAGCAAAAATTGTACGACTAGTCACCCTAAATGAAATACACAGAGATCATAAACAGCCTTCATACTCTTCAGGTCAGATTTTGCATCAAATCAGGTATGGTGCCAAATTAGCAAAGAGCTAATTTCCGATTTTGGACATCTGTGTTCAGAACTGCAAACGGGATGCAGGGAGAGAGCCTGCCATACTAATGATAGGTACTGTTCACAGACCGGCAGTAAGTGCACCCTGCATTCACCAACTCATTTATTACCCCTGTTTTAAAGCTGCAGAAACAGAGGGGCCCAGAAAGGTCCCAGGTGACACAGCTGGTAAATGTCAGAGCTGGGATTCACATCCAGACTGCTCTCAATCGTGGCCTCAGAACTTACCGTGTGCCTTGGGGTCAGAGCCCTTGCTGGAGTCAGGGGTGAAGGTCATGGAGAAGGGAGAGAGGCCCTCAGAGCTGACGGGGCATGAGAAGCCGCTGGCATCGCTAGGGCTGAGTGAGGAGGAGGAGACTGAGGCCTTGCTGTAGGGAGAAAGCAGAAGTGAGGCAACAGAGGTCTCAGAGGCAGTGGGCTGTAGGAGTGGGGACGATGAGGGCAGGGAAGGCACCTGCGTTTGAGCAGCCTGGCAGCTCTGCTCTGCAGGCTCAGCGTCTCCAGGTCCAGCAGGGGTGAGTTCCACGTGCTGAGGCTCTGTGAGGTGACAGGGGTCAGAGGCCAGCCCCCACCTCAAAGGGTGCTAGGAAAGGGTCTCTGGACAGAGGGCCCGAAGTCCAGTCTGCACTCCACCTGGTACCCTCACATGCTGGCTTAGAATCTGCTCCTCCTCCTCAGGGAAGGGGGACCCAGTGTTCCTCTGTGGATCCACCCCCCGCCCCTCCGCACCCCCCCCCCCTTGTAGTCATTGTTGTGGGAGAAGGGTTGACCTCACCTTCCTGACCAAGACTGGCTAATGGCAACAATCTGTCCTCTGGTTCCACAGTGATTGGCTCAAAGATGAACGAATGAGAGTAAGCCCTGGTGCTCTGGAAGGAACTATTGGAAAATCCTCCTCTTTCCGCTAAACTAACTATGTAAGTTAGAAACCTAGAGCGAACTAAGGCTATCTTCGTGACTTCATGGGGAAAGCCTGCCTGAGATTGAACCCAACAAAGAGGAACAGAGATTCAAGAGAGTTGAGTTCCTCTTAATACTGCCCAAACACCTGGATCCAGCCATGCCTGAGAGCATATACATTTGGATTTCTTGATTGTATTAGCCAACGAATCCTTCTTTTTTGTTTAAGCTTCCTTGAACTGGGATGGACTCTAAGTCTATCCTAGGGCTGGAGCTGTCAGTTCAGGTACAGAGGGAAGGAAGTGGATGAGGATGTCACCTGCTTCATTTCCTGAAGGGGGGCCACAGCCTTAGCCTGAGATGTGCTCATCACCTTGGCAAGAGTTGAGACTGCTATGTCGGGTCTTCCTTCTGGTTCACGGGCTCCTGCTGAGAAGCCCCAGTTGACTTTGGTGGGGTATGAGGAATGTCTGCTGGGGACATTGATTGATCAGGAAAGGTTTTCAGCTGGGAGTGGATGGGACTGAAGCAGGTACCTGCTGCAAGTTGACTGTTGGTGTCTGGAGATTCAGGCCGCAGCCACCAAAAGTCAGCTGGGCCTGCAGGCTGGCGTTCCTCTCTGCTTGTAGGCTGAGCCTGGCGGAACCGGTTTATGTACCTATGAGCATCAGAGAATGGGAGGTGGGTGAACGAGTGGAGCCAAATAATAATGACAATAACAGTCACAATAGTGACGTTTATCAAGTACCATGGAAGTACCTACTACTTGTCCCTCAACATCTGTTCTCCTTTCTTATATAATAATGCAATATTATATAGGACTATATAAGACTGGACAGGTCTTCTACAGGTATATTTATCAGGGATCCTTACAGTTTTATGGTCATGTAACTAGATTCTTGACCAACAGGGTATGAGGAGATGTGATTCTGGAAAGTCGATGTGGCTGGGAGCCATTTTGGTCCATAAAGGAAAGAGCAACAGCCTAGTGATGGGAGGCAACAAGATAGAAGGAAACTGTGTTGTGTCCCTGACATCTCAACTAGGGGCTGCCATATCAGCCCTGGTTGCTTCTACCTGGACTGTTAGGTGAGGGAGAAGTAAATGTTCTCTTGATTAAGCCCCAATTAATTTGGTACTCTTTATTAAAGCAGCTGAACTTGTAGCATACAAATCTAAGTACTCACTATGTTATAGTACTTGTTATAGAAGCTTTATAGACAGTAACTCGTTGAAAGCTTAAGACAGCCCCAGGGGGATATATGCTATTAATATCCCAATTTACAGATTGAGGCCCAGATTGGAGGGTAAGTGACAGAGCTAGGATTTGAACCCAGGCAGCCTCGCTCCAGAGCACTTAATAACACACATGAAGTGTGGTTCTAAAAGTGCTGCATTAACAACTCTGGCTATGATGATTATTATGGGATGCCTGCCCCCTCCTGACCCAAACCCTTCTTTCCCTCCAGGGCTCCTGGTACTTACTTGGCCACCACGGACTCCCGGCTGTCAACCAGGGTGGGTGTTGGGGAGGCTCCCTTCTGTTCTTCAGTGGTGCTAGGTGGGGAAGGGGTCTCTGAGCTGGATGGCCAGGACTCTTCAAACAGCTCAGAGGAGTTGGGACCTGTGGCCAGAGCCTTAGGAACTTTGGGGAGCTTGGACTTCTGGGATCTGGACAGGCTCAGGGTCTAAGATATGGAGATGGGAAGAAGAAAGTGAGGGCTGAAGGGTCATCCCTGTAGGGGAACGAAGACACACACGAAGCGTGTCTCAGTCCAGAGGGGAGGAAACACATCCTACAATGGCAACAACTCAGTGATTGGGGCTATGACAGGGGATCCAGGTGACAGAGGACTGAGTAAGGGCAGAGCTGTAGGGAGGGCAGGAGGGACTGTCTCTTAATTTCCTACCCCTATCTCTCATCACATATCCTCCTTCCCTCTAGTCACTCCCTCACCACTGGGCTCACATACAGCACTCTCTATGGGGTGTCCTCACCTTGGGGTGCCAGGTCTGGCTTCGGGATCGCCAGTAGTGGCTTTGATCCAGGGGAGTATCCTCAAAGGGGCTGTCTCCGACTGCGAAAACTGGCAGACTGCAAGGGGAGAGTAAGGCTGCAAGCGGAGCATGGTCAGTGCAGCCCTGTTAGGGGGTTGCGGGGTGGAGTCGGGTTGCAAGGTTGGAAGAGGAGGGCAGAACCAGATTACAATTCCCATAGATTACTGGAAGAGATGAACTATAATTCCCATGAAGTGCCACTGCACATTCAAGATAATGATACTAGAGGCTCGATTCCCACCAGCCCTTGAAGCAGTCTCAGAAAACCAAGGAACTGCTAACTGGTGGCTCTTAACCCTAATCCAATCTAGGAGACTTTAAAAAATACAGATGCGAGGTCATCACCCTAGGCCAAAAGAATCATAATATCTGGAAGGAGGCTGGGCATCTGTATCTCTTTTGCATCATCCGTGACTTCGGCTCAGGTCATGATCTCACAGTTTGTGAATTCGAGCCCCAAGACGGTCTCTGTGCTGACAGCTCAGAGCCTGGAGCCTGCTTCCGATTCTTTGTCGCCCCCGCCCTCCCCTGCTCATGCTGTCTTTCTCTCTCTCTCAAAAATAATAAATAAAACATTAGAAAAGAAAAGAAAAGAAAAGAAAAGAAAAGAAAAGAAACAAGCCTAAAACCTATCACTGTACATTTCCCATAAGTCCTTGGGACACTGAGGAGAAAACAGTAAATGGACTACAGTCCCCGTAACTGGGCTCCGCCTTAAGCAAGAAAAAGAAAGGTCAAAACCAACACCCATAGGAGTCTGGGGGAAATTTTAAAATTAAAACTTTTAATTTCCAAGAGGACACTGGGCATCTTTAGAGGAAAATGAAAAGTCCTGGGGCCACTTAGAAAGAGGAACATAAAACGCTACGGGACCCCCGAGATGATGAAGTCCAAGGCTGGAGCAGCCAAAGGATGTGGGGCATCTTGGGAGTTGTAGTTCCAATGCGGTTGAGAAAGAGACTCCGGACCCTAGCAAATCTGACCCAAGGCTGTGTTAATCTCACTCTAGGTCCTCCCCAGGCCTCCTGTGGTCCCCGGGAAGGATCGCTCACCTGCGGTCCATCCCGCAGCTACCTGGGCGCTTCCGCCTGCTAAGCTCCTTCACTGGGCTGACCCCGCGCACAGCTTGGTCGCTTAGCAATGCTTTGTCAGGCCCGCCCCTTTCTGGGAGTGCCGACGCTAAAGAGAGCGGCCTCCAAAGCGACCAATGATGGAGAGGAAAATAAAAGTAATTGGAAAGGGGCCAAAGGGAGATGTCTCACAACTGGCTGTATTGTCGGTCTGACTTGAGAGAGCATGTTTGATTGGAGAATCGTAGTGTGCGGCAGTAATTGGCAAGGCTGTGGACCAATGGAAAGGATCTGAGGGTGAGCTCGCGGTTAGGAAGAGTTCCAAAGTACACTAGCTATCCAGCGGGGTGTTCTAGCCACGCCCCCTTTTGCTGCAGAAATGGACTCCAATATAACTACCGCTTTTCGCGTTGCAGAGCAATTAGAGAATCCGTCCCCTCTCTAACCAAAGCCCCTTCATCCGTCGGACCAGCCAACCGGTCCCGCGGGGTCATTAACCACTTCTGTCTTGCTGCAGGAGCAGCTGGTTGCACTAAGTGCCAGGCCTGGGCTGCTAGCCGAAATGGTGGGATCAAAATGAGCTATTTTGGGCCCGGCGCGCGGCCCCTGGGGGGCCAGCCTGGACTGTTCGTGCCCGCGCCCTCTGGCTGCTGCTCACCTGGCAGACCCCACTACCCTGGGCACCCGAGGCTGAGTCAGAGGCCCAGAATTAGGCCTGGCTTGCCGGGGGGCTGGGCCCAAGGCCCTGTTGAGATGGGAGTAGGGTCTGTTTTGTGTCCTCCTGACAGCCTGGCTGGCTATCACATTCCCTGTACCCAAGAATCTGCTCCTAAGACCGCCATCTACGTCATCCCCGGAGCGGCCTGCGGGGCGGGAATGGATTAAAGGGACTGCGAACCGCGCGGTGGCCCTGGGTCCCAAATACCGTGCTGTTCTACCTACTCGGCAAGGCTGCGCCTCCTCAGCCTTAGTTTCCCCTTTGGGAAATTGGGGGATCACCTCTGGCATCCAGCAGGCGCTTAATAAATGGCCAAGTCATTGTTGGGCTTTCTAAATAAGGCTCTATTAATGGCCGGCGCTGGCCGCGGTCCCAGTGTCCCCGGGCGGCCCGCCGAGGGGCGGACACAAGGCGTACTATAAGAGCGGCTGCCGCGCACACAGGGGCACTGCGGAGCCTAGGGGCGGCGGCGGCGGCGAAGCAGGATGGAGATCCCCGTGCCTGTGCAGCCGTCTTGGCTGCGCCGCGCCTCGGCCCCTTTGCCCGGGCGCCTCTTCGACCAGCGCTTCGGCGAGGGGCTGCTGGAAGCCGAGCTGGCTGCGCTCTGCCCCGCCACGCTGGCCCCCTACTACCTGCGCGCACCCAGCGTGGCGCTGCCTGCCGCCCAGGTGCCAGGCCTGGGGGAGGGCGGTAACCCGGCCACTTCCAAGGCTTGGGGCCCCGGTCATCCTGAGGGGGGGGGAGGGGGAGGCAGGCTTGCCCCCTGACTTTGAGCGGGGTGGAAAGTGCGGCCACTCAGAGGGGCTTCTAGAGTTGCCGGAGTATGGAATCTTAGCGGTCGGATTACTGAAGGGGGTGGGAGGTCCCTGACCCTCTGAGGAGGGGCTCAGCTCTGAGGGGCTGGAATGGCTGAGTCACTGATAGGGTGCGGCGGTCACTCCGAGGGGGAGCGTTGGTGGCTGAAGGAGACCGGTGATCCGGGGAAAAGGGGGCGCTCAGTCATTCTGAAGGGGGCGTGTGGGTTCCCAGGGACTACTGAGGGGAAGGAATGTTTTGTCATTTTCGGAGAAGAGTTTGGAGACTGGAGACTGTATGTGGTGTCCCTCTGTCTCGAGACAGAGGAAGGGTCCTGTGACTTGAGAAAGGGGGGCCTGGCCACTCGGGGAAGTGGAGGATGAATACTGGTAACTGTTGAGGGCGTAAGCGGCCCCGTGACTCCAGTGGGAGGGTAAAGAGAAGACTCTGGAGGCTGGGGGAAGAGGCATCTTGGCAATTTCTGGTGGTGGTGAGGAGGGGGTACAATAAGGGCACCAGGAGTTCTGAGAGGAAGGGGGCTGGGGACTCAGTGTCCAAAGGATACGCTCGCTATGGGTCCTTGACACTGGGGGAGGGGGCAGGGTTACCCTGTGAGAGCCGAGGTCCCTGACTTTGCACAAGAGGGCCTCATCAGTCTGTGTGAGAGGAAAATCTGTGATTACAGGGGGAGGGGTGATCCCAGCTATTCCGGGTGAAGACATCCTTTGGGGCTAGGAGTGGGAAGGGAGACTGCCCAGTTCCGGAGGCCTGGGGCAGGGGCAGCCCCGGAACGGGCGGGGGGAGGGGCCTTGCTGGGCCCTGGGAGCCTCCCCCCCCGCCCCCACCCCCCCCCCCCCCCCCGCCCCAGCCATGACGATCGACTGTGCTTAGGTCCCGACGGAACCTGGGCATTTCTCGGTGCTGCTGGACGTGAAGCACTTTTCCCCAGAGGAAATCGCCGTCAAGGTGGTTGGCGACCACGTGGAGGTGCATGCGCGCCACGAGGAGCGCCCGGTGAGCCGGCTGGTGGGGGTGGGACCAGAATGCGTAGGCGGGACCCACCGGCCGGAGCGACGGGGCGTCTATAGGGAAAGGGCGGAGCCACTCAAATCTCTCTCTCTCTCCAGGATGAGCATGGATACATCGCACGCGAGTTCCACCGCCGCTACCGCTTGCCGCCTGGTGTGGACCCTGCCGCCGTGACGTCTGCGCTGTCTCCTGAGGGCGTCCTGTCCATCCAGGCCGCTCCCGCGACAGCCCAGGCGACGGCCCAGGCTCCACCGCCGCCGCAGGCTGCTGCCAAGTAGGCGGTCATGCCTGAACCCTGGGAGCCGCCTCTGGCCCCCTCTTTTAAAGCCGACCTGACTCCGCCCAGCCAGATGTCCTGAGCGCGCCAAAACCACCCACCCAATCTGGGATCCTACCCTGACCCTTCTCAACTAGGCTCTGCCCTGGTAACCTAGACCTTTCTACTGACGCTCCCACTCTCATACCCCCTCCAGCTTTCAACCCCCTGACACCTCCCTAGCTTCCAGGCCCTACAAGCACAACCCCTCAGCCTACAGTCTCCCAGCCCCACTGACCCCACTTTCTTGGCAATATAAACCCACTCAAAATTCCCTCCTCTGCTTCCTTCTGACTCATCTGTTAAAACATCTCCAAATCCCATTTTGATCCTTTCCCCACTCTGACACTATGTTATGGTGTGGCCAGCCCTGCTCCACCCCTAGATCAGTCAAGCATAATCCCTCTCCACCCCTCAAATATCCCAGACTGCCCAGACCTCCCACCCCAGACCATCTAGCCCTGGTCCTCAAGACTCTGGATCCTTCCCCCTCGTTCCAACTGGACACTACTCCCCCTACCCATCTTGTGACTTGAAACCCCAGCCAGCCACCCCCAGACTCTTGAGCCCCTTTTCCGACCCCCACCCCTGGACACCTATTTCAGGCCAAGCAGGACCCTCAGCCTCAGACTGTACAGACACCCACCCCATCTCCCCAGATTCTGCACAGATATCCTAAGCCCCATCCCCAACTCTACCCAGAACCCCCCAGTCATTCTGTCTTAACCCCTAAGTCTCCAACCACATATCCCAGGCAATCCACCTTCCAAGACCCAACCAAGCAGCCACTTTTTCTTCGGTTCCCCACAATCCTTCTCCCTCCTTGAATTCCCTGCCACCCCTATCCCCTCATACTACCTAGGCCCACTCCCCGAATAAATGTGATAGAGCTGGTACCAACTGCTTTATGTCTGGGCTGGGAAGAATAGGCTGGAGCAAGCAGAGGCCAGTGTGAAGGTGTGAAGGAGGGGAATGTTTATTGGGGGGATGTGGGGAGCAGGGGAACATCACTGGCGCTCATACATCTCCCGTAGGATCTTCATGCTTTCTGAGTACCGAAGCTGGTTCCGATGAGATGCCTCCTTCCACCTGCGGTGGGGGTGGAGAAGCAGAGGGAGGACTCAGCAGTTGGGGCAGCGGCCATAGGGGTGCGAACAGGATGGGGATGCTCACCTCTGGCGGATGCGTTTCCAGCGCTGCATGTTGCGGTAGATGAGTGTGGATGGTGAGGGCTCAGGCTCGGAGGGCTGAGTGGACAGAGAAGCCAGGCTGGGTGGCCATGCCCGAGCCTCGTAATATATGCCCATAGCCCTGGGTCAGTTTGCATACCCACCTCATCATCGGGGGTACCCTGGGTCTCAGGCTGCAGCGGGGATGGAATTCGGGACCTGCAAGCATCACCAGATGGCCCAGCGGCTGTGGGTGGAGGCAGCTTGTACACATCGCGACTCTTGCCGCTGGTGACCTCTGAACTCTGGGGAAACAAGGGCCCCACCCCGGGCCCAAGAGAGTTAAAGAAGGCCAGCACTATATACTTCACCCCTCCTGCCTCATCCAGTGACAATAGACATGAGGGTCTCACAGGGGCCTGTCTTAAGAGCCATGCCAAAGGAGTGTCTCCTGTCCAATCCAGGGACCCCCATCCACCTCTGCCCAGCCCAGGGACCCCCAGTTACTCCTGCTCAGCCCAACGACCCCCATCTTCTCCCCTAGGCCAGGTGGCTACACCTTTTTGCACTAAGGACCCCTGTTGAGCCCCCCAGCTTTTGGTCACATCTATCTGCCCAAGGGAACCCTGTTCCCTCTCCCTCTCAGGCCAGGTAGCTGTATCCGTCTGGTTTAGGGAGTTCCATCCATACTCTCAGCCAAAATGTTCATATCTGTGTGCCTCATCAGACCAGAAATCACTGAGGGACAGAGACCTGTGCCTGTCTATCCCACTAGCTTTGGGAGGACACCCTGTGGTTATCTACCCACTGCCCCACTGGCTGCTGGGAGGGGGCCCACCACACATCCAACCTCCTCATCCTCAGGCAGTGGGGGCAGTGGTGAGCTGGGTGAGCGTTCTCGCTCGCGCACTGAGGGGCTGTTGCGCATCCAGGCACGGCAGATTGGGTACAATGGTGTGTTCTCACTGAACTGAGCCAAGTCCACACTCCGGTCAAACAGCTTGATCACATATGTGTCTAGGGTGATGGGAGGGGAAGGTGTGTGAACATCCTCCCATAGCTCCCCATCATGGCCTGCCCTCTAGAGTCACCGCCTACTCACTGGATCGCTGCGGCCCTCCCTCAGCCAGCCCGTCATCCATCTCCCTCCTCTTCTTCCTCCGCTGGTGGGGGAAGCGGGCGGATGGTCTGTGTGGGGCAGGAGAACATCAGGACCAGGGCAGGGGCTGGAGACTTCTTGTCAGTTGGCTGGGGCCCCTGCCACCTTACCGTTTGCCGGTAGATGCAATGGAACAATCCCTGTGGGGAGAGACAAGATGTCAGCAGGTGATTCTACAACAAATGCCTGCTTAAAACCCCAAAAGGCACCCTGGGAGACTGAGATGTTCACAGGGACCCCACAGAACTCTTAGACCCTGCGTCCCACCCACGCCTCCAGGGCTGGAAGTGCCAACCATAAGGAAACCTAAGCTTCTGCTGCCACAGGGTCTCTGTACATGCAGGGTGGTCAGGACTGCGGTGGAGGAAGTGTGGGGCAGAGTGGTCAGAGCCTGGATGAAGAAGGAAGTTATCCAGCACAAGCCCTCAGATACAGATCCCATTAACAAAACTTACTTGTTGTGGGTGTCCGAGGGGGTTTTCCCAGCTTCCTCCTCCAGGCGCTCCCTGCTAGTGGAAGAGAACTGTGGGCTCAGGGTTCCCAGGGGCAAGTGGGAAGGCACCAAGTAGCTTTTCCATTGGGCCCCTTCCTCCCTAAGCCAGCCTCTGGGGTCCTACCCAGATCCACCCAGCATGACCCATAACCCCTGCTGGGCTAGGTCCCAACCTGTCCATGTGACTCTTCTCCAGCAGACACTGCAGGACAGCATCAAGTTGGTTCCGGGCCTTGGCCATCTCCAACTCTGGGGAAGAAGATACCAACCAGGAGTCGGTTCTAAGGCCCACCGCAGGTGGGCAGCCAACTAGGCTGAAGGACATTCACATCCAAGCCTACGGCCGGGCCCAGGCACATTGGGCGGTGCAGTGGGCAAAGACAACTTGACGTGATGAGCAAGAGCTCCGGGTTCCAGGGTTGTCCCACGTGCTCATGTGTGACCAAAGTCACCTTACCTCACTGAGCCTGTTTCCTCAACTTGAAAATAGGTCTCCCAAAGATACCTATCTGCAAGGACCGTTTGAGGTTTAAATAAACCTATGTTGGGGCACCTGGGTGGCTCAGTTGGTTAAGTGTCCAACTTGGGCTCAGCTCATGATCTCCCTGTTCCTGAGTTCAAGCCCCGTGTCGGGCTCAGTGCTTACAGCTCAGAGCCTGGAGACTGCTTCAGATCCTGTGTCTCCCTCTCTTTCTCTGCCCCTCCCCCACTTGTGCTCTGTCTGTCTCTCAAAAATAAATAAAATGTTAAATTTTTTTTAAACAAACCTATGTTATATATGAATCTCTTAGCAAGATGCAATTACAATAAGATGTACAGAGTACTTATTATGTGCCAAGAATTGTTCCAAGCACATTACACGTATTAACCCATTAAATTCTCACAATAACTCTGGCAGGTAGATAGGATTATCCCCATCTTATGGATGAAGAAACTGAGGCACAGAGAAGTTAGGCTAGGAAATTGCAGGACTGAGGATTTGCACTCAGGCACTCCACAGCTGAAGTTATAAGGCAGAGACTCAAACTGGGTGCAGAATCTAGCTCCCAGATGTGGTCTGTTTGGCTGAGGCAGTGGTGTTATTTTAAATCTGAACTGAATCTAAATGGACAACATGTAATAATTGAGAGACTGCACCTAAAATATCCATTTTTGGCTCCCCCCCTGCCCCGTTCGAAATGAGATATGGGCCCACCTTCCTGCATTCCTGGCTCTGTTGGCCTGTGTGTTTGCCTCCCTTCATCATAGAACTTAAAGAGGTGATGATGTTATAAATATTCTCCTCTCGCCCTTGTGGGGTGTTTGCTCTCGTTCCAGCCAGTACCTAGCATCACTCTGGTCCAGGGCTCAAAGCCTGGAAGGGCGCTTGGGGACATGCTTTGCCAGCCCTGGGATGAAAGAGGCAGGGATTCCCAACAGCACGGAGGAGAGGCAGGGTGGGGGTGAAGGGCTGCAGGCAGCTGAGATACTAACAGAGAGCCCTGGACAAGAGCCCAGGTATAAATCATACATACCCACATCTCTTTCCCTAGGCCCTGCTTCTCTCCTGAACCTCAGACCTTGGGATCCCATGGTCTCCTGGATACCTCCCCCTGGACATCCCCTAGGCCCCTACCATCTACTGGGTCCACACTGGCCTAGTGTCTCTCTAAACTTTACCACTTTTCCTGGGCCCCCATCTCTGGGGTAGCCCCACTCCCCCAGTCCTTCACTGGGCCTCATAATAGACACCTCTCATCCTCCTCCACCCCAGCTCACCAACCCCATGGCCTGTCCACTTGGCCTCCTGAGTATCTCTCTGCTCTCTCCCTAGCCTGGTTCTCTCCCTTCCCCCAGGCTCCCAGCCTCAATCTCCTCCTCTGACCTACCCTGCACAACGTGCCCAGGAGACTCTTTGGAAAACAAACCCACCCTGATCCTCCCCTGCATAGAAGAGTCCACCACTCCGTAGTTCCCCAGGACTGAGTCTGAACCCTTTGGCCTGGTGTTCACAGGCCTCCAATGACCCTGCCTGCCCCCCCGCCCCCACCATCATCTGTAGTCAGGCCATTATATTTTACTCTTCCACTCATGATTTTTTTTTTTTTTTTTTTTTTGGAATTTGGGGGGGATCTTTATTAACTCACTCCTCAGTTCAAAACCCTCCTTTGGCTTCCCATTTCCCTCAGAACAAAAGCCAAAGTCCTAACTTGAACCACAAGAACTGTCCTCCTTCCTCTCCCTGTTTGCCATCATCTCACACTCTCCACCTGACTCTCTCTGCTCCAGACACACTGGCCTCTCTGCTGGGCCTTGAACGTGGCAGATGAGTCTTGCACCTCAGGACCTTTTCAGAGCTATTTCCTACATCTGATTTGCTGTTCCCTCATCTGTCCTCACTCCTTCTTCTTTTTTTTTTTTTTAATTATTTATTTTTGAGAGAGAGAAAGAGAGAGAGAGAAAGAGAAAGAGAATGAATGAATCCTAAGCAGGATCCAGGCTCTGGGCTGTCAGTACAGAGCTGGACGTGGGGCAGGAACTCATGAACCCTGAGATCATGACCTGAGCTGAAGTCACAGGGCTCAACGGACTGAGCCACTCAGGTGCCCCACCTTGCCTCACTCCTGATCTTACCTTCTCCTGTTTCGTTTTATTAGAACTTATACCATCTAACATCCTACACATCATTTTGCTTTTTTGGGGGTCTGGATTCCATGCCTCTCCCACCACCCTCATTAACATGCCAGTCCTGGGTTCCCATCAGCTCGGACCCAACCCAAAATGACTTCCTCTCTCTCAGCTTCGGTTTCCCAATCTACCACATTTCCTACTTCCTAGCATTACTGGGATACAGGGACTGGGAGGATTAAATGCTTCTCTGCACTTCAAGTGCTGAGCACAATGCTTGACTCATAACCACTGCTGGAAATGGGGAAACCGAGGCAGAGGCAAGAAGTGTCCTTTTCATTGTCACACGTCTCAGGATCCCCGGGTCTTACTGTGCCACACGGTCTGAGCCACCACCATTCAATCTCAACGCTACCTTCAACACAGACCGGGAGGGTTTGAAGATGGCAAGAATCGTTCAATGCCTGACATAGCGATGGTCAGGTGGGCGGCAGGAAGAAGTCGCGTGGTCCGTCTGATCGCGATAATCTTATCTATCGGGACTCCCATACCCTGATGGGTCCGGTGCTCCCCTACAGGCCCCCTACCTCGGGGTCCTCACCTGATTTCTCCACTTTCACCTTCACCGGAAACATGGCTTGGGTCTGAGGTGTGGCTAGCTGGGTCAGAGGAGGCCAAAGAGCCCAGGGTCATAAATGGAGGCCGAAGACTGACGGGAAGAGGTCAAAGATAAGCTTTGTGTGCGACCAGTCCCCCGCGCTGAGCAGTGTCCGGCGGCGACCGCCACTACAGCCGCCACCTCCTCTGTTTCCCTTCTGTGGGCGGGTCCCTTTGGCAATTGCTTGTTCCCATTTGGCAGTGCCACCGTCGATCTCGTCTCTGACCAATCGACACCGCTGCCATCTGCTCCCAGCTGTAAGTCCCACCTTTCTGAGGCCCCGTTTCCGGAAACAAAGCAACGGCATCCCGCGGTGCTTCCTGGGAGGTGTAGTTCTACCTCCGAGACACAGCCACGGTAACAACGCCTGCGCCGCGCGAGGCACGGTGGGAGACGTAGGATCAGGGGCTGCGTGAGGTTTCTCGGAACTTGTAGTGTTAGGAGCTTTGAGGAAAACCAATTTAGCTATTACCAAGATTTATTTAACCGTAGGAGTCCTTCTTGCCCCCGAGAAGAAGACAAGTCTGGAGTTAGGCCGGGTTCAACCTTACTGAGCACTTGCCAGGTGCCAGCTACCTGTTAATCTCTCCTCAGGAGCAACCATTTACTTAGCAAATATTTATTAGCGTGCCAGGCACTCTTCTAGGCACGGGGGACACTGCAAAGAACAAAACCGACAAAAATTCCTGCCGTAATAGAGCTTATATTTCAGAGGATGTAAGATTACAAGAAGTAAAACAGTTTTAAAAAAGTGTAATAAAAGAAAGAATGCAACCTCAAGGCACTTAGGGAGTACCAACGTTAAGGATTGAAATTTTAAGTAGGATGGTCAAGGAAGCTTTCTCTGATAAAGCTCTTGGCTATGTCTATTGCTGCAGACAACATCTCCTTCAGAAAATGGGAAACTTCCATTTACCACAGATGCTTTGGGTCTGATAAATTCTAAGAGGTAGTATTGATATCCACATTTCTTAAAAAAAAATTTTTTTTTAATGTTTTATTTTTGAGAGAAAGAGAGAGACAGAGCATGAACAGGGGAGGGCAGAGAGAGAGGGAGACACAAAATCCAAAGTAGGTTCCAGGCTCTGAGCTGTTAGCACAGAGCCTGATGGAGGGCTCGAGTCATGAACAGTGAGATCATGACCTGAGCCGAAGTTGGACACTAACGTACTGAGCCACCCAGGTGCCCCGGTATCCACATTTCTTTTTTTTATTTTTTTTTTTTTAAATTTTTTTTTTTCAACGTTTATTTATTTTTGGGACAGAGAGAGACAGAGCATGAACGGGGGAGGGGCAGAGAGAGAGGGAGACACAGAATCCGAAACAGGCTCCAGGCTCTGAGCCATTAGCCCTGAGCCTGACGCGGGGCTCGAACTCGCGGACCGCAAGATCGTGACCTGGCTGAAGTCAGACACTTAACCGACTGCGCCACCCAGGCGCCCCGGTATCCACATTTCTGATGAGAGTACTGAGGCCAAGTGGGAAATTAGAGTTTTCAAATTCACACACCCCCAGGACAGGATAGCAGCCCCTAGTAATGGAAGCATTGTTTCTTTCTTATTCTGCATCTGTAAAATAGGGTTCCTGAGCAGGAAAATTCCTATTTCAGAGGGTTCATAGAGTGAAGGATTGCACTACTGTGTGAAGCACTAAGCCTGGCACAAAGTGAGCATTCAATACACGTTTCTGAATATTAATAACCATTTTATGCTTCAACCTCCAAAAGATCCAGGAAGTCAATACAGAGGATTAGAGTCCTTTATTGGGGGATGTCAGCAAAGAACACAGGAGATGGGAACAAGTCTTAGGGGCTTGAGAGGGGCTTAGAGTAGAGGAGCCCATCCTGGGAGAATGAGAGAATGAGCAAGTCCCAGGCCTGTGTAGGAAGCTATCAGGGGGTACCTAGGGGTATGGTGAAGGAGAGATAGTCACCAAGGGCGCCCCAACGGGGCCGGTAGATCTGGAAGATGGTGATCCAGGTTGTGAGTACAATCACCCAGAAGAGGAAGCCCACAGCTGAGCGCCAGACATCTGTAAGAAGGAACAGGAATGGGTAAGGTTGGCCTCCAACTGCCCTCTGGTCTCCCCCAGACTGGCCCTCTCTTCTCTTTGGGAGCCCCAGAATTCTGAAACCTCCATCATTCCCTCTGGACACCCAATGGCCTCCCTTCATCTGTGTCCTAGACTCACAGCCTTTGATTTGGCTCTGCTCTGTGTAGGCCGGGACTAGGAACGCCTCTCGGAAGAACCAGAAGATATTGACCAACCAGAGAAAAGGCAGGAAAGCAAACCCACCTAAGAGAAAACAAAACAAAACAAAACAAAACAAAACAAAACAAAACAAAACAACAACACTGTAACAAAAGGCAGTGACATTCACCCCCGCCCCAAACTTCTACATAGAGGACAGAAGGCCCTCTCCCATGTCCAAGTTCAAATGGAGATCTCTATCAGAGATTTAGGAATTCTGGCTCCTCCCTGTGACCCAAAAATCTGACTCTTCAATCGTCTATTTCTCAGGACCCAGAATCCAGCCCCACAGCTTCCCCCCATCTCTTGGGACCCAGAAATTGAGGCCCCAGCTTCCTCTTTCCTCAGGTCTCAGACCCTTCCCTCAGACCCAGGAGTCCGCAACTAAGGACCCAAGAATCCAAGTCCCCAGGTCCTCTTCCCTCGGGCGCTCTAGTCCTGTCCCCGTCCCCTCTCTTCTCCTGGGACTCTAGGAATCGGCCCTTACCCAGGTAGTACTTCCGGCACAGATTTAGCTTCTCCTCGTTGGACACCCGCTCCAAGTTCATAGTTGCGCTGAGGCGGAGTCGTCCCGAGGGTCTGTAAGGACAAGAGCCGAGCCTTGACCCCAGGTGACAGATGCAGGGATCGCGAACAACCACGCCCCTATTACGACAAAACGGAGATAAAACTGAAGGGTGGGTTTGCTGAAAGAAGGGTACTCCGGCCCCCACCAGCAAGCTGACAGGGTTGAACGCTCTTCACGTTTATTGGGGTACCGACCCCCAACTCACCAGTGGAACCTATTTCCTCCGCTTGGAAGCCTTTGCCACATTCAACTCCGGACGTTTGCGCGAGATACCGCAAGTATCTCTGGAGTTTGTAGTCTTTTTCAGTGAGGCAACGCTGCACGCATGCGCCTTCGGGGAACTCCGGGAGGCGGGATTTTTGCGGGGAGGGCGCAGGTCTCCAACACGCAAGCGCAGCAGACGGTCTAGGCGCGCGTGCGGTGGAGGGAGGCAGCGACAAACTACACTTCCCAATGCTCTAAAGCAACGGAAATGACGTAAAGAGCCGACTGAGTTGGAGGGTTCGAGTAAAAATGGCTGAATATTTAGCTTCGATATTCGGGACTGAGAAGGACAAGTGAGAACGGGCGCAGGGAGTGGCCCCCTGCGGGGACCGGGGCCGGGACATTTGGTTCCCTGGTGGCTGGGAGGCGTTGGGCGGTGTTTCTGGGGTGTCCGGCCTCCCCGGCCCTCGGTTCACCTCTGTCTTTGCACCTCTTCCAGGGTTAACTGCTCTTTTTACTTTAAGATCGGGGCCTGCCGGCACGGGGACCGGTGCTCCCGGCTTCACAACAAACCGACTTTCAGCCAGGTGAGACCCGGCACGGAGCCTTGAGGGTTAACGCCTCCCAGCCATTCCCCTTCTGTTGTCCATCATCACGAGGTCCCGCCTTTTCCGGATTTCAAAGGCCCACCTTACCACCGGCTTTTTTCCTGTCGGGCCTCTGCGGGTTCCTCCGCTTCCCTCAGGTCCCTCTCGCCACGCCCCCGTACTTACGAACTACCCTGCTGGGCTGTCCCTGACTGCTAGGTTTCTCTTCTGGTTTCCTTAAGCGCAAGCATCGCTGATGCGCTCAATCAAGGTGCTTAGGCTTCTTCTCTGTTGCCTGGTCTCAGCCCCAACCTTCATACCCCACCCCTTTGCATGAGCTCAGGCCCCCGCCCCCTTTAAATTCTGTTCAGACCATAGTGCTGCTCAACCTGTACCGGAATCCACAGAACACCGCCCAAACCGCAGACGGATCACACTGTGAGTGAGGGGCCGGTCTTGGGGGCAGGGCAGACAGACCCCGGCAGGCCACCCCCTGATTTCATCCTGCCCCCTCCTCCAGGTCACGTGAGCGACGTGGAGGTGCAAGAACACTATGATAACTTCTTCGAGGTGAGGGTTGGCAAGGGATGGGTTGAGTTTCCTGTGGGCCAGGAGCTCAGCTGAATGCGTCCTGATCTTCCGCAGGAGGTGTTCACGGAGCTGCAGGAGAAGTACGGGGAGATTGAAGAGATGAATGTGTGCGACAACCTGGGGGACCACCTCGTGGGCAATGTCTACGTCAAGGTGTCTGCTTTCCCCCCAATAGAGCCTACAGGTGGAGGCATTTCAGTGTCACCACTGAAGCCTCACAGCTTGAGGTCCATCACCAAATCCAGCCCAGCCCCAGAGCTGCTGATTCCCTAAAGACTTCTGAGTTTGCCAACCCTGATCGATTTTTCCCTTAGTTTCGGCGTGAGGAGGATGCAGAGCGGGCAGTGGCTGAACTCAATAACCGCTGGTTCAATGGGCAGGCAGTGCATGCTGAGCTGTCTCCTGTCACCGACTTCCGGGAGTCGTGCTGTCGGCAATACGAGATGGGGTATGGTAGTACGGGGGTGGGATGGGCGCCAGGAGTTCCAGACTCCTGTGTGTTGGGAAGCTGTCATCGACGGCAGCGTCCTCCATCCATCTGTCCCCTACCCAGGGAATGTACCCGGGGTGGCTTCTGCAACTTCATGCACCTTCGGCCCATCTCCCGGAATCTTCGACGTCAGCTGTATGGGCGAGGACCCAGGCGCAGGTACCTCAGGATCAGCTTGTCAGGATGTCTCATACCCTAAGGCCTTTGTACCCTGGGATGGACCTTATCCTATGTCCCCATAACAGCGTGTCTCTTTTAGATCCTAAGACTAGTTCTGAGCATCTTCCCAGGACCAGCGCCTAAATCTCAACCCCAAAACCAGCTGGAACTCCAAACCCCCAAACCCAAGACCAGTCTGGATCTCCAATCCAGAGATCAGTTCCTGAGCACCTGTCCTGATACCACTCAGTAACTCTGGTTATTTCATCACCTGCCCTGCCCTACCCCAGAACTGAGAGGCAGGCCTGGGGAAGTGTGCAACATTTTTCACAGCTCTAACCCTCATCTCTCCTCTCCTGTTCCCAGGTCACCCCCAAGGTCCCATACTGGTCACCGCCCCCGAGAAAGAAACCGAAGACGTTCCCCAGACCACCGGCATGGCCGCTTCTGAGACCCTGGCTCCCTTGACCTCCACCCCTGACAGGCATAAATGTTCCTGGCCAGAACACCTCCTGAAAGCTTCCTTACCTCCCCAGCGCCGTCTTCCCCAGGCTCCGGGGCTCCGTGATGTTAATCTGTTAAACACAGGGACCTTCCTTTACCACCCTTCCCCTAATAAAGTTCTGTATTGAGGGTTTAGAACCTGTTAGCTTGAGCCTAGCTGTGGGCTGGAGTTTCCTTCCACCCCCGCATCTCCTGACGAAAAGGGGAAGCGGGCTGGGCTCTGGCCACAACTTCAGCTGAAGAACTTCCAGCAACAGGTGGGAAAGCAGCAGGCTCAGGGCCCAAGGCTCTAGAAACCCCTCAGTGGGACCCGTAGCAGTGGGGACGCTTTTGTGCTGGGAACTTCAGGACATTTCTCGAAGGCTTCTCAAGGGGGAGGTGCCTGATTGTGGCAGGTTGGAGGATTCCCAGCCCGGAGGAGATTGGGGTTAGGAGCTAAGGTAAGGCCCCTGGGAGTTGAGTGGGAGTCTCCAGAGGGTGAGGTCCGGGTGCTCCATGCCAGCTCCCCTGAGGTGGGAGTTCGCGATACCTAATAGTTAAGCTTACTGTATGCTAGGTGCTGTTCTAAGCAGTTTACTTCTAGTAATGGTTTTAAGTCTTCGAAATAAACCTTTGAGACAGGTACTGTTCTCCTGCTTTAGGGATGAGAAAAGAGGTAAGGAAGATGGCAGCGGTGGGATATGAATCCACTCTGTGGTTCCTGAGTCCTCATTCTAGCAATCTAGAGGCCTTGGTGGTCCTTCTAATAACGGGTCAGGAGCTGGACTAGGGGCTGGGGGTGGGGGGCGGTAGGTTCCCCGTCTTCCAAAACGGTTTGGGTATCCCAAGCCCCCACATCACTGCTTCCTTCTTCTGCCCCGGTTTCCTGGAAAGTGTGACAGAGGCGCTGTGGCCGGAAGTTCTGTGGTCACGGCCCCCCAGGCTACAGACCCCGCCCGGATGGGGCCCCTACGCCGCCTCCTGACTGCGGCACTACTTCTGGCTCAGGCTGCGCCTCAGGAGGCCTCCCAGCACTGCGGGCGCCTAGAGTACTGGAACCCTGATAACCGGTGCTGCAGCAGCTGCCTGCAGCGCTTTGGGCCGCCCCCCTGCCCGGGTGAGGAGCAGGGGCCGGGGTATGAGGGCGGAGCCAGGAGGTGATAAGGAGATGGGGAAGGGACGAGGTCTGTGGATTATTGTCTGTGAGGCTTCCTTCTGCGTGGGGGCGGGCCGGCCCTATGCAGATAAGACAGCAGGGGCGCTGAGCCTGTGACGGAAGGGATGGTATGGGTTACGTTAGTGCCACGGCGAAGTGGTCCTGCCAGTGAGAGGGGCCGGATCTCGGCGGTGTTCAGAGGGTGGGCTGTGTGGCTAAATCGGGAGTGGGTAGGGCTTGGTGCCGAAGCGGGGCGGGGCCTGTGTAGAGAGGGTCTTGAGCCTGCTTGGCCAGTGCGGGGAGGGTGGCACGTCCACTGATAGGGTGGGTGAGTAGAGTACAAGGTCGGGATAGGACAAAGGGGAAAGGGCGTCGTTAGTGCAGAAGAGGAGGGGCTGGGCGGCCACACGTGAGACTTTGTTTCCCACCAGACTACGAGTTTTCGGAAAACTGCGGATTCAATGATTTTGCCGACCACGTGACATACCCCTTCAAAGAGTGTCCCTTTGGGCAGTGCAACCCCGACAATGCGGAGCTATGTAGCCCTTGTGGCGCCGGAGCCACGGCCCCCGCTCCCGCAGGGAGCAGGAGCGGAACCCAGCGTCGCTGCAGAGAGGTGCGGGTAGGCCCCGGAGGGCCTGGGAAGGGGTGCAGCCTGTCTGGGAAGGGGTGCAGCCTGTCGGAAGCGGGACAGGGGCTGGGGGGCGTGGTTTGGGGTTAGGTGGGCGGGGTCTGGACTAAGGGAGGGAGTGCAGTCCCACTGAAGAGAATAATAGGGTTGGGGGAATGGTAGTATCAGGAGACCTACCTGGGTTAGGGGGTGGGTCACTGGTTCAGGTGGGGATTTGGTCCCACCGAGGGATATAAGGATGGGAGGTTCAGGCTGAGCGGGGGCAGAAGTGGGTGGGGCACGCCTCCAGCTTTACTCCAACCTATTTGCAGAAGCCGGTCCCTCCCAAGGAGCCCTGTCCTCTCAAGTCTGGGAAACCCAGAGTCTATAGCTCCCAGGAGCCCAGCCCATCAGCGATTTCCAGTGTCTCCTGGACACCTGAGCGCAACGTCACTCAGCAGGCCTTGCCGAATTTCGCCCTGCCAGTGGTGCTGGTTCTCATGGTGCTGGTTCTGCTGGTGACCTCAGCAGTGATCCTTCTGCTTGCCCAGCGGTGTCACCGCCGGGCAAAAGTCCTCCATCCCTACCCCGGCTTGGTTTGTGGCGACACCAATATCCATACGGTCTTCTCCTTGCCCTCGTCCTCTCCAGGCTCCCTGGAGGCATCAGATGCAGGGGATAAGGTCTCTCTGGTTCCACTCCTGGGCAGAGGTTAGTCGGGGACGTGCCAGGGAGGGAAAAGGTGGACTAGAAGATTGCCCTTCCTCTTCCTCACCCCTCCATTTGTCTCCCAGAACTGCCGAGTCTGGCATCACAGCCCCTGTCTCGCCTCCTCGATGAGCTGGAGGTGCTGGAGGAGCTGATAGTGCTGCTGGATCCGGAACCTGGGCCAGGTGGGGGGATGGCACGCGGCACCACGAGACACCTGGCGGCGAGGTACGGAGTGCCCGCTGCCTGGTCCACCTTTGCCTACTCACTGCGACCCAGTCGCTCGCCACTGCGGGCCCTGATCGAGATGGTGGTGGCAAGGGAGCCCTCTGCTTCTCTGGGGCAGTTTGGCACACACCTGGCCCAGCTGGGGCGGGCAGATGCGCTGCAGGTGCTGTCCAAACTTGGCTGATCTGGGGCTTGTTCGGCCTACTCCTCAATAAAGTTTCCCATGAATTGCCTGCTGCCTCTGGGCCTCACTAAGGTGCCCTTTTGAAATACGGTCTTAACTGGGCCAAGACCCAACGGGAATCCCCTCATCCCACCATGCGCAACTAGACCAGATGTGGGAGCCGGCCTCGTGCCTCTGGGCACCCATGGCCCCGAGAAATGGCCCTGCTACCCTGGGGAGAGCTCATTCACAGGGGCCCAGCCGGATTCTAACTGGGAATATGTTGAACATTTGTTGCTCCGAAGCCTTAACAGACCCTCACAATTTACTTGTAATTCTGAGTGATAGCCTCACCCTTCTACGGAGGCTGACAGGCTTCCCGGGCTAAGGCATGGCGAAACGGGAGCTCCTACCTGCCCCCAGCACCACACGAACGGGAACACCACCTCTCCAAACATTGACAGACTTTATTACGGGAGGTTCCCACCTGGGATCCCACCCTCTTAAATAAAAAAGTGCATAGAAAAGAAGGGATTTAGAAACCTTTGTACAGTATCTACATCCTGGGCCCCCAGGGCAGGACGGGGGCGATTGCTGGGTGGGGTGGAGGCAGGGCCTTTGCCACCTGCATGCCCACATCCACCCTGAACAGGAGGGTGGGGGTGAGATGCTCTGGGAGGGACGAGGGAGCCCCCAGACGAGGGGCAAGATGGCAGCAGGGGGTGTGGTGGGCAGCCACGGCTTCAGTTCAGGAACCGACGGCAGCGCTTGGCGCCACAGTTGCAGGGCAGCTTGTTGCTGGCATCCTCAATGGGGAACTTGTAGTCATAGGTGAGCTCCTCACCACGCAGGATGCGGCGCAGGGCGAAGATGACGATGTGCTTCTGGCCCTCCACGTGGATGACTCGAGAGAAGCAGTTGGGCTCACACGAGTGGTTGATGAAGCGGGCAGCATTGCCGTGCATTGTGGCATCCACCACATCAAAGTCATCCATGCGGAACATGTAGCACCCGATACCCTACGGGGATAGGACAGGGCAGTCAGGTGCTCCGTTCCCACGGATCAGCCCCACTCTATCCCCTCGTTCCCACGGCCTGGGGGAGCCCACCTTCCCGTCGTAGAACTTCTCCCGCTTGTCAGTCAGCACAGAGCGAATGACGATACCGGAATACTCAATGACCATCTCGCCGGCATCGATGTTGCGCTTACAGAACAGGCCCCGCCCATGGATGGCAGATCTGTGGGGTAGGATAGGCAAGGGGGAGCTCAGGGGGCAGGGGGACAGAACCAAGGCAGCCCCACACCAGGGCACCTGTCCATCCACCCAAGGGGCATCCTCCCCCCCAACCCCACTAACCTGTAGACACCCACAGCCTCTTTGGATGTCTTCTTGAGGTGGCGAAAGCGCATGGCCATGGGCAGCTCCAGGCTGGTGGCACGTCTGGTGGGGTCAGCAGTGTCACAGGCTGGTACCCAGGAATGACCTCTCTTGCCCCTGGTCACCCTCTTTAGGACCCTTCCAGAACACCCCCAGCACCCTGGCCTGCCCTCCATACCTGGTTGACCTGAGCTGCACCTCATCCTCTTCCTCGTCACAGGTGGCTCCCTCAGGGAGCACCCGGTGCTGGGAGGCCAGGAAGTTGAACATGTCAAAGGTACACTTCCTGCAGCAGAGAGAGGAGGAAAGAAGGGAGGATCACAGCCATTCCTTCAAAAAGATGCCACCTACCTACCCATTGGCTTGGGCCTGCCGCTGACAAAAGAAATACCGCTACCACTGGAGACAGAGAAAAGGGGAATGGAGGGGGCTCGTTCTTCCGATATGAACTTTAGCAATAGTTCCTGGAGTGGCCTGGCATCTTCTCCCAGGCCTCAGTTTCCAATCTCTACAGACTTCATTCCCATGCTTGAGAACTCCCACAGGGCTCCCCAGACCTCTCACCGGAGATAGACCTCGGCACGGGCTGCCCCGTGGGGATTCAGGGGTGGTTCCTCCTGGCCCTCTCCCTGCTGGTGGTAGCGGAACTTATAGTGCTGACAGCGCTGGGCCCCGGGAAGCTGCTCTGCCAGGAAGATGACAGCGTCGTGGTGGATGCCCAGGAGCCTTGCCCCGCTCATTCCTGGGGAGAGTCAAAGGTGAGGACACACAGGTCATGGCAGAGGCCCACCTTGTCCTCTGGGAGTCCTTCCAGCATCCCTGTGGGCTCTCCCCACTTACCACTGAAGGAGAGATGTCGGAGGCGGGCGTGCCCTCGGGCCTCTTGCACCTTCTCAATCAGAGTTCTCCATGCCCCTGAGGAGGGAGCAGGGCCAGAGCAGTCAGGACGGTGCTCCACCAGACACCCGCCCTCCGTCACCACTACTCCCGACTCACCCTCCAAGCTCTCTGCCTCCACGCTGAACCCATCCTCACTGCTGATCTCAAAGCGCAGATGTGGGCCAGCCCGTTTGGGGGCCTGGTTCTCTTTGTCCTCTGGGGATGGAGGCTCTTCCTCGGAGCTCGAAGCCTCACCTGATCCCAAGCAGCAGGTCACAGTAGGTGAGGGTCACCACTCCTGGACTCCAGAGTCCCCGGTTCCCCACCACCCTCCCTTCCTCTCCCTGCACAAGCACAGATACTTGGTCGGTGGCTCTCTTCCTGCTCTAATTACCCAGCGAACCCTACAGGATGGACATTATTATTCTTTTTAGTGTGTACTTACTTATTTTGGAGAGAGAAGAGAGAGAACGAGCACAAGCAGGGGAGGGACAGAGAGAGAGGGAGACAGAGGATCCGAAGTGGGTCTATGCTGACAGCAGAGAGCCTGATGCGGGGTTGGAACTCACAAACCGTGAGATCATGACCCAAGCCAAAGTCAGGCACTTAACTGACTGATCCGCCCAGGCGCCCCTGGACATTTTTTTTTTTCTACAGGGCCTGCGGTCGCTTTTCTACGGGAGTTCTTGGCTAGATGAGCATTTACACAGAGGCCTGGAGTGCCCTGGCTCTGCAGGACACACTTCTGGTTCATTCAAACCCAGTTTACAAAAATGCCCATCTACACCCCTCATTCTTTCTCTCACAGAGAATTTAAAATACCAGAGAGGTGCATTTTACACATGTATTTTTATATGCACAGCATATCTGTATAAATACTGCAAATTTATTATTATATAGGCCCCTAACCACAGAGTCAAGTACGTGTATCTTATGAGTTATTTAAGGGATCTCTCAGGGGCCAAAGATTTGGAAAACATAGAAGACAGAAGTTGTTGCTATAGGAGATGTAGATATGAGAGACAGTGGAACGTCAAGGACAGCTCAGGTTTGGGACCTGAACACCCAGAAGGATAAAACTGCCAATGACTGAGATGATGAGGGAGAGGGAGGAACAAGTTTGGGGTGAAGGTCAAGAGCTCAGTCTGGGACATGCTGAGTCTGAAATTCCCCTTAGAGAACCTGCCCTTGAAACCTGCTGGGGGAGACGGCAAACAGGTGGCAGGATCTAGGAGCCCAGCAACCAATCTGGGGGCTGTCGGAATTAGAGATGGGATCCAGAGCCATGCAGTAGCTGAGAACATCTGAGAGTACAGATAGAGAAGTCAAAGCCAGGGCCCTGGGACATGCCAAAGTGACAGGCTGGGGCAATGACGAGGTATAACTAGATTGGTGAGGAGAGGGGTGGAGTTCTGGAAGCCAGAGAAGGAAGTGCTGCAAGGAGGGAAATCAGTGCAAATGCTGCTGCTTGCTTAAGCAGGGTGTGGACTGAGGACTGTCATGGCTGGGGGGCGGGCGTGGGGGGAACCTAAGTTTGAGTGGAGTACACTTTAGGAGAGAGGCAGGACCCACTGTGGCCGCACCTTCTCCCCACACCACTTCTCTGCGCCAACCTGACTGCGTGCCCTCCCAGCCCTAGGCATGCCTCTAAACCTGATTTGCTGTGCGACCCACATCATCTCCAGGCCTCAGTGCCCCTGCATCCACCTCTGACAGTTTCTTCTACCTCCTCTTTGCCCTTGCCCCATCCTCACCTCCATTGTTCCCTGAACCCGACAGGCTGACTACAGGGGCCTCAGCCAGGCGCTCTCATTGCCTTCTTTCTCACGGTGCTCGTTCTCAGCTGCGGTACACTTGCTAATGTACGTGTCTGTTTCCTCTACCAAAATGTGGCGTGGTCCCTAAGGGTGGGGACCTGTCCGTCATGGTCACTGCCATAACTTCACACCACCTCTGACCCCCATATGCGGTCTTTCAGTTAAGCAGTCTCTGTCTACCTCGCTCCGCTTCCACGCTCAGTAACTCAGCACTACGTAACGAGAGAATCCACACATGTGGACAGGACTCGGGCCAGGAGAAAGAAATTCCGAGCCTCAGGTGCTCAGTTGCCAGCTTGCTTGGCTGTAGCCTACCCCTCTGCCGCGGTCCTCTGTAACCAACACAGCACTGCCCTCCTAGCTTCACTGAGGTTGGCAGCCCAATCCACTCTGTGTGCCCCCATCCTGTGTCCTGATGTCTCTGCCAGTGCGCTAACCTCACCTTTCCCCCAACGCAGCAGTCTCCTATTCAAACCCAACCACCATGCCTCCTCCCACCTCCGCTTCCATCCACAAGCCCCCTTCCCCCTCCTCCGTGGCTCTGCTGTCTCAGCCCTCACACAAACCCCTCTAGGTTGCTGCCTTCCCCTCAGACCCTTACGCAACCTTGCTGGCAAGATGCCTAAGTCTTGTTTTGGCTTCCTCATCAACCACAGTCTTCAATTCTGGACCCTGATACAGCATCCTTCCCAGCCGGTACACCAATCCTAAACCCCACATGCCTGGTGTTCTCTGAGGCAGTTAGGACTACCGACTATTCCCTTCCCAGGGCCTCTGGGACACCACTCTCCTGTGATCTCCTTCCTACTGTTCCTGCCCCTCTGGGTCCTAGGTGAGCTCTATCCTCATTGGCACCCAGGTGCTCTTATCTAGCTGCATGGCTCTGAATCCCATCCCATTCTGACAGCGCCCCCCAGCTGCTCAGCTTTACTAGGAACCTAACCCTCTGACCTTGGCAGATTACGTTCTGAAGCTGACCTCCGGGCTCCTGGGCATGCTGCACGGGTACTTTCGAAGGGCCTCTTACATGGAGCTGAAACTTCCTCTCCATGACTGTTTCTGCCATGGGTCACACTCTCCCTGAGAGTGTCTCTAGAACTCTTCACACCTAGTCTCGGGCTCATAGCCAGGTGGGTGTGCGATGTGTGTTTTTGGAAGTGGCCTGATTCTGAACTGACCACCACCCAGCTAAGGCAAGCACAAGGCAGGGAAGCAGAGTGACAGGCCGGTTCTTACCTGAGTAGTGGTGCCACTGGGACTCAAGCAGCAGGTCGGGGGGACCATCAGGGGCCCGAGGAGGACCACCTTCTGGGAGTGACAGCAGAGGGGACCGGTCCTGGAGGGGCCTGTAAGGAGAGACCTGTCAGAAAAAGGAAGGGACAGAGGTCCTAGAGCCTCCAGGGAAAGGGGACTCGCTACTCACCTTGGGCTTTCCTCCCCCGTGGGCTCCCCAGGCTCATCCAAGTCAAGAACTCCACGCACTGTGGGCGTTTTCATCCTTACTCGGCTAAACCTGGGGGAGGAACCCCGAGAAGGCTGAGCTGCTTTCCCCTGCCCACCTCTCACCCTCCTCCAGACGCAGCACACTCACTCACCCGCTGCCACTAAGCCCTGGACCCTGGGGGGCATCCTCCAAGGACTCTCCATCTTCCTCCAGCCGGGGAGTCTTGTTTGGGGGAGGCGCTGGTGGGGAACGGCCAGAGAAGGTGGACACCCTCTTGACGCGGATGGCCTGATGGGGTGGGCTGGGGGGTCCACTGCTCAACACCAGGGTCAGTGGAGGAGGGGGTGGGGGTGGGGCGGGGCGGACCACCCCTACCACTGGCAACACACCCAGCAGCGGTCCTGGGGGCAGAGTCCAGGAAGCAGGGGCTGTAGGGGGGATGGGAGGGGGCAGAGGTGGCTGCTTCACTGGGGGTGAGACGGGTTCACCCTCCCCAGCCATCTTCACAAACACTTGCCCCAACTTGTTGACAAGGATGATTTTGGATGTGGCGGGTTTGGGGGGCTCAGGGGCAGGGCCCAGGCTCAATACCCGGACCCCTGGGGCCCCAGGGAGCCAGGCAAACGTCCGAGTGGGGTCAGCTGGGCTAGGGGGTAGGCCCTGGGAAGGCTGGCTGCCATTGGCCAGGGGAGGTGCTGGGGGGAGGGGTTCCTCTCTGGGTCCAGCACCTCCCTCTCCAGGCCCTCCTAGGTTCTTCAACACAAAATCCACAATTTCTGACGGCAAGTCCTCAGGAGGTCGGGTTCTGTCCCCTGCAGCCCCGATGACCCCAGCCCGGCCCACTCCTGGCCCTGAAGGAGGAGTCCCCTGGCCCCGAGGCTGCTGGACTGCCTCTGCCTCGCTGTCTGTGCCGTCATCCACTCCGTCCAGCTGTTCGATGCGGGGGGTTCCAGGGAGGGCACCAGGGGCCAGGGCAGGGCCAGACACCACAGTCACAGGGAAGTGGACATAGCGGGGGGTAGGGCTAGCCTCCTCCTCTGAGCTGTCCCCTGGACCCCCGTGGCTGCTCCCCACTGCCCCTGCGGCCACAATCTCTTCCTGGAAGGGCTCAGTCCCCAGCAGGCTGGCCGCAAAGTCCAGGTCAGCAGCACTCAGTCCTGACACCACCTCCATGTCCTCAAAGTCTGGGCCCAGGTCTTCAGGGGGTGGTGGAGGAGACGGGGCTGGGCCAGGGGGAGCCAGCTCCCCTGAGGTAGGTGTGAGGGCTCTAACGACTGAGGTAGGAGGGGGCACCCTGAGCTGTGGGGAGGTTCTGAGAGGGGGAGAGGCCCGCCGCGACGGTGGCAGCCTTGGGGTCAGGGGGCTGGGACGACGGGAGCGTCTGGGGGGAGCTGGAAAGTCCAGGTCTCCCACCGTAGGGATGTGGTGGGTCAGAGAAGATGGACTTCCTGTTGGGGGGAAGGGTCAGTGTCAGCCACAAGCTCCTGCCTCACCCACCCACCCCGTCTCCCCAACAGTCCCAGGTACTCACCAGGGGAGGGCAGGGGTCCAAAGGAGACACCCCCCAAGGGCCTCCGGGATGGTGAGTAGTTGGGCACTTTGATTCGAGCCCCTGAGAAGGAACGGGGGGCTGGAGGAGGGGCAATGCTGAGATCTGGCCGAAGTGGGGGGTCCAGGTTCTGAACAGGTGAGTGGTGCTCAGGAGCTCCAGGGATGAGGGCATCTGTATCTGGCGGGGGGTCCACATGATCCGGGGGTTCTAAAGAGGCAGGAGAATGGCATCAGGAATGACAAGGACCCTGTCAAAGCCTCTCCTCACACACCCTCCCTTCTTTTGAGCCAACCAAGGCTTCTCCACCCCCACCCAATGGTCTGGTCACAATGTGCACTGGTTCCCAGTCATCACCCAGGTTCCACACCCCTCTGTGGTTTCTTCAAAATGTCCACACACACCTGGGTCAGGGGCCCTCTGTAACTCCTCCTCACCCATCTCTGCCATCTCCCCCATTCCTGGCTGCCTACTGTTCTCTGACTCAGGCCCCACATTCCACAAGGGGCACTGCGCGCTCTCCAGCAGGGCCAGTCCTACCACTTTCTCACCTGCACTGCGCATCCCTGCCACATCAAACACATCCGCCTCATGCTGGCGCTTGGGGCTCCCCATTACCTGGCTCCACCCGATCTGTGAGAACAAATCTCTGCTGCCGCCTCCAACACTCCCCTGCTTCCAGCCAGGGTGGCTGCACCCTCCTCCCCTCTCCACTTCATATTGGAACCTGGCACAAACTCCTTTTCTGCAAACATAATCCGAATCTCTTCCTTCTCCCTTTCAGCTCACAACCTCTCCTTTTACTGATCTCCAAGCCCAATCTTTGAGGTGTGCCATCCAGCGCTTGGCTACATCCCTCAGCACTGGTACAGCCATGAGGGGACCAATTTGGTTTGAATCCCGATTCCACCACCGTGTTACGTAGAGAGCAACTGCCCTTTTTAAGCTGCAGTTCGGCAGAGCTTGCACCTTCCTTGTAAGGCTGTGAGGAGCACCACGGGAGCACATAACCCCAAGTCAGGTGGCCATAAACATCTGTTTGTCCAGAAGCTGCCACCCCCCACAAGTAGGTAGCATGGTGCTCTTCCCTCACTTCCTGCAAAATGCTGAGCACAGTCGCTAGCACATAATGCTATCAGTTACTGACACCATGACAAACGGAAGAACGACAAAAAACCTAGAGTATCTTTAGGGGAGAGGGGAACCGGGTAGTGGGAAACCGTTTGAGGGCAGCATTCAGGGAAGGAAATGAGGGAGTTCCAACACCCATACCTGAGGAAGGGGTAGGGCTGTGCACAATGGTCTGGTTCTCCTCTGCTGCCTCCAGGTGAACTGGCTCTTCCCTTGGACCCCACGGACGATACTCCAGAATACGACACCGATACCAGCAGCGCCGCCGAGCATCCACTGTGCTCCAGTACAGACGGGAGCACCTGTCAGGTGGGTGTGTGGGTCAAGAGAGTCAGGACAGCTTGGGAAGTGGGATCCAGTCCTGGAGTCCTTCAACCCCACCCAGGCCCCCTGGGCTGCTCACTGGTAGCCAATGGGGAAGAGCCGTCCCTCGCAGTCCGAGAGATCAGACAGGGTACCCAAGGAGTCAATTCGGATGGAACCTACAGTGCAAAGAAGTGATCAGAAGGGTGGGGCCAGGCAGGGTCAGGAAGACCAGGGTACAGAGCAAGAGGCTTACCAATGAGCACATTGATGGCATCAGGTTCGAGCCCCGTCAAGAATTTTCGCTTAAAGTTGATGCCCTCAAAGTCCACATAGACTCGGCGGAGAACATCAAACCCATCGGGGGTCACAATCTCCTGGGAGGTGGGTGGCAAATGGGGTTGCTGGATTGATGGGGGGGGGGGGGCGAGGGGGCTGTGAGGGAAGGCTCTGGACGCAAGGACTGGACAGTTGGGTGCCTGGCTCAAGGACTGAGGAAAACAAGGGAGACACCAAGAGGTAGCTGGGAAGGGCTGAGGGGCTAAAGGGGCCAATGAGTGGAAAAAGAGAGAGCAGTGTGGAGCTGTCTCCCCCATGGTCCTGACTCACCTTGCCATCCAACAGGTCTGTGTGTTTCTGGCAGAAAACTTTCTTGTCGTCCTGGAAGATGCAGTAGCTGGCCCGGGCGCACATGAAGTGGAAGTTGCTGAGGCAGGAGGAAAGGCAGCAGCCCACCGTGGCTCCAGGCTTCAGGCAGAGCTCACAGCGCTGCGGGTGGAAGGGGCTGCTGACGGGAGAAGCCAGTGACCGAGACCCGGGTCTGATGCTCAGCATCACTGTCTGTGAGACTCTGCTTGGGCCCCAGTCTAGCCCAGCACCTCGCATAGCAAAGGCACTCACCAAACATAACCTCTTCCCTAGATGCATCCAATGCCAGGTGCGTATCAAACCTACTTCAAATTTTCTGAAGCAGAGTGTTGCAGTAGAGAGAAAAATAACAACAGCTAACGCTTACTTAGCAGCATTTACCATCTTTCTCACATAATTTCCTAAATATTTATTTAAGTAATCTCTACACCCAACGTGGGGCTCAAACTCAAGACCCCGAGATCAAGAGTTGCATGCTCTTCTGACTTGAGCCAGATGTCCCTCTCACACCATTTTAATGTGAAACCTGTATCATTTCATTTAATCTTCACTGACCTCCCACCAAGTAGATATCCCCTGTGCTTCACTTCCTAATCCTGAGGCATCCTACGGCACCTAACCCAGGTCCCACACTGGCGAGGAGAGGTTCTAGCCCCGTCAATACCTCATCTCATAGGAACACAGTAAGAGCTAAGTACCACACTGCATAGAAAGCATCCAGAACAGGTTGAATCAACAAAAGATCTTCCAACTTTTAATCTCCCAGACTTCAAGCTCAAATGGGGGTGGGGGGGTAGCCGCTATCATTGCAGCACCAGAGTCCTGGGACAACCAAAAAATGACACCCAGGACCAGCGGTGAAAGGACATGTTGGGGTAAAGACTGTGAAACAGGAGCTGTCTCCCCTGCAGGGGGCCCTACCTGAGACCCCAGGGCTGCCCACCTCTCTAGGCCCGGGCTCTCACCATCTGCCTCCCTCGAGCTACAGCAGCATGCACGTTTTTGAGGGAGCCATCATTTTCCTCAAACACTTCAGCTGACCAAATGGCACAGTTGACATGTGTCCACTCATTCTGCCCAATGTATAGGAGCCGTCCCGCCTCCTGGGGGCAGAGGAGAAATGGTGTGAGGCGAGGCCCCAGGGACTAAGCCCCAAAACCTGGGACTTCACATGGTAGCCCTCACCTTAGAGTCTGCATCCCCATATTTGAGGCAGAGCGCACACTGACGGGGGTCCTCCAGGTGTGAGAAAGCAGCTGGATCCTTGCCCTGAAAAGCTGGAAGGGGTGTGGAAAGGGAAGTTCCAGAATCAGGACCTAGAGTTTGTTCCACCAACTCAGGGGCCCTGGCTTCCAGCCCCCACTTCCCAGTACCTGCTGAGGGGTCCCCTGGAGGCTGCCCTGATTCTGGGGTCTCTGGTTCCTGCTGCCTCCACTGAGCGTAGACATGGTCCAAGGATGGAGGTAACACGGCATTGGGAAGAACTCCGCTGTGGACAGGCAGGGTCAGCATCTGACACGTCTAACATGGGTGGCCACCCAAATCTTAGCCTAAACATGCCATGACACACTTGGTCCTCTCTCCATGTGGCATTTCTCCCAGTCTCCCAAATGAGCCGGGGCCCCCCCATGCCACCTGTGACACGTGAAATGCTGTTCCTCATGTCTGTAATAACTCTTTTTCCACATCTCAGCTGTGTCATCTCTTCTGGAAAGTCTTAGGCCCTAGGAACCTTCTCTGGGCTCTCATATCCCCTTGGACTTTCCCATCACCACCCTGACAATCTGGCTTATCAGGCATTAATGTGCCTGTTCAACTTCAACTCCCACCCCCCCCAAACATGGCTAACTCATTGCTGTCCCCAACACTACCTTGCACAAAGTAGAAATAAAGCGGGCTAACTGCACAATCTGAGTTTTTGCTGACCTAGAATCCCCAAGGACGCTCCTCCTGGCTCCACCGCCCTCTAGATGCTAACTCTATTCCTCGTCCATTCTCAGCCCAGGTTGACCCTGGATTCCCATGTGCCCTTGCTTTTGCCCTTATCCCCTAGATCCCCTCCTGCTACCCAGCCTTGCTCACTTCGGCAGCCGGGTACTCCGTCGCCAGTACTTGGGGTCATGGGCGTCGAACCAGCCGAACGCAGACTCTAGCAGCTGGGGAGTGGGTTAACAAAATGAGAAGAACTGGCTTCCCCAGGCAAGTTGGTGGGGGCAGGGTCTGAAGTACCCACTCTCTCTTCCCCACTTCCATTCAAGCCACCCTATAGGCTTTCCCCAAAGTTCTCACCTTCAGTAGGAGCCCCTTCATCTGGCCTCCAGCCCGGCGCTCTGGGGTTTCTCCTTCTTCTGAGTGCTTCATCAGGATGCCCACCATGTCCTCCATAAAGCTGTGCTGTAAGGGAGCTTGTCAGGATCAGAGCCCCCACCCCGCCCCCAACCCCCCTCCTCCTGACACCCACCTGTTCCTCTGTGTCCCACTCACCACGGACTTGTAGTGGCCTTCCTCGAACCGCCGACTCACGGCTTGCAGATCACAGGGCCCCGGGTGCAGCTGCTTTCCAGCCTGCCCACACTGCAGAGACAGGAAGTCAGCAGGGCTGGTGCTGGGCCTGGCCCCACCCCCCCCTACCTCCCGAGCCCCCAGACCTGAGTGCACAGCAGCAATGGGCCCGCCACCTTGGAGCTCAGTAGGCCCTGGAGCACCTGGCGTAGGCCCCCCTGCAAGGCCCCACTCAGGGCCTCTCGCCAGCGGGGGTGCGTGGCCCCTGCACACGGTCCGCAGGTATATAGCACGGAGTCTGGCAGCCCAGAAAGGATCTCATAATCTTCATCTAAAACAGCCAAAGTAGGATAGGAGAGAATGGTTTGGGAGGACGTGAGAGTTGGCTCTCAGCAGCCCCTAGAGGTTGCCAAGGATATTAAGCCCACCTGTCCCATAAGGGCCTGTGCTGTGGGTAGGACGGGGACCCCCTCCGGGCTGAGGCAGCAGCCCAGACACTCTGCTGCTCACCCGAGAGTCCCTCGCACTTGGCGTGCACCCAGTGGTCACACTGTGCACACTGCATCATCTTGCTCTCGTAGTCGTTGTCTTCATAGCAGCGTGTGCAGATTGGGCAGAAATTTCCTGCAGAAAAGGGAAGAAAAGGGCAAGTCAGAGGAGCTGGGGCCACTACCTGTCCCCTGGAGGTCTCTCTGGGGCCACCACCTCTTGGCTGCCGTGAGGGCTGCCTCTGCTATGTTCCATCTTGGGTCCCTACTATTCTCAAATCGTTGGCTGAGGATAAAGCCTCTTTTAACCCTGTGACCCCAATGCCTCACAAAGAACCTTGCTAAATATGCTGCCTGAGCAAATGGGGAAAGCCCGGGTTTTCAAAGTGCTCAGTAGAGTCCTGAGGATCCAGGGGACATGTCAGGGACCACCACAACAATGGGATCTAGGCCCCCCCACTCCCACTGTCCTCAGAGAAAGTATGTCCCTCTATCTGAGGTACTGGCTAGGCTTCCGTGGGAAAGTACCATGAATGGAAGGAAAGGTTCCGCGGCTAGAGAATACAAAGCCACTAGAAAAACACATCTGTCCTGCTTGTCTAGGAGCCTGGCCCACTGCCCGGTGTCCCCCAGGGCCCAGGTCCCCTGACAGGTCCCCACCTTTCTCATAGAGCTGGGTGCACCTGGGGCAGAGGCTGTAATCTCCAGACCACTCGACGTCCCAGTTCTTCCCTGGAGTCGCCCCACAGCTCTTACAGCGTACGCAGGCTGAGCAGATCTGGGGGCGGGGGGGGCAGGGTGACATTAGGGGGAGCAGCCTGGAGCAGTGTTGGGGGGTACAGTGGGAGGAGATGGGCAAAGAAGACTGGATGGCAGGCAGGAGACAAATGAGAAAGCACAGGTAAGAGGAAAAAAAGTGGGCAAGAGAAGCAAGGAGGAAGGAGGGAGAGGAATGAAGTGGGGGAGACTGGCACAGGGAGACAGGGAGGAGTGGAGATCAGGCAGGAGCAGGGGATTCTGAGCCCAGGACCTTGGAATCCATGAGCCCCTGCAATCATCCTTTATAAGTTTTGCATGTATGTCTCGTTTATACGAAATTTCAGAAGAGAAAATGCTGTTTATCAGATACACTCTCACAAGGACCTCTGACCTTTCCCTCCTCATGGAAGCCCTGGCCTAGAGTAAGTCTGGGGGTGGTAGCAGCCTTAATTAGAGCTCCAAAGCAAGGGGCGTGGGCCTCGTCTCTCACCCAGTGGCGCCGTTTGCGTGTGGCCCGGGTTGGGTAGCTGGGCCCCAGGCAGGCTGGATGATAAGCATGGCGGCAGCGCTCACACTCCAGGAGGTGCTGTTGGGAAGTTCGAGAAAGACAACAATGGCAGAACCTACTGACACAAGAACATCCCTCTCCTCCATGCCTCCACCCACTCGCACGGCTCCCGTGCCCAAACCTTGGATCCCCGGCCTTTGCGCCCACACACGTGGCAAAACTTGCAGCGGCGGCAGCACCAGGTGTCATGATGTTGGGGCAGGGGCCGTTCGGCCTCCTCCAGACAGAATGGATGGAAAGGGTCACAGCAGACTTGGCAGAACACCAGCTGGGGGTGGGGAGAGTGAACAATGGGCACAGTGTAAGGCCAAGAGGCCAGGGATGAGACCCTGCTGAGAGGGCCCAAGAACTCAGGCAAGGAGGGCCAATGGAGACCTGAGGGGCTGTGGGAAAAGGCGGGGATCCAACCTCATGCAGGCCTTTACTGGCACACAGCAAGCACACCATTGGCGGCCCCCCTGGCACGGAGGTGAGCACACTGAGGCCGCCCATCAGCCACACGTTCTCCAGGTCACAATCCTCCTGAGAGGAAGAGAGGACACAGGTCAGAGAGCAGCCAGGAACACAAGCCAAATTCTTCTTTAAAGCCCTGGTTTTTCATATACGATCAAGTTTCTTCCAAACACGGTCCTTGAGACCCTCTTCCTCAATGCCATACCTTAAAATCCACACGGACCCGGTGCACTCCGTCAGGGGACTTCTGTTTTCCAGTCCAACCATTGGGAAAAGAAGTAAAGGGGCCAGGGGCCAAAGCGTCCTAGAAAGGGAGGTGGTGATCGGAAGGCCACCAAGGCTCACCCTCTGCAGACCTCCCTCCACACTGCCGTTTCCCCCAGTCTGCCCAGCCTTGTCTCTTGCCCAGATCCTACTTTGCTTTCCAGAAGGACAGGCCTGCCTTACCCCTCAGGGCCTGTCCTCTGGTGTGGAAAACACGGCACTCAGGTGAGTCCGTTACCCTGACTTGCTAGGAAGCTCCCGAAGGGCAGGAGCCATGCCTTCCACGGGGCTCAGGGTTCTTGGTGTGGGGCCTTGCTGACCTTGTCCAGGCGCCTTCGAGCCTTAAGCTGCAACACAGGCTGCAGGGTGGGTTTGCGGGGCCGGCTCTGCTCCTCAGGTTCTGGTACTGGTAGCTCTAGGCAAGACACATAAATGGTGAGGTTCCCCTATTTAGAGATTCCTCACCCTAAATAGGTGAGGTTCTTCCTTCCCTATTCCCCTTTCTCCACAACCCCCTAATGTTACCTGGATCCCCAGGGCCATCTTTAACTAGGACCCACTAGGATGACCCGGCTCAATAAGCTACTGAAAACCTCACGCACCAGTTCTCCCTATCCACACCAAACTACCTCCTTTCCTTGCAGTCAGCTATGTTCTCTAACATACTGGTAGGGCCCCAGGTCTGGGAACCCCGCCCCTTCTACACAAAAGACACGGGACTAACTGAAAGGGGAAGCAACAAGCAATTCGCACCATTCTCTCGGGGGGTCCGACGCCGGGGAGCAGGGGGACCCCCAGGCTCTGAGTCATCCGAGTCCTCGAAGATATCATAGGAGGGTCGCTGTTTGACGCAGCGCCGGGCTGACTTGCGCTGCAGTAGGAGGGAGTCCTGCTCCTCGGGCCCTGGGGGGGCCACCACCTCCTCCCGGGGCCCCCCAGCTCCCGCCCCCCGGCGTGGGCCTGGAGGACCAGGGGAGGCCTCAGGAGATTCATCGGAATCCCAGGGCAACAGCGTCTTCACTATCGTCCGGCCTGTGGGAACAGGGGACTTAGTAGGATCTGAGCTCAGCCAGGGACATGGGACACTGGGATGGACAAAAGCCAAAAAGAAGTGGGGCAGAAGAGAACGAGTACAGGAGAGATATGAAAGCACACGATGGAAAGACAACAAAGGTAGGAGACTGCAAAGATAAGGGGAAGAGAACAAAGAAAACATAGTTTCCTCCACACCACGGATCTAAACACAGTTGTATAAAGAAATACTCCTCAAGTCCTGTTACCTTTTTTAGCCAACCGTTCCATCTTCCGAGCCTCTATCTTGTCACACTTCCGGTATCTGGGGAGGGGAGCAGCACGTCACCAGGGTAGGGGACTGGTGGTCTGGGGGAAGAGAGGAAGCTCTCCACAAGGATGCCAATCCCACTGCTCTGGCGGGGCAGGAGGCCTGGGTGACTGACAACCATGGGTGGGAACAGAGGCTCCGCCCAGGCTACTCACACACAGCACTGCTTCTTGGTGTTGGGGCCCCCAAACTTGGGCTTGTCCAGGCAGTTGACACAGGACCCACAGTCCTGCACACGCAGGCAGCCCCGACAGTGTCCACACCGTGCCATCCGCATCTTCTTGCCATGATGGGAGGGCAGCGAGCGCCGGGGCGTTTGGGCCAGGGTCCCTCCAGACCCGGCAGGCTCTGAGTCTCCCCCAGGCCCTGCTGACTCCACCTTTCCCCGCCGAGACCGTGATGGGACACTCTCAGTCTCAGATGCTGATGACGTATCTAGCGTAATGCAGAAGAAGGAATGGAGTCACAAAGCCACTGGGCTTTTTACCTAGATCCCATTCAATTGGCCCTCTGGTCTCCACTTTCCCACAGTGCTCAGGTCCCTGGTGCCCCAAATCTGCTCTAAGACCCAGCACTCCAACCCACTTGCCACCTGCCCCAAGCATCCAACTCAGCGCCTACCCTCCTAGGCTCTTGGTGCATTTGCTCGCCCCCAAACTTGACACAGCTGTCAAATCTTCCCACAACACACCCGCCCCTACCCTCCGTGGCGATGTCCTGCCGATCCCGGAGAGGAAGAGCACTGAGGCGGGGGACGTCTTCGGGCACCATGGCCCGGGCCTGACCTAGGGCCACAGCAGCATGACGACAGACATGTTTGATGCGGGGGCCTTGCACAGGGGACTCGGGGCCCTAGGGGAGGAGAAACCAGGAATACATGTGGAAGTAGCCCCTTGTGCTCCTGCAACCAGCCTTCTTCAGAGGGCCTTCCTCCCACTCCATACCGACGGTCTCTCTCTCTTAGTTTCCATCGATTCATCTTCAGACCTGACAGAACCTCTATCTGAGAGTTGCTTGACAGTCCCCACGACTTCCTCCATCTGCCCTCCAGGGCTCGGCTGGTGGGGGGAATAAACAGGGTCAGAGGCTGGAAAGTGAGGAAAGATAGGACCAGCGGACTAGCGTGGGGGAGGGACGGGGTCAGGGAAGGAATATAGGAAGCTGAGAGACAGGAAAGGACTGGCTCTGAGCGTTCCCTGAAATACTGGAGGCTGACTGAGGAGACAGGCAGTTAAGGAGAATTAAGAGAAGCAAGGCTGGACGATGGGTGCAGGAGCCTGGCCAAAGCACCATGCTCACCGGCAACAAAGACGCCACCTTCTGCTGCTGCTGCTGATCGATCTTGAACAGCTGCACCTTGGCTCTCTTGAGGAGGCTGAACATTTTCTCCTCCACACCAGACAGTGGTAAGGAACCCAAGCCTGCAACACGGGCCTTTTCCAGTGGTGGCGGCTGCTGTGGTGGCGGCTGTGGCTGCAGTTGTAACTGTGGCTGTAATTGTGGCTGCTGTGGTGGTAATGCCTGGGGCAGCAGCTGGGTTTGCAAGGCCTGTAGGGGCTGCTGTAGCTGAGCCTGAGGCTGAGGCTGCTGCCCATTGCTCAGAGTTGGCGCCCCAGGAAGGGGCACCTCGGCCTTGACAGGAGTGGCGACCACAGGGGCAAATCGAGGCAGGCTGAGGTGGTTGGTGCGGCCCACTGCCCGTGGCTCAGGCTCAGCTGGAGAGTCATCGGCGGGAGGAGGCTCTGGCTCAGGGGCTTCAGGGGCCCCAAGAGGAGTAGTAAGCACCGATTCGTAGATCTTCAGGTGGGCTTCGCTTGGGGTAAACTGAGGCGCCCGAAGGAGCAGGGGCCTCCGGGATGGAGTGACAGGGGCAGGGAGTGGAGGTGGGGCCGGTGGAGGAGCAGGAGGAGGAGGGGGCAGTTCCCGGGTCAGTGAGGTCCAGCGAAATGTGGGTTCCCTTAGAATGGACCGTCTCTTTTCAGGAAGCGGGACTGGGGTAGAGGGGGGAGTTGGGGCACGCGGTGGAGAGGGAGCTGGTGCCGGTTCTGGGGGGGCGAGTGGGGACATGGCAACAGGAGGCCGCAGAGTAGGTGAGACTTCTACCTTTAGGGGCTTGGGGGGGTCTTCGTCCATAAATCGCCGGGGTGTCTTGATGACACGGGAGGAGCGGGCACTCACCACGGGCATAATAAACTGCCGGATATTCTTCAGGAAGGTGGTACTTTTGGGGGCCACAGTGGGGCTGTCTTCCAGAGGGCCTCCTGTGGTGGTGCTGGGGGTTGGAGTGGGAGGAGTACCTTCTGGCACTGCCCGAGCAGCTTCTCGCTCTGCCCGCTGGCTGGGAGTCAGGGGAGGCCGGCCCCTCTTCCTGGAGCATGTAGCTGGAACCACTGGAGGAGGGGATTCTTCCTGCTCCTCTGGGGCAGGAGGTGGTGGAGGTGATGGTGGGGGCAGAGGGGACACTGGGGGTGGTGGAGGACAAAGTGGGGACGAAGGAGAAGTTGAGGGAGGAGGGAGGGGTGGAAGGGGTGGTGGGGGCGGTGGGGGTGGTGGGGGTGGAAGGGGTGGAGGAGGTGGAAGAGATGGAGGAGATGGAAGGGGTGGAGGGGGTGGAGCGGGTGGAGGGGCTGCAGGGGCTGCAGGGGCTGGAGGCTCTGGAGGAGTCGAGGGTGGGGATGGCAGCTCTGCCTCTTCCTTTTCCTCCGCCAGCATCATCTCTTCAGGTCCAGCTCCCTCTACCTTCTCTTCCTCCTTCTCCTTGTCTTTCTCCTCTTCTGTCTCCTTCTCTCTCTCCTCCTCCAGCTTTTGTTCTTTCCTCCAGCAGGGGCCCTCTCCCTGTCCAGATCCAGCTCTTCCTTGGGGGGCATCCTGCCAGCTTTCCTCACGTTGATCTTGACCCTGACCTGATTCAACTCCCAAGGACAACTGTCCCATCTTCACTTTTTTGGCCTTTGAAACAAACTTGATGACGAGAGGGAGCCCGCCTCGGCCTCGGCCTCTACCTCCACGGCCTCCTCGCCCAGCCTGTCCTCCACGCTTAGGGGTCCCAGGTCCTGGGCCGGGCCCCTCCTTGCACTTCCAGCTGCCAGTTCGGTGTTTTACTGGAACCACAGGAGGTGGGGGCTCGGGTTTGGGGATTGTCACAGCTGCTTCTGCCACCACTACTGCTTGTTGCTTCTTCCTGCAGGGGCCTGCTGGCCGTCCTGGGGGCCGTCCCCGAGACCGACGTGGAGTGGAAGGCTCACATGTCCGGCCCCGGGGGGCTGGGGGTGCCTGGGCCCGCCGGAGAAGTTCAGTCAGTGCCTGTACCATCCGTTCTGTGCCTTCCTCACCCCGTTTCCGGGCAGGAGTCTTTGGGGGGGTAGGAGCAACATCTGCTAGGCGAGGAGGCGCAATGGGGGTCGTCTTATGCTTGCGGCCCCGACCTCGGGGGGCTCGACCTAAAAGGAGAATAGGTGTGGGGAGATGGGTCAAGCTAGCCCTGCAGACTGAAGAAGGCACTCCAGGAAGGCAAGGACTAAGTCTTACTTGTCTGTTTCCCCCACAGCCCAGCCTAGCTTGGGCTTGAACACAGAACACACTCTGTAACTGATGGAGACTCTAGCGGAACAGGGAAGAGCTGACACAAAGAGCAAGAATCACATTCCTGTAAAACTACAGAGGTAGAGTTTCCCCATCACTCACCTCGCTGGGATCGGAGCGCAGAGCGCAGGGAACTGGGGGCCACATCTTCATCTGAATGAAAACCCTGAAACTCCTGATTTAGGGGACCAGAGGTGGAGGGGAAAAACAGCAGTCAGTGCCAAAGCCCTCATTTCACCTGAGACTCAGGTATGGAGATATATCCCCAGTTTCCCTCTTAACATACCCCTACCTATTTACAGAAAAACTTAAGAAGCTGGAAGATGTGAGAAGAATAGAAAACAGGGTCTCTCCCTAGGGACAGAGGCACAGGGTATTCTGATCCCCCATCCCCTGTGCCGGACCACATCAGCACAGCCACCAGTGGTTCACTGGCCCAAAAGGGAAGAGAACGGGGTCTTCCCAGGCCAGGAAGTAAACACTACCCTCAGATTCCCTCATCCTCTAACTCAGAAAACGGTGGGACTTGTTTACTCACTCTCAGAATGTAGTTTCTTCCTGAATGAAGATGGGAACGGGGCACCCAAGTGGGGTGTGTGTTTCAAATGGTTTACTGTAATAGGTTCTACTCTGAGCCCTCAGGTTACTACACACTGTCCTAAGTAATACAACCCACACCTTCCTGACTTTTCTGGGAGGCTGAGGATAAATCCTGAGCTGAACTCAGACCTGCTAGAGTTCCCAGCCTCAGCTTTTATTCCATTTCTCTTCAATCTGTGCCCCTGAGAGGTAGCCTTCCACCAGGCTACCATCCCTCCACCTTAAGAGAAAGAATCAGGGTACTGGTGAAACCAGTGATGTGTCAAATTGTAAGGCCAGGCGGAGCAGCCTACAGGTAAGAGCCCAGAGAGCCCTAGCCTAGGTCCACTAAAGCCACGCTGCTGCTGTCAACCTCCACTGGTTGGGCATGCGGTACCCACAGTCTTCTCGCTCAAACCTCTACTGGCATAGCTTTGCCAACTACCAAGATCATCATCCCAGGACACTTCAGCAGGATGTGCCTCGGGCCCAAGTGCCCAGCTGCAGCCCGGCTTCTCTACCCACTTTCGGAGGCCTTTTGCACCGACACCTCCGTGCAGCCTATCTCCTCCCAGGCCTATCCGCAGGGCCCCACCATCCCTCCGCAAGGACCCTGAGAACCTCGCTTTCTCACGCCACCCCTCGGGGCCACCCAGACCCTTGGAAGCCCCCCGGCCTCCGCCCCGCCCGGCGTTGGGGACGCCTCTGACTGCCTCACCTCATCGTCGGATTCCTCGTCACTGCTCTCCTCAGGCACGCAGCCCCGGCTGGGGCCCCAGCCCCGGCCCCGGCCCCTGCCTCGGCCCCGCTGAATGCGCGGGCCGGCCCACAGGCGGCGGAGCCGGCGCAGGCCCCGGCGGAGCCCCAGCAAACGGAGCAGGGCCGTGTCCTCCCCAGGCTCGGCTCCGCCCGGCCCCGTCGCGCCGCCGCCGCGCCGCAGAGCTACCCGCACTCTCTCGGCTCCGCTGCCCCGTCCGCCGCGGCCCCCACCCCCGCCGGAGCCCCGCGGCCGGCCCGGGAAGCGGCCCCGCGCGGAGCCAGGCCCGGGGCAACTGCCGCCGCCCGCCGCCGCCGCCATCTTGGCACCGTGAGAGGGGCCGGGGAGGCGGGGGGAGGGGCGGCCCGTGCGCAGGGCCGGGGGGAGGGGAGGGAGAGGTGGGGCGGGGCGGCTGCGGCTCACGACAGCAACCAGCGCCGCCGCGGGGCTAGCGGGAGCCGGGGGCTGGGCCGACCACGCGCGGGGCACCACGGGAGCGGGAGTCCGAAACCAGTCGGCCGTCACCCTTAGACCGCGCCTGAAGAGCATAGACCCCGCGTTGCGGCCCGAGAGGGGTAAAGCGCAGGGGCCCCCGGGAAATGTAGTCCGGCCGCTTCGCTCCTTCCGCCGGGAGCTAGGGCCGCGAGAGCTGGGACTTTAGAGTTCAGAAAGCCATCTCCGGGGCTGCCGGGAAATGTGGTTCTCGCCACAGAACCCTCCCATGGTTTCTGTAGAGGCCAGGGCACGCTTGAACTACCACTCCCAGGGTGCAGTGGCTTCGGACCCTGGGAAATCCCAAAGACACTGGGAAATGAAGTTTGCGACTGCAAGAGGCGTGGGCTGCTAAAGGGGCCGCGGCAAAGGATTAGTGTCAGTTAGAGGTGCGACCCGGCGGTCGTTCTGCGCAGCATGGAGGGAAGGTGCTTGAGAGACCCCGGCTTTGCAGACCCTGTGCTCAAGGAGTGGAGGCGGGTGGCGGAAAGCAGGGTAGAGCACGCGTTCCTCGAGCCCTGGACTGGGGGTCCCAGACTCAGACCCTGCGCGCCGTCGCTTGCTGTGGAAGGGGCGAATAACTTGGTGTCTCACAGGCTTCCCCCACAGGGCTTGCTGCTAAGTCAGCCTGGACTTCGCGGCCCTCGCGGGCCCCTACCTCTGGGGGAGGACTGATAGACCCGGGAGATGGAGGTACTCCCCGCCCCGCCCCGCTGACAGTGGATGCACGGCCACCAGGGGCCGCTACAGGACAAGAGGCAAGGCTGTCCTTCCCTCTCCCCTGCGCAGACTGAAGTCTGGACTCGGCTTGTCCTGAGAGGAGGGCACAGGAAAACTCTTTATTTTGGTGATGAGATCGCCAGTCCCCGCACAGTTAATTTTCACTCGTGCAGACTTCACTTCCCACACCCCACACGGACTCGCTTGCCCAGGCTCATAGGGCCAGCGGTCATCTGGGAGAAGGTCTCGGCGCCCTTGCTGCAGTGCTTCTTGGAGCCAAATGTGCTACGCTGCCGTACCTGCGGTGCTGGGTCAGAAGCCTATCCAGCCGGCGGCCCGTCTTTCATTATTTAATTTTATTGTTGGATGAAGCCAGAGAAGGTACCGACACCGTCAGGTGGTGGAGGAAGGGGATCTACAGGGAGAAGTCGAGGCCCGGGATGGCCTTGAAGAGGAGGAGTAGAGGAATGTGGAGCGAATGGTCCATCCAGGTGGGAGCTGGCTGGGTGAGTGGCTGCGCATGTGCGCCTGCATGGAGGCTAGGCTGGGGCAGCCCGCCCGGCACAGAGGGCAGCGGTAGGGTGCGACCCCATGCGTCCGCAGGTGTTTGGTCATGGCTGAGAAGTCCCGGGAGCGCTGGGGACATAGGCTGCAGGAAAAGGGCTTCTCTCCTAGGGCAAGTGGAGGGGGAGGGCGGTGAAGGAAAGAAGGGGCGCAGGCTGGCCTGGGGGGTGATCTGGGCAACTGGACAAAGGAATTGTGTGGGAGCCAAGCAACCAGTGAAGGACTCAGGGACAGACTGGAGTTTGTAAGGGAGCAGATAATTCACCGAGGGCGGGGGGCCCATACCTGTGTGGACTCGGTAGTGTGTCTCCATCTGATGCTTGAGTGTGAACCTCTTTCCACAGACAGAACAAGAATAGGGCCGAGACCGAGCAGGAGGGGGTGGGGGAGGTTGTTGGCGAGGCGGGCCTGCTGTGCTCACCTGACTCACACAGGTTGCAAGTGCACCTGCGGGGACAGAAAAAGCATGGCTGGGAATCCCAGAGCTGGATCACTGGTACTCCCAGGCAAGACATCAGGAGGTACAGTGGGACTGAAGGCAAAGGTGCCCTCACCCTACTCACCTGTGTGCTTCTGATTACAGTCTTCCATGTCCCCAGGGCTGAGCTTTTCGGAGCCCTGGGGGAGGGAACCTGGAGAGAGCAGAGTGAAGTTGGTGCCCTACTCAAGCTGGACTTCTGGAGCCCCAGCCTCAGGAGAGAGAGCATGTTATAATATTTGTACAGGTCACTGAGGGGCTTACCTGGGGCAGGACTGGAGGAGGCCAACTGGCTGTGGTTCCAGAGACCTTTCTCAGGGTTCAGGGACAGTGGGATCCTGGGGATGGGGTGGGGAAGAGTTAGCCTTGGCAAAACCTGGCCAAACCCATCCTGGGGAGAGAGGAGTCAGGAGTCCTCCTCAGGGGCTCGGCTTTGACTTCCCCTGTGATGAAAGCTTCTTGTCCTATCACCAGCTCAGGAAATGTACAGTAGAGATAAGAGATGTGGTACCCCTTCCACCCATCACTGTCTGCCTATCCTGAGCCACTCCCTCCCAGCCAGGGAGGTCTTCCACTAGGCTCTTCACTCACCTCTGGTCCTGAGGCCAGACCTCCTGCCAGGCTCCAGTGATGGGGGTGCTATGAGAGAAGGGAGTGCCATATCTGGGTGGCAACAGCAGGATGCTCCACAGGGCAGGCTGGCCCTCCCCCAACCAAGGGGTCTCAGCCCACCAGGGCCTAGGAATGACGCTGTTTTGGAGGGAGCCTGGTGGGGGAAGGGGGTCAGGGAACTCCCGAAGTCTTTCATCAGAACTCCCTGGGCTCTCTGTCACCCACATAATCACTTCTTGCTTTCCATCTATTCCCCCATGGCCAAGAGGGGATTGCTTGAGTTTCTCCTTTGAGCTCATCTCCTCCCCTTCACCCTCCTGCAGTGGTTCTGCTCTCTCGGGGCTCTCTCTTGGTGGCCTTTGCTCATGCAGTGTCTCCCATTCTATTCTATGAGCACTAACACATTTTTCTGGTCTCTGCTCTCCATGTCCCCCCAGTCCTCTTTCAGAATCCCTTGTGGGTTTCTCTGGCTCCTCCTGATGTCCCCTCAGCCCTGGACCCAGCTCTCTAACCCCATCCCATCGAACCCTCCTGCATGCGTCTTCCAGGGACTGCACCCCCAAGGCCCTGGCCGCTTCCTCAAGGGGCCCCAGTTCCCCCGGCTGCAGCTCTACAGTCTCCCCATAAACAAAGTACAGAAGCTGGGCAAAGGTAGAAGGGCTGATGCCTTTCACCAGAGCCCAGCGGCCCCTACGGCCCAGCTGCTGGCTCGCACCTGCCAGCACCAGGCTGTGGGCAGCGAATTCCTGGCTCCCCACAGTGATCAGGGTATCACATAATGCTGGCCGGAGCCTGGCTGCTAGCCGTACCAGCCGATCAGAGCTGTAGGGGCTAGGCAGTCTTGTCCGGAACAAGGGCATCGTGCCTTGCCTGGGTACCAATCTCAGAGGATCTGAAAGAAAGGCCACAGTGTGGGGTCCATGGTGGAAAGGGAAGAGAGCAACGGCATATTCTCAAGCCTGTGGAGGTGAGGGGAGAAAGAGTGAGTTGCAGGTTCAGAGCTCTCTGTGTCCTGAATGAGGCACATAAACTAACCCAAGAGAGGATCTGAGCTTACCTAGAATCATAACAGACCAGGGGGTAGGGATGAGGGTGGGGATGGCAGGAGAATGGAAATTAGACCAAATTCGGGACTTAAAAGAGTAAGGACCAAGCAGTTAGCAACCATATCAAATGGTGGGTTTAAGGCTGGTGTAAGATGGGTCCAGTCAATTAGCAGTCTCTGACTTAAAAGATAGCAGAGGTTGATACTTATGCCACTCCAAGCCTTTCTGTGGGGAAAGACCTTGGAGCAGGCCAGGCTGTCTTCTTTCCAGACAAAGAAATCACCATAAGACCCAGTCAGCCCTGGCAATTAGGGATGGAGCACGACACTGCTTCACGGGAGAGTTTAGAAAGCTAGTGTGCCACCCCCTCACCCCCACCCCAAGCCCATCACATGAAGTTGAGTAGTCCTGAGAGGCAGAAAGGGCAGCAAGACTGAGGTCATAGCTGCAGAAGGGCATGCTCAAAGGCATCAATAGATTATCTCCCTACGGCTGAAACTTCTAGAACATGTCCTCAGAGAAGGACCTAGAAGAGACCAAAGAATCCCCTCCAGTGGGTTGAGAGAACAGGTGCACAAGCCACAGAAGAGATGGTTCCCAACTCAAGGATGGAGAGAGATTTTGGAGAAGGTTTTGAGCCCTGAGGAAGTGGGAGAAAGGGAAATGGGAACGGTAGAGGGGGAGGTATTTCCTTTCCAGATTAGGGTAAGGAGATGGTTTAATTTTGTTTCCCACAAACCAAAAGCAAAGAATAGATAGAGTCCAAACAAGGTGGAAATTTATCACATATCAAAACTACCACGTTGGCTTTTAAGAAGAGAACTGGGAACTGAGATACTAAGAGATCAACAGACCTAAGTGTCTCAGCAGGCATATTCCTAAGTGTGGGCTCACTGTAAGGACCCTTATTGGGAGAATTACTGCTGGGACACCTCGGGGAGAAGGCTACTAATTGGCAAGAAGTGAACAGAAGAGGGGGTGTAATGGGAGGAAAGTCTCAGCTGGGGAGAAGCAACCACTCACCGGTTGTAGCTTCCTCCTGGACACCGCATGCTCTGAACTGCTGTTGGGGCTCCTGGGGCCCCCCTGGAGCTAGCCCCGCCCCTGACCTCACAGTCTTCCATTGGGTGTCCCAAGTACCAGTCTGCCACAGTCCCCCAAGGGGGTGTGGTTTTATAACCCTGGCTCTGCTTCACCCCCCTCTCCCCAGGAGAGAACACCCTCTCTACTTCCAGATTCAAGACATTCTGGCTCCCTGTCTCCTTATTTCATTTGTGAACTTCTAGAGTCAAAGAAGTTCATCTGAGGGGTGCCTAGCTGGCTCAGTCGGTAGAGCATGCTACCCTTGATCTCTGGGTTGTAGGTTCGAGCCCTGTGTTGGGTGTAGAGAGTACTTTAAAAAAATAAAATAGAAATCTTTTTTTTTAAAAGTTCATTTGAGGCAACAAGGAGTTTGGAATTATCAGACCTGCATTTGAGTCTCATCTCTGCCATTTACTAGTTGAGTCACCTTGAGCAAGTCGCCTCTCGGAGCCTCAGTTACCTCATCCATGAAATAGGGATAACCTTTGCTTACCGCATTTGGAGGTGAAGATAAAGATAAAATGACATGATAAATGTGAAAGTGGTTTGTCAGTACATCACATCATTCAAATAGTATTAATTCTGCTACTGAGAAGCATCAGTAGAGCTCTAGCAGCTGGAAGCTGTTTCTACTACCTCAGAAATAAAAAGGGCTGAAACATCTGGATTCCAAGGAGAGAGTGAAAGAGGGCCAAATGCATGCATCGTCCTTCCTTGCCTTGACTTAGTACTAGGGAAGCTTTAACTGCTCTGTGGAAATGACCCCTGTCATTTGGGCCACCACTGGGGACTGAATGTGCAAGTGACTCAGATTCTCCCATCAAGCTTTGAAGGGGGCAACCCCAGGAAGGGCCTGCGGTGGTCTTCGAAGAGAAAACTCCCTTTTCTTGGGTTGATGACAAATGACATTTCTCTGAAATCAGAACCCTGGGGTTTCTTTCACTTCCTGCCAAAAGGGTCAAGCTCTCAGGAGATTTCCCCTGTTTTCACACTTTAGTGCTTGTTAACCTGGGGAAAGGAGGTCTGAGAGACTCAAATTTCTTTTTCTGTTTTTATTATTGCATTATCTCCCGTCCTGTGGCACATTTTTCATTCTTTCAACAAACGTAGAGAGATCATTTATGATACGTGCCTGCTGCATCGTATATGCCCAGTAAATAACTGGAAGATGTGCAAGTCAGGCGCTGGTAGGCTGCTCTGGTGACATGACAGAGTCTGGTTCCCCCGGGCTTCTCCCTTAGATCCTCGTCGCCTCCTAGACCCAAATATTCTGTCTCTAAACTCCTGTTTCTCCCTTTTGTTCAGGACCCCAAAATATTCAGACCAGCCTTCTACTTTCTCCCTCCAGACCAAACATGCCTTCCCTCTACTTCTTGTTCTAGCTTGGGTGCAGGCAGATGTTAATCCTTTCTATACAGGCAGGGTGTGCCAATGGGTGAGGCTGGTGGAGGGCAATAATAGGGTGGGGAGAGGGGAAGATGAGTCAGAGTGAAAGGGAAAATGCAAATGGACAGGCTGTATTCATGTGCTACTCTGAACGTTAAATATTTTCCATTTCTGAGCTTTCTAACTCCTCATACCACCACACCCAGGGACTCATTAGACACCCATATTAAAGACACTTGGCCTGAACATATAAAAGCACCAATCCCTGATATGTATGCATACAGAGAAAAACATCCTTTCTTCAACACAGAGATACAATCCCTGGAGATATGGAATAAGTGGGGAAAGCCATGAGAGAGAAACCCCACGTGTAGAAGGAAGGTACAGGGGTCTGGACGATTACATCATCACCCCTTGCCTCCCAGCTCTACTTCATGGGCCTATGACTCAGCTCTCTCACTGGTATGATCTGCCCATTGATGATCAAGAATGTTGGAAACTGTGCTCACAGGGCAGAATTCTGTGGAAGCCAATTGTAGCTGACGAGAAGTGTCAGCAGGCTTCCGGGAAACATGGAGGAGAAGGCTCAAGGAGATTCCCCATCCAGTGAACAAAAGCCCCCAAGAATGGGAAGCCTCATTTTGCCTCCCATCTGGTGTCTACCCGACCTAAGGAAATCCTTTTAGAGACCGCCTCCTTAGAGGTATCTCCAGGGCCCTCTACACCTTAGCCCTAACGCTGGTGACACTTCAGGCCCTTCTCTCTACCTACATTCTTGACTACACAGCCCAAGACTTCTTGCATTGAGCAGTAACAGCAGAAGCATGAACAAATTGCACTTTGACTTGGAAGGGTAGGGACACTGCTAACTGTCTATTTTTGAAAGGTCTCCCATCACAGTCTCAAAACTCTTGTCCAGCTTCCACTTCCCAGGTTGACTCTGTAGAAATCACTTGCAGTTGTCTTACGGGGTGGACACAGGAAACCATGAGTTTTGAGGACACAAACCTGCATCCTGGGAGAGGGTACAGTGAGTAGAAGAGATTAGGTAGGGCATAACTGGAAGGAAGTATGTGGGAAAATGAGGTATGATTTTTGCCTCTCAGTCCTAACACATTACTAAATAAAGTTTAAAATCTGATATTTTTTTATTCTCACTGATAGGCTTGATGATAAGCTCCTTCATAAGCCCCTGCAGGTACAATCCAGCTTTATATAAAAATGTCAACACAGCAATACAGGTATGGATTCTCCTCAAATATAATTAAAACTAAACCATCAGAATAGGCCAGTTAGAGGTATGATTACTTGTTTCATGAAAATGTTCTCTCTTTGTCTCACTTTTAAAAATTTTATTTATTTATTTATTTGTTTGTTTGTTTGTTTTAAGTAGGCTTCGTGCCCAGTGCAGAGCCCAACACAGGGCTTGAACTCACAACCCTGAGATCAAGACCTGAGCTGATGTCAAGAGTCAGATGCTTAACTGACTGAGCCACCCAGGTTGCCCCTATCTCACTTATTTTAAATATTGAGTACCTCCAAAACCAAGGTAAACAAGATTCAAATTAGAAAAATTCTATGAACTTTCTACTCTCCAGGAACACAACTATTTCTTCAAATTAAGGTGGTTAAACTCCCCTAAAGCATTTCATACAGATTTAAGACCAATTATCTAAATCTTATATAAAATTTCAAATGCCCACTCTTTCTAGTTAAGTACATCCAATATATACCAGAGAAGAGACACCACGGAATAAATTAGTTTCTTTCTTCCTTCAAATCTGTGTTTCATATAGCTCAAGAACCAGATATAATCATAGCCAGTGAGCTGAATCTAGGCCATAGAGACCCTATCATAGTATATCTTTTGTGGATTAAGTGGAAAAGAACTAGACTAAAGTGAAAAAACAAAAACAAAAAAACTTAGGTTCCACTGCATCCTCCCTGTTGGATGGCCTTTGTCTTTTCAGCCCTAATATGGAGCTAACTCTTTTGAGACCCTCAACTTCCTCACAGGGGCTGTCTTCAAGACCAGAACTGAATGCCAATATTTCCTTAAACCCAGGCAAAAGGCCCCACTCTGACCCCCTCTGGCTGTGTCCCTCGCCTTGGGCTAAGGATCCCAAGGACATCTAGGAAGACGCCACCTGGAACATATGTTCCCCCAATTCTAGGCCATACTCTAGGAGTTTGGAACCCTGAACCTTCTCACCCAAATGGCCCACTTCTAGGACCTACATGGCCCTCAACCCCAGGTCTATACTCATGAGTGAATTGTGTGACTGATGTACACACCCCAGGCCCTGGTAGGTAGACTGAGCTCAGACATGCAGTCTAGTATATGAAATGCCTTGATGTGTGTGCCAACACCAGGTTTGGGAAGAAAAGAAGACATCATTTCTAGTCTTGTCTGGTCCTTCTATATAATACAGCAGCCTACTTTATTCCAATGATTCTTAACCTCGTAGGTTAAGGGGGTTGCCATTCCTTTTAAAATTGTAAGCTATGGAATCAACTGTTTAGAAAATTGTAGTCATACCATTTTGCATGTGAATGACAAGGGATTCACAGATTGCTCTGCAGTCAGTCCTTGGACAGGTTAGATGCTTCTTGCTCATCCGTGTGGCTGCCTTGCACCCCCTCCAATACAATATGCATACAGTTTTTCTTATGATTTCCAGGAGTTCAAACCCCCCTGAAATCCACTCATAGACCACTTCCTTGCATTCCCTCACCCAAGGTTTAAGAACTCTGGGTGTACATGAAAGCACTCTGAAAGCTTTAATACCATGTAGAATTTGAACAGCTGAGTGAAATTAGATATAAACACCCTGCCCCATAAGTATAAAAGATTTTCTGTAAAGACAACCTGGGTGATTTCCTAAGGAGCAGGATGTCTCACACACCTCTTTCTATGCTCCGGTACAATATCCATCTTCCTTATGCATCTGGCCCCATTTTTATAGCCTGGTATCTTCTGGGAATGACCAGAGTTTGGGGAAGAGTGGGGACAGGGAGTGAAAGGCTCTAAACGTGACCCAATCCTGTTTTTTCCTAGAGACATCACATGGCAATAGTATCTCATGGAGGTCAAACAACGTATCTGAGATTCAGAAACTCCCTCCTCAAGAACCTCCAGAAGACCATGGGCCTAACCTCCTAGCCAGGTTGTCTAACCTGGACCCGGTACTGGAAAACCTGCCAACAGCACCTCAAGCTGGAGTCCAGAGACCCGAACTATCCCCGCCACCCCCCCCCCCCCAAAGCCTTGCAACCACATATTCTCAGCACAGCCTGGATGCAGTAGCCTTTGACAACTTCTCATCAGGCTTTCAAACCCAGCAATACTCACTCTCAGCCCAGGCTGGATCCAAAGACTCCAGAAAACCTCTCAAGTGTACATTAGTTTCACCTTTTGGCCAGTGACTCCCAACAACCTCTGGAGAGTCACAGGTCTCTCCTTCCAAGTCACCAGATCCAGACTCAGTCCAGAGACCTCAGACAACCTCTCACAGTTCAGAGGCCATACCTCATGGCCAATGACACCATGCAGAGTTCCAAAAGGCTTTCAACTGCCTCATAAGCTAGCCTCAGGGACCATGGACCAACTCATAGGGCATGTTGGCCTAGCCTCTGCCCAGCCTGGGTCCAAGGGTGCCCAGGAGGCCCCGTTCCCAGCCTCACCAGGGCAAAGGAAGTCTCCAGGGACTAAAGCCCTCAGTCCTCAATTCTTGACCCTCACGGCCACCACTCAAGCTCCCACACCCCAGCTTTTGCCTGGGTCAGCTCAGGCCTGAAGAAGTGTAAGAAAAACCATGGCACTCACTGACTCAGACCCTGTTCTTCTTCCCACAGCCTCACATACACTGAGGGCAGTGCAAGATCCAGTGTCCGTTAGAAAGTAGGGATGAGCGTGAGGCCAGGAGCTCGAAGCCTGGGCGCGTGCGCAGCTCGCTCGTCTCCCTGAGGCGGACGCTGATTGGCTGCAGTGTGGACCGCATCTACTGAGCATTCTCAACATCCTAGGCGGCACCTAGGACAGCTCCACTTGCTCCCTCCAGCCTCGCACCCACCGCTGATTGGCTGCGGAGCTCCCTCCCGCCCTGCTTGCTGTGCGGAGTGGCAGGGCTTTGAGTCTAATTGGTCCGGGGACTCAGGTTTCAGGTCTCTAAGACTGAGGTCTTATCCTCCAGCCCGTCCCCCACCCCTTCTAATTGGCTGCGGAATTTGCTCTCCCTCCGTCCCCCTATGAAAAAACTAGGCCCCGAACCTCTTTCGCTAACAGCCTTGGAATCTTCCTTTGCAAGGGCTCAGGATACCACCAGTTCTTTGCTCCTGTCTTGCCAACGAGTGGCTCTCGTTGCAAACCCTTTCATCTCTCTCTCTCAACCCCTGACAGCCTATGAAATGTATGTCTGTGATTGGTTGGGAGGCCCTCACGAGCCAGCCGGGATTCAGGTGCCTGTGGGCAGCTCCCCTTTCCTGCCTCTTGCCTTGCTTCACTACTGATTGGCTGCAGAACGCCCCCTGCCTCACCTGGAAGTGTGCGGGGGCAGGGAAGGCACCAGAGGGGCAGTGCCTTGACCCGTGATTGATCAAATGCTCATTGCCTGTCAGCTGAGGCAGGGTTAACTGCGTACTTCACGTACCAGCCTCCCCCGCCCGCCCCACAACCCCACCCCAGCCAACACACCAGAGAGAATGGCCCATTGCTTTGCCCCACCATTAAGTTGGTCAGAGCTAAGAGCCCAGCCAGCTGGCGTTCTACCCAGGAAGGGCTGTAGTGCTGACAAGGCGACTAGCTCGAACGGCGCCAGTCCGAGAGCACTACTTGCCTCTCTCCTTCCACGAGCTCGGCTGCGGTTGCACTGCTGATTGGCTGGCTCCACTCTCTTCTAAGTGGCTTAGCCTTGCGTTCGCGCAGGGACACATCCAATGAGGAGCGAGGGCGCTTTCAGGAGGCGGGCATTGTTCGACCGGTTCCACTTCTGATTGGTCCAGGGGCTTGCCTCTTCTCTTTTGATTGATCAGAGGGGCGGGAGGCGGGAGCCCAGCTCAACGGTTATCAGGCGGCAGTTGGAATTCTGTCCCTGTGCTTCAAAAGTTCAGCTTCAGGGCTCGGTGGAGTGTTGTCTGGCGCCTACTTCCCCGTAGCTAGCTGAGGAACTGGGGAGGGAACACGGGGGCAGGAGGACCTGGGACTGTCGCTGCAGCTCCAAGTCGGGATGGAGACCGACTGAGGCGAGTGGCGGACCGGAGGGTGCAAACCCCTCAAAAAGCTGGAAGAGTCAGGTGCTGTAATAGTAACAGCAGCTCCCGCTCACCGAGCCCTTTTGGTGTACCGCAGTGCGTGCATCATCTCACTGACTCCTTCTAAATAACCCTGTGAGGGAGCAGATTACTCTGCCGGTTAACCTCCGAGGGTCATTTGTCGCCCACAGCGAGAGCCGGCATTGCTAGAACTCCGACCTTGTTCTAGAGAGTCCGGCATTCGAGCTACACTATGATTAAGTAGGGTTGATCTTGTAGATGTGGGGTGGGGCCTGATGTGATCACCTTGGCCCTGGCTTACCTCGTCCATACATGAAGGTGTTTGGGTTTTGGTTTTGGACTATTATCTGATCCTGAAGGCTTCACTCAGTACATATGCTCAAGTCCTCAAACTTTTAGGTAAATGCATTTGCATTCTGGGAAAGGATAATTTTAATGTTTATTTCTGAGAAAGAGAGAGCGAGCACAAGCGGGGGAGGGGCAAAGAGAGACCGAGACAGAGGATCCGAAACAGGCCCCGTGCTGACAGCACAGAGCGGGACGCGGGACTCGAACTCATGAACTGTGAGATCATGACCTGAGCTACAGTCGCCGCTTACCTGACTGAGCCACCCAGGCACCCGAGGGAGTCGTTTAGACAACAGAAGTTTTTTCCCCACCCCACAGTTCTGGAGGCTGGAAGTCCAAGATCAAACTGCCAATAGAGTTGGTTTCTCCTGAGGATTCTCTCCTTGGCCTGCAGATGTCTGCCTTCTCACTGTGTCCTCCTATGGCCTTTCCCCTATGCACGCACACTCCTTGTGTCTCCTCCTCTTTTGATGAGGTGCCATGTAAACTGTTTTGTGTCAGTAAACTGTTTGTGGCAGTTCACATATTGAAACCTAATCCCCAATGTGGTATTTGGACACGGGGGCTTTGAGAGGCGATTAGGTCATCAGGGGGTGGAGCCCTTATGAATAGGATTAGCGCCTTTATTTAAAAAAAAGGCCCCAGAGATCTCCCTTGCCCCTTCTACCATGCAATGTTCAGTAAGTAGACCGTCATCCATGAACCAGATCCACCAGTGCCTTGATCTGGGACATCCCAGCCTCCAGAAAAATAGATTTCTGTTGTTTATAAGCTACCCAGCCCATGGTGTTCTATTATGGCAGCCTGAGCAGACTAAGACATAGTCCTATTGGATTAAGGCCCTACTCTTATGACCGCATTTACCCTTAATTCCCTCCTTAAAGGACCCCTCTCCAAATACAGCCATGTTGTGGGTTAGGGCTTCAACATAGGAATTTTGGAGGGGACACAATTCAGTCTGTAACACAGAATATCTACCACTAAAGGCCTCGAAGTTTGGTAGGGGAGAGACAAATTATTTACTTCAGAGGGAGGGGGCACATCAGAATGGTTAAGATGTTAGCTCTGGGAACCAGACTGACAGGTTTGGGTCCTGCCTGTACCACTTATCAACTGTGTGAACCTGAGCAATTTTCTTCCACTTTCTGTGCCTCATAAGAATCAAATGAATAGACACCCCTGATATTCTTAGAATAGCCCCTGGCATGGAGCAAGCGCTGATGGGCTATTGTTGGCCATCGTTATTGGTTGCAAGTAAACTTAAAACTATACTAAGTGCTCTGAAGAAAAATCACAAGAGAGATAAGAGATACTTTAAGAAAGTAAAACAGGACGATAACCTGGTCAGGGTTTTCAAGAAAGGCTTCCTGGAGGAAGTGAATGCTTGAAGTAAGATTTTCCAAATAATTACTAACACGACTAGGAGAAGGGTGAGTCTTCTGGGCAATGGTCAAATAGGTCCCAGAGCTCTGGGGTGAGAGGAGGCACGGCCCTGAAGTCCATTGTTATTGGAATGGAGAGAGCAAAGTGAGAGGGAGCAGGGCAAGCAGGGGAGAGTGAGGCTGGATGTGGTGGGCGGGGCCTGGCCCAGTAGGCCATGTTCAGGAGGGCTGGCATTTCCTAAGAACCACGCAAAGTCGCAGGAGGAGGTGTTTATTACTTTTCAAAGTTTTTGTTTTTATTTATTTTGAGAGAGCAGGGAGGGGCAGAGAGAGAGAGAGAGGGAGTCAGAATCCCAAGCAGGCTCCTTGGCAGAGCCCGATGCGGGGCTCAAACCCACAAACTGCAAGATGTTTATTTTTGCGAGATGTTTGACCTGAGCTGAAATCAACCGACTGAGCCACCCAGGTGCCCCCCTCTCCCCCCCCCCTTTTTTTTTTTTTTTTACAGAGAATGGTTTAACCCTTCCTGGCAATGCTGCAAGCCCTGCCACGTGAACAAACTTGGGCTGGCCTGCGGTAGACACATGGCCCAGTTCAGAGCCATTACCCCAGCCACCTACACCCACTGCCAGCCAGCCATACATGTGAGTGAAACCACCCCAGACCAAACAGCCCCCAGTCACCCCACTAGCTGACTGCAGCTGCGAGAGTCAGCCCAGGTGAGACCAACTGGAGAACTGAACTGCCTGGCTGGGCTCAGCCCAAATGGTCCGGAAGAATCAGGAGGTACAAAATAATAATTATTTTAAGCCACTGTGTTTCGGGTGGTTAAAAAAAAAAAAGCTAACTGACATACCCTGGACCAGAGTAGTTTCTAGGCAACAAATATCACTTACCTGGATTCTGGGTCTTGAAAGTTGAAAAATTCCTTCTGTTTCCAGACTGGTTTCAATTTTTTGAATGAATTTTTATGAGATGAACTTATTTAAAAAAATTTTTTTTAATATTTATTTTTGAGAGACAGAGCGTGAGTGGGGGAGGAGCAGAGAGAGGAAGACACAGAATCCAAAGCAGGCTCCAGGCTCCGAGCTGTCAGCACAGAGCCCGAGGCGGGGCTCGAACTGAAGAACAATGAGATCATGACCTGACCCGGAGTCAGCTGCTTAATAACCGACTGAGCCTTGGAGGTGCCCCTTATGAGATGAACTTTAATGCCTGGGATCTTTTGGTCATTTTTCCCCTAGTAGGACTGAAAGTGGCTTTTCAAAAAACAAACAAACAAAAACCAGTTGCTCTGTTTTGCATCTATTTTCGTTTGCAGAGCATCTGAATAGGCAATTAAGGGAGAAATCATGATTCTATTTCATATTTTCGATACTTCTCTTGGTTAAATGATGCATCCCTAGCTGGGCTCAAGGAGGTGCTAGAGGTGGCCAGCTACAAGGGGGAGGGGAGTAACAGCCACCTGTTGGGCACAGCCCATTGCCAACTGGAACAAAGCCCTGGAACCTGGAGAGAAGCCTCTAACTTGCAGTGTCCCTCCAGCGCCCTCTACTGGCAAGACCTGACCTCATGCCAGCTGATAAATACTGGAATTAAGAGGCAATCAATCAAAAATTGGCCCGGTGACTAATGGGCTCCCCAAATGTTAATAACAATGATAGCCAAGAGAATGGCTAACATTGAGTTCTCAGTGTTATTTATCTCTGAATAATCAGGAGACAGCTTATGGGGAGAGAGGATAGTGGTCCTTTCTGTGTCTATGGTCTGTTCACCCTTCCCTAGGCTCAGAGCCTGAGTTGGCCCCTGGGTAGCCAACTTTCCCCCCGGCAGGGCAGGCCCATTGGGTGGAGCTGAGTCCATCCCTGCTCCAAGGCAGGCATGTGCCCCGGGGATGGTGAGTCAGAGCTCTCTCCAACCCTCCACACCACATTGCGGTGGTGGGACAATGGGAAATAATCCAGGGGAGGAGCCATGTCACCTCCAGAAACTCAGACATCCAGACAGGATGTGCATGTGGTGCTGACACTCCTTGCCTCACTTCCCTGCTAGTTTTAAAAATTCCTTTTTCTACCTAGCACTTACTATCCTCTGACATGTATGTTTCCCTTCTTGGTTTCCTTGATCTCCTCCTCTGAAGGGTAAGCTTTTATAAAGGGAGAGACTGAGGTCTGATTTGTTCCCTGCCGGGTCCCCAGATCTAGAACAGTGCCTGGTGCACATGTTAGGCAAGCAATAAATATGTGAATGTATGAATGAGTCATTAACAATTATACCACCTAGGACAGGGGCAGATGCAACTTACCTCAGCATAGCTTCTTGGGCCCCCAACTGGGTCTTAAGATATCAGTGACATTGTCTGCATAACATTGGTTCTCACTAGATCTGGAAAATTTGAGTCTTCTAATTCTACAGTGCCTTGAACACCCAGGACTTAACACCAGTTAAAGAATTTTTGATAAATTCAGTGCGTTGTCCGTTTGGTAACATGAACATCTTGTGAGTTGGTTTCTAGTGAATCACCCTATTTCCTTATTTTCACTCCAGTCCTCAGCCATGTGTAATTTCTTCCTGCAATCCAAAATGAAAACATTTTGAAATAATGCCAACAGATAAAAAATGTCAAATAGGGGCGCCTGGGTGGCTCAGTCAGTTGAGTGCCCGACTTCGGCTTAGGTCATGATCTCCTGGTTTGTGGATTCGAGCCCCGCGACGGGCTCTGTGTTGACAGCTCAGAGCCTGGAGCCTGTTTCGGATTCTTTGTCTCTGTCTCTCTCTCTCTCAAAAAATAAAACATTAAAAAATTTTTTAAATAATGACATTTGTCAGGTAGGTACTCTGAAAAACTCATGATGCAAGCGTGAATATACATTTAAAAAATATTCATCAATTGTCGGTGGATAATCATTTCCGAATCAAGGAAAATTACTCATAAAAATACAAGGGCATTTCCTGTGCATACACAAATGTTTCCCTTTTTTCCCCTCCTTTTTAGAGTTCTACAAATGTAGAAACACACATTCAGTTGTTTCAAATAAACTTTTTATTTTGGAAGAATTTTGAATTTGCAGAAAAGTTGCAGAGACAGTACAGAGAATTCTTGTATGCCCTTTACCCAGTTTCCCCTAATGTTAACATATTACATAGCCATGGACATGTATCAAAACGAAGAAATTAATGTTGGTACACTACCATTAATCTTCAGACTTTATTTGGATTGTGCCATTTTTTCCACTAATATATCTGGTCTTCCAGGCTCCAATCTAGGATAACAGTTTGCACTGAGCATATATTCAGTTTTGGGCGTTGCGCTTTTATCAATAAACAATATATCTTGGAGATGGTTTCATATCAGCAAATATAAATGCGGCTCCCTTTAAACCTAGCCGCATAGTATTCCGTGGTGTGGAAAGAGAATTAGAGAACTATTTCTTTTCTGACATGATTTATGCTGTTTTTCAGGGATTGCTTTTAGGTTATTCTCGGACAGAGCATCTTTGCACACACTTGTGAATGCATATGCAGAATAGATTCCCAGAGGTGGAATCACGTGGTCAAAGGGGTGAGTTTTACATTTTCGGGACTAAGCTTACCTGCCCTGGTGTGAGGAATGTAAACCACAGCGGGTGTAGACAGAGGCGTGTGCCTGCCCGATGGCTTGTACGGTGTATTCTTTCCATTCTATACTCTCAGATGATGAAAGAAACATTGACCCAGTGGGGCAAGAGAGGGAGATAAGCCTGGGGAGGTGGCAAGGAGACAAGCCATAAGGGACCTTCAGTGCCAGGCAGAGGTGCTGGACGTTATCCCGAGGACACTGGGGAGCCGAGTAGGATTAGAGGCTGGATCAAGCCATGGCCAGACGTGGTCAGGTAGAGATGTGGTAAGAAGAAACATCAAATGGCTACCTCTCCCTTGGGTGGCCCCGGGAGCCTCACTGGGCCCTCGCGTCTCTCTCCTTCCCTCTCACCCACAGGAGTGGGCATGTGAGCGGAGGGACCGGGGTGGACAAACCTGTTCTGCCGGCCGAGGCCTGCCTAGGACAGGCCACGCTGCTGCCAGTCCGGCTGAGTGAACTACACTCTGCAGGCGTGTGACCAGATGGAGCCAAGGAAGGTGGTGGCAGATGTGGGACAGAGGTGGAAGCCTGCCTACCCGGCCTCTCCGAAGCCAGCGCAACCCCCAGCCCCAGCATTTGGCAGGGCCTGGCCTGTTTTAACTGTTTAGGTAAAATTCGAAAATGTTTCGCAGAACCATTCTTTCCTTGATACACATCTCATGTCCCATGGTGACGTTTTTCTTAACATTTGTGTATTGTTTTTGGAGGACAAGCAATAATCATAGAATATTGGCAAATACCAAAATAGCCAAGGAATGAACTAAAAGTCCCTGCAAGTCTCTCCTCTTCCTTAGTAACCGACGATAACCTTTGGGAGACTTTGTTTTACACTTTTATTTATTGATTTTTTAATGTTTATTTTTGAGAGAGAGACAGAGTGCAAGTGGGGGAGGGGCAGAGAGAGGGAGACACGGAACCCGAAGCAGGCTCCAGGCTCCGAGCTGTCAGCACAGAGCCCGATGCGGGGCTCGAATCCACCAACTGTGAGATCATGACCTGAGCTGGATGCTTAACTGACTGAGCCACCCAGGCGCCCCTGTTTTACAATTTTAACGCTAACGTGCACATATTTATATTTTTATCAGAAAAGCGATCACACCCAGCACGCTCTTTTGTAATCTTCTGCATTGAACAATTTCCCAAGTATTTTCCCATGACATTAAATATTCTTTTGCAATGTGATTTTTAAGGAAAAAAAACTGATTTTATGCGTACCAATTTCCATTAATTCCACAAACACTCTTTTAATAGGGGCGCCTGGGTGGCTCAGTCGGTTGGGCAGCCGACTTCGGCTCGGGTCGTGAGCTCGCAGTCCGTGAGTTCGAGCCCCGCGTCGGGCTCTGTGTTGACAGCTCAGAGCCTGGAGCCTGTTTCAGATTCTGTGTCTCCCTCTCTCTGACCCTCCCCTGTTCATGCTTTGTCTCTCTCTGTCTCAAAAATAAATTAAAAAAAAACGTTAAAAAAATAAAGTTCTTCAGATAAAAAGCATATTAACTCTGGGGTGATTGGGTGGCTCAGTCAGTTAAGAGTCCAACTTTGGCTCAAGTCATGATCTCACAGTTCGTGAGTTCGAGTCCCATGTCGGGCTCTATGCAGACATTTGAAAGCCTGCTTTGGATTCTGTGTCTCCCTGTCTCTCTGCCCTCCCCCACTTGCGTTCCGTCTCCCTCTCAAAAATAAACATTAAGAAAATTTTTAAAAAGTATATTAACTCTAATGTACGCTGAGCCCATGGGTTGAATATCCACCGCAAAAGCACTAAGCATTTTCCAATAAGACTTTAGTGTTTAAAGCACAAGTGTGGGAGTCACTTTGGTGAATCAGCTTCTGTACGTTGAGCATGGTGGAGCCCCAAACATTTGAAATTGGGACTCATCAGAGACGGTAGCAGCCTCAGCAGATGGTGTATTTCTGCACTCGATTCTGATTACACAGGATTGAGAAAATTCCTGATTCATAATAATAAGGTCTATTAGTTCCTGAACTCAGAATGAATTGGGCCCTATGCCCTGAGGTAGGGGCTGTTAGAACACCCATTTCATAGACGGGCACACTGAGGCTCAGAGAGTTCAGTGGGGCTTGTGAGAACCTGGCGCTGCCTCTTTGCCTCTCTCAGAGAATCCAAGTCACAGACGGGTCACCCTGAACTTGCTTATGAGGACACACCTACATCTAGCAGTAGATTTGGCTGCAATCCCCCATTTCCTTGACATGTTTACAAGGCAGTCAAATATGTGCCCAGGATCGGGGAGAATTTTCATTCCAGAGCCTGCAGGAAAGCCAGGTAGGTCAGTTAACACGGGGCAGTTAAAATGTGGTGGGTATCACATCTATGTGGTGTTTAAAAAAAAATTTTTTTTAATGTTTACCTATTTTCGAGAGAGAGACAGACAGACAGAGCGTGAGCAGGGGAGGGGCAGAGACAGAGGGAGACACGGAATCCAAAGCAGGCTCCAGGCTCCAAACTATGTGGGGTTTTAAAGCTCTGGGTTTCAAAGCAAAGCTATGTGTTGTTCAGTATTTTAGAAACCACTTTTCTTGTTTTTGAAAAATAATAATCTTTCTAAAAAGTTTTTCAAACATTATAAAGATATGTATGGTATGCAGACCCTTCTCCTGTCAGCTCCCCATTCTGCTCCCCTCCTTAAAGGAGTCCTTTGTGGGGAAATTTTATATATATATATATATATATAATAGTATGTATTATATATATTATATATGTACATATTATTATATATGTATATATATTCTGTGTATATATACTGTGTGATCTATATATTATATATATAATATATATAATTTTTATAAAAATGAGATCATGCCTCCTGTTCTGCTCCTTGCCTATTTACATAACAAGATGATCTATGACACATCTAAACCCTGGAATGCATTGCAACAATAAAAAGAAAAAAAAAAAGAGGTGAATTCATAAATACTGAATGGAAAGTGACCATAATACATAGTTAAGTGAAGAAAGCAAGTTACAAAGCAATATTTTATAGCATGATTCCATTAAATGTGTGTGCACTTATATAAATATCTATAGATGTGTCTATATAAACTGTTGAAAAGCTAAAAAAGACATTCATCATGTGTCAATAGCAATTATCCAGGGGGATAATTTGGGGGAGGGGTGATGATTTCCTGGGGCGTGAAATATGGGACGCTTCCATTTCTAAATTTTTATAATCTTTAAGTAGAAGGGTTATAAATTCTTTTAAACATCATTCTGAAAACATCGACCCATTTCTTTAAAAAGACCCAGCCCTGAATATGTTATCCACAGGAATAAAAGTACTGTATGTGCAAGTTTTTCTACTCTGCATTTCTTGGAGATTTTTCCACGTTAAAACATTATTTTTTACTACCGTGTGGTATTCTAGAGTATAGACATAGCATAGCTAACTTAACCAGTCCCCGACAGAGGCTCATTTAGGTCACTCTAATGAACATCCTTATGTATACTTGCCAATTATTTATGTCATGATGACATTTTTCTATATTGGCTCATGTAGTTCTCCTTTTTTTAATGTTTTTATTTTTGAGAGAGACAGAGCACGAGCGGGGGAGGGGCAGAGAGCGAAGGAGACACAGAATCCGAAGCAGGCTCCAGGCTCTGAGCTGTCAGCACAGATCCTGACTCAGGTGGGGCTCAAACTCACAAACCGTGAGATCGTGGCCTGAGCCGAAGTCGGGTGCTTAACAGACTGGGCCACCCAGGCGCCTCCCTCTACATTCTTCTTAAACAGCCACAGAGATTCCGGCCTAAGGATGTAACATGAGTTGTACAACCCACCCCCTGCCGATGGTTGTTTGCCGTTTCTCACCCTAACAAAAAAGCCTCTTTGACCATTACAAATTAAAAAAAAAAAAAAAATGTTTATTTTTGAAAGAGAGAGAGGGAAAGAGAGACAGACAGAGCGTGAGTGGGGGAGGGGAAGAGAGAGAGGGACACGGAATCCGAAGCAGACCTTGGGCTCTGAGCTGTCAGCACAGATCCTGACACAGGGCTCCAACTCACGAACTGTGAGATCATGACCTGAGCTGAAGTCGGCCGCTCACCCGACTGAGACACCCAGGCGCCCCAGATCATTGCAGATTTTTAAAAGTATATTTTTAAAAGTTTGATATCTGAATTCAGCATTTGCAGACCATCTGTGGAGTAAATGAGGAGTGTGGGAAACTTCATTTGATGGAGAAGGAGGCCAGGCCCTCTTGGCAGGGTCTAATTACTATAAAATGGACAGAGGATGGCCTGCTTCAGAGAGGACAAAAGAGCGAGGATGAGATTCCTAGAGTTTTGCTGTCATCCACCCATTAGAGAACTTGCTGGAAGCTACAGCCCGTAGGAGGAGGTTATCTGTCACCCATACCAGCCCAACAGCCCGAGCTCTAATTTTCCTTTGATAAACCACCCCCACTTCCCAACACCACCCTTAGCAGTATTAATCCAGATACCCTCCCTTCCCCAACCAAAGGATGGGCTAGACTCTAAAGTAAGACAGTGAGATTGAATCCCTGACCTTGGGTAGAGCTGTTGGGAGAGAGGCCTCTCTTGCTGCTGTGTTGCTTAGCTATGAGAAAGTCTGTCTGCGAATGAAGCAGGTTTCCTTGAAACTTAGATTGAACCCCTGGATCCAGACATGCCTGAAGCCAGCAATACTGACTCAGTTGCATGAGTCGAGAAATTCTATGTTATGTTTCAGTCAGTGCCAGTTGGGTTTCTGCCACTTCCATTGGAAGAGTTATTGTTCATTTGTCTTTGCCCCAGAAGAAAGCAAATTAATTCATTCAACCAGTATTTATTGAATATCCACGCTCAGCCCTCTGCTGGGTGATGCTGGGGACAATACAGTGACGATGACAGAGCTTGTTCCTCCCTTCCTGGCGACCCTAGTCCACCAGAGAATAAACAACCCCAAACTATTTAGCAATGAGGGCCAACATCTACCATGAAGGAGGAGCTTGGGGAGCTATAAGAGAAGCATTGGTGATGGGGTGGCTGGGATCCCGGAAGGGTTCCGGGAGGACAGGACTTGAAATTGACACTGAAAGATGGGCCAGGAATCAGCAAAGTGAAATGACGTCAAGGGCTAAGGGCCCACACACCCATGTCCCAGGGTTTCGGGGCACCTCCAAGTCCCAGCAGGGCTCAGAAACCTGGGAAAAGGTCTTTGGTGAGGAAGGAGGGAAGCTTGAGGGAGGTGGGAAGGGGAGAGGTGAGGCAGCCATCCAGTCCGCGGCCGGAGGAGACAGGAACAGGAGGAGGAAGAGGCCGAGGCGTGCATGTGGCCTTCCTGTCCCTCACAACGTGGTGTAGAAATACATGGCCATCAGCATCACAGGCAGCTGGAGGAGGAGGCAGTGGAGTGAGGGGCGCTCCAGCCCCACACGCACATCCCGCCTAGCCCAGAGGCTCCCCACCTCTCACCGTCCACATCAGGATGGCAAACCCAAACCACGAGATGCCCCATGTGTAGCTGTCGATGGCATGGCTGATGTGCTCGAAGCAACCCTGGGAGGGGGAGAGACAGGGGGTGGGGGTTGAGAAAACGTCACCGTGAGCCTTGGGAAGGTGATTTCCTTCCTCAAGCCCTGGTTTGCTCACCTGTGCAATGGGGGGTGTGGCAGTGTCTACCTCCCAGAGCGGTTCTGGGGAACCAGGGATGCGATGTTGAGCCCACGACCCGCACAAGTGGGTACTGCCCTGTTGGTGGCTATGAGAGTCTGAGGGCAGTCTTGTCTAGAGCTGGCTTTCCATGCTGCCCGTAAGTTCCCAGGGTTTGAAATCTGCCTTTAGGATGAGTGCAGTTTTGCTACGTCCTTTAGGAATGAGGCCAGGTGGGGCCCGAGTCTCACAAGCGAGTCATTTCCATGTAGACCCCTGCCTCGACTTGGAAGCAGCAGAGAACGAGATTCAGGGTGTCTGTCCTGGAGTCAGGTGGGACTGAATTGGGGACCAGCTCTGCCACCTGTTAGCTGTTGGAGCCTAGGAATGATTCTGACCCTCTAAGCCTCAGCTTCCCCGTCTGTGCAAGTGGCAACCCTGACGCACCGGCCTCCGAGAGCACTTGTGGGGATTCCATGGGACGACATGCGCGCACACGCGCGCACACACACACACGCACTCCGCACAGAGTCGGGCTTGAGAAACGGCTGGGTGACTCTGACAGCGGTGATGGTTTGCACAGGCTCCTCTCTCCGTGACACCTGATCTAAGACGTGGCTGAAGGCCCCCCCCCCCCCCGGGGGCCCAAAGCAGCCAGAGCAACCACTGGGACTGGTTCTCCTCCCAGCTAATCTCCTCTGGTTTCAATCTCTGCCTCGGCACTCACCTTGCACTGTTAAAGCGCCTAGTTGGGGCCTGCCCTCCTGAAATCCAGCCCCAGCTCCATCCCTCACTAGCGAGTGAGCTCCGTTTCCTCATCCTTAAAATGGGATCATTCTAATCTTTGCCTCCCAGGGCTGCGGTGAGAAATCAGACAAAAACCTGAAACACCTAGAAGAATGCCCGGCACCACGCAAAGGCTGGATAAGCGATGGCTGGCGTTGCTGTTGTGCTGGTATTGTTGTTCTTATTCCCAACTGAGAAAGGCCAGGTCCTGGGCCTCCCCCTGACTAGCAGAGGGAGGCAGGGACCGACGGGGAGACGGTTGGGCGAGCCAGAGAGAGGGGGGAGAAAGAAAAAGCCAGAGAGGGGAGGAGAGGACGGGAGGGAGAGATAGAAGAAACCGAGGCGGCCAGACCTGCAGACCGGTGGGGGCAGGGGGGGGGGGTGCGCACCTTGGTGAACAGGTAGTCTGCGTGGCCCAGGCGGCAGCCTTCTTCATTGAGGGGAATGAAGTTGCCTGTCCGCCGACAGCACAATGGGGGCCAGGGGAGCACCACCTCCGGGGTGGCTGCACGGAAGGCCGAGGTGAAGTTCACCCAGTCCATAGGACCGGATGTGCCACAGCACTCTTGCTGGAGAGAAAGGCCGGAGTCAGGCAGGCTCCGGCTCAGAGAGGACAGCCACTCGCCCGAGGTTGCAGAGTGAGGAAGCTGGGCCTGACTTCCCCATGTCCTCTTCGCAGGGGCTGGGGGGGTGGGGGTGCGGCAAGTGTCCGTGTGTGTGAACAGGGAGCAGGAGATATTTGTCCCGTCACCAAGAGGCTGGTGGAGGATTTGGATCAAACCCACCGTTTCGTTACTTATTTTAAAATTCTTTTGAATTAGCTGTCAACAAAACCCGAAGTAAATGACACCCAAAGGCAGAATTTTGGCTTCTTCTGGCCCCTGTGGGTGTTTAATTTGTGGCCCTGAATGATAAAAACATAGGTTCCCTCAAATACGAGTCCCCATCTTGGCTAGCTGTATGACTTGAACCGAATTGGGACCTCAATTTCCCTTGGGTCCACAATATTCTTCTCTTGTGCCACATCGCATTGGGTTTAATTAAGAATGTGGCTTCGGGGGCGCGTGGGTGGCTCAGTCAGTGAAACAGCGACTTTCGGCTCAGGTCATAATCTCGCGGTTCACGAGTGTGAGCCCCACGTTGGGCTCTGTGCCGACAGCTCAGAGCCTGGAGTCTGCTTCGGATTCTGTGTCTCTCTCTTTCTCTCTGCCCCTCCCTCGCTCATGCTGTCTCTGTCTCTCTCTCAAAAATAAACATTAGGAAAAAAAAAAAAAAAGAATGTGGCTTCTGGAAACTGCTGGTCTGGGTTTCAATCCTTCTGGTTCTGCGACCTACCAGCTGTGTGACCTTGTGTAAGCCACGCAACCTCTTACCTTGGTTCCCTCATTGTTAAAAAGCTGATCTCCTTTATGGGGTAGTTGTGAGGAAAAAGTAAGCTTTAAAGGTGCTTTGAACAGTACTAAAGAAGTTAGTACTCATTACATTTCGTTATTATGATTACCATCATTATTAAGAAGGTATGTGTCATGATTAAGAGCAGGGACTCTGGTTATAGGCTGTCAGATCTTGATCCCAGCTTACCAACCACGTGACATTGGACAAGTGACATTCCCTTTTGGGGCCTGTCTCCTCATCTGGAAAATGGCCATGACCAGCCCTCCCCACCCCCCATAAGAACCGCAGGAGTGGGTATCATCTACCAGTGGGCATAATGGGAGCCCTAGCTACCTCAGAGTCCCAGGTCCTCCAGCCCTCCCCATCCCTTCGCCCGCCTCCACCCCCCCGCCCCCCATGTCCACCTCAATCATGATGCGGTCCCAGAGACGAGTCAGTTCCCGGCCCTGGTCCGTGTCTGCACTGTAGAAGGTCAGCATCTGCTTGGTGATCAGGGATGGGTTGGACACCATCTGCGGAGGTCCAGGAAGAACAGGATCCAGTGGGGCTGGGTGGGGCGGGAGGTCGACCTCCATCCACCCCACCCCCAGGCCCAGACCCTTGCCACCCTCCCCCAAGTCATGCCCCTCCCCTGGCCTCTGCCCAGCTCACATAGTCTCGGTGAGTGTAGGATGTGATGCAGGAGGCGCATTCAAAGATGTAGACGATGAGCATGAACACCAGGTACTGGGGAAAGAGGGAGGGACAGACAGGGGGACAGCCCGGTCAGGGCAAAGCCTGTATCAAGTCACACCCCTTCAAGGGACGGACTGATGGATAGAAATGCAACTTTATTTTATTTTATTTTAATGCTTTTATTTACTTCTGAGAGAGAGAGAGAGAGAGAGAGAGAGAGACAGAGCATGAGCAGGGCAGGGGCAGAGAGAGAATTCTAAGCAATTCACAGAATTCTAAGCAGGCTCCAGGCTCTGAGCTGTCGGCCCAAAGTCCGACATGGGGCTTGAACCCACAAACCATGAGATCATGACCTGAGCCGAAGTCAGATGCCCAATCGACTGAGCCACCAAGGCGCCCCTAGAAATGCAACTTTAAAAAGAAGTGTAGGACAATGTGAACGGTAGCATCTACGTGGTGGGTGTACGTACAGGGGTTCCCCGTTCAAGTCTTTCACCTTTTCTGTGTTTTTGATATATTTCTGTATTTTTTTTATAATAAAATGTTAGGAACAAATGAAAGCAACAGAAATACGTAAAGTATTTCCTGAAGCTAACTATTGGCTTGGGTGCGGTAAAATAAATGTCTACCATAGGAGAAAAAAAAAAAAAAAGACCTTCTTGAGACAACCAGGAACATTTGGTTGTCTGTTTGTCTAGTCTGCGTTCAAACAGATATCGGAAGAGAGATAAGAAGGAATTTGGGTGGGTTGTAGGTGCACCAGTGGCATGATGGTTGTGCATAAGAAGAAAAAAAAGCTCTTCCCTCACCCCACACCCTCTGCCTCAGAGCAACAGGGGGTGGAAAGTGGTCGTGCTAACCCCTCTGCCATGAGCTGAGACGCTGCGGTATAACCCGTCTGGCTGCTCGAAACAGTGTCCTCATCACAGAGAAATGTGCACTCAAATATTTATGGGTAAATGACTTGGTGTCTGCAATGCACTTCAAAATACCCCAGAAAGAAGAATGTGGGCAGGCAGGGGTGGAGCAGAGGGGACAAAGCTGGCCAAGTCTATGGCCGATGTCGTTGAAACCAGGTGATGGGGGTGCAGGGCTCATGCCACTCACTCTGCTCTATGTTTGAAATTTCCCATAAATTTCCCATAAAATTCTATGCCTTACGTGGAAAGATGCTCAACGTCACTCATCATCAGGGAAATACAAATCAAAACCACACCAAGATATCACCTCACATCCATCAGAGTGGCTAAAATCAACGACTCAGGAAACAACAGATGCTGGCGAGGATGTGGTGAAACGGGAATCCTCTCGCACTGCTGGTGGGAACGCAAACTGGTGCCGCCGCTCTGGAAAACTGTGTGGAGGTTCCTTGAAAAACTAAAAATAGACCTACCCTATGACCCAGCAGTAGCACTACTAGGAATTTACCCAAAGGATACAGGAGTACTGATGCACAGGCACTTGTACCCCGATGTTTATAGCAGCGCTTTCAACAATAGCCAAGTCATGGAAAGAGCCTAAATGTCCATCAACTGACGAATCGATCAAGAAGATGTGGTTTATACATACAATGGGATACTACTTGGCAATGAGAAAGAATGTAATTCTGCCATTTGCAACAACATGGATGGAACTGGAGGGTATTCTGCTAAGTGACATAAGTCAGGCAGAGAAAGATATCATATGTTTTCACTCATATGTGGAATTTCAGAAACTTAACAGAAGACCCGAGGGAAGGGAAGGGGAAAAATAGTTTCAAACAGAGAGGGAGGCAAACCATAAGAGACTCTTAAATACAGAGAACAAACTGAGGGTTGAAGGGGCAGGGGCGCGGCGGGGAGGGGAAAATGGGTGATGGGCATTGAGGAGGGCACTTGTGGGGATGAGCACTGGGTGTTGTATGTAAGCGATGGATCACGGGAATCTACCCCCAAAGCCAAGAGCACACTGTATGCACTATGTTAGCCAACTTGACAATAAACTACATTAAAAAATAAAAAATAAATAATGAAAGATTGAGAAACAAAGCAACATGTTAATGACTGGTGAATTTAGAAAGATTTGTGGGAGTTTACTGTTGCCACGATTCTGTAAGTTGGATAATTTTTCAAAATAAAATGTTTAAAAATGTTCTCCAGTCGGTAACCAATGTTCAATTTGCAATATTTGCAATAAAATATCATGTGAAAAAATGCCCAGTTAAAAAAATAACAATAAAAAAAATAAATACAATTAAAATAAAATAAATAAATAAAATAAAAATAAAATAAAATAAATAAATACAAATAAAATTTTGTGTCTTAATGACAAACTAATAAGGGAGACAGCCACCTTTTTTTTTTTTTTTTTTTCACCCGTTGGGCAAGCTTTTAGGGCTTAGGTTAAATGGTTATGCCAGAGAATTCCGTGCAGGAAAGAAAGAAAAAGAGAAGGAAAGCCTTTCCAAGGCTCCATCTTACAATAAGGCCCAGGTCCTTACCAAGGCTGGCAAGACTCACCCGATAGGCCCACCTTCCCCTTCTCGGCCTCCTGCCCCTTGCCCACCGCCCACTGTACCCACTCCATCCAACCTCATTTCCTCTCCTTCCCCACCACCCCCACTTGGCTCTGACTTCAGAGCCTTTGCTCTTGCTGTTCCCTCCCCCACGCATGCTCTTCCGCATGCTCTTCCTGTAGACTCAAGGCTCACTCCCTCACCTCCCCAAGGCCTTCGCTTTCTCTGGCTGCAGGCCTCCCCTGCCCCAGCTCCGGCTCTCCCTTCCCTCTTCGCTGTGCACTGCTGCTCCCGTTGGAGCATCCTCCCCTGGGACAAGGGGTTCACCAGAGCCCCAGTGCCCAGCGCGGGGTTTGGCACGTGGTTCTTGCTCAATAAACGTTTGTCGATTGAATAAGTAGCTGCTCCCGGGAATCGAAAAGGCCCTTGATTGTAGAGGAGGCACCATGTTGGCTCTGCAGCAGTGGGGCCGGGATTAGAGGCCCTGCCTTCCCGAACGCCTGGGCTGTTGGCCTCTTTGAACCCCAGTTTCCTCAACTGGTAAAGGGGCCGAGAAGCATAACTTCGGAGGCTTCTGGCGGAGCTCATTTTCTAAACTGCTCAGCCTAGTGCCGGGCACATGAGGGGTGCTTGGGAAGTGTGGGTTCTTGTGGTGGTGGTCATTCCCGGCAGAAATTCAGAGCACAGGCTCGAGCTGAACTACTCGGGTTCAAATCCCGGCTCTGTCACCCACTCGCCGTGCAACCCTGGATAAGTGACTTCACTTCTCCGAGCCTCAGTTTCTACTCTGTCAAACGGGTTCACGAGGAGGATGGTATCTCATGGTAGGTTGTGAGGAATAAATGAGCCAATCTATGTAAAACATTTAGAATATAGCGAGCGCTCCTTGACTGGTAGCTGTGCTGTCATTACTGTTGTTGTTCACGAGCACAGACTCTGGGGACCAACTAGCTGAGGTTCGAATCTCAGCCCTGCCACTCAAGAATCATCCTCCTGGGCAGAGCTCCCTTGCCTCCCTCTCTGTGCCCCAATTTTCTTTGGAAATTGAGGATAACAGCTGAGCCTGTTACTGGGTGAGGGGAAGGTTAAATAGGACGACAGGCCCAAGTGTGGCACCATGCTGAACACACGCTCGTGGCCGCGGCGGTGGTTGTTACTATGGTTCCGTGCGGATGATCTCCGTGCCCACCCGTCCCCATGCCCTGCCCCCGGGGCCTCACCGTGAGGATCATGGACCGGCGGCGGCAGAGTGCCGCGCCCACTCCAAAGCTGGCCACCACGAAGAAGGAGAAGCCGCAGAAGATGGCGATCCAGGCGCCAGCGAAGACGTCATCCTTGCCTGAGACGCCCATCAGTGGGTACACGTGGTACTGGTCAGCGGTCACCCATACGGTCTCGGCAAACAGGGCCAGGCCTGACAGCTGGACAGGGCAACAGGTTAGAAAGGCTGGCTCAGGCGTGGCAGCCGGGGCCGCGGGACTCTCTGTGAACAAGTTCCCCTTCCGAGCCCCCACCGGCCTCGGTAAAGCGGGCTGTAAGAAGAAGGGCAAGGACCTCGCCTTCCGTGAGCGGGGATGGGGCTGGGCAGAGGCCAGAAGGGAAGGGCTGCCCGGCCAGATCCCTGCCCCCCGCCCACATCCCAGCCGCCCGCCCGTTGCTTCAAGGATACGAGGAGATGCCACAGACACAGCCCAGAGCGCACGACCGGAACAGAGGAGATGCTTGATCACATGCCCTCTCTCAATAGTGTTGTTATTCCCGAGCTGAGGAATCTGGCCGGGGCCGGAACAACTACAAACGCATCAACCCTTTGATCCACAATTCCGCCTGCAGTAATCAATCCTGCTCGTGCAGGAAAATCATAAACCCACACAGTCATTCCCTGTGTCACCATGTAAAAGGAACCGGCGTGCCACACGAGGGGGTGCTCTGCAGTCATGACAAAGGGCGAGGAGGCTGAGGACTCATGCGGAAGGGCCTACAGACTAGGTCAGCAGGAGAAACTGGGAGGCACAGAACAGGATGTGGAATGAGCTGTATCTTGGACAAAAAGGGAAGAAAATAGGTATACACGTTCCTATTGCTTAAAGAAATTGTTGGAGAAACTAAAAATCTAGGTACTGATAGGGATGAGAGATGGGAAGCAAGGAGAGAGGAAGACTTCTAGAACAGTGGCTACCTTTGACGACACTCACACTGACACTCATGGGGTACTTAGTGTGTGCGCGCCAGGCACGGTCCCACTAACTGCTTTCTGTGTGATAATCATCGTCACCAGCTGCAGAGTCATGGCCGATACCAACAGTAACCATGTGTCGTCCCACGCTCCGCACGAATCTGATAACTCATCTTAAACTCTCGGCATTCCTATTTTATCTCCATCTACAGATGAGAAAACTGAGGCCCAGAAGGATTACGTTGCTGGCCCCAGGTCCCACAGTAGAAAGCAGCAGAGCTGGGGTTTGAGCCCAGGCTGTCTGGCTCCAGAGCCATGTACAGGCATCACAGTTTAAAAAATTAAATAGTAATTAATAAGACATTGCTATGGTTAGTATTCATTACGATGGGCCTCCTGTGCCCCAAGCAGGCACTTTATGTCTATAGTCATGTTAACAAGGACAACATTTGTCAAGCACTTTTTCGGAGCTGAGGGTCAGTATGGATGAACCCACACAACAGTCCCCACAATGGGGACATAATCTATCGATGAGGAAGCAGCACGGAGAAGGAGAGTGGCTTGCTGGAGTTTGCAAAGCTGGGGAGCCGCAGAGCTGCAGAGCGGGGATTGGAATCCAGGCTGCTCTGGTTTGACAGCCTGCAGCCATCACCAACCCCGGAGTCCTGGGCCCTGAGCCCCCACCCCCAGGTATCTCCTCCTCCCTGCCCGCCCACTGGGCTCCCAGCACTGGGGGAGGTCTCACCAGAATAATGATGTTGCCCACCACCAGCAGTCCCACCACAACTGGAGACCCCTTCTCCGCCTCTGCTGCTGCAGAAGCCATAGTCCTGCTGGGGACACATGAGTGGGAATGAGGCCAGGAGGGGAGGGAAGCCCCACCAGCCTCACTCCACACCCCAGCTGCCGGGGTGCTCCTGGCTCTCTGCTGGGCCCAGACTGGTGCTGAATGAATCTCCCCACAACCCTGATGGCGGGCCACTTTACAGACAAGGAAACCGAGGCTCATTGGCCAGAGCTCAGTGCTGGCCTCCCTGCACCTCATAGCTTCCTACTTTCCCTTGCTCATCCAGACCCTCCAGAGCCCCCTCCTCACCTTCTCTTTCCGAAGCCTCTGTGGTCAGCCCCTCCCACAGTGGCTGCCTATATATATATGCCCAGGCCCCTCCTTGGGCCAGTCTCCCAGGAAGGAGGAAGGGAGTCTGGAGGAGGAGGGGACAAGAGGTCAAGCAAGCCGACCAGCATGGGAAAACAGATTTATGAGCACCCCACCCCCCAACCCAGGTGATTTATAGACCTGAAATTCAAGATTGTGCTAATGTCTGGCTACACGAGCAGCGTGATGTGCCCATGGCCTCTGGTTCCCAGGCTGTCTTGGTGGGGGAGGGGGCCGGGCCACCTGATGTCTCTCCTTAGGACATGGGCCTTCTTGGGAGCAGGGGGGAGATCCAAGTTGGATCCACGTGTGAATCCTGAATTCCAGAACTGCCTCCTGTGCTGGTGGCTCCACCTCTCCGAGGCTGGGAGCCCAGGGGGGAGGCCCAGACAGGGACCCAGCAGGCTAGGACAGAGCTGGACCAAGGCAAGGAGGTGGGGAGGAGATGAGGGAGCAGGTGAGAGGGCAGCTCAGAAGGCTGATTATAGGGGCTGCAGGCTAAGGGAAGAGGACGGCTCGAGACAGGTGTGTGAGGGGAGTTCCAGATGAGTGCGCAAGAGGGGGAAGAGAGTGTGCCAGAAAAAGAGGGAGGGCACACTGAATGGGCTTGGTGGGAGAAAAGCAACCCCTCCCCCACCCCCCACGGACAAAGCAGGGTCACAGCGAGGAGCCATAAGTGGAAATGTCTTCAGGCTACAGAATCAAAAGAGACCTACGCTGAAATCCCAGCTCTGCTCCTCTGGGCTGCGCAACTTGGTGCGTGCGTTTGCCCATCTGCAGAATGGGTATCATTCTTATACTTATAGCAGTGGGAACTGAGGGCAGGGATGTCTGCAAAGGGTGCCCTCTGGGCGCGTGTACTGCAAAAGGCCAGGCTGCGCCAGCAATGCTCCCAAGAGGCCCACTTTTCCTCCGATGGCGCCCCCTAGTGGCAAGAGGTTGGTTCTTTAGATGAAAATGGCTTGGGGCACCCAGTCACTCCCCAGAACTTCTCAAGAACCAAGGCATTTACCATGTTTTTTCTCTGAGCTGTAGCTCCCTCAAGTGGATGTGAAACCGGCAAACAAATGGGACTTAAACTTCACTGTTAAGACAATGGCTTGGTAATAAGACACATGAGACGTGTTCCAGTTAAAATTAAAACAATTTGGCTTTTAGTCAATCCACTTTACATGTAAAATAGTTTTTCTCGGGGCACCTGGGTGGCTCAGCCAGTTAAGCATCCGACTCTTGATTTAGTCCAGGCCATGATCTCTCAGGATCTTGGGATGAGACTCCTGTCAGGCCCCATGCTGAGCATGGAGTCGGCTTGGGAGCATCTCTCTGCCCCTCCCCCACTCTCTCTCCCTCTCTTTCAAAATAAATAAACATTAAGAAATAGTTTTTCTCTGTTGATTTACATTTATATTAAGGACTAATAAGAAAATTTAAATAATAATGTACATAACCTGTCAAGTACATTTTATGAGCTTTAGCTAAAATAACTTGGTAATAATAGGACCATGTGAATAATATGAAATATTTTTATTTTCAAATGGTTGGTAACTGTTAGTAGCTGGGAGTTACATGAAATGTCTCAGGCTTTTGGCTAAAATCAAGTGTAAAATATCTAGTAAAAACAAAAAGTTATCAATGGGGCATTACTGTGTCACCAGTCATAAAAGGGATCCATTCTGTTCTGAAACATGAAGCCAGTGTAGTTTGATGTCAAACTTGAATTTTCATGATTCTTTCTTCTTATTATATAAACCACTCTTCAAACAATACATTGTGAAGTGCTAATTACTTCCTTTAAAAAATCATAACGCCACATCCTCTAAAGATGACATATGGCTATCCTATGATCCAGCCATTTGTCCCTGGGAATGCCCCCATTCCCGGCTACCAAATGCTCTGAATGTATTCGTATCAGCCTTGAACTGGAAACCACCCAAATGCTCCTCAACAGTAGAATGGATACGCATGTTATGGCACACACATACAAGGGATACTATTCAGCAATAAGAGGCAATGAACTACTGACACTTGCAACTACCGGGATGAATTTCAAAAGCATTACACTAAATGGAAAAAGCCACACTCAAAAGATTGTAACTGTATGATTTTAGCATGAGGTTCTAAAACAGGCAAAACCAATCTAGGGAGATAAAAGTCAAGGAAGTGGTTACTCTCGGGGGCATTGTGACTTGGGGGGGGGGCAGGGAGGGGATTCTTTTTCTTGATTTGGATCCTGGTTACATGGAGTTGTTCAGATTGTGTGAAAGTACATTAAGCTGTATAGTCATGATAAGTGCACTCTTCTATGTATATGTATATATTTTTAATTGCAATGCATTTTAAGAGGGTAAAATCTTGGGGCACCTGGGTGGCTCAGTAAGTTGAGCATCCAGCTGTCGGTTTCAGCTCAGGTCATGATCTCACGGTTTCATGAGTTCGAGCCCCACATCGGGCTCTGTGCTGATGGTGCAGAGCCTGCTTGGGATTCTCTCTCTCCCTCTCTCTCCCTCCCTCCCCTGCTCACTCTGTCTCTCTCAAAATGAATAAATAAAACTTAAAAAAAAATTTTTAAAAAGAGGGTAAAATATTTGCAAAGAGACTTACTCAATGTGTTGAAGGGGTGGTTTCTGCACAAGAGATGAGTTTAGGCTGTTTATGGACATGAAATGAAATGGCATGAACCAACTGACATCTAACAAGAAAATGATCTGGTTCTAATCGTGATGGTGCCATCGAGAAAGGCTCAGTAAGTAGTTTGATGCTGTGTCCTAAATGCCTCTCTAACCTTGCTTAGAGCAGGTCTCCACAGGCCTCAGTGTCTGACTAGAAGTGAATAATATATTTTCATTGTATTTATTTTTAAGATGAGATGTTTTGGGGGCGCCTGGGTAGCTCAGTCGGTTGAGTGTCAGACTTCGACTCAGGTCATGATCTCATGGTTCATGAGTTCAAGCCCCGCGTCGGGCTCTGTGCTGACAGCTCAGAGCCTGGAGCCTGCTTCCAATTCTGTCTCCCTCTCTCTCTGCCCCTCCCCCGCTCATGCTCTGTATCTCTCTCTCTTTCAAAAGTAAATAAACGTTAAAATTTAAAAAAAAAAGATGAGATGTTTTGTTTTCCATGGTCAGTGGTGAAAGTCTTCTAAAAATTTTGATAGGAAATATTCCAGGCAGACAAGAAAATGTAGAGAATACTTGTAACAAACACCTACATCCTCCCCACCAGCTTTGTCAAATGTAAGTATTTTTCTATGTTCACTGAAGATTTTGTTTTTTTTTTTCTTTTTCAAGTGGCATACATTGCAGATGGCATTTGAAGCCACCTGATCTCACCCCAGAGACAACTTCATTCCTACATTTGGGGCTCATCACCCTCCACAACCCTTACACTGTCCTCTTTTTCAGATCTCAGGCGTCATGGGTTGAGTTAATTCCATTCTCTCAGCTCATTATTTTCCACAAGATAACTCTTGTTTTACATTTGATTTATTCCCTTATGTCCCCATATCCCAGTCTCTGTCAGTGCCCTCTACTGGCAAACATTCACATATGTTCGAATGTTGAACATATTTTTTAGTTGGCTGTGCTCTTGTCGGATGGATACCATTGCTTTCTGTGCATCTTTTGTTTTCTTTTTCTTTTTTTAAAGTTTTTATTCATTTATTTTGAGAGAGAGAGAGAGAGCGCGCATGCAAGGGGCAGAGAGGGAGAAGCGCCTGTCAGTGCAGAGCCCGACACGGGGCTCGATCCCACGAACCGTGAGATCATGACCTGAGCTGAAATCAAGAGTCGGGACGCCTCACTGACCGAGCCACCCAGGTGCAAGTGTTTTCTAATTTATATGCCCATGACTGTGTGCATTCTTTTCTCGCTTAGCACTGATTTTAGGATCCACCCATGTTACTCTGGACACATGGAGTTCACAGTGTCTCATGGTTGCTTGGGGCACCCCTGGTGTGCCCACTCCACGGTTTACTGTCTCCTCCCCAGTGAGGACACTCAGGCTCCTCCCAACCCCCCTCCCCCACCACGACCCCTGTGAATAATGCTGCTGTGGGCACCCTCATGCATGGCCCTTGGAGACGTACCTGTCTCTTTCCAGGGAGAATGGCTGGGTCATGAATATGTACGTGCCAGATTGCTTTCCACGATGGTTGTCCCGTCCACACTCCAACCGAGAACTCATGAGGGTTCCTGTACCCTTCCGTCACTGCTGACACTTGGCATTATCCAACTTTCTAGTTTTTGCCAGAGTAATTCAGTGTCAAGTGGCACCCGCCATTACTTCAGCTCTCACTTCTCTTTACTACTAATGATTTTGAGCACCTTTTCAAATGTGTATGAGCCTTTTGGGTTCCCACCCCCCTGCACGTTTTCATGTTTTTAATATATACATAGATTTATCAATATATAGTTCTATATAACGATACACTCTAGACAAACTCTATCTTATATGTCCTTACGCAATTGACTTTTTTCACCTCGACATTATGCTTTCGAAATTTATTTTCATCACATACGTGGCTCTAGCTCATCCATTTTTTTGCAGCAATATTTCATAGGTTAAGTTTCCTTTCCAAGTTCATTTTGGCAAAGATGATAGAGAACAATAGCAGCACAGAGCTTTGCAGTCCGTCTACAGAGTCTGAAACCTGAAGTTTTGGCGCTAAGGTCATAAACAAAGGCTGAAATCTCAGGGGCTCCTTGGGTCAGCTGAGTAATGGAGGGCCTGAAATTTATGGGTAGGCCTGGGCAAGCTCCCAAGAAAGGGGGACTTTGGAGGTGGGTGGGGCCAGCGTGAAGTGTGGATGAGGCAGAAAGAAGAGAGAAGGCACAGGGAGACTAGGACGGGGTGTGAGATTGTGAAACGAGGAAAGCACTGAGGCAGAGTTGTCAAAAGGTCCTTTTATTTTTTTCTCAAATTCATTGAGCACCAACCACATGATCAGGCCAGAACTAAAGCATTAAGGACACGGTGCACCTAATGAGTTTTCTCAGGCCCAGCCCTATGTGGGGCCATGCTGGGAAATGGTGGTGGTCAGGCCAGCTCAGTTTCTGCCCTCCCAGGCTCACAGGAGAATAGGAAGACAGACATTCACCAGAGAATGACAGCCCAGTATGGTCAGGGAGATGCTGAAGTGACCCAGGCCCCGAGAGAGGAAGCATGGGCCAGAGTGATCAGGGCCAGTGGGGAACACAAAGGTGAATGCGTGAACCCAGAGGAGGCGCCTCACGCAGCCTGGGGTGCAGAGGAGGAGAATGAGGCCAGCAGGTAAAAGGCAGGAAAGAACATTCCTGACAGAGGGAACATGGTATATACGTACAGTGGAATATTAATCAGCCTTAGAAAAGGATATCCTGAGGCGCCTGGGTGACTCAGTTGGTTAAGTGACCAACTCTTGATTTTGGCTCAGGTCATGGTCTCCTGGCCATGAGATTGAGCCCCACGTCGGCTCTGCACAGAGTGTGGAGTCTGCTTGGGAGTCTCTCCCTCTCTCCCTGCCCGTCCCCTGCTCGCTGACATGTGCACTCTCTCTCTCTCTCAAAATAAATAAATAAACTTTAAAAAAAAAGAAAAGAAGGATATCCTGTAATATGTGACGACATGGAGGAAACTTGAAGGCATCATGCTAAATGAAATAAGCCAGTCTCAGGAAGACAAATACTGCATAATTCTATTTACAGAGGTATCTATAATAGTCAAACTCATTAAAGCAGAGAGTGGACTGGTGGTTGCCAGTGCTGGGGGGAAGGGGAGAGGGGGAGTTGCTAATCAATGGGTGCAAAGTTTCAGTTATGCAAGACGAATAAGTGTGAGAGATCTGCTGTACAACATTGTGCCTCTAGTTAATAATACTGTATTGTAAACTAAAAATCTGTTAAGAGACTAGATCTCGTGTTAGGTGTTCTTACCATAATAACAATAATAATAATAGAAGACATTTAGAAGGAATATTTCCTTGGTATGTCCACAGCCTAGAAAGACCAATGTGTTGAGAGCAGCTAATAGTTAGCATTTCCAACCCACTGGGCACGGTTCTAAACATCCTACATATAGTATTAGGCACTATTTTATGCATCATACATGTAGTATCTCATTTAATCTGTACAACAGCTCTATGAAGAAGGGGTCATTAACTTCATTTTATAGATAAGGGAACAGAGACACAGAGAAGTCAAGGAACTTGCTCAGAGTCTAACAGCTGGTAAGCGGTAGAGCCTGAATTCGAACCCAGGCGGTCTGGCTCTAGTGCCTATCCCCTTAACCACTACACTGTACTGCTTCTCTGTGTGTATACTGCCTTTGCAGGAATAGCTTCCTTTTCTTGTTTTTAATCAGGAGAATATATTCGTGTATTGCTTGCACAATTTGAAAACCTTCAGAATATCAGATTGACGAGGAATGCTCTCTAAGTACTGTTATCAATGAAGAAAAGCCAAGTTCAGAACACCAGGAACAGCAGGCTATGATGGTGGACAGGCAGGCAGGAGGGAAAGTCTCTTTGCAAATGCATAAACTATCTCTGGAAGGAGACACAAGAAACCAGTAATGGCAGTCACCTTCTCATGGCTAGAGGAGAAGGTAAGAAACATATTTTTCCTGGAGAGTTTTTGCACCTTTGAAAAGGTTGAGAGTGATGTAATCAAATGATGAAATAGTTTTTCTACTCTCTTTACCCCAAAGAACACTGATTTTGACAATCACCCATGGACAAGAGTGCCTTTGTGGAAACCTGGGAGTCCAGCAGAGAAGTTCCATCACACACCTGGTGGAAAAACCTCAGACTGGATGCACTGAAGAGAAGTTCTACGCAACTAGGGGTCAGGAAGCAGCTGGGAGAATAGCAGCTGGGGGTCTTGGAAAGCATCAAAGGGACTTGGATCCTACTGACTGCACTGCAGACATCAGGGAGACCGCCCATGCTTTGCCTGTGGGTCCCCTCAACTGATCCATGGGCATCCCCTGTGCTGTGCATGCCTCACCCACACACCCACGCCCACCCCGTGGCTGGCTCTCTGTGGATGCCCATGAGGACTGAGAGTGAGTCTCTGAAGGTGGCTAGTAAGCATGTGCAGAAAGTCGGCTGACTCAGAGGGGCCGGGAGAAAGCAAGCAAACTTGAGCAATAAGCACAACCCAACGGAAAGCAAACGGGAGGCAGGCAGCGCTTGGTCTGGCTTTGCAGGATCAAGAGGAGGCTTATCATCTTAAAAAGCACCCCCTTCCCTTGGGAATGCAAGCTGGTGCAGCCACTCTGGAAAACAGTATGGAGGTTCCTCAAAAAACTAAAAACAGAACTACCTTACGACCCAGCAATTGCACTACTAGGCATTTATCCACGGGATACAGGTGTGCTGTTTCAAAGGGACACATGCACCCCCATGTTTATAGCAGCACTACTGACAATAGCCCAAGTATGGAAAGAGCCCAAATGTCCATCGATGGATGAATGGATAAAGAAGATGTGGTGTGTATATACAACGGAGTATTACTCGGCAATCAAAAAGAAGGAAATCTTGCCTTTTGCAACTACATGGATGGAACTGGAGGGTATTATGCTAAGTGAAATTAGTCATTCAGAGAAAGACAAAAATCATATGACTTCACTCATATGAGGACTTTAAGAGACAAAACAGATGAACATAAGGGAAGGGAAACAAAAATAATATAAAAACAGGGAGGGAGACAAAACAGAAGAGACTCATAAATATGGAGAACAAACTGAGGGTTGCTGGAGGGGTTGGGGGAGGGGGGATGGGCTAAATGGGTAAGGGGCACTAAGGAATCTACTGCTGAAATCATTGTTGCACTATATGCTAACTAATTTGGATGTAAATTTCAAAAATAAATAAAATAAAATAAAATAAAATAAAATAAAATAAAATAAAATAAAAATAAAAAAATAAAAAAATGAAATAAAATAAAATAAATAAAATAAATAAAATAAAATAAAAAAATAAAATAAAATAAAAATTAAAAAAAAAGCACCCCCTTCCCCAAGAGGGAACAAGAAGTATGGAGCAGGTGTATCCATAGAAAAGGTCTGAGGAAGCGTCAGAATCCCTCACAAAGCTTATGGAAGGTATTTCTTACCTGAAGCCATCAGTAAAGACTGGATAAGGTAACTGCTTCTACAAATGCAAACACAGCAACGCAAGACTTCAAGGAACATGAAAAATCAAGGAAACATACCGCCAAAGGAACACAATAATTTTCCAGCAACTGACCCCAAAGAAAGGATATCTGTGATTTGCCTGATAAAGAATTGAAATAGTTGTTTAAGGAAGCTCAGTGAGCTATGAGAAAACACAGAAAGACAATTCAAGACATTAGGGAAAAATACACACAAACAAAACTAGAAGTTTAACAGAGATATAAGTCATTAAAAAGTATCAAAAAAAGTGGTGCCTGGCTGGCTCACTCGGTGAAGTGAGTGACTTCAGCTCAGGTCACGATCTCACGGTTCGTGAGTTTGAGCCCCGCATAGGGCTGTCTGCTCTCAGGACAGAGCCCGTTTTGGGTCCTCTGTCCCTCCCCTGTTCATGTTCTCTCTCTCTCTCTCTCTCTCTCTCACACACACACACACACAAACACACACACACACACACACACACACACACACACACACACAAATAAAACTTTTACAAAAAAGTTACCAAAAAGAAATTCTGGAGTGAAGAATACAATGAATGAAATGAAAAATGCAATACAAAGAATCAGCAACAGACTGGATCAAATGGAGTAAAGAATGAAAAACAGTTGGGGCATCTGGGTGGCTTGGTTAAGCCTCCACTCTTGATTTCAGGTCAGGTCATGATTTCATAGTTGTGAGATTGAGCCTTGCATCGGGCTCCATGCTGAGTGTGGAGCCTGCTTGGGACCCTCTCTCTGTCCTCCCCTGCTCATGCTCTCTCTCTCTCAAAATAAAACAAAAAACACATTTTTTTTTTAAAGTGAAAAAAGCTGGGGCGCCTGGGTGGCTCAGTTGGTTAAGCGTCTGACTTTGCCTCAGGTCATGATCTTGCGGGTTTGAGTTCGAGCCCCCCACATTGGGCTCTGTGCTGACAGCTCAGAGCCTGGAGCCTGCTTCAGATTCTGTGTCTCCCTCTCTCTCTCTGTTCCTCTCCTGCTCACGCTCTGTCTCTCTCTCAAAAGCAAATAAAAACATTAAAAAAAATAAAGAGTGAAAAAAGCCTAAGTGAATGATGGGATCCATTAAGATAAACTCTATGCAATGGTCGAGTCCCTGAGAGAGAAGAGAGGGAGAAAGGGCGATACGCTATATTTACATCAGACAAAATAGCTTTTAAGTAAAAAACTGTAACGAGACAAAGAAGGTCATTATGTAACGATAAAGGGGTCAATTCATCAATAGAATATAAAAATTGTATATATACAGGTAATATTGCAGCACCTAAATATATTAAGCAGGTACTAACAGATCCGAAGGGAGAAACAGACAACACAATAATAGTAGGGGACTTCAATACCCCACCTTCAACAATGGATAGATCGTCCAGATGCAAAATCAATAAGGAGACACTGGACATGAGCTGTATGCTTTAGACTGAATAGAACTAGCCGACATATACAGAACATTCCATCCACTAGCAGCAGAACACACTTCTCAGGTGCACACAGAACATTCACAAGGATAGATGATATGTTGGGCCCCAGAACAAATCTTAGAAAATTTAAGACTGAAATCATAACGAGCATCTTTTCTGATCACAATGTTATAAAAAGGAGAAAATGATTTTTTTAAAAGCCCTGGAAGATTCACAAATATGTGGCTATTAAACAACATGCTCTTGAGCAACCAATGGGTCAAAGGGGAAATCAAAAGAAAATAAAGAAAACAACTTGAGACAAATGAAAATGGAAACACAGCATACCAAAATTTATGGGAGGCAGCAGAAACATTTAAGAGGGAAGTTTATAGAGATAAATGCCTACATTAAGAAAAAAGAAAAATCTCAAACAACCAGAATGTACACATCAAGGAGCTAAAAGAAAAAAAGAAAAAAAACAAATCCCAAAGTTAGCAGAAGGAAGGAAATAACAAAGATCATAGCAGAAATAAATGAAGATACCAGAAACACAATAGAAAAATCAATGGAACTAGGAATTGGTCTTTTTCTTTCTTTTTTAAAAAAACGTTTGTTCATTTTTTTTTTAGAGAGAGAGTGGAAGCAGGGGAGGGGCAGAGGATCCAAAGCAGGCTCTGCACTGACAGCAGAAAGCCCCACACGGGGCTCCAACTCACAAACCGTGAGATCATGAGCTGAAGTCGGACACTCAACAGACGGAGCCACCTGGGCACCCTAAGAATTGGTCTTTTAAAGAGATAAACAAAACTGACAAACCTTTAGCTAGGCTAAGAAAACAAGAAGACTCAAATAAGTAAAATAAAAAATGGAAGAGGAGACTATACAACTGATAACACAGGAATACAAAGGACATAAGAGGCTACTAAGAAAAATTGTTTACCAACATATTGAACAACCTAGAAAAAATGTATAAATTCCTAGAAACATAGAGCCTACCAAGACTGAATTATGAAGACATGGAAAATCTGAACAGATTGATTACAAGTAAGGAGATTGAGTCAGTAATAAGAAACCTCCTAACAAAAGAAAAGTCTAGGACAAGATGGTTTCATTGGTGAGTTTTACCAGACATTTAAAGATGAATTAATACGGGGTCCCTGGGTAGCTCTGTTGGTTAAGAGTCTGACTCTTGACAGTTTGTGAGTTTGAGCCACAAGTGGGGCTCTGCACTGACAGTGTGGAGCCTGCTTGGGATTCTGTCTCTCTCCTTCTCTCTCTGCCCCTCTCTTGCTCTCTCTCTCTCTCTCTCTCTCAAAATAAATAAATAAACTTAACAAGAATTAAAGAAGACTTAATAACAATCCTTCTCAAACTTCTCCAAAAAATTAAAGGGACGGGAACACTGTCAAATCATTTTACAAGGTCAGCATTACCTCGATACCAAAGTCAGATAAGTACACTAGTAGAAAAGAAAGCTATAGACTAATATCCCTGATAAATACGAATGCAAAATTCTCAGCAAAATATTAGCAAATTGAATTCAGCAACACATGAAAAGGATCATATACCACGATCAAGTGAGATTTATCCCTGGGATGCAGGGATGATTCAATATATGTAAATCAATAAAAGTGATACACTATATTAACCAAATAAAAAGATAACAATGATAGGATCATCCCAATATGTGCAAAAAAAGCATTTAACAAAATTCAACATTCTTTAATGTAACGATAAAAACTTTCAACTGGGCATAGGAGAAACATACCTCAACATAACATAGGCCATGCATGACAAGCCTACAGCTAACATCAAATTCAACAACAAAAAGCCAAAACCTTTTCCTCTAAGTTCAGGAAGAAGACAAAGGTTCCCAGTCTCTTCACTCCTATCAATCTAGTACTGGAAACACAAGGCAAAACAATTAGGCAAAAAAAAAAAAAAAAAAAAAAAAAAGAAAGAAAGAAAGAAAGAAAGAAAAAGAAAAAAAGGCATCCAAATCAGAGAGGAAGAAGTAAAATAGTCTCTCTTTGTAGATGTTATGATCTTATATAAAGAAAATCCTAAAACTCCACCCCCAAACTGTTAGAACTAATCAACAAATTCAGCAAAGTTGAAGGATACAAAGTAAACATACCAAAATGCATTTCGATACACTGTTGGAGGAGGTAAAAAGACAGGACTGCTTGTTGACCCCTGAGCTGGATCGGGGGCAGTTGGAGGCTCCTCACCCACTACCGTATCTTTGGAATGTACGCTCTGCCTACCATTCCCACAGTGGGAGGTATTCCAAGGACATAGCCTTGACAGAGTAAGGTGTTGTTGAGACCATCTGGAAGGTATACATTACTGAACCCAGTTAAGGACTCTATGCAAACTTTAAGATTCTGGTAAGTAGGTGCAGAAACATACCCATTTTGTGGCTGTCCAAGACAAGCCTGATAAAGTTCTCTTGCTTATTAAACCTTCCACCTACCAATCTGAGCAGTCTACCTCTTTCTTCAGTCTCTCCTTGCCCTTTGTTTGTAGAGGTCAATTTGCAAACCAACATTCACTAACAACAAACTATGTGAAAAAGAAACAAACCATCTTTTTTTTTTTTAATGTTTATTTATTTTTGAGAGAAAGAGAGACAAAGTGTGAGCCAGGGGAGGGGCAGAGAGAGAGGGAGACACAGAATCCAAAGCAGGCTCCAGGCTCTGAGCTGTCAGCACAGAACCCGACATGGGGCTTGAACTCATGGACTGCGAGATCATGACCTGAGCTGAATTGGATGCTTAACCGACTAAGCCACCCAGGCACCCCAACAATCTTTATGATAGCATCAAAAGGAACAAAATACTTAGGAATAAATTTAACCAAGGAGGTGAAAGATCTGCACACTAAAAACTGTAAGACATTGATGGAAGAAATTGAAGAAGGCATAAATAAATGGAAAGGTATTCTGTGTTCTAGAAGAATTAACATTGCTAAAATGTCTATACTACCTGAAGCTATCTATAACTTCAGTGTAATCCCTACCAAAATTCCAATGGCATTTTTTACAAAAATAGAGAAAACAATCCTAAAATTTGTATGGAACCACAAAAGACCAGAATAGCCCAAGTAAGACTGAAAAGAATACAGCTGAAGGCATCACACTTCCTGATTTCAAACTATATCACAAAGCTATAAGTGATCAAAACAGTATGGTACTGGCATTAAAAAAAGACACACAGATCAATGAAACAGAACAGAGTGCCCAGAAATAAACCTGTGCATATACTGTCAATTAATTTTTGACAAAGGAGCCAAAAATTTATAATGAGGAAAGTACAGGCTCTTGCATGAATGGTGCTGGGAAAACTTGCGAGCAGCATGCAAAAAACTGGAACCCTATCTTACACCACACATATCCGCTCAAGCAGATTAAAGACTTAAACATGAGACCTAAAACCATAAAACTCCTGGAAGAAAACAGGAATAAGTTCCCTGATGTTGACCTTGGCAATGACTTTTTGGATTTGACACCAAAAGCAAGGGCAACAAAAGCAGAAATAAGCAACTGGGATTACATCAAACCCAGTTCTTCTTCTTTACAGCAAAGGAAACTGTCAACAAAATGAAAAGGAAACCTATGAAATGGGAGAAAGTACTTGCAAACCACATATCTTGGAGTTAACATCCAAAATATGTAACAAACTCATACTGCTCCATAGCAAAAAACCAACCAAGCAACCAAGCAAGCGAGCAAGCAACACCCCCCCCCCACCAACAAAACCCCAATTTAAAAATAGGCAAGACCTGAATAGATATTTCTCCAAAGAACACATGCAAATGGCCAAGTTACATGAAAAGGTGCTCAACATCACTAATGACCAGGGAAACACAAACCAAAGCCACAATGAGATATCACTTCACACCTGTTAGAATGACTATGATAAAAAAGATAAGAGATAGCCAATAATGGCAAGGATGTAGAGAAAAGAGAACCCTTGCACACTGTTGGTGGGACTGTAAACTGGTACAGCCACTGTGGAAACAGTAAGAAAGTTCAAGTTAAAAATAGAACTACCATATAAGCCAGCAACATCACTTGTGGATATATATCCAAAGCAAATGAAATCACTAGATCTCGAACAGCTATCTGCACGCCCATGTTGACTGCAGCACTATTGATAATAGCCAAGTATGGAAACAACCTAAGTGTCCGTAGACTGATAAATGGGTAAGAAAATGTAGTGTGCGCGCGCACACACACACACACACACACACACGCATGAATACCACCCAGTCTTTAAAAAGAAGGAAATCTACTTGTGACAACATGGGTGATCCCTGAGGGCACTGTGCTAAGTGAAACAAGCCAGACAAAGACAAATACTGCCTGGTATCACTTATGTGTACCATCTACAAAAGCTCATAGGAACAGAATAGAATGGTGGCTGCCAGGGGCTGGTAGGGGTTTGGGGGCAGGGGCAGGGGCAGGGAATGGGGAAATACTGGTCAAAGGGTACAAACTTACAGTTATAAATTGAAGAAAGTTCTGGGATTCTAATGTACAGCATAGTGACGATGGTTAACGACACTGTATTATGTGCCTAAAAGTTGCTAAGAGTAAATTTTCTATATTCTTGCCACATGAATACACACACACACACACACACACACACACACACACACACACACAAAGTGATTATGTGAGCGGGCGTCTGGGTGGCTCAGTTGGTTAAGCATCTGACTTTGGCTCAGGTCATGATCTCACAGTTAATGAGTTCGAGCCCTGCTTTGGGTGAGCCCTGCTTCTCCAGATCTCCCTCTCTCTCAAAAAAAAAAGTAATTACGTGAGGTGATGGATGTATTAACCAACCTTATTATGGTAATCATTTTTTTTTAAATTTTTTTTTTCAACATTTATTTACTTTTGGGACAGAGAGAGACAGAGCATGAACGGGGGAGGGGCAGAGAGAGAGGGAGACACAGAATCGGAAACAGGCTCCAGGCTCTGAGCCATCAGCCCAGAGCCCCACGCGGGGCTCGAACTCACGGACAGCGAGATCGCGAGATCGTGACCTGGCTGAAGTCGGACGCTTAACCGACTGCACCACCCAGGCGCCCCAATGGTAATCATTTTGTAATATGTACATGAATCAAATCATTATGTTGTACAGCATAAACTTACACAATATGTAAAGCTGGAGGAAAAAAGGTTACCTGGGCTCAACTTCACTTAGAGTTCAGGGTGTCCAATTCGTTCTGGCAGTGAAAGCCCCTAAGATTGGGAGTACGGGGGAGTGGCAGTAAGGCAGGGTAACCCCCTTCTGCTTGACGTATTTTCCAAGCACTGTCCTAGACACCCCTACCCTGGCTCCAGCTTTATGCCATGTAGCAGCCATGGGAATGGTGGGCTCTTGCTCCTGGAGCAGTTGTAATAGCATGTTCATGGCACCAGTAGGCACTGCCTGATTCCTCAACTTCTCAATTATAGGAGGGGTAGCTGGGCCCTGTAGCATGCCTGTGCTTGGGTATTTTTTTTTTTTAATTTTTAAAAAATGTTTTATTCATTTTCTGAGAGAGAGAGAGAGAGGGAGAGGGAGAGAGAGAGAGACAGAGAGAGAGAGAGAGAGGGAGAGTGGGAGCTTGCGATCAGGGTAGGGACAGAGAGAGAAAGGGAGACACAGAAACTGAAGTAGGCTCCACGGTCCGGAGCCTGATGTGGGGCTCAAACTCACGAACCGTGAGATCATGACCTGAGCCGTAGTCAGACATATAACTGACTGAGCCACCCAGACGCCCCTTGAGTATTTTCTTGAGAGTCATTTCTGCAAACCCAGGCTAGAGCCCGCTTCTCTTGGTCTTCCAACTGCTAAGGAGTTTTGATCCAATTTTAAGCATTTTTGGAAACCATAAATATGTCAGTATTCAGTATACTCAGGAAGTATCTCTAAAAAAGAAAAGCTTAAAACACAACCTCAGTATCGTCATCACACCTAAAAAATTAACAATAACTCCTTAACAGACTAAAATATTCAGTCAGTATTCAAATTTCCAACGGTCTCATAAATGTCATTAAAAATGTTTGGGGTGCCTGACTGGCTCAGTTGGTGGAGCCTGTGACTCTTGATCTTGGGGCTGTGAATTCAAGCCCCATGGTGGGTATAGAGATTACTTAAAGATAAGAAATATTGGAGCACCTGGGTGGCTCAGTCGTTTGAGCATCTGACTTTAGCTCAGGTTCGTGAGCCCCACTTCGGGCTCTCTGCTGTCAACGCAGAGCCAACTTCAGATGCTGTCCTCTGCACCTCCCCATTCATGCTCTCAAAAATAAACATAAAAAAACAACAACAAAACTGTGAAATGTAGGCTCGTGTTGAGTTAAATATAATGAAGTAAGGTTGTGATACTATATCCAATTTCCTCATAGTAAGTCTCTTTCTACTTAATATGCTTTGGGAGGTTTCGGTTTTCTGCACTGAACGCTCTCCTGTCCAGACACACGAAAAGGAAATCCACAGCCACGTCAACTGGCAGAGGGCTGGAAGTGTCAGTTTCCTCACTTGTATAGTAGGGGTCATAATAAAATTTTTAGCTCGAGTTGTTAGGCCAGAGATAAGGCAGGTAAGGTGCTCAGCATGGGAGCTTCAGAGTCGTTTTATAGCGAGCAGCTCTACGGAAGGGTGAGGAAGAAAGTCCTATGCTGAATGGAAACAAGGGAGGTGGACGAGAAATGGTCTTGTAGCAGTCTCCTGCAAGAGACGGAGGTGGGGGCGGGGGGGGGGGGGGCGGCTGTGTGGCCATCAGTCGAGCATCCACCTTCGGCTCAGGTCATGATCTCATGGTTCATGGTTCAAACTCCACATTGGGCTCTGTGCTGACAGCTCAGAGCCTGGAGCCTGCTTCAGATTTTGTGTCTCCCTCTCTCTGCCCCTCCCCTGCTTGCACTCTCTCTCTCTCTCTCTCAGAAATAAACATTAAAAAAGAGACGGAAGTGGATGAGAAACTGCCTCAAGGCAGCTCTTCACAAGACCACTCATCTTCGTTTCCGGAGTCAGCAGGCCTTCTGCCAAAGTTCGGGTCAGATCACAGTTAAGTTTTCCCTGTGTGGCTTACGTGGAGATGTGCAAGGTTGTGGAGGTGCCATGGCAGAACGATTCATCACAGCACCACCCAACAGGTCATCTGCCTGTGACGAAAAGGGATAACATCTTTCTGGAGGAGACACCTGGTGGCCATCACCATTCCCAGGGATTAGACTTGACCGGCACTATTGGGGCGACATGGCACCAAGCACCTCCTGACGGGAAGCAAGAAGTCAGATACATAGGAAGGATTCTTGTAAAAAGTACTTAACCTGCACCTAATCAGGCCTTTAGAGCAAACTTCCAGTTTGTAAGATCTCCAGAAGATGGCAGAAGAAGTTAATTGACACCATGAGAAAACAATTAGGCAAATCCAGAGTGGGGGACATTCTACAAGACAGCTGGCCTGGCCTCTTAAAAAAAAGTCCCGTCTTATAAAACTGGGTGGGGTGGAGCAGGGAGGCTACTGTAGAATTTAAAAAGACATTAGAGACCTAAAAAACCAACGTAGAATTTGAACTTTCATTGGATCCTGGAACAAAACACAAACAACAGTATAGAAGACTTTTGGGGTACAATTCAGGAAATCGGAATATCAGACATTAGAGAATTAATGTTAGTTTTTCTTACAAGTGATCATGGTATGAAGGAACGCGTCATTTTTCAGAGATACATACTTAAGTGCTTAGGACTGAAGTGTCAAGATGTTTGGAAATTAGTTACTCTTGAACCAAGACATATTTGAATTGCAAGGGTCCACTTACGAGCAGATTTACATATACGTGCAGTACTGTAAATGTATTTTCTCTTTGTTATGGTTTTTAAATAACATTTTCTTCTCTCTAGCTTACTTTATTGTAAGGATAGTATATAATACATAGAACATAGAAAATAATCGAGTGTTAATCGACTATTTCTGTTATCAGAAAGGCTTCCAGTCAGTAGGCTATTAGTAGCTAGGTTTGTGGGAAGTCAAAAGTTATAGATTTTTTTTTTTTTAATACATGGATTGTCGGCATTCCTAACCCTCACCTTGCTTGAGGGCCTACTGTACTTTTATTAAAAAAAATTTTTTTTTAATGTTTATTCATTTTTGAGAGAGAGCGTGAGTGGAGGAGGGGTAAAAAGAGAGACACAGAACCTGAAGCAGGCTCCAGGCTCTGAGCTGTCAGCAGAGCCTGATGTGGGGCTCTAAACCATGAACCGTGAGATCATGACCTGAGCTAAAGTCGGATGCTTGACTGAGCCATCCAGGCACTCTTCCAACTGCACTTTTCATTGGTTCAGTAAAAAGAATATGTAGACACAAAGTAAATATGACACAATATTAACAATTGTTAAATTTAAGTGGTGGGTATGATAGCAATTATACAGATGTCCACTTTTTCTGTATGCTTGAAATTTTTCATAATAAAGTATTTAAAGAGGGAATACATATTTTAAAAAATCCCTGCCCTCATGGAAATTACATTCCAGTGTGTGTGGAGGGGGGAAATTATCAAGGATGAATTAAGTAAAACATGGGGAATGTTAGTGGTTAAGTGCTTACGAAACAAAAGGAGTCAAGGGCTGCAAACATTGTGTATGGGGGTTGAAACTGTAGGTCAAGAGATCAAGGGAGGGCCTAAGTTGTATGTGAGGAAGACCTGGTGGATACATGGTGGAAAGGCATTCCAGGCAGGGCAAACAGCAAGTGCAAAGGCCTTGAGGTTGGAGCCAGCCTGGCATATGCTGACACTTCTGGTTTGCTCACAGTTCCTGTCACACTGAGAAGGCCAGCTTGGCAGGAACTGCAGGAGCAAACAAGAAGTGGTGGATCAGAGAGGAAATAGAACCAGATCAAAGCTTTACCAAATCAAATACATATCAAGTATATATATTTATATATACACATATAAATACTTCTAGATGTGTGGGCAGTCTCTGGAAGAATGCATGGGAAACTGCTGATGGCAGTTGCCTCCAGACAGAATTGGGCATCTGGGGTCAGAGTGAGTCCTACATCTGGACTTTTCTCTGGACATCCTGATTCACTTGAAATTCTCACCATGTTTAAGTTCTTTCTTATTTCCAACACATGACATAAGCTACAGTTCCTCAAAGTCCCTGGGCACAGATGAGGATCCTCTGTTTAGAGCCTCTCCTCCTCATAGGCAGCCATTTCAGAAGACCCCTCCCTAGGCCATTTTCCCTCAATGCAAGAATCCTCTCTCTGCTCGCCCGAATATGCTTCAGGTAAGTCTGTCTCTCAACCACTTGAGTGGTCTTGAGGAAACACCAATTCAGCCACAACCTGGTGCTCTAAGCGAGTCAACTGTCTCAGGAGCTCCCTGCTGACAAATCTGGTGGGTGATATTCTGGACTATTGTGTGGCAATTCCTTTGGAGGCAGCAAGAAAAAATGTTCATCTGGCCTGCTTAAAACGACCTCCAATCATCACCACGATCAACATGAAAAAGGAGGACCAAAACAGAGGGAGAAATTCCACACTGTGAAGAAAACTGATCAGACGATATTAAAAGTGTACCGTTAATATCTTAGATGTAATTCATGGCAGTGTAATCATGTGTAAAATAAATCTGCATCTCTAAGAGATACATATACTTATCTCTGGATAAATCCCCAGGATTTGCTTTAAAATCACCTAGGGGGGAGGGGAATAATTAGAGATGAAACTGATTGGTATTCTGTTGATAACTGTTAAAACTAGGTGATGGGTACACACAAGTTTTTATTATACTGTTTTCACATGGTTCAAAAATTACATAAAAAAAGTTTCTTGTAATTATATAGATAATAAAGGAATAATCAGATAAATTTTAGCATGTATAGGGGCTCGAGGCTATTTTGTATAATCAACTCACTCTACTGTCTGGTATAGAGAAGGCAGTCGTTTAATAACATAATAAAAAACAAAACAAAACAAAACAGAAAAAAACCAATCACCCTGAAGCCCCTCTTACTGGTCAAGGTACTAATTCTACCCCAGCTTCTTGCCCGATCATCCAGCTCTTTCACACATACACAGTCTTACACTTTTCCAATGAGTATTTATTATTAGTTAAGCCATGCTTCAGGATCCCAGGGTGGGGATCACCATGTACCCAGGTCCCCCTTCACTGCCCTAGGAGAAGGATGGAGTACGGAGGAGAGGTGGGTGGAGCCAGTTCAGATCTTCCCAGGAAACGTGCCTTCCGCCCGGCGATCGTCCCAGGCTGCCACCTGTGGAAACACAGCCAATGTTACTCCGTTCCCCTGTGGGGAAACCAGATGAGTGACCTTGGTCTTCCTCACTTTGCTCACCTGCTCAGTCGTCAACAAGTAAGCCCAGTACTGCCACTATTTCAGGAGTGAGGGTTGGAGGGGGGCGAGTAACATGCAGAAAAATCCCACATTCACTGCAGGGCTGTCCCTGGGGAGATGTGTGACTGTAAAGAGGTTCAAGAGTACGGCTGTGCCGTATTTCAGGAACCCCAGAGTTAACACTCAGTGATGGTTGTCAGAATACAGGAAAGAACACTAGGCAGCTGCGAGACAAAAAAGAGGCTCATCTACGCCCTGGCACGAGTGGACCTCCCAAGTGCAAAAAGGTGCAAAACTGAATACAGAGTGTGATCCTGCTGATCACAGATGTACGCATATAGGCATATAAAAAATAACAGAAAGGCCCGTATCAAACTGTTAACACTCCCTAGAAGAAACACTCTGCAACCTGTGGACCTTCCTACAGGCAGTCAGAAGCACAACCACTGATACACACACACCCTCACACTCACATATATATGCCATGTATTAGAGGCAGTGGACCAAAGCATGGATAATAAGGAAGACTGAGTCTGAATTCCTAACTGTGACACCTCGGGCAAATTACTTAATCTTTCAGGGCCTGTTTTTTTTTTTTTTTTTTTTTTTAATTTTTATTTTGAGAAAGAGAGAGAGAACACACAAGGTGGGGAGGGAGGCAGAGGGAGAGAGAAAGAATCTTAAGCAGGCTCCACGCCCAGCACAGAACTGGACACTGGGTTTGAACTCACGAAACCATGAGATCATGACCTGAGCCAAAATCAAGACCTGGATGCGCGACAGACTGAGCCACCCAGGCACCCCTCAGGGCCTCAGTTTTTAATTGTATAAAATGAGGACAGTGAGGGGCACCTGGGTGGCTCAGTCTGTCAGTTAAGCGTCTGACTTCAGCTCAGGTCATGATCTCATGGTTTGTGGGTTCGAGCCCTGCACCGGGCTCTGTGCTGACAGCAAGGAGCCTGGAGCCTGCTTCGGATTCTGTGTCTCCCTCTCTCTGCCCCTCCCCTGCTCGCGCTGTCTCCAAAAAATAAATAAAACATTAAAAAAAAATGAGGATAGCGATAACAGTATCCATCTCATCCTGTTTTTCAGCACGTTTGCCCTTAGAGGATATCAAGTGCTTACAAATGAGCTGGCTCATAGTTAAGTGATGTGTATTTTATTTACATACTTACACACCATGTATCATGAATACTCTGTACTTTAAAAAAACATACAGACAAATTGGGCCACACTACATATTGTCCTGCAACTTGCTTTCCCCACAAGTCTTAGAGCTCTTTCTGTTTTCTGTCACAAAGATCAAGATAAATGTACCAACATTTATCTAGCTCGGGTTGTTTCTGAATTACAAACAACTCTGCAATGAAGATCCTCACACAGGAGCATCTTTGTAGGTCTAGATGTAAAACTGCCACGTGTATGTTTTTTTCCATTTTGAAAGATCCTGCCAAACTGACCTCAAAAGAGATTGTACCAATTTATAGAACAACTAACACTTAGCACTGTCCATCTTTATAATTCTTGCACCAGAATGCAAGGTAAAAACAAGCTTCTCTCTGTTGTTTTAAGCTGTGTTTTCCTGATGACTTGAGTGGAGATGGACATCTTTTCAGGTCAACGCTCATCTGGATTCCCTCATACTGGACTTGTACTGTCCACAGTCCACAGTACTTTATGAGTGAACTTCTCAGTCGCTGGGACTGACCCTCTCTCCATCTCTCTCTTTTTAAAAAATGTTTATTTTTGAGAGACAGAGATAGAGCTCAAGTGGGCAAGGGGCAGAGAGAGAGAGGGAGACACAGAATCTGAAGCAGGCTCTAGGCTCTGCACTGTCAGCACAGAGCCTGATGCAGGGCTCGAGCCCAGGAACCATGAGATCATGACTTGAGTCAAAGTTGAACGCTTAACCAACTGAGTCATCCAGGCGCCCCTCTCCATCTCCTTTTTTTAAAAATTTTATTATATTTTTAAAAAATTTACATCCAAATTAGTTAGCATATGAAACAATGATTTCAGGAGTAGATTCCTTAATGCCCCTTACGCTCCTCTCCATCTCTTTTTAAAGGATCAGGTTGGTCTGATAACTTGGAAATTTCACTTTGCCCAATAATCCCACTTCATGGAAAGGAAACTAAGGGAACCATTCAAATAGAGGAGAAAACATTTCCCGGAATGGAAATGTACACTGAAGTATCATTTAAAATAGTGAAAAGATGTGAATCCAGCTAAAAGGGAAGGAAATATTTTATAACTATTAAGATGATGGCTGCCCAATAAGTGAGCAGATTGTACTGACATGGAAGTAGGTACACAATGCATGTTAAGTAAAAAAAGCAAAGCACAAAACAGTGTCAGGAGTATGACCCATATTAGCATTAAAAAGTAGATAACCACGTATCTACACATACACACACATTAGCACACAGAAAAGGAAGTAAAAGATTTGTGCCAAATGACTAAGGAAAGTTAACTTTAGGATCAGAAGGGAATGGCTCGGGGGCTTTCACTTTCTACATTACATAAATCTCCTGTTTTGAAGATTCCACAAAAGTCAGTGTTATTTTTTCATAGAGAAACTCAAGATTTTTTAACCTGGAAAATAAAACATGGTTGGAAAAAATGTTTTAAATGCCCTTCCAAAATACACATACTGGGATTAGAGACTAATTGAAAATAATACACAGGAAACACCTGGAAATGCGACAGTATTATTAGGGATGTCAGGAGGATGGGGAACATTTTTCTGCCCTTTCTCTATTTTTTAAGTTTTTGTGAAGTGGTTATATTTTTCATAAAAAACAAAACAGGGGTGCCTGGGAGCCTCTGTCGGTTAAGTGTCCGACTTCAGCTCAGGTCATGATCTCACAGGTCATGAGTTTGAGCCCCTCGTCGGGCTCTGTGCTGAGAGCTTGTAACCTGGAGGCTACTTCAGATTCTGGGTCTCCCTCTCTCTCTGACCCTCCCTGGCTCATGCTCTGTCTCTGTCTCAAAAATGAATAAACATGAAAAAAAAATTTAACAACAACAACAGCAATAACAAAACACTTGTTTTTACTTCACCAAGTTTTTAAAATAAAGAAGCCAGGGCAGCCAGGTTTAAAAGGGACTTGGCAGAATACATTTATATTCAGCCCTAACAGGGCAGACACAGCAGGCACCTGAGGGTAGGAACCACACAATCTGCTGCTCCCAAGGTAAGAGCAGGCCCAGGTCCTGGAGAATGGGGCGTAGGGCAGCACTGGGGCCGGAAGCATGCTTCCCAGGCCTCTGTCCAGCATGCACCCGATGGAGGCTCTGAGGCTGGAGGAGGGATGTTATGAATTCACAACATCATGCTACCCAAGATCACCCAGCGACAAGGAGAAATCCTGGAAGGGCACAGGGCACTCAAAGACACATGAGACACTGTGGCCAGAGAGGTGGGAGGAGAGCCAAGCAAGCTGAGGAAGACTGCATTAAGGCAATCTGTTCTCAAGAAATAAGCCCCAAAGGCGTACATCAAGGATGCTTCATATATACTGAAAAATTAGAACATAATCTCCATCAAAAGGGAATCAGTTAAATAAAAGCATCTGAAAGTTACTAAAACCTGAAACGGCAGATCTGTATGCATTATTATAAAAAAAGGCTTCAAGACACACTGAGAAGTCAAAGCAATTCAAAGACTATGTCGTGTGACTCATCCATACAGAGGCTCCACAGGAAAAAGGGAATGAGTTAACACTAGTTACCTCAGGGAAGGAGCACTGGGGAGCACAAGATGGCTTCTACTTTTTATTTTACTGTACTGCTCACATTTGGCTTTTTTTTTTTTTTTTTTTAATAAGCACTATGACTTTTGTAATACTACCATATTTTGATCCTAAAACACAAGGTTTTTGCATTTTAACATCTCTGAAATTAGCATTAATTGCATTCCCTTCTGGCATTTTAAAAAAAGATTTCTTAATGTTTCTTGCAGTCAAGAGGATCTTTGATTTGAGGAAATAGTACAATGTTAAACATAAATATTTGGGGGGCGGGAGGCTCAATCAGAAGGACTTGGGCCCCTAAAGATAAATTCTTTATTTAAAGAAGTGTGTGACAGAGTATTAAATAGTGACAAAAGGTCTGGTCAATCAGGGCTAGCCAGATTGCCTTACTGTGTCCGCATCTTCTAGAGAAGCACATGGAAGTAGGTAGGGGTAAAAAGACATGTTTGAGATTTCCTTCAGAACACTACAGCAAAGAAAAGGGGACAGAAGAAGGGAATGTGGAAAAATCTTGAAAATACTCAATTTGGGGAGTGGGTATAAGTGGAAGGTCACTGAATTATTCTCTCTACTTTTATGTATAATTTGAATGTGTTCATAATAAAAGGCCCAGAAATGCACAAGATGGCGAGCCCCACAGGGACAGGGAGCCGGCCAAACGCATATTTGTGGGCTGCATGAGCAAGATGGATGTAGCATGGAGACAGCCCCAGCTGCCCCAGCTGAGAGTCCTGACTGGCTGAGAGTCTCATTAAAAAGAGAGAAGGAGGGCAATTCCACAAAGCAAAGGTCAAGTCCCATGGACAGTGCAATGCCCTGTGTTTCCTCTGCCTCTCAGATGAGCCCCCACCGAGTTACCACACTCCCTTCTGCTAAGACCCCATCCAGCGAAGTTCCAAGGGCCCCAGCAGGCAGTACGTACCCAGGATATGGGGCAGAGGGACTTGTACACACGCCGGTACCATTCACACACGGAGACATCACCCCCTTTAGCAGTCATCGCCTTCTCACAGCGATGGAAGTCTGTGAAGAAAGGGGCTCAGGTTCAGCCCAGACCAAGGACTGGAACACATTTTAAAAAAATGTTTATTTTTGAGAGAGAGAGAGAGAGAGAGAGAGAGAGAGAGAGAGAACAAGTGGGGGAGGGGGAGCATGCAGAGAGAGAGAGAGAGAGAGAGAGAGAGAGAGAGAGAGAGAATCCCAAGCAGGCTCTGCGACGTCAGTGAAGAGCCCAACTCAGGGCTCCAACTCACAAACTGTGTGATCACGACCTGAGCCAAAATCAAGAGCCCAACACTTAACCAACTGAGCCACCCAGTTGCCCCTGGAACCCATTTTTGATCAAAACTCAGAGAAATATTTTTCACTTCACAGCAGTTATGCATGCATACACACACACACACACACGTTTGACAAAGAATGTACATTCCTACAAATGTGCTGAAAAAGGCTAGACATGCCTCGCCAAATTGATCTCATGGCCCCTAGAGAACTACTGTTTGACCTGAAAATTCTGGGGTCAGGAATGAGGAGGTAACATGAGGGACATGTGCAGGGACTATGGAAGTCCAAAACCAGGGCAAGGGAAAGGGAAGATGATCTTCATGCTAAGATGCTGGCATCCTAAGACGGGAAGGGGATAATCTTGTTTTTAAAAGTAGGAAATTAGGGGTGCCTGGATGGCTCATTCATTCGACTATAGGTTTCAGCTCAGGTCCTGATCTTATGGTTTGTGAGTCTGAGCCTCCCCTTTCTCCCACCAGGATCTGTGCTGAACTGTGGGGAGCCTGCCTGGGATCCTCTCTCTTGGCCCTCCCCTGTTGGGGCTCTCTCTCTCAAAATAAATAAATAAACTAAAAATAAAAACACCTTTAAAAGTAGGCAATTAAGGGGTGCCTGGCTGGCTCTGTCGGTAGAGCATGCAACTCTTTATCTCGAAGCTGTGAGTTTAAGCCCCACAGTGGGTGCAAAGATTACTTAAAAACAAAATCTTTAAAATAAATAAATAAAATAAAAGTAGAAAATTAATTAAAAAAAAGAAAAATACTCCAAGTATTCTACTCCTGGGCACATTCTCTACATAACAAAAGCATTCATATGCACATCAAATTACACAGAACATTCATAGCATCATCATCCATAAAAGCCCCCAACTGGCAACCATGCAAGGGTCCAGAAATAAATTATGGAAAATTATACACGATGAAAATGACCAAACCATATATCATAGCATGGATGAATCTTCAAAACTGCCAAATGAAGAAATTCAAAAACCGAGACTATGTATAATGTCTATAAAGTTCATCAAGAGGCAAACCTAAAAGCAGTGATAAAACCAAAATGTGATTGCCTTAAGTCGGCAAGGTTACATCTCTAGTGGGCAGAGTAGGATGCTGTATTCAAGGCAAGGCATGCAGTAGGCAGGGAAGCTCAGAATGCTGGCCAGTATCTAATTTTTTATCCAGGTTATAGTTACGCAGGGGAATCACTTTAGTATTATTCATTTAGGTGTACATTATGCTTTACATATTTCCTTTATGTATGTTACGTCTGTCACATATACACACAAATAGTCTTCAAAAAAAAAAAAAAAATTATAGGAACCAAAGTTTGTGATCCTGACCTAGATGCTGGAACTTGAACACAGCTGTGATGAGGGGCATGGGCCCTGCAAGGTGGGATGCCCACAACAACAAAAAAAGAGGCCTGGGATGTACAGATCCGGTAGGAGACAACAGATAAGTGACATGAGGTGAGGGACCAGGAAAAGGTCTGCATCCCCTCCCACGTCTACGCCCTGCTTACCCAGGTAGTTCTGCCAGCAGTTCCTGGTCTGGTTCTGGTTGGGGAAGCGGCTGTCAAAAGGGGCAGTCTGGTAGTTCTTGATTTTGGTCTTGATGTCTTCTGCCATGGTGCTGAGTCCTGGAGGCATAGGCAGTGGAGGTTGGCAAAAGTTCTAAGGGACCTGGGCATGGGGAGGTCAGCCCACCCAGACACAGAATAATGGGGTAGGTTAGGTGTGAATCAGCCACCACCTTCTACCTCTCAGCATATACAAACAGAGGTAAAGCGTGGGGCAAATCCACACATCTAAGTGTGGAAGTCACAGCAGGGCTTGGCAGGGCGGGGGGATGGGACTCCTTAGCAAAATCGGGCCTTATTCGTCCCAAAATAACACTGGCTAACATTCACTGAGTACTCAGTATAGGCCAAGCACTGTTCTACACACTTTACTCCTGCAGCCACTCTAAAAGGTAGGAACTATTACTTATTACTATCACTGTTTCACAGACAAGGGACAGGGTGTCCAAGTGACTTCCCAAGGTCACACAAGTGGAGGAGCCACACTCCATCACTGACAGATCTACACGGTAGAGGTTCTTAATCTCCTTGGTACCATAAACTCCTCAGGGATCTAATGAACCCTTTCTCAGAATATTTTTTAATGCATTAAAAGATTGCATAGGACCATAAAGAAAACCAGTTGTATGTAGCAGAGGATTTACTAACTACCACAATTCTGAAGTAGTCACGAGTGAAGATGTATTCTGTGACATCTGCAACCATAATGTGATATAAGATGACCTGTGATTTTGATTGCTGACAAAGCGACAGATGGATGCTAATATTACCAAGACTGATGCCTCCATTCTTAAAAGGAAATGCTACATTTAAATTAGAGATTAAGAAGAATAAAGGGGTGCCTGGATGGCTCAGTCTGTTAAGCCTCCAGCTCTTGATTTCAGCTCAGTTTGTATCTCATAGTTGGTGAGTTGGAACCCCGCATCAGTTGGAACTCTCTGTCTCCCTCTCTGCCCCTCCCCGCTCGCTTCTCTCAAAAATAAACAAACAGTTAAAAAGAAAGAAATTTTAAATTTCTTAAAATACATATGTAATTTTCCCCCCTTCAAGTACTAGCACACCTTGCATTCTATGGACTTTGCAGACTGAGAATCAAAAAGCTCTGCTGTATCTCTTACGAGGTGACACACAGTTTTCTCCATGGAATGTGAAACTGCCTCTATTCCAGAGAATTCAAAGAGTAATGGGGTTACAAAGGCCCATGTAAATTCAAGGGACCCAAGGTAGTGAGCAGGCCAGTGTTAAACTCAAGGGACCCAAGGTAGTGGTGGGGATCTGGGGCACCACAGCAGAATCTTTGGGGGGAAAGGGTAGAGGCGCATGGGGAGGAGACGTAGAATACCAGCGCTGGGACACAGAAGAAGAGTTGTTCTGAAGTGTTGTTTTGGGGGGAGACCTGGGAGGGAGGGTGGTTCAGGAATGACTCTTAGGCCCTCTAACATTCAAGAGGGAGGAGGAACCAGAAACCTGGGTGCAAGGCCAGGCCGCGGCCCGGGCAAGCCACGGGAGCCACGCCTGCCTACAGCCTGCTGATTGAGGGCACTACAGTCCTAACTACGGAATCCAAACCCCGGTCGCCGGCTAAGTAGCTTAATATCGCTGATCCTCAGTTGCTTCACTGTCAAAAAGGGATAATTGCGGGCCTTTCCTCATAGGGCTGGAGTGAAAATTAAATGAATTAATAAAGTCGCGTGAAACGTTACCTGGCATTAATTAAGGAAGACCGAAATAATCGTTAGCTACGAATACTAACAGAACAGGACCCTAGGGACCGGGGGGGGGGGGGGGTGGCAGACGCCGCGGGCCGGAAACTCACTTCGTCCTCGGGGAAACGAGGGTCCGGTTCCTCAGTTCCCCAGGATAGGGTCCCAGCTTCCCAAGCCCTGGACACTCACCTAAAGACACCCCTGAAGCACCTTGCAGCTCAATGTGACCCTCAGCAAAGACGCCAGAGTCGGACCGGAAGCGGAATTGAGGCCGGCCGGAAGCGGAGCGAGTCAGCGTGTGTGAGAGTTTTCCGCGAGGCTAGAACGCCCGCGGAAAAGCCGTCTCGGGAGCCATTAAGGCCACGCCCATCCGGGAGAACTCCGAAATCCTATTGGGCTGAATGCCTGTTGATCATCACTTCCGGCCCAATCGTGAGCTAGCGTGCGCTTTTCAAAGGTCCGACCTGGGGCTTGAGACTCCTGGTTACAGTTTCTCATCTCTTGTTTTTACCTAGGGAAAGGAGTTTCGAGTCCTGAGACTATCTGTAGAGTGGGCCGAGGGAAAAGTATCCCAGCGGAAGTATCCTTATTCATGCAGGTATTGCTTGTTTAACGCTTACCCAGTGCCAGGTACTTCGATAAGGGTCGGGGATGCATCACTGAACAAAACACGAGTCCCTACCCTCTTCATGATTACTATGGGATCAATTGTTAGGGGTTTGAAATCGAACCAGTCTTTCTCCCAGGGTCATTTGTCATATTGTGAGGAACATCCAGACTCCCACCTCCCTGTTCTTTACCGTCTTTCCCCAAACTCCAGAAGGCACAAATTAACACAGATTTGGGTGCCTGAAGGCTCAAACCAAAGTCCTGCATCGCAGAGAGGAGGGGTTAAGAACATAAAAGCTTGGGTCTGGCAGAAATTAGTCGCATCTTGGAAAGTGACACATCTATTCTAGTCACAGAGGTATCCCTGACTCTTTCTCACACCTCACAGCTAGCTGATCAAGAAATCTTGTCTTTGCCTGAAGCAATGTATCCAGAATCTTCGACATCTGGTTCAAGCCACAGGCACAGCCAGCCTAGGCTATAGAAGCAGCCCACACCCTAGCCTCCTGGTTTCCCCACTGCCCTCCACAATCATCCACTCAGCCAGAGAGACCCTGTTAACACCTCAGTCATCACTGCCCTTTGGCTTAGAACCCTCCCATTGAGTCTTGTCTGACTCAGTCAAAAGCCAAAGTCCTTATAAATGACCTACACAGTTTGGTCCCTCTTATACCCTCATTTCTTATCCTTTTCTCTTTATTCCCACTGCTCCAGCCATACTGGCCTCTTCCTGTTTATTTTTAAAAAAAGGTTTTTTTTCAACGTTTATTTATTTTTTGGGGGACAGAGAGAGCCAGAGCATGAACGGGGGAGGGGCAGAGAGAGAGGGAGACACAGAACCGGAAACAGGCTCCAGGCTCTGAGCCATCAGCCCAGAGCCTGACTCGGGGCTCGAACTCACGGACCACGAGATCGTGACCTGGCTGAAGTCGGACGCTTAACCGACTACACCACCCAGGCGCCCCTAGCCTCTTCCTGTTTAAACACGCAGTCTGGCTTCCCTCTAAGGGCCTTTTGTATTTGCTCTCCCCTTGGCCTGGAACGCTTTTTGTGAAGCTGGCTCCCTTCCTCACTTCCTTCAGGTCTTTGCTTCAATGTCACCTTCCTGGTGAGTCCTTCTCAGACCAAATATTTAAAATTGTCATTTTGTCAGTCCATAGGAGGACCACTCTTTAGGGACTCAGTGGTTCCCAGAATGGGGTAGGCTCTCCTTGGGATCTAGATCCAAGTTCAACCACCCTCAACTTGGAGTGGTGAGACAGTTGGTGGTTTGGGGGATCTAGCACTAAGTCTAATTACTTAATGGTCCCAAGCACTGGAAGAACACACATAAGTCCTCTTTTGGAGTTTTGAGTCTTCTCTTCAGAAGGGACACAGCAGGTAAACTCAAACGTTAGTGATTGGGGCCGATTCCTTTACAAGTCCCAGCACGGGCAGGCACACAGTAGGCCCTAAAGGGACTGAGTTGATTCCTTTGAATATCCCATCACACAGTGAACACACAAGTAGGTCCCCTAAGGGTCTGGGTGTGTTTTAGTCACCGCGCGTCTTAAGATCACACAGGCCGGGGTCGGGGTGGGATGTGAGTGTGGTGGTGCACACTTAGGGTCCTTAGTGGGTTTAGTCAGTGTCAAGTGGGAAGGACGCAGGCAGCACACGCGACTAATTTGACGGGGTATTTTTATTGGGTCGCTCCTCCCGGTCCACCTCCCGCGCAGTCGGTATGGGCCAGGCCGGGTACGCGGCCCCCGAAACGGTACGTGTACTTGCGCCCACCGCTCTTGCGCACGATGTCGCGGCGGTAGTAGTAGCGCAGGCCTCGGCTCAGCTTCTCGTAGTTCATGCCGGGCTTCCTCTTGCGCTCACCCCAGAGCCGCGCCACCTAGGACGGAGGCTGGGCTTAGTCTGAGAGTCAGGAGGGAGCCTGGCTAGGCAACAGACGCGCGGGGCGGGGGACGCGGTTTCGGGTACGTTTTGGGCAAGAGTTAGTCCTTTTAACTCCTGCGGGGGTAGAGATGAGTACGAGCTGGGGTGGGGTGGGGGAGGTCAAGTGCTAGGCAAACTGCCTCGGCTAAATTGAACTGAAGGAGACTGGGGCGAGACTGGGGCGGGACTTGGCCGGTCTGGGAGGCTGCCCCACCTCTCTGGGGTCACACAGCTGGAACTCGCGGCTGTTGCCCGTCCAGCGGATGCAGTTGCTACGCTCCCCGTCTCGGAGCAGCTCCAGGAGGAACTGCCACAGCTGAATGGGACCTGCGGAGTGCAGGCAGGTGAACACTCAGGCTTCCTAGCCCCGGACCAAGTCGCTTCGATGACCCATATGTCCGGGCTCCCTCGCCTCGAAGGTCCACGTGTCCGGTTTTCCCAACTCGGGGCCCAGAAGTCCATCCCCTTCGGGCCCAGCGAGTCCGGATCCCCCCATATAAGGATCCCCAGCATCGGCCTCAGGGACCCAGGCAGCCGGGGCCCCCATCTCTGAAACTTAGGAGTTGGGGTGCCACATCTTGGAGACCCAGATATCCAGACCCGCACCTCTTTCCTCTCAACTAATCCAGGAGCCTAGGTCTTTTGCTCCCTGGAAGACTACCAGTGTCTTAGTCCTCTCCTCCCCCAGGACTCACCATCACCACCTCTCTCGGACTCTTAGGTAACAGCCTCGCCCCCTCACTTCCAGTTTCCTGAGTCCCGCCCCTACGCGCCTAGGCCCCGCCTCATTAGATTCGGGTCTTGGGGACCCCTCACCTCGATGGTTACTTTTGGGGTAACAAGCCAAGGTTACGTGGTCCGACTGCTGGCTGGGTTCAGAGGACGTGGTGAGATCTGAAGCCTGGTATCCCTTTGAAGAAGTGGTGCAGTCCGTATGCAGCCCCGAGACCCAGGAGGTGGTAGAGTCTGAGACCGCAGGTCCAACCCACGAAATGGTAGAGTCCGCGTGAGGCTCCCCGCGGAGGCCCTTGCCCCAGTAGGTGGCGCCGTCGAGACCAATAGAACTGTCCCAGTTGGTGGAGCTGGTGGCGGCCTGGGCACAAGACCACGAATTGGTCCCTCCCCCGGAGGTGGCACAGTTCTGATCCGCTGTCCCCGCAGAACCGGCGAAGGGGGCGGGGCCCAGGCCGGGAGGGGCGGGGCCCGGGGCCTGGGAGAAGCCGTTCCAGTGGTCCGAGCCGTTGCACGTCAAGTCTGTCCAGTCTCCCGACCACGGAAGAGCCTGACGGGCGGGATCTGTGAGGAGCAACAGATCTCAAGTGAGGGGAGCCTAGGTGTCCCGGTCTCTGACCCGGGGGTTCTTGGAGTCTAAGCTCTAAGCCCTGGGGCCCTGGGCTCCCGGATCTAGGCCATGCCACCTCGAGGACACAGGTGTTTCCCGTCCTAGCCCCGTTCCCCTCAACGATCGAGTAGTTTAAACCTCCAGCTACGGAGGAGGACCCCAGTCCCTTTCTTCCCCCGCCTCTGTGTACACACTCACCCGCCTCCCATGTAGCTTCTGGATGCGTTAACGTGGAGCCCCAGTCCAGCGGTGAGAGCCCTGCGAGGGATAAGAACGGAGTTTAGGGAAGGTGCGAGCAGTGACTAGAGACGTCCCCTCGACCACTCACGCAGCAGTCTTTATTCTTCAGGGAATGAGTTATTACCTCCAGCCCCTACTCACGCATACCTAGAACTCAGGACCCTGGCCTCGTCCTCTTTCAACCTCAGGACTTCAAGCCCGCAGCCCTCCCCCCATTTTGCCTCCGGAGTCCAGGAACACACCCTTCCTCCCTCAGTCCCAGCAGCCCAGTCTCTCACCTTCCTCAGCTCCCAGGTGTCCCAGCCCCAAACCACCTTTCCAGCGTGTCTCCACTGTCAGCGTGTCCCCTGGGAACGCCAGCTCAGGGAAATAGAAGCCGAGCTCAGCTCCTTCTGCAGGCAATGAGGAGGTTAGGGCTGGGTCGGGGTCAGCAGAGACCCCCACCTGTGCACCCTCCCCATACAGTGACTCAGTGCAGCAGCCTACCCAGCCCTGAAAGCCTGTTCCCTGGGGGCACTTCCTGCGGTGAAGCTTCATCCCAGTTCCACAAGTCCATGGATACTCCTTGTGAATGTTCTGGGCAGGGGAAAAAAGGGGAAGGGGTGAGCTGGTGACACTTAGGGACCTTGGAGTCTGGCTGGAGACTCCCTCAGACCCAGAAGTCCAGGCCTTTTGTTCCCTTCTTCCCTGAGACCCTGGAATCTTGGCCTCCAGTGTCCTTTTTTCTCAGACTAGGAGTAGGGGACCTCAGCCCTCTCCCTCCCTCAGACCCAAGAGTCCAGACCCCCAGACATCCAGTCCCCAGTTCATGGCTCACCTCTGGCGGGTTTCTCTGTCCCCAGCCAGGGGTCTCAGCCCCATTTCATACCATGCACCCCCTCCCCTGGGGGCCGGGGCAGGGGGGGAATTTTCCGAGACGTCAGAGCTGGGGGTCGCAGCTGGGTCGAGTTGCAGGGACAGAGGCGGGGCCAAGCGTCGTCCCCCCCCCCCCCCCTCCACCCCCCTCAGGGATGGCCGTCCGCCGCCTCCTGACAGCTCCGGCTATCCTGTTGCGGGGATGGCTTGGGCTTGGGCTTGGACAGGAGCTTGGGGAACAGCGGGCTGCGCGAGACCCGGGGTGCGGAGGGGAGTTTACGGGGTGATGGGGGTGGGGCGGGGGACTTGCTGGACAGGTTCTCCGTCTTGGGTCTTGATCCTGCGACATGGGGGGGGGGGGGAAGGGGGGAGGGTCTGGGGTCAGTTGGGTTGCGCCAGGCTTATCTACAACAGGAAGGGGGATTTCCGGCCAGACCCCAGGTCGGCCTACGTCACAATCTGCAGGGGGACTGCGTGGGGGGTGGGGAGGAAGGATACGGTTGGGGGAAGCTGACCCAGAATCCCCAACTGGGCAGAGTTCTCCCCTTCGAGGGCTTTGAGGACGACATTCTGGGGCTGCTCTTGAGGAGTGTCAATCATGGCAACAGCATCAACGATATAAATAATGACGACAGTACTTCTAATAGCTAACATTTATTGAGGGCTCATTGCCTGCCACCACTGTGTCACTGGGTTTTCACTTAATCCTTTTATGAGGTAGGTACTAGTCTTCATTTTATGGAAGGGGAAATTGAAACAGACTTCCTTCCACTTCTCTTCATGTCCAGAATCCATGCCTTTCCATGCTATAATAGTTTGAGACAAATGGGGAAAATTTGAGTATGAACTGAATATAAGATATAGAATTATTCATTTTCTTAGATGTGATCATGGTATTATAACATGAAAGATGTCTCTATAAGGAAATGGACACATATTTAGGGGCGAAGTGTTATGATGTCTGTAACTTACTTCAAATGACTCGGCATCCCCCCTCCCCCCCCCCCCGCCCCCCACGTATACATATAACATATACATCTATACATGCAATAGTTGGGACATACTTATACTAAAAAATTATTTGTTTATTTGAGCTTCAAATTTAACTAGGTGTCCTGTATTTTTATTTCCTAAATCTGGTAACCCTAAACCCAGGTAGCTTGGCTTCAGAGCCTGTGGTTGTACCCATTATGCTGTATTAGTAAGTGTTTACCATTAAAAATAACCTCCTTAATAATGGGCATTTTTCAATATTCACCCTGCTTGACCATTAACCATTTACCATTCTGAGGGTAGGAGGATGGAGGTGTGAGCACTACTCTTCTGTTGGTGTTACATGAGGAAACTGGGCTTGAAAGGGGAGAGCCACTTCCCAGGGCACATGGTGGGTGGGTGGTGTTGGGATTGGCTTCAGCATTGGGTGAGCAAAGAGCTCCCAGGCCACTGCTCCACCATCTATCTAACCCAAGGACCTGAAGGGTACCCTAACCTAGTGTTCCCCACCATGCCCCAGGCCTCCTCCCCCTGAAGCTGGTCTCTCTCCTGTGTGTCAGTCTCCATGACTCCCTACTCTAGGTTGGTGTCCCTGGCTCTGGGTCTCTGTTGCACCAGGCTTGATCCAGTGAGGCCTTGTCACCCAGTCTCTCCTGCTGAATCTCAGTCCCTTCCCTTCTCTCTCCTTACTTCCTTATCTCTCGTCTCCCTCTCTCTCTCTCTCTCTGCGTTTTCTCCTCATCTTCCCTCCCATTGTACTGCCTTGACCTGCCATTCTCGCCTCTCCATCTGTCTCTCTCATCTCTGCTTGCCACATCCTCTCCATCTCTGTCCATCTGTCTCCCAACCCCACCGAGCTTTCTTTCCCTTTCCTCAGGAAGACTTAAACACACACATTTAAAACTTCATTTTTGGAATCATTCCCTCTTCCCATCTCCTCCCTTGTTGCCCTCCCTGACTGAAGTGAGCAGAAGGGGGTCAGGAGCAGGGAGGGCTAGTGATGTGGGGATAGGGTCTGAGGGTCCTGGGGCTGGGTTGTCTGGCCCAGGTGACAGGGGGCTGAAGGACACTTCCTGTGAGGGAGGGAGACCCTCACCCTTCTAACCAGACTGGAAAATGTGACGTCAGAGAGGGAGCAGTAAGGGAGGAAGGCGGGAACAGAGGAAATTTGACACCTCTCCTGGGTAATCAGCTTCCTGAGAGGACTTGGCATTGTTTCCTTCCTCCTCTGAGTGCCCCTTCTCAACCCAGGGTTCTGCTGGCTTTGGCCCTGGGAGACCCTCATCCCCTCCCCATGCTTGAATCATGGAGTATCCCTCTTCTGCCTGGTCCCGGCCCTAGCCCCTTTCAGACCTCCAGTCCACAGCACGGCAGTGTCAGGGCTGTTTCTAAAGTGCAAATCTGATGCCAGTCCCCGCGTGAACTTGGTTTCAACTACTTAGGGCTTGCTGCTGCCTTCAAGGCAAAGTCTAAGCTCTCAGCCTAGTGTTCAAGATTCTGCTTGGACACTTCAGACAGGCAGAGTCAAGCTTGGGGCTGGGAAAAGAGAGACCTGCAGATGCAGAGAATAGAAACTCAGAGAGATACAGACACTTAGAGACAAGAAACAGAGGGGCACTCACAGAGACATTCAGGGAAATAGACACAGAGAAACACTCGAGGACGCCCACACAGATGTACGGCAAGAGAAGTTGGCTGGGGTTTGGCAGAGTGAAGAAACTGGAAAACAGTCTGAGATCCAGAGGATGAGAACTGCAGAAACTGGGAGAGAATGACACGAAGAGCATGAGACAGACGCAGAAGTGGCGAGTTCCTTCAGGAAGCCCTTCCTGACTGCCAGGTCAGCACCCTGGGCTCCACTATCCCAGTCCTGACCACTCTGGGCTCTCACTGTGTGGCAGTGGGCCTATCTTCTGCCACTGGACCATGTGCTCTGAGGGAACAGGGCCTGAGACTGCTTCAGTCACCATGTCCCCAGCACTGGCTAGGCCTTCGGTGAGGTTGCTGAATGGATGAAAGCCTGGAAGGCTGTGGGCTCCAGAAGGCCTGGCCCAGAAGACCCCCTACCTTGGTGCTGAGAACACAAGCTGGAGTGAGAAGACAACGGGTCTGAGTTTCAGCTTGGCTTTGACCTTGCTAAAAGCCTCTGCTTCCTCCTTTGTGGAATGGGCTGTACTCAGCACACACTTAGGAGGTTTCAGGAAGATGTGACAGGCACTGAAAATGCCCATTTACATGTTTGGCTAGGTAAACTTATAAAGCTCCCCACTATTTCCAGGTCTGGGGATGTTAAGCCCTGCTCCCCAAAGAGTGCTTCTAAGCCCAGCCAGGGATGGAAATAACGTAAATTTATTGAAACTGGTTTTGGGGAGGGTGGATGGGTGGATAGTTGGGGATCTTCCAAAGAGAACTGGGGGAAGAGCCAGCGCCCGGCCAGGTGGGAGCGGGTGCCTGGCCACAGACCCTATCTTAGGCCCAGTTTCTTCTTCTCCTTCTGCTTCTTGCGCACCACATCCAGGTTCCGGTCCTTCCACATACTCTTGCGCAGCTTGATGGGGCGCGAGCCCACATACTTCCCTGTGGGAATGGAGGGTTCAAGGTCAGGCTTGGGGTCAGGCTTAGGCCAGATGCTGGTCACACCCACTGTCCCTAAGAGAGGCTTCACCTACCATTCATCTCACGCATGGCGCGCACATAGTCACTGGGGTCCTTAAAGCTGACGAAGCCATAGCCCTTGGTCTTGCCTGTGCGCTTGTCTCGGATCACCTTAGCCTTAAGGAAGGATGGGAAGCGGCTGAAGGCGCGTGCCAAGATGTCATCGTTCACTTCATTGCCCAAATCCCCACAGAAGATCCGGAAATCATCTGGGGTTGGGAGAGAGGAGGTCAGGAGATGCAGATGCCTGGCCCCATGTCTGCCTTATTTAGATAGCCCCACCTTCTCTGAAGGCATCCCCCAAACCCTCCTCCCTCTATCCCCACGGTCTCTGCCTGGGGCCCTCTCAGTAACAACAGCCAACACCTATATGGTATTTACCCTGTGCTAGACTCTGCTAAGCACTCATGAGGTTTTCACACATCCGGCACTCCCAACACCCTTTAACACAGAGGCACAGAGAGGTCATGTCACCTGCCCAATGTTACTCAACTAGGAAGTGGCAGAGCTGGGACAAGAACTCTGGTACCTGACTCCAGAGTCCTTGCCTTTACCTCCTCACCCCAGAGCCATGTTCTCCATTCCCATGAATTAAGGCTCCAACTTTGTCCTAGCCAGGCTTCTCCTCTGAGCCCCCAGCATCCCTTGGTCCCCATGGATATCCCCTGGGCCCCTCACACCCATTTGCTTTAGAGAAAGCCCATTCTAATTCCCCCTTGAGTCTCTGAAACGTGAACACACTGTCAGATCCTTCTCCAAGGCTGCCCTCAGCTTCCATTCCTGGGCATACCCTCTGGGCTGGACCTGAGCCAGACTGAATGTACTCAAGCCCAAAGAATCCCTTCCGCCACAAGGCACATACTATTATTATCCCCTTGTTGGAGTGAGGGAAGGATAGAAAGGCTAAGTGACTTGCTCAAGATCACAGAACTAGGGGCTACAGCCTGCACCGACCATACCTAGGCTGACATTGCCATGCCCTGGCCTGGAGCAGGTAGACAGTCCCAAAACAAGAGGCAGAAGTCAAGGACTCAGATGGGAGGTAGGGCTGTTTTCTCAGCTAGCACTGTGGTTGCCCCGCAGCTTCTGTGGTGATTAAGGACACTCTCTAAGAACAAGTTAGGCCACTCTAAAGAGGAAATTATGTGGCCAACTCAGAGGGAGGGGCCTTCTTCAAAACAACTGGGCTGGACACTGTTACATATAAGACAAAATGGTAGGAGGGAAACCATTCTCCTTAGGAGATAATCTAGAGACCTAAAACAGCATGCCTCCTGATCCATGGGAAAAGATGGCTACAACAGAATTTAGGAACAACTGGGGAAATTTAAATATAAAGGGAATATGAGATACAATAGAATTATCATTCATTTGCTTAGGAATGTTAATGGTATTATGACACAAAACAGAATGCCACTTTTTTTTTTTAATTAAAAAAAAATTTTTTTTAAATTAATGTTTTATTTATTTTTGAGACAGAGAGAGACAGCATGAACGGGGGAGGGTCAGAGAGAGAGGGAGACACAGAATCCGAAACAGGCTCCAGGCTCTGAGCTGTCAGCATGGAGCTCTATGCGGGGCTCAAACTCACAGACTGTGAGATCATGACCTGAGCCAAAGTCGGACGCTCAACTGACTGAGCCACCCAGGTGCCCCCAGAATGCCACTTTTCTTAGGAGAAGAATACTGAGGTATTTAGGAGTGAAGTGAGAACTTCATTTATAACTTGCTTCAAATGATTGAGCAAAATCCAAGAAACACACATACACATAGAAGGATAAAGTGAATACAGCAAAATGTTAATTGCTGAATCTAGATGGTGGTTATATTTGGCTGTTCACTGTTAAATTCAGTGTTTAAAATTCTTCATCAGAAGGGGTGCCTGGGTGGCTCAGTTGGTTAAGCATCCGTCTCTTTGGCTCAGATCATGATCTCACAGCCCCATGTCGGGCTCTGTCTGGGCTGATAGCATAGAGGCTGCTTGGGATTTTCTCTCTCTCTCTCTCTCTCCCCACCCCTCCTCTGTTTGCACATGCTCCCACATGTTCTCTTTCTCTCTCAAAATAAATAAACTTAAAATTGTTTTTTTCATAAGTTGGGAGAAAAAAGAACGTTCTTTTATCTTCAGCAACTCAGGCAGAGGTCAGAAGGTTCTAGGTGCCAATAACCTCTACCAAATTCTGTCCAGTGGCTTAGATGAGGGCCTGCCCTTCAGAGCCAATGTTTAGCCCTCCATGAGGTAGGCAAATAGCATGTGCCTGCCTTACAGAGAGGTGGCAGTTGTGGACCTACCCAGCTTACCCTCCCTGAGTCTGCCCCAAGGAGACCTTGGTGTGTCCTTGACTGAGCCCTGCACCTGGTGCCTGGCCCTGCACCTGGGCCCACTTACCTGCGTCCCACTCCAGCAGGCTGGGGTCCTCCCAGCTGCTCCCAGCTGCTGTGCGAATGCAGCGTTTCAATTTCTCTGGCTTCCCTTTCTTCTTGTCCTCACCCAAGGGCTCTGGGACCTGCAGAGGAAAGGGGATGGGGTGCAAAGGGCTTGGTGTTGGGAGTCTGCTGGACCGATATGTCCCCTTCAGACTCTCCCACTTTCTTTCACCCCTTGCCCTCCTACTTCCATAATTAAACAACTAGATGTGCTTCTGGATGTGAGGTACATGTATCTGCCTCCTTCTCTCCCACGTCCTCCCAGCCCTTCCAATTTCCTGGTTCCCTCCTACCTTCATCGGTAGAGGACTACATGTCTTTCTGGGTATAAAACGCATGGGTTCCTGCCTGCTCTCCCAGCCCTTTCTACTTGCTGCCCACCCCTGACTGCTATGCTCCCTGAGAGCTTACCTCAAGAGCCATGAGGCCAGGGGGTGGCTCAGGCCGTGGGGGCCGGGGTCGAGGACGCAGGGACAGGAGCTCAGGAATGCGCAGTGGGGGCAGTAGGCCTCGTACAACCTCCAGTGGGAGGGGCAGTGGCTCAGGCTCAGGCAAAGGCATGGCCAGGGCCAATGGCAGGCTGGGCCCAATGACTGCAGGGCCGGTGGGGGCACCTCCTGCCCCAACAGCCACTGCTGCGCCAGCCTCCTCCAGCCCAGCTGCCGCTGCCACCACTGCCTCTTCCTTCTCTTTAAGGCCCAACCCCAGGCCTAGGCCCAGCTCTCGGGGTGTTGCTGGCTCTTCCTGTGGGCAAGGGCAGACAATGAGGGATGCTATTTCACAGGCTCAGACCTAACTCCCATCCTATACAACAAAGCAAGGGCCTGAGGCCAGAAAGCAGACAAGAGACCTAAACAGAAAGGAGACTCTAGTCAGAGACAGACACAGGGACAAAGACATCAGGACAGAAAAACAGAGAAGGACAATCAAGAGAAAAATAGAGATAGAGACAGAATAGAATAAAAACAGAGACAGAACCCATTGCATGTGTTTCTCTCTCTATTTTCCTCACAAAAAGAAAGAAAAACAGACTCAGTCACCAAAAGAAATAGGGAAAGACAGAGACTGAGACAGAGTCAGAGAGTAAGAAGGCAGATTTAGACACAGCCTACCAGGCCAGGATTGAGCATCTCCCCACCCTTCGCACCTTTGACCATTAGCTCCCTGTCCATACTTACCAGAGGAGGCCTCAGAGCAGCCATGGAGCCCAGGGGGGGCCCTGGGGCCCGAGCCATCGGTGGCAGCATCATAGGTGGTCCAGGGGGCCCAGGCAGAGGGGGGCCCACAAGGGCTTGGTGAGGGGGCCGCAGGGCCATAGGGCGGGGACCACCTGCTGCAGAAGAAAGAGCAGAATCTGTCAGGGTGTTAGTGGGGGAGTTGGAGGGCTGAGGGGGGAAGTTATGTGGCAGGGATGATGACCCTGGCCCCCTCACCTGCTCTCTGTAGCACGTGGGGGACGAAGGCCGGACGCAGGATAGGGGCCCTCTGGGGGGCCACAGCTGTGGGAGAGAGAGATGGGGGTGTGTGTCATGGGGGACCGGGGCACTTGAGGTGAGGTGTGGGTGTGTAGGTACTCTCAGAATCCAAGAAATCCTGGAGAAGAGTCTGGGGAACCTTCTGGGAGATCAAGAGTCTTTCGATTTGTTCATTCAGCAAAAATTTACCACGGAACATCTCCTCTGGGCCGTCCCTGTTCTGGACAATAATAAGGACACACCAAAAGACCAAAAACTCTCAGGGATCTTCTGGTCCAGAGTAGGAGGGTGACAGCCCAGTGTGTCTCACCAGAGGGTGACAGCCCAGAGTGATCAGGGCCGGGATGGGGTAAAGCCCAGGCAGAGTGATCGGAACTAGAAGGGGGAAACCTGGGGAGTGGTGGGAGCCCGGAGGAGCCCTCTGACTTAGCCAGGGCGACTAGAAGCTTCCTGTGAGCTGAGACCCAAAGGATAATAAAGACCCAATTGCCTTTGGTCAGGCAAAGCGTGACTGTAAAGACTACTGGCAAGAAGAACATTTACGAACAAATTTTTTTCCCTTTTCAGTTTAGTATAAATTATAATAGCAGAAGTTGCAGTTTGGAGGGCATCATAAGAGAATGGTCAAGAAGACAGTAGGCATCCAAGAATAGACTCATTGGCTAGACCATGAATGTCCTCCTGAGGGCACCAGGGAGCCATAGCAGGACTGGAAGCTGGCCAGGGTGACTAAATCAGATGTGCATTTTGATCAAAACCATACTAAAGAGTAAGATGTTAAGATTTCTCAAACGTCAGACAAAAAAGTTTAACAGGATTTAAGTAACACAAGTTTGATCCAATACAGATCGTACCAGAACTTTACAGAACGTGTATTTTTTTCTTACGTATAAGGAAGTAGTGTCACAAAAATTGACTGTAAAGGTCACCTCAACAAATGTAAGAATGACCCGTGGAGAGGATAGGGTTTAGTTGATTTTGGTTAACTTGATTCTGATTTGGGCAATAGGCTTTGGAAGATTACAGTTGGGTGGCAGCGAGCAGGAGAGAGAAGGGAGGTCAACAAGAATACTGCGGGCATATCCTAGCAATGTTTAGGGCTCCTGGGGAGTATGTGAGAGTCTCTCCATAAGGGGCCAGATGATGTAGGGTCTTGACTGCTAGGTGAGGAGCTTGGTGCTTGTTTGATGGTTTATTTATCCCATCAACAGATAGTACGTAATGCTTACAATGTGGCAGACATCAAGACTTTCGTCCCTCATGAAGCTTGTATTTTAGAGGAAACAAAAGAGGATAGCCATAATGGGTAAACTGTATAGCTTGTCACGGGGTGCCTGGGTGGCTCAGTCGGTTAAGCATCTGACTTCAGCTCAGGTCATGATATCATGGTTCATGAGTTTGAGCCCTGCATCGAGCTCTGTGCTGACAGCTCAGAGCCTGGAGCCTGCTTTGGATCCTGTGTCTCCCTCTCTCTCTGCCCCTCTTCTGCTTGCGCTGTCTCTCTCTCAAAAATAAATAAACATTAAAAAAAAAAAAACTGTACAGCTTGTTATAAAGTATTAAGTGCTATGGAGAAACACAACAAAGAATAAGGATTAGGAATGACAGTAAGGAGGGTGGTTTGCAATGGTCAAGTCAAGCTCTACTAAGGCCAAACTGATGAAGTACACGATCAGGTTTGTGCTTTAGGAAGATGGTAATGTCAGGGTGGGGATGAAATTAAGCAGGTGAGTTAGCACAATGATGTAGGCAAGATGCTAGAGTAGTCAAAACAAGAGTGCTTCATTAAATGTGGGGTTCCCGGCCTGAGACCTACCTGCTCGACGCAGGAACATAGCTTCTCGGGCCTCTGGACTATCCAGGTGACTCCGATCACCAGGGCCAAAGCCAACTGTTGGGATGGGAAGAGACAAGGATGGTGGGAGGAGAATCCCAAGCATCCCATTTTATCACCTTGCCTGATCCCCTGGCTCCCTCTCCTCCACCACTCCTTACTTACCTGGACCTACAAAAGGAGGGCCACCCACCATGGGAGGAACCACTGTGGCTGCAGCAGCTGCCCGGGCCTCCAGAGTCTGTTGAACCTGTTGGGGAAGAAATTGGGGTGAGGGGCCTGACTCAGTGCCACCAAGCTGCCCTGGCTGGCTTACCCTGGGAGACCAAGGGTTTCATTCTTTGCATTCTATGTAGGGCTGGCTATCTGTCAACATTAAGTCTAAGCTAAACTGTCACTTTTCAGGGAGGCTTTTGGGATCACACTAGCGAAAACTGTCCTTAGCCCCTCCCAGGAGCAACTCATCTTGTTATCCTGTTTCATCTTCCTCAACGCATCTCACACCATCTGAAATTATGTCCAGCCTGTCTTTCTCATCTCCCATGCTACCACCCTGGTCCAAGCTATCATTATCTCTTGCCTAGATTATTATGGTAGCCTCTTCAGTCTCCTCGACTCTGCCCTAGCCCCCTTACGGTCTGTTCTCCAAACACAGCCATGATTAATTTCTAAGTTGGACCCTATTACTCCTCTGCTCAAAATCCTTCCACAGCCTCCCACATCAGAGTAAAAACCAAAGTCTTTAAGGTGGCCCACAAGGCCCTACCAGGTCTTATCTCTATCACCTCTCTGTCCTCATCTCTTCCCACTCTCCCCGTTGCTCGCTGTACTCTAGCCACACTTTTCTCTGCTCTTCTTTGAACATGTCAGGGATGCACCTGTGTCACAGCCCTTGCACTGGCAGTTCTCTCCGCTGGGAATGCTCTTCCACCAGATATCTCCATGGTTCCCCGTATCATGTCCTTTATATCTTTGCTTAACTGTCACCTCCTCAGGCCTTCCCTGACCATGCTGATAAACCTCTGCTTTTCTTACTCTTTGACCTGTCACTCCCCAGTACAATGTAAGCTACAAAAAGATAGTGATTTTTTTTGGTCTATATTGTTCTCTGCTATGTGCTTAATGCCTAGAACAGTGCCTGGTGCATAGAAGGCACCCCATAATTATTTATTGACAGAATGAACCAGTTTCATTTGTCTTCTTTTTAGTAGTCTCCCTCTGCACTAGTTATATACAACTTGCTATTGAGCATGTGAATGTGACTAATGAGACTGAGGAACTACTGAACTTCAATGTAAACTTAAATAGATACAGAACATTTTCATCATTGCAGACAACTTTCTGGACAACAGGCTTTAGAATATAAGCTCCCAAAGGGCTGAGGCATTGTTTGGTTTAGTTGTTACTATGTTCTCAATGCCTGGCACAAACATTGTGTTCAAGCACTGTGCTCAGCTCAGTCGTACCTGCTGATAAGTGTTGGTTGCGATAATTGGGCGGATCACAGGAGCTGCTGGGACCTGCATCGCTTCTACCGTGGGGACCGTGGGCACCGCAGGCACAGCAGTCGGGATGCCGGTTACTGGAGCCCCCAGAACTTCCTGCTCAAACCTGAGGAGGCAAGACCAACAACACAGCTCAGGACCTTCCATTAATTCTGAAACGTTGGGTACACCGCGATAAAGCCTTCACCCCTGCCAATCTCTTCTTACTCCCGCCCGCACAATCCCGAAGGTCCCATTTCCCCATGATAGAGCCATATCGGGATAAATGCGGCCTCGAGGCTCCAGGGCTCGGTGGCTCTGACTCTGAGGGCTTTTATCGCGCCTTGCCAAGGGCCTTACAGGGCCATCTCCGCCTCCATCTCCTTCAGGCGTTCCTCTCCGCTCTTGCCCGGCATGCCGGCGCCAGGACCCGGGACCACAGGTCCTCCTGCACCCGGGAGTCCCGGGGCTGGCCCCGCCCCGGCCATCGCTGCTGCCGTCGCTGTCGCCGCTACTACCGCCTCAGCTCAGCGGCCTCCACCAGTTCCGCTGTCTACTCTCTAGTCTTGTCGGGTTGGGCGCCCTCGAATGACGTATCAGCGAAAGCGACAGGCGCTGGTGCATGACATCATACGCCAACGGGGTCTCGCCTTCGGAGCAAGGCCAATGAGAATCTGGCCACACCTGGAGGGCCCACCCCCAGAAGGAATATAGACCAATCAGAGTGCGGGAAAAACAAACCAATGAAGAGCCTGGGTCTAAGTAAGTGAAGGCAAATGGAGTGGCCACGCCTTCATTGGAGGAACGAAGGCTAATGAGAGCGCTGTAAAGTAGTTGGCCCCGTCCCTACAGAGGAAACTGGGCCTTTGAGAGCTCAGAAAAGTTTGGAGGCCCCGCCTGTGCCACTGAAGCTCGTTCCGGAAGTTTTAAAATGCATCGAAGTCCGCGTCAGCCCAGGGATGTTTGAGGCTGGAGACTGCTGAATACCGTAGCCTTCCCAACTGGGATAGACTGACACCGGTGACTCCCAGAAAAACCAGGAACAGGATGTGGGAAGCTCATAGGGGGCGCCTGACCTTCTCCAGGAGGAGAAGGTAACACCTGACGACTTCTTGCTAGATGAAAATGGAGATGGGAGGAATCGTAAAGGCCTAGAGTAGTAAAATGCGGCAACTCAGAAAGTCGTGTGTAGGTTTGGTCTCTGTGTCCTTATTTGGGACACAGCTGAACCCTCCTTTTCTTCCTAGTCCTCAATAGGTTTCATTATGAATATTTAAAAAACACAACACTAGAGAAGAATATAACGAGCTTCCATGTACCTCTCAACAATTACTAATATTCTACCTTGTTTCATCTATACTTCTCCTCCCTCTTCTTGTTGGAGTATATTAAAGCAAATTCCAGACATCAATTCCTCCACAAATACTTCATGATGTGTGTCTTAACAGATAAGGCCTATTTTCACGCCCAAGAAAATTAATTTCTGATTTCGTTCTCGGATTTCGGTGCGCGCGCGCGCGCGCACACACACACAGGGAAAAAATTAACTTTTTTGGTGTCATCTTACACCCAGACTGTTCAATTTTCTCTGCCTCAAGAAATTTGTATAAAATCAGGCTACAAATAAGGTATGCACATTGGGTTTGATTGGTTGGTCGGTCTTTTTTTTTCTGTCAAAACTTTTGTTGGCTGTCTTGGTTTCTTGAAGTTCCAAGATTAAATCAGCACTAATGAATGATTTGTTAAAATACTGGCTTTTGTTTGCTTCTTTACCATAGATGTGATAAGAGAATAGGACGCTTTTTCTTTTTTAACATTATCATTAACTAGAGTCCATACTTTGATTTTCTTAGTGTTTAAGCTCTTCTGTTCGTTCATTGCATCCAGGATACATTGCATGTAGTTGTCATATTTTCTTAGGCTTCTCTTGCCGGTGACAATTTTTCACACTTGTTTTTCATGAATTTGTTAGTTTTGAGGAGTACTGGTCAGGTATTTTGTAGAATGTTCCTCGTTTGGGATCTGCTATTTTCCTCATCATTAGGCTGGGGTTATGCATTTTGTGGGGGTGAGGGGAAAGGCTGCAGAAGTAAAGTGAAGTTCTCATCATGTCGTATCAAAGGTACATTTTATCAACATAACTGTTGGTGTTAACTTTGATCTCCCAGCTGGGGTACCATTTGTCAGGTTTCTCCACTATACTTTTCTTTTTACTCCCTTTCTTGCTCTTTGGAAGGAAGTCACTATGCCCAGCCTACACTTAAGGGGTGGAGAGTTAAATTCCACCTCCTTGAGAATGGAATATTTACATAAATTATTTGTAATTCTTCTGCACAGGAGATTTGTCTATTCTCCTTTTATTACATCTTTTTTATCAGTATGGACTCATATTTTATACTTTGGGTTGTAATTCAGTATTACTTTATTTTGTTGCTCAAATTGTTCCAATTTTAAAATCTTAAGTCTTGGGGTGTCTGGGTGGCTCAGTCAGTTAAGCGTTGGACTCGTGACTTTGGCTCAGGCCATGATTTCAAGACTCGTGAGTTTGAGCCCCACATTGGGCTCCACACTGACATTACATAGCCTGCTTGGGATTCTTTCCCTCCTGCTCTCATTTGCACGCTCTCTCAAAATAATCTTTAAAATCTTGTCTTTTAGTCTATAAATTTCCCTCCCTCTGCCTTTTTCTTCCTTCCTTCCTTCTACCCTTTCCTTCTTTTTCTTGTTTTTATGTTTTCATCAGTAATTCCCCTTACTGCATCTGGATTTTGAATTATATTTAGGCAAGTTTGCCCAACTTCTAGTTTATAGAGAACTTCACCTTCATGGAACTCATATTCTGTTTGGAAGACAATAAAGGATAAATAAAGTAGAACATAAAGTATATTAGAAGACGTACTACAGAGAAAGATTAAGCAGGGAGGGGGGGCAAGGGCCCCCCCGTGTTCAGTCTTGGCTAAGAGCCAAGACGAAGAGAGGGGGGGAACACTAAGGTGGCACATTGTAAAGCAAACATGTTAAAGACACAAAGATGTGAAATCTCCCTCATTGTAAACTCCCTGCAACCCTGATAAAACCCCCATCTGTGTATTTTTTCTGGAACCAGGTAAGTTGGGTATAAAGTTATTTCATTTTGGAAAAAAAATTAGCAAGAGGGAAACCTTGAAAAATTAGAGCAAGACAGCAACCAGCCATTTCAGATACTAAAACATATTTCAAAATCTTTATAATCACAACACTGTGGGGATGGCATATGAGAGTCAGACAGACAATAGGCTTGGAGAGAGTCCAAATATAGCCTGATTAATCATGGAAACTTAGCTTATGAAGAGGTGGCATCTCAGATCACCTGAAGTTTTACTTTATATAGGTGGGTAGTTTTACTCTATAAATTGAAGAATAATTTACAGTGAAATGCACAGATCTAAAAAGTATAGCTAGATGGGTTCTGACACCTACCCTTATTACCTTCAACATATAATCCACTTCCAACTCTACAAAGTTCCCTTGTCTCCTCCTTGGTTGATCCCTGCTACCCACCTCTCCTTCAGAGGCAACAACTGCTCTGAGAATTTTAAGAAGTGCTATTGGGATACATGTAAAATATGACAGAATTGGATCCATTTGGATAAATTCCAAATGACTTCAGAGATTTTGATGTAAAAAAAGGAAACTACATAAAAACTAGAAGACAACCCCCTGCCCCCCGCCCCCGCCCCGTCTCCTTGACCCTCACACTGGCATGTTCGAGCTCAGGACTGTTGCTAAGCTGCAACCTCCCTCCCACCCCTGACCCCCACAAGCCCTCCTCAGACACCCACATGCTTCCCTCTCATTACCTTTACAGAGTGTGTGTGGCCTTCTATGTAAAGTTGCACCTCTTTACAGCTTGCTTTATTTTTCTCCAGAGCAGTTACCTCCCAACATACTAGATATTTTGCCCGCTTAACTTGCCAGGGGTCCATTTCCCTGTCCTAGAATAACAGCTTCCTGAAGTCTGGGACTTCTGTCCATTTCGTTCAGTGCTGGATCCTCAGTGTTTAGGGCAGGTGCTCAATGACGTTTTGCTAAGGGTGAAAGTGACGAGGGGAGTTTCAGGGGGACTTAGGGTGGGGTCCAGATAGCCCACTGCCTTGGCTTTGATGGGATGAAAGGACAGGTGCAAGGCAATCGAGAGGAATAGAATAGCCTGTGAGGGGGACAGCAAGTGTGGGTAGAGACGGTGGGTTGATATATCTGGGCGATGCTCCCTTCCAAAGGTCTTATGATGGGGTGAACAAACGAAGCTCTTGAGTTCTGTTTGGGCCCCCTTTTCATCTGCACAGTTGTTGCAGGATGCCTTGGGCCTGGACCCAGCGCAGCCGCCACTGGGGCAGGGACAGGCCCTGGCAGAGCTCCCCGGACAGGGCGGCTTGGCCTGGCTGCTCCCACCTGGGGAAAGGGGACAGTGTCACAGGGAAGGCCCGGGACTGTAGACACTCAGTGGCCTCCACCCCCCCCCCCAACACCTCCTCCCCTGCCTGCACCCCCAGGTCCTTCCCCAGTCCACCCAACTCAGGACCCTGCCCCCACCATCGTGCCCCCCTCTCACCAGTCCCCAACAACCCCCTGTAGCTCGGGGATTCGCTCCAGCGCTTGTTTCAGCAGGTTCTCCAGCTGCTTCAGAGCCTGTCCCAGATTCTCTTTCTGCTCCTTTTCCCGAGCTGCCCGGATCTGCAGCAGCTCTGCAGGTGAGAAACCCAGGAGGCAGTGCTGAGTCCTCTGGCTCCTGGGGTCTCACAGCCAATGGGTCACCAAGTCTCCAGTCACCTAGTGTTGACCTCACCTCTCCCACACCTCTCCTTCCTCCCACTTCCTCATCTCAAGGGCAAGCCCACCATCCCCAAGCTTCATCCCGGATACCTTCCTCCCTCCAGGACAGACCATCAATGTTCTCGGCCCATCCTTCAGCTTCCTCCCCCTTCCCCCCTTCCCTACTCACCCCCCCAGCCTCCCTCCTATGCTCCAGGCCTCAGCCTCCCATTCTGGTCCATGCCTCTGGTACATGGCAGCCAGAATGATCTTCCTAAGGCATAAACCTGATCCTTTCCCTCTCCTGCATGGAACCCTCCAAGGCCCCCCAGTACCCCCAAGAGAGAGTCTGAGCTCCTCAGGCCAGTACTTGAGGGTTTGCACTATGTGACCTCTGCTACTATCAGCCCTCACCTATCCCTCTGGACCCATTCGAGACACCACTTTCCCCCTGGAAGCCCTTCCCAGCGTTCCCCACCCCAAGGCTTCCTCCTCAGACTGCTGTAGGTTCACTCCAGCAGTGTTGCCCTGGAGACTATGACTGGGTCTAGTCCCTCTCCATAGGCCCAAACAGGCCCATCTCAGAGCAAGTACAGATCGGATTGTGGTCAGAGCCCTTGGGCCTGAATCCTGACTCCATTCCATCCTTGCCTTCTGACCTCAGGCATGACATGTGCCCTTTCTTCAGCCACTTCTGCAGTCAGGTGTAACTGAGCCACAGGCTAGCAGGGCAGGCTGCAGACTGGGGCACTCTGAAGCAGAACGTACAAGGCTTGTTGACAGGTTGAAGGTGGGGGGGCGGCTTAGGGACCTGGGAGGAATTAGGATGACTCGTGGATTGCTGACCTCAGTAAGGAGGGTGAGGTCACTTTTTGAGGGAAGGAAACCAGGCAGAAGAAAAACAAAATTGCTTTTCAGAACAGGGGGGACTATGCTCTGTTACAGACATGCTAAAGCCCAAGATGCCCATGAGGTGCGACGATGCTGTGCCAGTCTTAGGCTGCTCCCGACACAGCTCCCTGTCACTGGAGGGGGAGGCAGGGAGCCTGAAACTCAAAGGCCCGAAAATGGCCTCTTCCTGCTTTGCTGATGGCACCTCGGTTCATTTCTCATCAATACACCTCTTCCACCTATTTATCCTTTGATTCTGCGCTCTTTGCTTCTACCACTGGGACCCCTGGGGCTGGACAGCTCGGGCGTCCTCTCCCCATTGAGCTCGGGGGGCCAGTAGCAACCCAGCAAGTGCTAGTTGAGGGAATCTAGTGATGAACAACTTTTCCGAGTTTCAGTATTTTCATCTGTAAATTGGTCTTAATAATCTCACCCTTATGGTAAGGACTGAAAGAGACTCCACATGTGCAGACAAAAAGATCGCAACCACACCAGAGACGCATAGCGCTTACTGTATGCTGTGCATTGTTCAGTGCCCTGTTTGGGTAACCGGACTGAGTCTTTGCAGCAACTCTGTAAGGTGCTATGATTATGCTTACTCCACTGAGGAGGAAACTGAGGTACAAAGAGATCAACAGCAGGGAATAGGTAGGGCTAAGAAGAGTTTAACTCCACAGCCTAGCTTTTAACTACTCAAGTATCCTATTGGATGGTGATACATGAGAACTTTGCAATTTGATAGGCAGTGTCACCTGGTTAGGAGTACAGACACATGTCAGACTGCCTGGATTTAAATCCTAGCTCTGCTACCTAAGCAGTCACCAAGGCCTCCTGTCTTAGTTCTTGCCTCTGTAAATGGGGCAAATGGCAGTGCTAACCCCATAGAGCTGCTGTCCAGATGAAAGCTGTGAACATGCTTAAAGCTGACTCAGCACACAGTAGGCACTGTGTCAGCACTGAGTGTTTGTGATTTCTTCTGGAGGCTGATGGCCCTGGGAATGGGCAGGAATGCCACTTGTGAAGGCAAGGCCTTACCCTGGGTGGATGGTCCTGGGGGCAGGCTGGTCTTCATGTGGAGCAGATCCCAGGACCGGAGACTCTGCTGGTCCTGGAGAAACAGAAGTTCCTGACGAAGAGAGGCAGCCTTTGGGAGGAGCAGTTCTGGAGCCTGGAGGGAGGGGGAAGGACAGTCATTTTGGGAGGGGGAAGGACAGTCATTTTGGGAGGGGGTAGGAGTGGGAAGACAGGTCCTGGGGACAGAAACTCACCTTCCCTGCAGGCAGCCCCAATCTGTGGCTCAGCACTATGAGGCTGGAGCTCCTTGGGGACGTGGGATGCAGCTGGTAGATGGATGGCAGGACCGTGGGCAGGGGCTGTAACCTGGAGGGAAAGTCCAGGTTGGGTGGGGCACTGGGAGGAGGCTTGGGTCCCAGAGGTTCCGGGGGCTGAGAGGTGGGCTCAGGAGGCCCAGGAACTTGGAGGTGGGTCTGGGGACTAGGATTCCAGAGTTAGGACTGAGGACTTGTGGGCGAGGTCTGGCAGGTTGGGAACACTGTGGGCCTGGGATTATTTTTCTGGAGTAGAATCAGGGAGTGATAGTCATCGGTGGGAGGGGATATAAGGGGTGGCTCCAGTCTTACCCTCCAGGGCTGTGCCGAAGCAAGGTGTCCAACAGAAGGTGGGGAAGATGCCGGGCTTCCTCCTCCAGACAATGAAGCAGTTTCTGGGACTGTGGTGCCACCGCTTCAGATGTGGGGACCACTTTTCGCTGAAGCAGAGCCAGTACCTGTGGGGAAGGACAGGGATGGGAAGGGCAGCCTGGAGCCACCCAGCCCCATCTGTAGGAGCCCTAGCCCTACCCAGACCTTGCCTCAACTCCCGTCTCACCTCTGCAGGGCTCCGGCACAGGCGCGTCTTGCTGGCTGAGTTGCCTTTGATGAGCAGGCGGATCTGTTCCTGTGTCTCCTCCTGGGTAACCATGAGGCCACTGAGATGGGCTGCTTTTACTTCCTACCTCCCAGCTTCTGGCCCTGCCTGCCCCTTTGTACAGGTCCTGCTTCCTCTTGGAAGACTCATCCTGGGCCCCTCCCCACCACCAGAGGCCCAGTTCTGGATCCTAAGGCTCCCAGCCTCTCTCTGGCCCTCCATGCAGCACTGCCACTTCCCCTGAGGCCCGTCTCTCACCACCAGCCGGCGCCAGTGCAGGATCCGTTGCTGTTTGGCCTGTAGCTCCTGTAGCAGAAGCTGCCGGCGCCCAGCCACCTCCTCCAGCTCCTGGCTCTGAGCACGCAGGGCCTTGAGCTCTGCCCACAGGCCACAGGCTCGGAGTCCCAGCACCAATGCCTGCCTGGGTCGCAAGCAGAAGAGGGCAAGGGAGAGGAAGGTGACTAAGACTCATAGTGGAAGAGGGAAATCAGATCTATGAGGATGCACAAGGAGCCACAAACACGGAGACAAACCAGAAGAGCAGGGAGGCAGAACTGGGAGCCACAGGGGCAGAAAAAGTCCAGTATTCTGGGAGAGACTTCTGGGAGAGAGATGGCCTAGAGTCTCTGCTGAGAGAGCCCCCTCACCTCTCGCTGGATTCCAGGGCACATTTCTTCACCTCCTCCATCAGGCTTTGGAGGCGCTGGGTCAGGATTTGATGCTCCTTCAGCAGGGGGCCCCGCTGTGCAATCAGCATACCCACGTCCCGCCAGCCCTCCTGGGACAGGGGTATAAAGTCAGGGTGGGTATGATCCCTGGGGGTGAGGGGATTAACTGGGGCTTGGGATGGGAAGGAGATGGAATCCTGGGAAGGATGCCTGGGGGTCACCTGGATGAGATGGACCATGGACGGCAGGGCCCGGCTGGAGTCTGGCTGGTCTGGTGCCTGGGACCTGGAGGTGGGATAAAACTGCTGAGGGAGGAGCCCTCTCCCCTTCCTGAGTCCTCAGGGATGGCCAATGTCAGCCCACCTGCCAGACTGATCATTGGGTTTCAGCTCCATCCCCATCAGCAGGTGACTGTGCCTGGCCCTGAGTCTTCTGGCTTAGCCATCCCCTGGCCCTGCCCCGCCCTCAGGAGCACTCCACTTCACACCTGGTTATCTCCGTATCTTGGAGCCCATCTGGACTGCACAGGGACCGAATCTCTGCCTCCCGCTCCTCAGCCAGGTGCTCCAAGGAGGCCAGGATGTGGCCCGGAGGATGGTTTGTCAGTAGTGTCTAGTGGGGGGAAGGGTAAAGTAGGGCTAGATGGGTGTAGGGCTGTGAGCTAGGACCCATGGTGATGAGGCAGGGATCAAGAGTTAGGTTCTGGCACCCTGAGGTTCGCTCATGGGGCAGAAGGTGTGGCCTTTCCTGAAAGCCCCCCTCACCTCCACTGAGCTAAGCCACTGCTGGTAGGAAGCTCCAAAGTGGTCATCTCGAGGGGTTCTGCAAGGTTAGGGAAGGGGACAGAGAATATTACAAGATCATGTCAACACTCCCTCTACTGATTACCACTACCCCTAAGGTGGGGGCTATTGTCCCTATTTTAAGGATGAGGAAACCAAGTCCATCAGGAGTCCATGCCTCCTAGACTTGAGTTCCCTGCTTATACCAACTAGCTAGACTTAGGGCCTTTCACATGTGCTATTTGTCTAGAATACTCTCTTAACCTTTTACCCTCGCTAAGCCTCCTCACCAGAGAATCTGTCCTTCCTGACTCCTTAGCTGAGTAGTGTCTCCTTTGGGTACCTGGAGTTTCTCAGGCTTCCCCGCCTCCAACATCCCTAACCACCTGGTTGTCACTATCTGTGATGGATTTGTCTCTTCCTTGTCCCAGCCTGGGAGCCGTCAGGGCAAGATCTGCAGCTGACATAGTCCAGAGGCTCAGTGGCTGAGGAATTAACAGATAAGTGACTCCCTCCTCAAAGCCCAGGTTCTTGGCAGGGTCTGTGTGGCCTGGATGACACTCACAGGATGCTGCCTCCCTTGGCCTGAGGAACTAGGAGGTTCTGCAAAAATTGGGTCCGGAGGGTACAGGCTGTTCGGACATCACCCTGGGAAAAAGAGGATGGGGCATGAGAGGAACCCAGACTGACCCACCCACCCACCTGACCCCAGACTCTCCACCTCTTTCCCCATGGCCCAGGACTCTTACCAGGACCACAGGCTCCAGTCCCAGGGATGCTGATGATAAGGGTCGAAAGGTTATATCTACTGTGGCCTTCCTGGAGAGAAAAATACAGTTGGGGTGGGGGTCCCTGGGAGAAGAGAGCTAGGAGAACAGATATCTGTGTCTCCTCCTGCTGCAAGGCTAGTCACAGGGATCAGTGAGCCTGGATCTCAGGGGCCACCTCTAAAATTAGACCACTGTCATCTCCTGGCTGTATTAGCTTCCTCACTGGCCTCTGCTCTTGGCTCCTGTGGTCTGTTTCTATCTAGTAGTTAACGATCCTGCTAAAACCTGACACGTCATGTCACCTTTCTGCCCCAAACCCTTGAAAACAGTGTGTTTTCCCACCACATTCAGAATAGCAACAGTGGGTATCAGAAACTCTTTTAAGCATTCTGCGTGATTTGACTCATTAATTATCATACTTACCCTATACAGTAGGTTTAACATTATCCCCATTCTACAGTGCTTACAAACTGAGGCACAGAGAAGTTAAATCATTTGCCCAAGTTCATAGAGAAGTGGACAAGCTAGGGCTGAACCCAGCCTCAGAGTAAAATTCCGATGCTTCCATAGCACTCTGTCACTGTCTCTGACCTCATCTCATGCTCTCCCTTTTGCCTGTGTAACTTAAGCTGAACTGGCCTCCTGGCTGTTCTTCCCACATGCCAAGCTCAGCACCTCTGCTCTTGGTGCCCCTCTCCATGGAGATTCCTCCCCCAACACAAATGTCACCTTCTCAGAAAGGTCTTTTCTGACCATCCTACCTAGAGTAGCATCTCCCTCTCCCGTTCTCCACACTACCCTTTTTATCATAGCATTTATGTCTCCCTGCAATTATAGAGTTTGCTTCCTAATTTACCATCTCTCTCTTCTGCATCAGAGTATAAGATCCATGAGGGCAGGGACTTATCCCTTATTTACTGTTCTTTCCCCAGAACATTCCCTAGGTATACAGCTGGCACCGTTCTAGGCACTGGAAATGTAAGTGGCTAAGGTGACAAAATTTCTTGGCCTCACAGACTTTAAATCCTAAGGAGTGGAGCTCAGAATTGTGGAACCCAAGAAGGGGTCAGGGTCTCTAAGGAAAATGTCTGTGGACCTGGCCTGGTGAACGCTGGTCCCTGGGAACCTGAGGCCTACCTCTCTATGTCCTGCAGACGCTTCAATTGATTCTGTAGCCGCTGCATGGGATCTTGAAGCCCACGCTGCTGTCTTCGCATGGCCCCAGCTTGGGCCCGGAGGAGGAGAGCACGACGCTGGGTGTCTTGAATGCTCTGCAGGGCCTGCTCCATGGCCATGTCTGTAAGAGAAATGGGGTGGCCATCAGCACTGCTGCTCATCTTCTCAGCCCCGTAGGTCACCCTGAGCCTCGGTCTCTCGCTCCATCAGCTCCAGGCTGTTCATCTTCCCAGCCCCATAGGTCACCCTGAGCCTCGGTCTCTTGCTCCATCAGCTCCAGGCTCTGGTCTAACTCCTGGATCTCTGCCCGCAGGCGAGCAACAGTGGCTTCCAGCTCCAACTTCCGACGGGCCTGGTGGGATCAGGTACAGAGTCAGGTGCATGGCCTGGCTGGGGCTTGGCCTGGCTGCCCTTTGTGGAACACCAGTGTCCTCACCTGCACAGGTAGGTGGCAGGGGTTTTTTCCTAAGCAGTTTCTGTGTCTGATTCTCTAGGCCCAGAAGAACACTAGGGTACCATCTGTCTTCCTCCTTCCTCCTGGGATTGCCTCACCTATCCTCTTAACCTGTTTCCTGTCTCTGCACTGATGACACTACAGCTGTGCCCTAGTTCTCATCTCGCCACGAAGAGCCAAATCTAGGAGTCCCAAGGTCTTCTGGAATCCTCCCCCAGATGTCACCTGGGCCTCTTGCACACAATAAGTCCTCCATTGGCCTCAGTATATCTCCTAAACCAGTCCCTTCTCCCATCTCCCCTCATCAGCTTTGATGCCTCATATCCACGTCCCCTCAACATCCAGCTCATGCCTGTCTCCCCTGGACTGTAAGCCCTGAGTGTCGAGATCAGAGCTGGCAGATCAACCCAGCGTCCCCAACATTACACAACACGAAGCTGGGCCTAGGGCAGAAATCTACAAATCCTCTTTTTGGATGGAAGAAAATCTTATAATACATGCTTCTCACCTCTGGACTGTCCTGGTGGCCATACCTGAGGAAATGAGGCCAGAGTTAGCGGGTGACGGGACTTCCAGGGGGAGACAGGAGGTGTGAGGCTACGGGTAAAAATACAGCTGGATGGGAGTAGGGAAAATAGGAAGGAATAGCTTTTAGAACCAGTTACCAAAGTAAGTTTCCTCGGATCTTCTTGACATTCCTACAGTGGAGAGGTAGAAGGAAGAAGTGTTACTGTGAGGTTTGCCTGTGTCCCCTCCCTTGTCACAGCCTCCCTCATGCAGCCAGGCTCACCTCTGGCTATGCACATGCCGCAAGACATAGGCCCAGATGTCGGCCCCCTGGCCCAGACACAGTCTGTGGAGACAGTGTGTAAGTGTATGCCTGGGGCATCACAAAGGTTGGGGGATCCTTATTCCCAGGGTGGCAGTGGTGGGGAAAGTCTTTACTAGGGAATTGTCGCTTCTGGGGCGAATGGGGATGTGTCCACAGTCTTTGGGGTGAGATATTCCTTCCTGGGGAATTCTTGGTCACTGAGTTGTGGGCTTTTCACTGGGTGTGGATATTCTCATTCCCTTGGGGGGGGGGGGGTTGGTGGTGCAGAGATTCCTTTCTCTGGGAGAGGGCTATCGCTGGTCACTTCCAGAGGTGGGAGTGGAGAGTATACTGCCAGGAACTGCTCTGTCATTACCAGATATGGATCATCACCCTTCTAGATTCAGTCTCCAGTGGGGTGGTCTTTGCTGACCTGGAGTCTCCTCACTGGCTTGGGACGGTAGGGGTGGTAGGTGCTGTAGGGGCAGTCTTGCTCCAAAGATCTCACTTCTACATAGTTTGGGGGCTTTACTAACTCTCAGAGGATCCTCACTGGTGCCTCGCCCTCACTCTGGGTGGTCTCACGGGGTGGGGGGTGGGAGTGGGGGGGGGTCTTCACTCAATCCGGGATCCTCTTCCCAGATATATTACTGGGTGTGTGGGTGGGTAAGGGGGACGCCCTCGGGGGTTATTCTCATTGGGGCAGAGGTGGGGAAGACGAAGGAGGGTCTTCAGCGAGGGGTGGGGTTCTCACCCCCGGAGACTATCTCTAAGGTATGGAGTCCTCACTGTCAGAGCGTCCCTCACCTGCGCAGAGTTGACTCCGGGGCCCGGGCTGCCGCGGGCGCCCCCATCTCTTCCGCCGCCCAGCAGCCCAGTTCCCGCGCTTCCTGCACTAACTCCATGTCAGCGCGCCGCGGCGGCCGCTTCCCGCACCCTCTTCAAGTGTGGCGCCCGCCTCTGGCGTCACGGGCGCGCCGTCAGTGACGCCATCGGTTGCCAAGCAGACTGGGGCCTCGCGGCTCTTCAGCGTCGCGGAGCAGTCCTGCGTGTCTGGCTCCTCCTGGATGGGTCCCTTCGAATGAAGACGAAAGGGGTGTGGAGAAACGGTGAGGCCTCTTCGCTTCCGGCCTCCTCCCGCTCACTACCAAGTGTCCCCAAGAGGCAAAAGGTCCCAAATGCCTCCCTCGATTTTCTTGACAAGATGGGACTTTCATCCTTGGAGGGCAGGTGCGGAGATGCCAAACTTATGCTTTTTGATTTCAGAAACAGAGTGTTTCCGGTCTGAGGGATAGGGGGCCGATAGCAGGACCCTAATATTTCCCTGGCATGCATTCTTCCAGGTATTCGTTCGTCTTTACCATTCCATAACATTCGTGAGCCGACGCTGCCGACCCTGCCCTGGGGACACCGCGGTGGAGGAGACTGGTCCAGTCCCATGTGGAGCTCACAGTTCAGTGGGGGAGTTAGACGCCTCACCACCACCAGGTAGGGATGGTAGAGTATAAGCTGCAGGACTGGGTCACTTGGGGACGCAGGGAGTGTGCGAGGTCTGTCGCCCGCCCCTGAAAGCACAGGATACTGGGGCTGGGGTTCTGGAGAGCCCACTCAGCCTCAGACAGGCCCCCGAGGAATGGCAGCATTCAGGGACCTTTTACCGAGCATGCATGCCCAGCTCACTACTCTGTCCTCGGTGTCCAGTATAAAGCCTAAGTCTCTAAGTAGTTATTCAATAAACAAATGAGGGGAGAGGTGGTGGGGTGAGAATAAAGCTGGGGACTGAGGGACGAGGGTGGGGCAGGATGAAGTGTGGGGGTCGAGGGCAATGGTGGGTGAAGTAGGGATGCGGAGAAGAGAGGAGGACACTGAGTGGGTCATGAGACTGATTGGCTGTAGAGGGCGGGGCTGTAGAGGGCTGTATCCAGGGTGAGGTCCCAGCTCTGGGCTGGGGATTAGATGGAGCAGACCTTGAAATGCTGATGTGAGAGAAGGGACAGCTTTGGGGGAGATGCTGATAACAATGTGGGTGTGAGGAGTTAAGGGGACATCCAAGGACTGGCTGAGTCACTGGCCCAGGGACAAGGGGAGATGGCATCACCACTGAGATAGCACATTTCGGGGAGAAGCTGAGGCCAGCTTCTAAATGCTTCAAAAGGGCTGAGAAGCAGAAGGGGGTGCCAGGGGCTGATGTAATCCAGGTGGGTTTCCTGGAAGAAAGATTAGCAGCTACTACTCCACAATGCTTAATTCTCAAAAGGTGCCGTTTCTCTCAAACATTGCCACCCTTCTGCCTTTTGTAGGGTCTTTTGCTATTAAAAAACAAAATCAATTAGCATGTCTGCCATTTGTCTATGAGCCTTTCCAGGGGCTTTAAAAAGTACTGTCCAAATGTCCATCTACAGATGCATGGATAAAGAAAATGTGGTACATATATATACAATCGAGTATTACTCAGCAATCAAAAAGAATGAAATCTTGCCATTTGCAACAACGTGGATGGAACCAGAGGGTATTATGCTAAGCAAAATTAGTCAGAGAAAAACAAATATCATATGACTTCACTCATGTGGAATTTTAAGATACAAAACAGATGACCATAAGGAAGGGAAGCAAAAATAATATAAAACAAGGAGGGGGACCATATATGAGACTCTTAAATACAGAGAACAAACTGAGGGTGGGGGGATGGGCTAAATGGGCAAGGGGCATTAGGGAGGACTCTTGTTGGGATGAATACTGGGTATTATATGAAGGGGAAGAATCACTGGAATCTACTCCTGAAATCATCATTGCACTCTATGCTGACTAACTGGGATGTAAATTAAAAAATAAATAAGTGAAATTTAAAAAATTAAAAAAAGAAAGTACTGGTTGTTAGGAGAACAAAAAGATAAATCACAGACTGGCAGAAAATATTTGCAAAACATATACCTGACGATGGACTTGTATCCAAAATATACAAAGAACTCTTAAAACTCAACCATAAGAAAACAAACAATCTACTTAAAAATAGACAAAAGTTATGAACAGATATCTCACTGAAGGAGATGTACAGGTGGCAAATAAGCACGAAAAGTTGCTAATACCATGTCATTAAGGAATTGCAAATTAAAACAATGAGATAACTCTACCCACCTATTAGAATGTCTAAAATCCATTTAAAAAAGTGGTACCAAATGCTTTCGAGGATGTGGAACAACAGGAATCTCATTCATTGCTGGTGGAATGCAGAATGATACAGCCACTTTGGAAGACGATCTGAAAAGATCGTCTGTATGACTACAAATATATAGCATTCTAGAAAAGGCAAAACTAGATCAATGGTTGCCAGGAGATCATGAGGTGGGGGATAGGGATGGAAAGGTGAGGCTCGGCATTTTTTTTTTAAGTTTATTTATTTATTGTGTGTGAGAGAGAAAGAGAACACAAGCGGGGTAGGGCAGAGAGAGAGAGGGAGAGCCAAGAATCCCAAGCAGGCCCCATGCCATCAGTGCACACCACTATGAGGTCATGACCTGAGCCAAAATCAAGAGTTGGATGCCTACCCAACTGAGCCACCCAGGCGCCCCGAGGCTTGGCATTTTTAGGAGCGTGAAACTATTTTGTGTGATACTGAAATGGTGGGTACATCACATTATGCATTTATAAAAAGCCACAGAACCGTACAATACAGAGTGAGTCTTAATGTGAAGCATAGATTCTAGTTAATAATGTTTACTCTTGGTCATCAGTTGTAACAAAGGTACCATACTCCTGCAAGATGGTAATAATAATAAGGGAAAATATGTGTGGAGGGACAGGAAGTATATGGGAACTTTCCTTTCTTTTTGGGTAACTTTCTGTAAGCATAAAACTGCTCGTGAAAAATAAAATCTATTAAAAAAGAGAATTGGCTGAAAGTTGGAATATTATCTAATGAAACATCTATAACCATGACCTAATGATAACTAATCAGATACACCTTGACTGAAGCTATGGCATAAAAGGATTCTGTATGTTTTGGAAGAAAGGCTAAAACCAAATAAGAGATAACTACTACAGTTTCCCCTACAACTCTAAAGAAATGCCACCCGGAAATTATTAGAAACATCCACTCAAGCTGCTTATGTGACCATCTCCCTGGCAGTCACTGATGAGCTTCTCACCACTCTCCTCCAGTCTCTGTGCTGTGGCTTTGTAATGTGTCAGCTTGACCAGGCTGAACGACCTGTATCTTGGAATTACCTTCTCTGTATGATTTCAATTAGGATGGACCCATAGAGAGTCTTGGGCAAGATTTGGTGGGCAGAAGTGAAGCAGCTGCCGTTTTGCAGATCACACAGGTTGTCACTGGCTGGCTCTGCTGGGTCATCACGTTTGCACAGGGCAGCAGCCGGGCCAGCAATTGTTTCACCTTTTCCTGGATCTTCCTCCCAGCTTCTCAGCTCCTGGGCCAGGTGTGGGTTTATCTCCGTAATGAAGGATGGCAGCTGTTCCTGTGGACGTTCACACCACCAAGGGCAGAGGCCCCCTTGTCGAGTTTCTCCCCACTTTATGTCTGTCTTCCTTTCCTAACTGCCTGCCCTGTGCACTTCGAGTGCCAGCATCAGACCCTAAGGCCACAATGTTAGGGACTGCTTCATAACTCCAATTGCATAAGGTTAAATCCCAGTTCATCTGCCTATCTATCTATCCGTCCATCTATCCATCCCCCCAGTGGGTCAGCTTCTCTGATGGAACCCTGATACACTCTAAGCAGAGACTCTGGATGCCTGTGGAATTACTGTTACCTCAAGCTGTCGTTCACGGAGGAAGTTGCAGTGGCTTTCCTCTTCCTCTCTTACATAAGAAGAGGATGTTTTCGTCTCTACCCTCCAAAAGGCTGATACAAAAAGGTGAGATTGGCATCTTACAGAAGAAATATAAGTCCCCTCTGTACCCCTACTGTGTTCGGTCTGTTCAATATACTTGACAAAATAATTATCATCACCTGTATTCTGCTCCTGGTCCCTGTTTGACAAGCTTCAAGCTTTCACATTAGTGTCTGTAAATTGCTGCTGTATCACAAGGTGTTCAAAGACCAGCATTCTCCAGGGGCTTGTTAGAAATACAGAATCCCTTGCCCCTCCACTCCTGGACTTACTGTATCAAAACATGCATTAAATTTTTTTAATAAAAATTTTTTTTAATGTTTATTTATTTTTGAGAGAGAGAGCGAGAGAGCGCACATGAGCTGGGGAGGGGCAGAGAGAGAAGGGTACAGAGGGTCCAAAGCAGGCTCTTTGCTGACAGCCGAAAGCCCGATGCGGGGCTCGAATCCATGAACTGTGAGATCATGACCTGAGCCAAAGTTGGACGCTTAACCAACCGAGCCACCCAGGCGCCCCCTAAACATGCATTTTGATCAAATCTATCAGTGATTTGTATGCATATTAAAGCTTAAGAAGTGTCATCTATAGGACACTACTTTTGGGGGATAAAACCTTCTTTAGTAGCATTAATACCCAGAGATGGGTTCTTATCATTTGCCTCTTGGACATAGTGTTTTAAAATTTGTGATCAACATCTGGCACATTTTAGACTAGCCTGTCTCTAATTTCCTACTAACAATTGACCTTTTATGACCATGTCAACTGAAACATCAACTGGACCAGGTGAGAGACCCAGAAGGTGAGTCTTGGAAGATGAAGAGCTGGAAAGATTTGGCAGAAGTCACTAAGGACTACTACACGCCCAAACGCAACAACTCTACACCATCAAGTGTGTCCACATCCATTGAGTAAAAGTACAAAATACACATAGAATTTGCTTACGGCAACATGAGTTTGGTGGTTTCTTTCAGGGATGGAGGGAGGGAAGAAGAGAACAGAGGAGAAGGGGGAGGCATTTAATTTGTACATACAACATTTAATTTTCAAAAAGGAGATCCGGTGCAAGTATAGGAAAATGTTTACATCTGCCAAATGTGGATGTCACATGGGGGCTAGACTTGTTCTTCACAGTTTGTAGATTTGAAACACTTATTTAAATAAATTATGAAATTAAAAGTTAAAAAAAAAAAAGTGGGAGGAACATTCTGGGTGTTCTGTAGATGGTGGATCAGAGGAGGAGACAGGCCAGGGCCGGTAACTGGGGCAGGTGATGACAGAGTTGAGGCTTAGCAGAGGGCTGGTGGGAGAGATGATTGGGCTGAGTGGGGGACACTTATCCTTAGGTTAAGACCTTTCCAGAGAGGAAGATAGTGTTCTCACTGGGGCATTACCTGTCAAGGCTCCCTCCTTCCCATCTCTGGGATTTTATTCCTGCTGTGCTCCCTACCTCTATCACCCTTCATTATCTTCAATGGCTACCTCCTCCTCAGTCTTTTAAGTCTTATCTCAGATGTGCCCTTCCATGCAAGCCTTCTCTGACTCCCCCTACCCCCGACCCCAGATTGGTTGGATTACCTCCTCTGGACTCTCACAGCTAAGCCTCTTTCTGGTTACGAATGTCCCCAAACCCAACTCAGTGTAGTGTTTTTCCTCCCAAATAAGAAATATCTTGGTTCCTGTGATTTAAAAGAGGTACTGCCTTGTCCTGGTTCAGGTGAGGTGTAATCCAGCAGCTCAAACACTGAAAGGCAATTATCATGAGCAAAAGTTCTGCAGTCTGACTCATTGGGTTTGAATCCTCATTCCACCACTCACAGGCTAAATGATCTAGGGCAAGTCTCTCAATCTCTGCAGCCTCAGTTTCTCATTTATGAATTTGGGACAGTAATAATATCTGTTTTTAGTGTTGTGGGGTTTAAATGAGACAACATGCATGGGCTCCTTGAACAGTGCCTGCAAACAGTTGACGGCTCAGCGACTATCATGATGTTATTGGGGACCCAGTTTCTGGCTCCTCTTCCTCGCACTTGCTTCTTTTTTGGCTCCTCCTTCATCCTAGTAGCTTTAGCTTCTTCCACCTGGCTGCAGAACAGCTTACCCTGCACCAGCCGAGGTGGAGGAGAAAGATGTGGTCTTAGAAGGTAACATGGAAGAAGTGGGCTGCTTCTCTCTACCATAAGCTCCAGAAACCATTTATCCCATTTTCATTTGCTCAGGCAGGGTCACATGCCCACTGCTGAACCAGCCTGCAGCCAGAACATTGGCTCCTAAACCTTAGAATGACCATTACAGTGTAGTCCCCAGTACTTCTTTTTCTCCCACTTCTCCAGATCAGACAAGGGCAGCTCTGTGATTCCGGTTCCCAAGGCCAAAATTCCTTCTTTCTCTTACACCCATATCATGCATCAGCAATTCCTATTTGCCTTTCTTCTTCCCCATTCTGGCCTAATATTCTATCACCTCCCATCTGGAATATCACATGAGTCTCCCTGCCGTCACCTGTGCACCAAAGTCTCCTCCCCTCCAGAGTTAGAGAGAGACTATTAACACCTGAGTTGGCACAGGTCACTTACCTTTCCAATGTCTGTTCATGTCACTCAGCGTAAAGTAAGTTCTCTTTGATCTTGCCTATGTTACCTCCCTGATTGCATCTCTAACCATTCCCTACGTTACTTCACTTCAGCTATACTGGCCTCCTTACTGTGTCTCAGAAATATCAGATGTGCCCCTCCCTCTAGGCCCTTGCACTAGTAGTTCCATCTGCCTGAGACTCTCGCCCCAGATACATGTCTGGTTCCCTCTCCTAAGTCCCGCAAGTCTTTGGTAAAAGTCAGATCCTAATTGGGGCATTACCTGCCTCTCTATTTCAAACTATAGCCCCTCCCCTATCTCTAATACTTCCAATCACCCTTACCATGCTTTATTTTTATTCCCCAGTACTCTTAATATTTTCTTAAGTTTATCATCTTTCACGCACCACCAGAATGGCACTGTAATAAATGAACAGTAGAACTTCACTGAATGAAAGAATAAATGAAAGGACAATTCACAGCCCCATCTGGTGGTTGGCCTGTCTTCTCCACTGGACTGCAGATGTCCTGAGGGCAGGGATGGGGTCTGTGTTGGTCACTGCTGTATCCCCAGCATCACCCAGGGCAGAGCCAGGCATGGAGAGGGTTGGAGGTCCTAAAGATAGGCAGCCGTATGTCTGCAAAGATTCCTGTGAGCAGATCTCTTGTCAGACTGAGGGTAAAGGACAAGTGTTGGATTTCCTCTTCAGGAGAGCTGGGATTGGGGGTCATCTTAGGGACCTTCATAAGCACCTACAAGGGTTCTTACAGGGAAGAGAGAACCCCACCTGCTTTGGAGAGTAGATGTGTGACATTACTGCCACAATGGCCTCCTTTTTGTTCCTTGAATCTCCAAGCTCATTCCAGCATTAAGGCTTTCTGATTGCCATTCCTACTCTGGGAACCCTGTTCTCACAGTTCTTGGAGCAGCTCTTACACTTAGGCTTCCATGTCTCAGCTCAAAGAACATCTTAGAAAGACTTTCTGTGGCAAAGCCAGCTAGGTGTCTATTGGCTGTGCAGTCTAAGACTACATTTTCCAGAGACCCCTGCAACCAGGTGAGGCCATGAGATTAGCTATGTCCAATGGGCTGAGAGCAAGAGGTGTATGTCACCTAGCACCAAAGCTTTATTTGTTACTGAGGTATAATTGACAAAAATGTAACATATTTAAGGTATACAACATAGTTATTTGATGTATACACTGTGAAATTATTACCACAATCAATACATCCATTACCTCGCACCTATTTTTTTTTTTTTTTTGGTGAGAATGCTTAAGATCTACTCTCTTAGCACATTTTAAGTATACAATACAGTATTGTTCACCATAGCCACCATGTTATACATTAGATCCTAAGATCTTACTCATTTTATAACTGAGTGATGTATCTTTTTAACAGCCTGTCCCCATTTCCCCCAGCCTCCACCTGGCAACCATCATTCTACTTTCTGTTTCTGTCAGATTGGCTTTTTTAGATTTCATACATAAGTGATACCATACCTTTTGTCTTTCTCTTTCTTATTTTACTAGCATACTGCCCTCAAGGTCTATCCGTATTGTTGCAAATGGTAATATTTCATATTTCTCATGGTTTAATAATATTTCTTTGTATATGTATTGGTATATCCTCTTTATTCCTCTGTCCATTGAAGGGCTATTTCCATATCTTGGATGTTGTGAATAAGGCTACAGTGATTACGGGAGTACAGATATCTCTGAGACAGTGATTTTTATCCTTTAGATATATTCCCAAGGAAGTGAGATGGCTGGATCATGTGGTACTTCTATTTTTAATATTTTGAGGAGCCTCCATATTATATTTTATAGTGGCTATACCAATTTACATTACTACCCAAGAGTGTATAAGGATTCGCTTTTGGGCTAAGGATTTTAAGAAGCAAGTGGGGGTTCTCTAGTCTCTCATCTGCCTAGGTTCAGAAGACTCTAAGCACTTATGATGGTGGAATTACCAAGTGGAAGGAGCCTGGATCCCTAACTTAATATGTGGGCAACCAGAAATGCCCACTTTGGGAGGTTCTTTAAGTGTGAAGTAAGCTATTTTGTGAGCTACTGAAATGGTGGGGTTTATTTGTTACAGCCACTGGCATAACTCTAAACAATATACTCCTAGACCTCATTCTAGCTTAGTGTACCTCAAACTATTTGTGGTTGCAGAGTAGGACTCATTTTTTGATATCTCCAAAATGTCATGTACAGATAGATTCTTTTGGTCTATGTCCTGTCCAATAAGACAAGTCTGTTGATTCTATTGTTGGATGTCACGGCCATGTCAAATTTCTGTGAGTTTTGAACTGCTTACTGGAAATTTCTGCACTTAATCTTGTTGCAGACCATCAACAGAAGTGAACCACTAGTGGCACTGCTTTAGCTTATTGCCCTATTTGATTTTTCTCCTTATCATTTACCGCTCCCTGTAATTATCTTATTTACTTAGAGGTCTATTTGTTTATGGTTCTTCCCAGTAGAATGTAAGCTCCTTCAGAAAGGAGACTTATCTTGCTCTGTTGAATCTCCAGCTCCTAGTACAGTGCCTGATAAGTCATAGGTGCTGAGAAATTATTTGTTGAATAATGAATAAATGACAAGCTTTGGTGGTGAGGGGGGACACGAGGCCATCATAACTGTAACAGAAGCTCTCTACAATTGTAACTTGACCTGAATTCTTATCAGTTCACTGACAGCTGCTTGACTTCCTGGCTTTCTGGTAGACCACAAGTACCCAAGATTAGGTCAGGCCTCTTACAACCGTCCTCTCTAGGTTCACCCTACTAGAGATTAGACCGCACTGAACTATCACTCTCTGATGATATGTCTATCTTTACCTGATTCATAAGTTCTGAGAGGGGTATGGTTGGATCTGAAGTGGTCACTGCTGTATCTCCAGAGTCAGGTTGCAGAGCTAAGGTCCTTGGCATGAACAGATTTATGACATGAATGCATGATGTGAGCAGGAGGGGAGACTTCCCTGGGGAAACAGTGGCATACCCTGCCTCCATGGCCCCCATCCCTTGGCAAGATCCCAGGGTTGGTCCTGAAGGTCCAGTGGGCTGCCCAACCTGCCCCTTTCTTGCCCCATCAACTACCTCAAGGTGCTGGCTCAGGCTGTCAACACTTGGCAACCAGACATTTTGGAACAGGTGTCCCATTTGGCCCAAATGGATACTTAGAGCCAAGGTATGTAACACTGTTATATATTTTTAGTGGTTTGCTGAAAAGGAGGTTAACGAGAAAATAAGTCCACCATGAGGAAAATCAAGATGGTGAATGTGATGATGCTTCCCAAGACAATCCCCAAGACTGCCATGTAGTAGACTTGCTGGGACGTCTCAGCTGCCAAGGCTCGGTTATTCCACTTGTTGCTGTGCCTTGTCTGATTAGAGAGGAGAGGCAGGACAGGAATAGTTGGCTTCAGTGGGTTATTGTAATGGGTGAGCTATGGGACTGTAAGGACCCAGGTGGGGATTTGAGCCCACAGGAGGGACAAAAGAAAGAATTTGAGTCAGGGTCAAGGCCAGGATGAAAAGGAAAGGAGGAGAGGATTAGCCTGATGCAGATTCCCACCTGGAGAGAGAAGATCAAGGCTACAATGCCTATGGGAAAACATAGGAGTAAGGCACAAATGGACAGGCACATGTGGTCTCTGGGGGGCTTGTCCTGCAAAATTTCAAACGCCTGTGGGGAGGGAGTGGGTTATGGCTCAGTATGGCTTCTGTACTGTGCTGTCCCCTCTGACTCCTTTTCAAGATATTTGGCTGTATAGATTCTTCTTTGATTTCCTTAAAAACTCTTACCAACCCCTTCTAACTCCTACCATGTGCCCTCTAATCTGTTCTTATTCCAATACCTCCTTCTACCTGGATCTCCCAGCATCCCTCCACCCCTATGCTCTATAGTCCCTGCCTATTCCCTGTCTCCTATAACCTCTCCCTGTCTTCTATAACTGCCTTCAGGTCCCTACAGCATGTCTCACTTGGCCCCTAACACCACCCCCACAAAGCCCCTTACTGACTCTGATGACTGTCACTTGTCCTCCGTGAAACCTCAACTGAGTCGTTAACAAACTCTGTTCCTATAACACCCTCATGGTCCTCCCAAAGCAGCCTTCTTTTTGCCCCTATAAAACACCCTAATAAGAAGACCCCTACTCAACACTTGAACACTCTCACTTTCCATCTGTGAAACCTCCTTTGTTCCCTTATAAAACTCTTACCCTATAAAACTGTGAATGTCTCCAATAGCTCTCTCCTTATCCCACTTGTAATATCCCTCACTTTGTCCCCATGAACCTGTCGTGGTCCTGTTATGAGCCTTACTGTTCGCCCATAAACTTCTCTCTTCCCCTTCCCCCCACCCATTACCTCTCTGTTGGCTCCTCTTAAGACCTTCTTTGACCAACTCTAAACTCTAAGTCCTCTCCCTGTCATAGTCTCATAGCCTCTTTTTGTCCTCTTATAAAGGCCTGCCCTTTCTCCCTCTACCACCTTCTCTCCACCTCTGAAACCAGAGTCCTGACCGTCTGAACCTCTCCTTCCTCCACTCATAGCAGCCTCCCTGTTCTCCTAAACCGGTGTTCCCTCTAGATAGTTCTCTTCTTATAACACCCCCTCTGCCCCCTGAAACCCTTCTTGCCCCCTCATTCTGCCGCTACCCATGCTTTCTCCCACCCTATCCCCCCGTAAATTCCCTCCCTGCCCCTTCAAACACCTCCCATCAGGGTATCTGGATCTGGGTACAAGGAGGCTCTCCCTCACTCCAACCCGCCATGGGTTACCGTGGAGACCATGCTGGACCAGCCTCCTATCTTGCCTTTCTATTACTATTGGCTGATTGGAGGTTGTCTGTGATAGGGTGGGGAATCCAATACTCATGTGGCTACTGATTGGTCTGAAGGAGTGCAAGCTCTTCCTACTCTCTTAGGTGATTGGTCAATTCTGGGAGTTGCTTTTTATTACAGTTTAGTTTTGAAGGTGATTTATATATTTTGGATAGAAGTCCTTTCTCAGGTATGTGATTCGCAAATGTTTTCTCTGGGTGTGTAGATTATCTTTTTTGTTTTCCAACAATGTCATTTGGAGAGCAAAGTTTTTAATTTATATTAAGCCCAAATTATTTTTTAATTTTATTTTATGACGTCCTTTTGGTGTCATGTCTAAGAATCTCTTCTTAATACAGTGTCAGGAAGATTTTCTCCTATGTTTTCTTCTAAGTGTGTGATAGACTTACATTTTACATTTAGATCTATGATCCATATTGAGTTCATTATTTTATAAGAGGTGAGGTTTTAGATGAGATGGTGATGATGATGATTTTCATTTGGTTTTTCAATTAATTAACACCATAAAAAAACCTGTTCGTTCTCTGATAAGTTGCACTGGCCTTCGTTTGAAAGTAAATTGTTTGTAATTAGCACCATTAAAAAAAAAACAAAAAAACAACCTGTTTGTTCTCTGGTAAGTTGCATTGGCCTTCGTTTGAAAATAAATTGGATATATATATCTGTATATATCCAGAAAGATATATATACCCATCCAATTTATTTTCAAACGAAGTCCATATATATGTATATATGGTCTCTTTCTGGACTTTTTATTCTGTTCTGTTGATCAGTGTGTCCGTTCCTTTGCAAATACCATGTTCTCTTATAATGTAGCTTTATAGTGATTCTAAAAATTGAATGAGTATTCCAACTTCATTCTTCTTTCACAGAATTATTTTGACTCTGCTTGTATAGATCTACAAATCTTGTTGGTCTTTTAATAGGAATTGCATTAGAATTTCAGATCAATTTTAGGAGAGACATTGAGCCTCCATTTCACTGTAATTGGAAGCCTCTCCATTTATTTAGTTTTTTTTTTTTCTTTCTTTTTTTCAGCAGCTGCAGTTTAAACACATGGCTGATACACATAATAGTTTAGATTTATGCCTAACTACTTGCTTTGCGGGGCTATTGAAAATGGTATTATGATTATCATTGTTTGCTAGCTGTTATTTATTTTTATTTACTATTTTGATGGAACTATAATTAACGTAGTGTTATATTAGTTTCAGGTGTACAATGTAATGATTCAACAATTCTATGTATTACTTAGTGCTCATCAAGATAAGTGTATTCTTAATCCCCTTTATTTATTTAAATTTATTTATTTATTTTGAGAGAGAGAGAGAGAGAGAGAGAGAGAGAGAATCCCAAACAGGCTCTGTACTATACAGAGCCTGATGTGGGGCTTGAACTCATGAACTACAAGATCATGACCTAAGCGGAAGTTGGACACTTAACCAAATGAGCCACCCAGGCACTTCTCTATTTGTGTAAATAAATTTGATTTCTGATTGTTCATTGCTAGCATAAGGAAGCACATTAGATTTTTGTGTGTTGATATTGTAATCTGTGATCTTGATAAACCCATTTTTATCAACTGTAAGAGGATTTTTTTGTTTTTTGTTTTCTGAGTTTTTTGTAAATTCTTTGGGGTTTTCTATACAGACAATCATGTCATTTACAAATAAGGGTAGTTTTATTTATTCCCTTAAATCCCTATGACATTTCTTTCTTTTTCTGACTTATTGTGCATATTAGGACTTCCAGTCTGATGTGGAATAGGAATAGGAATAGGAGAGATGTGGAATAGGACATTCTTGCCTTGTTGCAAATTTTAGAGAGAAAACTTTTCCCTTCATTGTTATGTATTATTTTAGATAGGTTTTCTGTAGATGCCCTTTATCAAGATGAAGAAGTTCCTTGTTAGTCCTGGTGTGCTGAATTTGTATGGTGAATTAATGTTGAATATTTCCAAATGACTTTTCTGTATCAGTTAATAACATGGTTTTCCTTCTTTAGATGGTTAATATAGTGGATTGCATTGACTGATTTTCTAATATTGAACCAGCTTTGCATTCTTGGGAGAAACCCCAGTTGGTGATGGTGTATTTTTTTTAAGTTTATTTATTTATTTTTGAGATGGTGTGGGGGGGGTGGTGGGGGAGCAGAAAAAGAGGAAGAGATAGAATCCTGAGCAGGCTCCACGCTGTTAGCGCTGAACCCGACACGGGCTCAATCTCACAAACCATGAGATCATGACCTGAGCCAAAATCAAGAGTTGGATGTTCAGCTGACTGAGCCACCCAGGCACCCCAGCAATGGTGTATTCTATTTATATACTTCTGGTTTTGGATTTCTAATACTTTATTGAGAATATTTCTGTCTATATTCATGAGAGATATTGGTCTATAGCGTTGTATACACAATCTGCCTTAAGATGATGCTGGCCTCATAAAACATATTGGGAAATATTCTCCCCTCTTCTGTTTTCTGGAAGAAATTGTGTGGAAATGGTGTTTTTTGGTTTTTTTTTTTTTTTTTGGTATAATGACCAACGAAACCATCTGGGTCTGGAGATTAATTTTTCAGAAGATTTTTAGTTTCAAAATCTTTAATAGATTTCTTTAATAGATACAAATAGATACAATTTCTTTACTAGATACAAAACTACTTAATTTCTTTTTCTTGATTAGTTTTGAGTTTTTGTTTCTGAAGGATGGGCCAATTTTCACCTTAGTGGTAGAATTTATGTGTAAAGACTTGTTTGTAGTTGTCCTTTATTTTCCCTTTAGTGTCTCAGGCACATGTAGTGGTATTATGTCCCTCATTTTTGATATTGGTCATTGTGTCTTCTGTCTTATTTTGTCAGTCTTACAAGAGGTTTATCAATCAGTCATTTTCAAGAACCAGCTGTTGGTTTCATTGATTTTCACCATGGTTTCATTGTTTTTCCCTGTTCAATTTCATTGATTTTTACTCTTATCTCTTCTGGTTTTCTTTGGGAGGGGGTGTTTATTTTGCTCTTATCTTCTAGTGTCTTAGGTTGGAAGCTTAGATTGTTAATTTGAGACATTTCTTATTTTCTAACATAAGCATTTGAGGTTGTACATCTTCTAAGCACTGCTTTAGCTGCACTCCAAATATTTTGATACCTCATATACTTCAATTTTGGTCTGAAATGTTTTAGAAAACATTTTCTAATTGCCCATGACCCATGAATTACCCATGGGGAAATTGCATGTTTTTTCCCCAAGAATTGGGAGATTTTCATGTCATCTGTCTGCTATTGATCCTTGCTTTACTTTTATTATGGCCAACACATCAGCTTTATATTTCTATTTAACAAATCACCATACACTCAGTGACTTAAGACAATAGCGATTTATTATCACACAGTTCTGTAGGTAAGAAATCCAGAAACTGTATGCCTGAGTTGTCAGGATTTCACCAGGTTGAAATGAATAGGTCTACTGAAATGTGTCCTCATGTGGAGCTCTGTTCTCATGCTCTTCCGAGCTCGTGTGGTTGTGGCAGAATTCAGTTCTTTGTGGTTTGGGAACTGAGGGCATTCTCTTTTCCTTGCTGGCTATCAGCTAATATCTATTCTCGGTTCCTAAAATCTATGTGCATACTTTGCTTTGTGGTCCTGTTCATCTCAGAGCTATCAAGGGAGAATCTCCCTCCATCAAAGTCCCTCTCACACTTTGAGTCTCTGACTTCCTCTGTCTCTGACCTCTAGGCCCAGATATAAAGGCCTCATGAATTTAGGTTAGGTCCACCTAGGTAATGTCCCTTTCTTAGAGTCAGCTGTGCCACATACCTAACCTAGTCACAGGAGAGATATGCCATCATATTGACAGTCACAGATTATATAGGATAATACCTCAGAGTGGGCAGGAATATTGGTATGGGGGCATATTAGAATTCTTTTTTTTTTTTTTTTCAACGTTTATTTATTTTTGGGACAGAGAGAGACAGAGCATGAACGGGGGAGGGGCAGAGAGAATGGGAGACACAGAATCGGAAACAGGCTCCAGGCTCTGAGCCATCAGCCCAGAGCCTGACGTGGGGCTCGAACTCACGGACTGCGAGATCGTGACCTGGTTGAAGTCGGACGCTTAACCGACTGCGCCACCCAGGCGCCCCTAGAATTCTTGAAGCACAGTCAGATAATATGACTCCATGTGGTTTGCTTTGTGTGGTTTCATATGCTTTTTATAATTTTAATTCTTAGAGATTTGTTAAGTTTGTTTAATGAGAAAGGATAGTTTCTATATTGATGAGGTCCCATATGTACTTGAAAAGAATATGTATCTGCCTTCTTTGGCTAGAGTGTTGTATAAATGACAGTTAGATACAGATGGTTGATAGTATTCAATTTTTCTACATCTTTGCTAATTTTCTGTTTACTTGTCCTACTAGTTATTGAGAGAGGAATGTGAAGTCTTCAACTATAATAGTGGATTTGTTTATTTCTCCCTTTGTTTTATTTATCAGGTTTAACATGTATTTTGAAGTTCTGTTGTCAGTGCTCATACATTTAGGATTCTTATGTCTTCCTGTTGAATTGTCTCTTTTATCATTATTTAATGTGTTTCTTTATCCTTTTTAATTATCCTTGCTTTGACATCTACTCTGTCTGATGTTATTATAATCACCCATCTTTGTTTTGGTAGTGTTTTTTAAAATTTATTTTTTTAATGAGAGAGAGAGAGAAAGAGAGAGAGAGAGAGAGAGGAGCACGCACAAGTGGGGGAGGGGCAGAGAGAAGAAGAGACAGAATCCCAAGCAGGCTGTGCACCGTCAGCACAGAAGCCTGATGTGGGGCTTGAACCCATGAACTGTGAGATCATGACCTGAGCTGAGACCAAGAGTTGGACACCCAAGTGACAGTGCCACCCCAAGCACCCTTATTTGGTAGTGTTTTCATGTCTTTCCCCCAACATTCTTTACTTTATTATCCTACATACATCATTATATTTAATGTGGGTTTCTTATAGACAGTATATAGGTGGGTCTTGTTTTTTAATTTTAATACATTCTGAAAATCTCTATATTATAACTTTTGCATTTAATGTGATGATTGGTATATTTGGCCTCAATTCTGCCTTTTTATTATTTGTTCTCTATTTGTTTCTCTGTTTTTCGTTTTCTTTCATTTTTCTTTTCATTTTCCTTTTTCTTTCCTGCTTCTTTTTGGATTTCTTGAATATTATTTTAGTACTCCATTTAAGTTATCTCTTGTGATTTTTGAGGATATATCTTTGCAAATTTTGCTAGTTGTTGCTGTAGAGATGACCATAAAGGTAATTAAAGTTTTCATGGTCTACCTAGAATATTTTACAATTTCAAGTGGAATATAGCAACCTGCCACAATATTAATCCCTCCACCTTGCCCCCTTTATATTTTAGTTTCTGTATGTATTACATCTACACACATTGAAAAATCTCATCACTGTTACCATTTTTGCTCTCAACTGTCACATATATTTTCAAGAACCAAAAGAAGAATAATATTTCATGTTTGCCCAGATCTTGACCAATTTATATTGCTTCTACTTCTTCCTGATACTCCAAGTTTTCCTCTAGTATCATTTCCCTCCTCAAGAATTAACTTTAGCATTTATTTTAAAGTAGGTCTGTGACAATGTATTCTGCTAGTTTCCTCTTACCTTCATTCCTGAAGAACATTTTCACCAGTTTTGGAATTCTGGGTTGACAGTTCTTTTCTCCCAGCAGTTAAAAATATTGTTCCCCTTCCTTTCGGCAGTCAAGATTTCTAGTAAGACCTTCACAGTCTTTTGAATTTTTGTTTCTTTCTAGGCATGTGTAATTTTTTCCTTGGATGTGTTCATAACTTTTTCTTTGCCTCTGGTTTTAAGCTGTTTGAGTAATATGGTCTGACCATAGATCTTTGAGTAGATGATTTTTTTTTTTTGAGGGTCATTGAGCTTTTTGAATGTGTAAATTTAAGCCTTTTGCCAAATTGGGATGTATTTGATCATCCTTTCCTTCTTTGTAAAAACTTTTTTTGAAGATACTATATAAAGTTCCCTTCTGGGACTCTCATGGTATGCACATTAAATCTTTTAGTACTGTTTGCTTCCAGTTCCCTGCGGTTCCGTTAATTTTTGTTTCAATTTTTTTTCTCTCTCTATTGTTCAAATTGTGTGATTTCTATTTTCAAATTCGCTCTTCAAATCAACTATTTCCTCTGTCATCTCCATTATTCTATGTAGCCCCTACACTGAGTGTTTTTATTTCATTATTATGTTTTTCAGTTCTATAATTTCCATCTGATTCTTCTTTTTATTTAGAAATAAACTTTTATTTATTTTAAAAATTTCTTTTTTTTTTAAATATAATTTATTGTCAAGTTAGCTAACATACAGTGTATGCAGTGTGCTCTTGGGTTTGGGTGTAGATTCCATGATTCATCACTTATATACAACACTCAGTGCTCATCCCAAGAAGTGCCCTCCTCAATGCCCATCACCCATCTTCTCCTTCCCCCTGCTCCCCCATCAACCTTCAGTTCTCTATATTTAAGAGTCTCTTATGGTTTGCCTCCCTCTCTGTTTGAAATTATTTTTCCCTCTTCCCCTCCCCCATGGTCTTCTGTTAAGTTTCTCAAATTCCACATGTGAGTGAAAACATAGGATATCTATCTTTCTCTGACTGACTTATTTCACTTAGCATAATACCCTCCAGTTCCATCCATGTTGTTACAAATGGCAAGATTTCATTCTTTCTCATTGGCAAGTAGTATTCCATTGTATATATAAACCAAATCTTCTTTATCCATTCATTTGTCTATGGATATTTGGGCTCTTTACATAATTGGGCTATTATTGATAGCAGTGCTGTAAATATTGGGGTACATGTGCCCGTATGAATCAGCACTCCTGTATCCTTTGAATAAATTCCTAGTAGTGCTATTGCTGGGTCATAGGTTAGTTCTATTTTTAATTTTTTGAGGAACCTCCACACTGTTTTCCAGAGTGGCTGCACCAGCTTGCATTCCCACCAACAGTGCAAGAGGGTTCCCCTTTCTCCACATCCTTGTCAACATCTGTTGTTCCCTGAGTTGTTCATTTTAGCCACTCTGACCGGTGTGAGGTGGTATCTCAATGTGGTTTTGATTTGTATTTCCCTGATGATGAGTATGTTGGGCATCTTTTCATGTGTCTGTTGGCCATCTGGATGTCTTCTTTGGAAAAGTGTCTATTCATGTCTTTTGCCCATTTTTTCACTGGATTATTTGTTTATTCAGGTGTTGAATTTGGTAAGTTCTTTGTAGATTTTGGATACTAACCCTTTATCTGATATATCATTTGCAAATATATTCTCCCATTTTGTCAGTTGCCTTTTAGTTTTGTTGATCGTTTCCATTGCTGTGCAGAAGATTTTTATCTTGATAAAGTCCCAATAATTAATTTTTGCTTTTATTTCCCTTGCCTTCAGAGACGTGTCAAGTAAGAAGTTGCTGCAGCTGAGGTCAAAGAGGTTGTTGCCTGTTTTCTCCTCTAGGGTCTTGATGGTTTCCTGTCTCTCATTTAGGTCTTTCATCCATTTTGAGTTTATTTTTGTGTATGGTGTAAGAAAGTGGTTCAGTTTCATTCTTCTGCATGTTGCTGTCCAGTTTTTCCAGCACCATTTGCTAAAGAGACTCTTTTTTTTCCATTGGATACTCTTTCATGCTTTGTTGAAGATTAGTTGGCCATACTTTTGTGAGTCCAATTCTGGGTTCTCTATCCTATTCCATTGGTCAATGTATCTGTTTTTGTGCCAATGATGATTACAGCTTTGTAGTAAAGTCCGGGATTGTGATGCCTCCTGCTTTGGTTTTCTTTTTCAACATTACTTTGGCTATTCAGAGTCTTTTTTGGTTCCATACAAATTTTAGGAATATTTGTTCTAGCTCTGAGAAGAATGCTAGTGCAGTTTTGATTGGGATTGCATTGAATGTGTAGATTGCTTTGGGAAGTATTGACATTTTAACAATATTTGTTCTTCCAATCCATGGGCATGGAATGTTTATCCATTTCTTTGTGTCTTCTTCAATTTCTTTCATAAGTTGTCTAATGGTTTCCAGTGTATAGATCTTTTACCTCTTTGGTTAGGTTTATTCCTAGGTATCCTATGGTTCTTGGTGAAATTGTAAATAGGATTGATTTTTTGATTTCTTTTTCTGTTTTGCTTCATTTTTGGTGTATAGAAATGTGACCAATTTCTGTACATTGATTTTATATCCTGTGACTTTGCTGAATTCATGTATCAGTTCTAGCAGTTTTTTAGTGGAATCTTTTGGGTTTTCCCTGTAGAGTATCATGTCATCTGCAAAAAGTGAAAGTTTGACTTCTTCTTTGCCAATTTGGATGCCTTTTATTTCATTTTATTGTCTGATTGCTGAGGCTAGGACTTCCAACACTATATTAAACAGCAGTGGTGAGAGTGGACATCCCTGTCATGTTCCTGATCTCATGGGGAAAGCTCTAAGTTTTCCTCCATTGAGGATTATATAGCTGTGGGCCTTTCATATATGGCTTTTATAATGTTAAGGTATGTTCCTTCTATTCTGACTTTCTTGTGAGGGTTTTTATTAAGAAAGGATGCTGTATTTTGTCAAATGCTTTTTCTGCATCTATTGAAAGGATCATATAGTTCTAATCCTTTCTTCTATTAATGTGATGTATCACATTGATTGATTAGTGAATACTGAACCAGCCTGGAGCCCAGGAATGAATCCCACTTGATCATGGTGAATAATGCTTTTAATTATACTGTTGAATTCGATTTGCGAGTATCTTGTTGAGAATTTTTGCATCTGTATTCATTAGGGATATTGGCCTGTAATTCTCCTTTTTAGTGGGATCTCTGTCTGGTTTGGGAATCAAGGTAATACTGGCTTTATAGAGTCTAGAAGCTTTCCTTCCATTTCTATTTTTTGGAACAGCTTGAGAAGAATAGGTATTAACTTTGCTTTAAATGTCTGGTAGAATTCCCATTGGAAGCCATCTGGCCCAGGACTCTTATTTGCTGAGAGATTTTTGATAACTGATTCAATTTCTTTCCTGGTTATGGATCTGCTCAGATTTTCTATCTTTTCCAATTTGAGTTTTGGTAGTGTGTGGGTGTCTAGCAATTTGCCCATTTCTTCCACATTGTCCAGTTTGTTGGCCTGTAATTTTTAATAGTATTGTCTTGTAATTGTTTGTATTTCTGTGGTGTTGGTTGTGATCTCTTCTCTTTCTTTTGTGATTTTATCTGTTTGGGTTCTCTCTCTTTTCTTTTTGAGAAGTCTGGCTAGGGGGCTATCAATTTTGTTTATTTTTTCAAAAAAACAGCTCTTAGATTCATTGATCTGTTCTACTGGTTTTTCTTTTTATTCTGTATTGTTTTTTCCTGCTCTATTCTTTATTATTTCTCTTCTTCTGCTAGATTTGGGATTTCTTTGTTGCTCTGCTTCTAGTTCCTTTAGATGTGAGGTTAGGTTCTATATTGGAATTTTTCTTGTTTCTTGAGATAGGCCTGGATTGCAATGTATTTTCCTCTTAGTACTGCCTTTGCTGCATCCCAAAGTGTTTGGATTGTCATGTTTTCATTTTAATTTGCTTCCATATATTTTTAAATTTCTTCTTATATGCCTATTTGACCCATTATTTCTTTAGCAGGATGTTCTTTAACCCCCATGCATTTGGAGGCTTTCCAAATTTTTTCTTGTTGTTGATTTCAAGTTTCATAGCGTTGTGATCTGAAAATATGCGTGGTATGATCTCAATCCTTTTATATTTATTTAGGCCTGTTTTGTGACACAGTATGTGATCTATTTTGGAGAATGTTCCATGCACTTGAGAAGAATGTGTATTCTGCTTTTGGATGAAGAGTCCTGAATATATCTGTCAAGTCCATCTGGTCCAGTGTATCATTCAAAGCCATTGTTTCTTTATTGATTTTCTGCCTAGATGATCTGTCCATTGTTGTAAGTAGAGAATTAAAGTCACCTACAATTACTGTATTATTATCAATAAGATTGCTTATGTTTGTAACTAATTTTATACTTGGGTGTTTCATGTTGGGGACATAAACATTTACAATTATTAGCTCTTCTTGATGGATAGGCACCTTAATTATTATATAATGCCCTTCTTTATCTCTTGTTGCAGTCTTTAAAATCTAGTTTGTCTGATATAAGTATGGCTACTCCAGCTTTCCTTTGACTTCCAGTAGCATGATAGATGGTTTTCCATCTCCACACTTTCAATCTGCAGGTGTCCTCAGGTCTAAAATGAGTCTCTTGTAAACAGCATATAGATAGATCTTGTGTTTTTTTTTTTTAATCCATTCTGATACCTTATGTCTTTTGGTTGGGGCATTTAGTCCATTTACAGAGTGATTATTGAAAGATATGGATTTAGCATCATTGTATTATCTGTAGGTTTCATGATTGTGGTGATATCTCTGGTCCTTTGTAGTCTTTGAAACATTCCACTCACAGAGTGCCCCTTAGGACTTCCTGCAGGACTAGTTTTAATCATCATGAACTCCTTCAGGTTTTGTTTGTTTGTCTGGGAAAGCCTTTATCTCTCCTTCTATTCTGAATGACAGCCTTGCTGGGTAAATGATTCTTGGCTGCATATTTTTCCTATTCAGCACATTGAATATTTCCTGTCACTCCCTTCTGGCCTGCAAAGTTTCAGTGAACAGGTCTGCTACAACCCTTATGTGTCTACCCTTATAGGTTAAAGCCCATTTGTCCCTAGCTACTTTCAGAATTCTCTCTTTATCTTTGTATTGTGCCAGTTTCACTATGATATGCCATGGTGTTGACCTGTTCCTGTTGATTCTGAGGGGAATTCTCTGTGCCTCCTGGACTTGGACGTCTGCTTCCTTCCCCAGATTAGGGAAGTTCTCAGCTATAATTTTTTTCAAGTAAACCTTCTGCCCCTTTCTTTCTCTCTTCTTTTGGACCTCCTATGATACAGATATTATTATGTTTCATTGAATCACTTAGATCTCTAATTCTCCCCTCGTGGTCTAGTATTTTCTTATCTCTCTTTTTCTTAGCTTCATCATTTCCCATAATTTTATCATGTATTTCACTTATTCTCCCATCCTTGCTGTCACTGCATCTAGTTTATTTTGCATCTCATTTACAGCATTTCTTAATTAATTGTACTTAATTAATTGTGCAGAGGTCCTTGATCTCTGCAGCTATAGATTCTCTGCTGCCTTCTATGCTTTTTTTCAAGCCCAGCTCTTAGTCTTATGACTATTATTCTAAATTCTTGTTCACATATATTGTTTATATCTGTTTTGAGAAAGTCTCTGGCTGTCATTTCTTCCTGCAATTTCTTTTTTTTTAAATTTTTTTAACCTTTATTTATTTTTGAGACAGAGAGAGACAGAGCATAAACGGAGGAGGGTCAGAGAGAGGGAGACACAGACTCTGAAACAGGCTCCAAGCTCTGAGCTGTCAGCACAGAGCCTGACGTGGGGCTCGAACTCGCGGATTGCGAGATCACGACCTGAGCCAAAGTCGGACACTTAACCAACTGAGCCACCCAGACGCCCCTCTTCCTGCAATTTCTTTTGAGGAGAATTCTTCTGTTTCATCATTTTGGCTAGTTTTGTCTTTTATGTGTCCTGCACCTGCTAGTACTACTGTATTCAAAAGGGGTCATACGCTGTCCAGGGCCTGGCCCTTCAGGAGGTGTTTTGGAGTGTCCTGTGTGCTCCCTGTTGTTGTGACTCTGGTTGCTTTATCTCCCTACTCGTAGTGATGGTTTGGACTTCCCACCAGGTGTGCTTTGATTTGTTCATTGAAGTAACCCTGGAAAAAATTTAAAAGGGGGGTAGTGGTGGAAGAAGCCTTATCCCATACAAAGAGAGAAATGACAGGGGCAGGGAAAAAGAAAAGAAAAAAATTGACCAGGCAGAGAATCAGAGAAACTATACGGCTTAATCTAGAGAGAGAGAGAAAGAGAGAGAGCGAGTGAGAGAGAGGGGAAAATAAAGAAGAAGGAGATACAGAAGAGGTGTAAGAAGAATAGATTAAAAATGCCTGCTTAAACAAACCAACAATCAGAATAGAGAAGGGAAGAAATAAGAAGAAAAGAAAAAAAAAATATATATAATAAGAATTGACCAAGAATCAAATCAGAAAATGCAAAACCACTGGACCAATGTCCAGTGGTGCCTTGGAACAAGTGGCTGTGCTGGTCTGGAGGAGGAGCCCTCTGGTTCAGTGTCAATCTTGCTCTGGTAGATATGCAGTTACCAGGCACAGAGGGGTGGGGTTTGGTGTAAGCAGGTCTGGTCTCCACTGAGGCAGCTGTCCTGTTCTCTGAAGCCCATCATGTTGGTGATGGGGAGAAAAATGGCAACACCCCTGTCTCTCCTCCCTGGACCATGTGTCCCAAACCACACTGTTAAGGCTGTCCTCACAGTGCCAGGGATGTGAGCAGACCAGTTTGTTCCACTCCACAGTCTCCCATGCCTCCCAGGCACTGGGCTGGGATTCAAATCCCTATGTCTTAAAGGATTCCACTCTGCATGACCTGGTTCTGGGGTAATGCCACTCTGTCCAGCCAACAGAGGGCCTCTGGCTGGCACCTGCAGGTCTTTTGTCCTTGGAGCTGCAATATACCTTCTTCTTACAGTGCTCGAGAGAGGGGACTGCTCTCCCAATTCGCCTCTGAGCTAGCTACCGAGCTGGAGCTGGCTCCCCCACCCTCCACCCAGGGTAATGAGGTCTGGAGAAAGTCATGCCAACCCTGGATCATCACTCCTAAGGCTGTTTGCAAGTTAGAAACTGACTCTGTTTTTTCCATTCCCCAGACCTTGGTCCAGAGAGGTTTTTCTCTTGTCCAAATACAATTCCACACTTCCACAGCCTCTCTTTCTCTTCCTTTTGTCTCTCCACAGAAGGGGATCCCTCCCCTCTGTGCCTACACTGCCCAAGCTGTCCCTGTGGGCCTCTGGATATGTTTCTGTCACTCTGTAGCCTGGATTCCTGGAATTACAAGTCTTCTGGCCTCAATACTGCTGTATTTGAGATGAGGGAACTTCGGGACCCCCTACTTCTCCACCATATTGACTCCCTATCTGATTTTTCTTTAAATCAGGATATTCAGCTTCTATTTCTGACAAAAATTCCTGGAACTGACAACAGTGAATGAAGTTTATTGTTGATACTATTGGCTTAATAGGAAACATCATAGATTTCCACAGCCTCTGGCCCACCTGGAAAGCCATATGTGGAGGTTTTTTTCCCAATAAATATATGTCCAGTACTGTAAATGCATTTTCTCTTCCTTATGATTTTCTTAACATTTTTTCTCTAGCTTACTTTATTGTAAGAATACAATATATGCTGCTTATAACATACAAAATACATGTTAATTGACTGCTTAAATTCTTGGTAAGGCTTCTGGTCCATAGTAGGCTATTAGTAGTTAAGTTTTTGGGGAGTCAAAAATTATAGGTGGATTTTCACCTGCATGGGGGTCCCCCACACTGCATTGTTCAAGGGTTAATTGTAGTTGACATACAATATTGTGTCATTTTAAGGTGTACAATGTGTTGATTTGATACACTTTTATATATTGCAATATTATCCTCACTGTAATGTTAGATAATACGTCCATCATGACAGATAATTACCATTTCTTTCTTGTAATGAGACTATTTAAGATTTACTCTGTTAGCAACTTTCAAGTAAGTAGTACAGCATTGTTCTCTATCATTACAATTTTGTGCATTACGTCCCCAGAACCTATTCTTCTTCTAATTGGGAGTTTGTAGGTTTTGAGCAACATCTCCCCAATACCCCCACCCACAGCCTCTGGCAACCACTATTCTCTCTGTTTCTTTGAGTTTGGATTTTTTTCGGTTACACATATCAGTGATATCATAAGATATTTGTCCTTCTCTGTCTGGCTTATATCACTTATGCTGTTGCAAATGTCGGAATTTCGTTCTTTTTCATGGCTGAATATATATCCAAATATATAACATATAATAAATATATGTAATATATAGTCCAAATATGTGTTTGTATGAGTTTTTTTTAACCACATCTTTATTATCTGTTCATCCATTAACAGATAAATACTTATTGTTTCCATGTCTTATCTATTGTGAATAATGCTGCAGTGAACACAGGAGTGCAGATGTCTTTGAGAGCCTATTTTCATCTCCTGTAGCTATATACCCAGAAGTAGATTGATGGATCATATGATAGTTTTATTTTTAATTTTTTGAAGAACCTCCATATTGTTTTCCTTAGCACCTGTATGAATTTACATTCCCACCAACAGTGTACAACATTTCTCTTTTCTCCATATCCTCCACCACTTGTTATCTTTTGTCTTTTTAATGGTAGCTGTTCTAACAGGTGTGAGGTGATAGCTCATTGTGGTTTTAATCTGCATTTCCCTGCTGATTAGTGACATTGAGTATTTTTTCATATACCTGTTGACCATTTGGATGTCTTCTTTGGAAAAGTGTCTTTTCTGTTCTTCTGCCTATTTTTAAGCTGGATTGATTTTGTTTTATTATTGAATTGTATGAGTTCTTCATATATTTTTGATAGAACCCATTATCATGTATATGGTTTGCAAGGATTTTCTCCCCTTCCATATGTTGCCTTCTCATTGTGTTTATTGTTTGCTTTGCTATGCAGAAACTTTATAGATTGATGTAGTCTAACATATTTATTTTACCCTTTGTTGTTTGTGCTATTGGTGCCATATCCAAAAAAGTCATTGTCAACACCAATGTCAAGGAACTTTTCGTTATGTTTTCTTCTATAAGTTTTACAGTTTCAATTCTTTTAAAAAAATTTTTTTTAATGTTTATTCATTTTGAAAGACAGAGAGAGAGCACAAACAGGGGTGGGGCAGAGAGAGAGGGGGACACAGAATCTGAAGCATGCTCCAAGCTCCTAGCTGTCAGCACAGAGCCCAATGTGGGACTCGAACTCACAAACCGTGAGACCATGACCCGAGCCAAAGTCTGACACTCAACTGACTGAGCCACCCAGGCGCCTCTACAGTTTCAATTCTATGTTGAAGTCTTTAATTCATTTTGAGTTAATTTTTGTAAGTGGTGTAAGATAAAGGTCCAATTTCATTTTTCTGCATGTGGCTATGCAGTTTTCCCAATACTATTTATTGAAGAGACTATACTTTTCTCATTGAATATTGGCTCCTTTATCAAATATTAGTTGGCCATATATGCAGGGGTTTGTTTCTGGGCTATCTATTCTGTTCCATTGATATATATGTCTATTTATATGCTAGTGCCATACTGCTTTGATCACTTTAGCTTTCTGGTAAGTTTGAAATCAGGACGTGTGATACCTCCAGCTTTGTTCTTCTTTCTCAAGATTGCTTTGGCTATTTGGGTGAGTACTCCATACAAATTTTAGGAGTGTTTTTTCTATTTCTGTAAATTGTGATTGGAATACAGATTTAATACGGATTTCATGAAATCTGTAGGTGGCTTTGAGTAGTATGGTCATTTTAACAAAATTAATTCTTCCAGTCCATGAACATAGAATATCTTTCCATTTGTTTGTGTCTTCTTCAATTTTTTTTTGACCAGAGGCTTATAGTTTTCAGTGTACAGATCTTTCTGCTCCTTGGTTAAATTTATACTTAAGTATTTTATTGTTTTTTATGCTCTTGTGAATGGAAATATTTTGTTTCTTTTTCAAATATTTCATTATTAGCATATAGAAATGCATCTAATTTCTGTATGTTGATTTTATATTTTACAACTTTAGTGAATTTGTTGATTAGTTCTAACAGTTTTGAGTCTTGGGGATTTTGCAATATATAAGTTCATATCAACTGCAAATAAGATGATTTTACTTCTTCCTTTCATTTGGATGCTTTGTATTTTTTTTTCCTGATTGCTCTAGATAGGACTTCCAGTATTATGTTGAATAAGAGTGGGCATACTTGCCTTGTTCCTGATCTTAGAGGTAAAGCTTTCCACTTTTCACCATTGAGTATGAAACTTGCTGTGGGTTTGTCATATATGGCTTTTATTGTGTTCAGATATGTTCCTTCTATATCAAATTTGTTGAGAGTTTTTATCATGAAATGCTGTATTTTGTCAGATTTTTTTTTCTGAATGTATTGAGATGATCACACGATTTTTATCTTTCATTCTATTAATGTGGTCTATCACATTTATTGATTTGTGGCAACTACCTTTCTACTTTTGGTCTGTATGAATTGACTACTGTAGATATGTTTTAGTAATTGACCGTGATGTTGCTTCCAATCCTCCCTACTCTTTAGTAATTCTCATGAAGGGTGAATAGTCTTAAATAACTTTACTTGCTCTGGACATATTTTCTTTTGCTGCAATAAAATATGATTTAATTAACTGACCATTGGTAAACGCTTTCCTTGCTTGATGAACAAATGGGCCATTCAGAAACTTACTTTGGCTGTAGCCTCATTTTCATTTTTTATTTTTGTGAAGAAATTTGTGATGAGATATTCCACTTTACACATTCTAATTTTTCTGAACATTTCTTTCCAGTGGGTTAGGAATATTGCATAGGGGGCTTTATTCTGGTAATGTCAGTATATGGTGCGGTCTTTTAGCACAGTTACAGTGTTATTTTGTAATAAACACAATGTTTACCATATAGTTCATTAACACAATAATCCACACTTAAAAGCATGACATTCGAAGCCCATTTTTCTCTCTCTCCTTTTTTTGGCTCATGACATTAAGAAAAACAAAAACAAGTCATGGTATGTGGATATGTGTGGCACTTGAAACTCTCTTGGATTTTAACTGCATCATGAGTGTTTGTAGTGTGCCAAGAAACAGTGCAAAGTGATGAGAGCACGCATATAATCTCCATTGCAACTACTCGACTCTGCTGTTGTAGCATAGAAACAGTCATAGACAATAAGTCAGTACATAAAGGAATGTGGCTGTGTTTCAGACTACACATACTTAAATGTACAGTTTGATAAGTTTTGATGAATGAATGTAAACACTTGTGAAATCATGACCACAGTTGAGATAATGAACACCTCTATAACCCCAAAAAGTTTCCTCAAGCCTCTTTGAAATCCCTTTTCACCCCAGCACTCTCTGTCCCCATAACCCCTAGCATCCCCAGGAAGCCACTCCTCCATTTTTTGTAATTATAGATTAGTTTACATTTTCTAGAATTTTTACATAATTGGAATCATAATATATGCTCTCTTTTCTCTGTTTTCTTTTCACACAACATAATTATGAGATTTATCCATGTTGTGGGTATCAGTGATTCATTCCTATTTATTACTGCTTAATATTTATTTGTATGGAAATACCAAATTGTATATAAATTCACCTATTGATGGACATTGGATTGTTTCTATTTTTTTGTCTGTTACAAAGAAAACATATATAGTAGCACCTGGGTGGCTCAGTCAGTTAAGTGTCCAGCTCTTGATCTCAGCTCAGGTGTTGATCTCAAGGTCAGTTCAAGCTCCACACTTCTGTAAACATTCATGTGCAAGTGTGAATTCATTTGTGTGTGAATGTAAGTTTCATTTCTCAGATGTAAATATCCAACAACTCAATTCTTGAATTGCGTAGTTTTATAAGTAACTGCTAAATTGTTTTCCAAACTAGATATACCGTCTTCCATTGCCACCAGCAATGTATAAGGATCAGGTTTCTCTGCACTCTTGCTAGTATTTGATGTTACCACTACTTTTTGTAAATCTTAGCCACTCTGGCAGTTTTGCAGTGATATCTCATTGTGGCTTTAATTTGCATTACCTTGATGGCTAATGAGTTTAACATATTCATGTGTTTACTTGCCATCTGTGTATCTTCTTTGGTAGAAGAATGGCCATGCTTTGGTCCATTTTCTAATTGGATTTTTAAAAAATATTTGGTTTTGGTACACTTTTTATATTCTTTTTTAATAATTTTGTATATTTTTAAATTTACATCCAAATTAGTTAGCATATAGTACAACAATGATTTCAGGAGTAGATTCCTTAATGCCCCCTACCCATTTAGCCCATCCCGCCTCCCACAACTCCTCCAGTAACCCTCAGTTTGTTTTCCATATTTAAGAGTCTCTTATGTTTTGTCCCTCTCCCTGTTTTAATATTATTTTTGTTTCCCTTCCCTTATGTTCATCTGTTTTGTCTCTTAAAGTCCTCATATGAGTGAAGTCATATGATATTTGTCTTTCTCTGAATGACTAATTTCGCTTAGCATAATACCCTCCAGTTCCATCCATGTAGTTGCAAATGGCAAGATTTCATTGCTTTTGATTGCCAAGTAATACTCCATTGTATATATATATACCACATCTTTGTCCATTCATCCATCGATGGACATTTGGGCTCTTTCCATACTTTGGCTATTGTTGATAGTGCTGCTATAAACATTGGGGTGCATGTGTCCCTTCGAAACAGCACACCTGTTATCCCTGGATAAATACCTAGTAGTGCAATTTCTGGGTCGTAGGGTAGTTCTATTTTTAATTTTTTGAGGAAACTCCATACTATTTTCCAGAGTGGCTGCACCAGCTTGCATTCCCACCAACAATGCAAAAGAGATCCTCTTTCTCCTCATCCTCACTAACATCTGTTGTTGCCTGAGTTGTTAATGTTAGCCATTCTGACAGGTGTAAGGTAGTATTTCATTGTGGTTTTGATTTGTATTTCCCTGATGATGAGTGATGTTGAGCATATTTTCATGTGTCTGTTGGCCATCTGGATGTCTTCTTTTGGAGAAGTGTCTATTCATGTCTTTTGCCCATTTCTTCACTGGGTTATTTGTGTTTTGGGTGTTCAGTTTGATAAGCTCTTTATAGATTTTGGATACTAATCCTTCATCTGATATGTCATTTGCAAATATCTTCTCCTATTCTGTTGGTTGCCTTTTAGTTTTGCTAACTGTTTCCTTCACTGTGCAGAAGCTTTTTATTTTGACGAAGTCCCAGTAGTTAATTTTTGCTTTTGTTTCCCTTGCCTCCGGAGATGTGTTGAGTAAGAAGTTGCTGCGGCCAACATCAAAGAGGTTTTTGCCTGCTTTCTCCTCGAGGATTTTGATGGTTTCCTGTCTTACATTTAGGTCTTTCATCCATTTTGAGTTTATTTTTGTGTATAGTGTAAGAAAGTGGTCCAGGTTCATTCTTCTGCATGTCGCTGTTCAGTTTTCCCAGCACCACTTGCTGAAGAGACTGTCTTTATTCCATGGGATATTCTTTCCTGCTTTGTCAAAGATTACTTGGCCATACGTTTGTGGGTCCATTTCTGAGTTCTCTATTCTGTTCCATTGATCTGAGTGTTCTTGTGCCAGTACGATACTGTCTTGATGATTACAGCTTTGTAGTATGGCTTGAAGTCCAGGATTGTGTTGCCTCCTGCTTTGGTTTTCTTTTTCAAGATTGCTTTGGCTATTTGGGGTCTTTTCTGGCTCCATACAAGTTTTAGAATTATTTGTTCTAGCTCTGTGAAGAATGCTGGTGTTATTTTGATAGGGATTGCATTGAATATGTAGATTGCTTTGGGTAGTATTGACATTTAACAGTATTTGTTCTTCCTATCCAGGAGCATGGAATCTTTTTCCATTTTTTTGTGTCTGCTTCAATTTCTTTCATAAGCTTACTATAGTTTTCAGTGTACAGATTTTTCACTTCTTTGGTTAGATTTATTCCTAGGTATTTTATGGGTTTTGGTGCAATTATAAATGGGACTGATTCCTTGATTTCTCTTTCTGTTGCTTCATTGTTGGTGAATAGGAATGCAACTGATTTCTGTGCATTGATTTTATATCCTACAACTTTGCTGAATTCATGAATCAGTTCTGGCAGTTTTTTGGTGGAATCTTTTGGGTTTTCCATGTAGAGTATCATGTCATCTGCGAAGAATGAAAGTTTTATCTCCTCTTGGCCGATTTGGATGCCTTTTATTTCTTTGTGTTGTCTGATTGCAGAGGCTGAGACCTCCAATACTATGTTGAATAACAGTGGCGAGAGTGGACATCCCTGTCTTGTCTCTGACCTTAGGGGGAAAGCTGTCAGTTTTTCCCCATTGAGGATGATATTAGCATTGGGTCGTTCATATATGACTTTTATGATCTCGAGGTATGATCCTCTATCCCTACTTTCCTGAGGGTTTTATCAAGAAAAGATGCTGTATTTTGTCAAATGCTTTCTCTGCATCTATTGAGAAGATCATATGATTCTTGTCTTTCTTTTATTGGTGTGATGAACCACGTTAATTGTTTTTGCAGATATTGAACCAGCCCTGCATCCCATGTATAAATCCCACTTGGTCGTGGTGAATAATGTTTTTAATGTATTGTTGGATCTGGTTGGCTAATATCTTGTTGAGGATTTTTGCATTCATGTTCATCAGGGAAATTGGTCTATAGTTCTCCTTTTTAGTGGGGTCTCCGTCTGGTTTTGGAATCAAGGTAATGCTGGCCTCATAGAAAGAGTTTGGAAGTTTTCCTTCCATTTCTATTTTTTGGAACAGCTTCAAGAGAATAGGTGTTAACTCTTCCTTAAATGTTTGGTAGCATTTCCCTGGAAAACGATCTGGCCCTAGACTCTTGTTTTTTGGGAGATTTTTTATTACTAATTCGATTTCTTTACTGGTTATGGGTCTGTTCAAATTTTCTACTTCTTCCTGTTTCAGTTTTGGTAGTGTATATGTTTCTAGGAATTCGTCCATTTCCTCCAGATTGCCCATTTTATTGGCATATAATTGCTCATAATATTATCTTATTGTTTTTATTTCTACTGTGTTGGTTGTGATCTCTCCTCTTTCATTCTTGATTTTATTTATTTGGGTCTTTTCCTTTTTCTTTTTGATCAAACTGGCTAGTGGTTTATCAGTTTTCCTAATTCTTTCAAAGAACCAGCTTCTGGTTTCATTGATCTGTTCTACTGTTTTTTTTTTTGTTTCAATAGCATTAATTACTGCCCTAATCTTTATTATTTCCTGTCTTCTGCTGGTTTTGGGTTTTATTTGCTGTTCTTTTTCCAGCTCTTTAAGGTGTAAGGTTAGGTGTATCTGAGACCTTTCTTCCTTCTTTAGGAAAGCCTGGATTGCTATATACTTTCCTCTTATGACCACCTTTGCTGTGTCCCAGAGGTTTTGGGTTGTAGTGTTATCATTTTCATTGGCTTCCATATACTTTTCAATTTCCTCTTTAACTTCTTGGTTAGCCCATTCGTTCTTTAGTAGGATGTTCTTTAGTCTCCAACTATTTGTTATCTTTCCAAATTTTTTCTTGTGGTTGATTTCGAGTTTCATAGTGTTGTGGTCTGAAAATATTCATGGTATAATCTTTTTGTACTTGCTGAGGGCTGATTTATGTCCCAGTATGTGGTCTATTCTGGAGAACATTCCACATGCACTGGAGAAGAATGTATATTCCACTGCTTTAGGATGAAATGTTCTGAATATATATCTGTTAATTCCATCTGGTCCAGTGTGCCATTCAAAGCCATTGTTTCCTTGTTGATTTTCTGATTGGATGATCTGTCCGTTGTTGTAAGTGGGGTGTTGAAGTCCCTTACTCTTACGGTATTCCTATCAATGAGTTTCTTTATGTTTGTGATTAATTGATTTATATATTTGGGTGCTTTCACATTTGGTGCATAAATGTTTACAATTGTTAGGTCTTCTTGGTGGATAGACCCCTTAATTATGATATAATGCCCTTCTTCATCTCTTGATACAGTCTTTATTTGAAAGTCTAGATTGTCTGATATAAGTATGGCTACTCCAGCTTTCTTTTGTTGACCATTAGCATGATAGATGGTTCCCCATCCCCTTACTTTCAATCTGAAGGTGTCTTTAGGTCTAAAGTGGGTCTCTTGTAAACAGCATATAGATGGATCTTGTTTTCTTATCCATTCTGTTACCCTATGTCTTTTGATTGGAGCACTTAGTCCATTGATGTTTAGAGTGAGTACTGAAAGATATGAATTTATTGCCATTATGTTGCTTGTAGAGTTGGAGTTTCTGGTGGTGTTTTCTGGTCCTTTCTAATCTTTGTTGCTTTTGGCTTTTTATATTCTCAATACAATATTGTCAGCTATCTTCAAACACAGTTATGTAGGGAGTTAAGGTTTCAGTATATCAGTTTTATAGAACTACCCCATGATCCAGTAATTGCACTACTGGGTATTTACCTCTAAAATACAAAAACACTAATTCAGAGCGATACATGCACCCCTATGTTTATTGCAGCATTGTTTATAATAGTTAAATTATGGAACCAACCCAAGTGCCCATCAATAGATAAATGGATGCAGAAGATGTGGTATGTGTATATATATATATATATATATATATATGTGTATATATATATATATATATACATATATATATACACACACACACACACATATGTATATATATATATACACATATATGTGTATACACACATACATATATATATACATATACATATATATATATGTATACACACACACACATATATATATATGGTATGTATACAGATGTATATGCATATGCTAAGTGAAATAAGTCAGTCAGAGAAAGACAAATCCCATATGATTTCACTCATGTGGAATTTAAGAAACAAAATGAATGAGCAAAGGACAAAAAAAGAGAGACAAACCAAGAAACAGACTCTTAGCTACAGAGAACAAAATGATGGTTACTAGGGGGGAAGTGGGTGGGGGATGGGTGAAATAGGTGATGGGGATTAAGAGTGTGCTTACCATGATGAGCACTGAGTAATGTATAGAATTGTTGACTCACTGTTTTGTACACCTGAAACTACTATAATACTGTATGTTAACTATGCTGGAATTAAAACAAAAAAAAACTAATTAAAAATATATCAATTTTGGGGGGATACAATTCAGTCCTTAGCAGTGTTCAAATTCACTAGTCATCAGAGGAATGTAAATTAAAGCAATAAGGAACTATCACTTCTCATTCATCAAATTGGCAGAATTTCATAGGATTGATGATATCATGTGATGACAAGAAGACAAAGAATGTTTTTTTCAAACACTGGGATTAGGTGTGTGATTTGATGAAGCCTTTGCAGAAGTCATCATGGTATTAGCCATCAAAGTGTACAAAGCCCTTTATGCTTCAACCCTGCAATCCCACTTCTTGGACTCTGTTCTAGAGAAAAACCTGCTCATGTGAACAGAGAAGCATGCTCAGGGATGTTCTTTGCACTATGGTTTGTGGCAGCCAAAAGGTAGGAATAATCTAAATATCCATCAACAGGAAGTCCCGTTAGTAAATTTGGCATTCCCTGACATGGTCTACCAGGCAGTTATTTTAAAAAGGGAGAGCAGGTTAGGGTGGGAGTTATCTTTTGTAGGAAGTGACTGGAAGAGGGCACCAGAGTCTTCTGGTCTATGCCTTGTTTAAGGAGCAGGTTACATAAGTGTGCATTTTGTGAAAGTGTGTGTAAGTTCATTGGTATGCACATATGATTTATACACTCTTATGCACTTGAATAAAAATATTTTTAAAATTAGAAACCCAGTGTACTCTTGATTTAAATGAGACTCAGATTCTCATACTCTTCATTTGAATAAGAAATATAGCTCTATCATGGGTTATTGGGGAATTATTATTTTTCTTTTTTTAATCCACATACCCATGGATTTCATGTTAGTAATGTCCTTCTGGCTTAACAAAGAAAATTCAGGGGCACTCAGGTGGCTCAGTTGGTTGGGTGTCTGACTCTTTATTTCAGCTCAGGTCATGATCCCAGGGTTATGAGATTGAGCCCTACATCAGTCTCCATGCTAAGCATGGAGCCTGCTTAAGATTCTCTCTCTCTCCTTCTGCCCCTCTCCCCTGCTTGTGTGTATGCTCTCTCTCTCTCTCTCTCTCTCTCTCTAAAATAAAAAACCAAAAAAACAAAAAACAGCAAAGAAAATTCAAAGGTACATGTTTCTTCCAGAAAATAAGGACATCAGTTTAAGTATTATTACAAGGGTGCTACAATAAATGGGTCGTCAGAATTGAAGACTGTAAGAGGTTAAGAATCACAATCATAGGACATGGTAATAATGTCACAGTGTGAGTGTCCTAAAGTTTGTTAAGTTTTCAGTGGTCAGAAATAAAATTTGCAAAACTAGTTCTTGGTATACAGCAGAATCTGCTCTCCTGCAGCTCTTTATTCTATGGATACTCTCCCTCTTACCCTGCTCAGGATATCCTTATCTTCCCAGGAGGAAGAAGGGCCTACAGGTTCATGCCAGGTGCTGGAATCCATGAGCTACCATTGAGAGAGAAAAGGCAGGTCTGAGAACATAGGAATGTACCCTTTGGGCCAGAAGAAGACAGAGGGGAATAATTCAAAAGTGGAATACAGGGCATTGAGTGTTGAAGATCTTCAGTACTAATTGAGTGTTGAAGATCATCAAGACCTAGTGGTAAACAGAAAAACAGTGTAATGGCAATGTGTGTGGACACAAATGCACATGGAAATGCATAGAAAGGTAACTAGAAAGAGTTACAACAAAATATTGACAGCAATTACCTTTGAGAGAGGGAAATGATACCACATCCAGCCATGAAGTGAGCTCTTCCATACTCTTTGTATTACTTGTGGGTGTATTTTTGTGAACGTTGTGTAAATTAAAAAATCCCAAGTAAATAAATGATCCAAGGTTTAATGATCCAAGGGAGAAAGAGAATTGAAAAATTACCTGGCCTACTTGACCATGGGGAAATTCTGTTGAAAGCCGTGATAGAATTCTTCTGGAGAGTTTGGGAATGATTAGTGAAGGGGCACATAGATAACTGAGGAAGTAGAACAAACAAAGTGAAGATGAGGAGGATCAGGAGGAGGAGGGGCAGGAGGGGCAGGATGTGGAAGAAAAGAAGGTGGAGGAAGAGGAGGCAGAAGAAGAAGAAAAGGAAGAAAAATCTGAAGGATTACAGACAGATGGATTGGTTGGCTCCTGAGTTCAAATATGAGTTCAGCAAGAGTATGTAATCACCATAGTAGTCCAGTAATGGAGTCTACTTATACAGGCATAATGAAATGGAAAGTCTGTAAATTGAGTTAAAAATTGTCATCTCATTCTGTGGGAGATAGTGGAGAGAGAGAAGAGTGAATAAAATTGTTAAATCTGCATGTGTCATTATAGTAATTCAAATGATGATGTTTCAAGATGCAAGACTACAAATTTTGTTTGTTTTATATTTACATGAATGATAAATACCAGATAAATGCCTGAGAGTGGAATACAGGTTAGAGGGAGTCAGAGAGCTGGAATGGAGAAGATTGGCTGGATTTCCAAGTCTTGTAGCACAGTGTGACTTTTTTGAACCTGGCTGTTCATGCCGACATGGGCCATTCTGATTCCACATGGCTTTGCAGCCGAATGTGACAGGCCCAGCATTCTGGGCTTCTCTGGGGAGGGACAGGGATGGCTGACCTTCTAAGCCCACTAACATAGCAGACAACCAGGAATAATCCCCTCTCCAGACACACCCTTAACATGGAGCATTGTCCCATAAGCACATGTAATTCACATAGATACCCAGGATCTTGTAGGAAACAGACACAGCATCATGACCGTTAAGATTAAGGTTAACTATGGACTAAGACCTTTGTTGTTTCCTTCGTTCATTATTTCCTATAAACTGCCCAACAAAATGGGTCTGTCTGTTGGACATGAATTTCAAGTAGCAACCCCAGATGTCTGAGAAATGTAACTCTATTTTCCAGCATCTTCACTAGTTAGGGTGGATTGAGTTATGAAATAGATAGACCAGACACGTGATGGCACAATAAGTATTTTCTGCTAACCAGGGGGGCAGTTGGGGAAACAGTGACTGTTCCTACAGTGGTTCAGAGACCAAGGCTGATGGGAGTTCTTCCTCTCTATAACTTGTGGCCTTCAAAGCACCATGGATGTCACTTGGCCAGTCAGCTAGGGGAAGAAGAGTATGGAGGAGAGTGCCCATGGGAGATGTTTCAAAGCCAGGCCTGTTTGTGGCACACATGACTTCTGATAGAAGTGATTCCATAGAGCCAAAGACAGTCTCATGGCCACACAGGGGAACCTAGGAAATGTGGCTGAGTTGTGCTCCCGGGAGGAAAAGATGAGCCTTGGTAGAGTTAGCAGTCTTTTCCACAGCTACTTAACCTCCTTTCTATTGGTAATCCCCGTTCTCCTTCATTGTGGAAATTTAATTCTGCTAAGTCTAGGGTTTCTGGTCTGAATTTGGGGTTGTTCATGAAGTTAGGGTACTAGTGGGAACCCCTCGATGTTTGTCATCCATCGTGTCACCCTAGATCTCTGTTTTCCTTCATTCTAGATGGCTCCTGTGTTATCCCTGGCTCCCCTCTGCTAGTCATTCCCACCCTGGTACTTTGCATTTCTGTAGACCTCCTTCTCACCAAGCTGAGACATGGGCTACCCTACTTGGCTGTCTAAGGTCATTTCTTCCTAGACCTCCCTACCATGCAGCATATTTTCTTTGCGACCTTGGAGCCTCTATAGGACTTATTTGTGAAGAGGTAATACAAATAGTATCTGGGGTCTTTGACACCTCACCCCTTCCTGAGATGCAACCCTCCTTAGGGTTATACTTGCATGTAATCTCTCTTTCTCTACTTCCTTTATTCCTTTCAGGATTGGGGGAGGGGTGATCTTCATCAGCTCTTGCACCAAATCTATTGTTTATTTCTTAAGGTCTTTCCATTCTTCCCTTAACAATTTCACTTCTGGATCTCAAAAGTTGAAGGAGGGTTCTGTTTGCCTAGAAAAAGCAGGGATATGAAACACGTAGCTCCAGCAAAACACAGACACTGACTCAGAAACAAATAAACACATGCACACACATGAGAAGCTGGAACATTCCCTTCATTTTTTATTGGTTTAAATATTTTTTTTTCCTGAAAGAGCATCCAAGTATCATGGAGCTAAGCACATCTAGGGCATGAAAGTGAGAACCCTCAAGGTGGATGAAGATGGCTCCAGCAGCAAAAAGGATGAAGTAGTATGATGTCCCTGGGCTAGTGGGTTGCTTGGATGTTGAGTTCCTTGGCCAATAGGTTTTCTGGCTAGAAGATGTCTTGGCTGTTGGTTTCTTGCATGGTGGCTGATTTGGTTGGTTAGGGCTTTGGTGGGTAAGTCCTATTTGAGGTGGACTCATGGACTACTTGGCCTGGCCTTCACATAAATAGGGTATAGGCATAAATGATGCCTAAACCAATGAGTATGGCAAATACATCCAGCCAGCCAGTTCGGCCTGAGTTGAGGTAAGCATCTTCCCATTCGCTGTTCTTGTTGGCCTGCGTAGTCTGTAGGGATGGGAGCTTTAGGTATGGGTTTCTGAGTCTAGCCTTGTGATACCCTTGGGGAAGGGCTGGGGACCAATGGTCACTGAGGGAAAGCCCCTATCCAGGTCCCAGGGCAGAAACAGGTGTAAGGGGCAGGTAGAGGGCAGGATGGGCCATCGCATAGGTGTTGTTTTACCTTGTAACTGAAGAATATAGCTATTAATCCCAGGGGAGGGAACAAAATTACGGCCAGGATGGTCAAACATAAGTAATTCGGGGCATAAAATGCCAGTTCTTCAGGTGTCTGTGTTTCCTCTGGCGGCTTCTCAGGGGCGCCTGCAGCCGGCGGGGCTCCTGCAGCCGGCGGGGCTCCTGCAGCCGGCGGGCCTCCTGCAGCGGGCGGGCCTCCTGCAGCAGGCGGGCCTTTTGCAGCAGCCGCGCCTTTTGAAGCAGGAGGACCTCCTGCAGCAGGTGGGGCGGGTTTTGGGGGCATGATCTTTCCACCCAGACAAAGACAGATCCTGAGTGTCTTGAAAACAGAGAGCCAAGCCCACTATACCTCCCCTAGTTTAAAACCAAGACTCCAGCATCCCAAGACTCCAAACGTTAAAGGCCACTTCTTCACAATGGAGAAACCAGTGCCTCAAGTCCTGATTGGCTGTCTGCATAAGGGGGCGTGGTCCCACAATTCTCTGCTTCTCCTGGACTGGGGGCTTGGAGCTGGGTTCCATCCTCTATCAGGACATTGGCTCCACCCGTCCTGATAGGGATTTGTTGGAAACTGTAAGATGGGATCCTGGCTCCTCCTTGTTGCAGACCCCAGTCTGCTACAGGAGGGCAGTACCAGAGTTGCGTCTCTAGATGGAAGAGAGGAAGTAGACAAGCCCTGTAAGAAAACTAGGAGATTACAAACAGAAGGAAAGGAAAAGGAATAATGTCAATAACAGATTATAAAATATTGAATTAGAAAAGAATTCTTTAGTCTATACTGACTGAAAGAGAAAGTAGGTGAAAACGGGGAAGGTCTTAAAAGTTGAATGTCATTTAATAAGTGTGGATGAAATGATGGAAATGGGAAATCACCATTGTGGTAGGTAGAGTTCTAAGATGGCCCCAAGATTCCTGCTCCCTGGTGTACACACACTTTTTCCCAGTTGTTCATTCAAGTACTAATCTATGTGCTACTGTGGAGGGATTTTGTACCTGTAGTTAAATTCCCCAATCAGTTAACTTTAAGAGAGGGAAAATGTCCTCCATGGGACACTAATCCAGTGACTTCTTCTTTTTTTTTTTTTTTTAATTTTCTTTTTTCAACGTTATTTATTTTTGGGACAGAGAGAGACAGAGCATGAATGGGGGAGGGGCAGAGAGAGAGGGAGACACAGAATCGGAAACAGGCTCCAGGCCCTGAGCCGTCAGCCCAGAGCCCGACGCGGGGCTCGAACTCACGGACCGCGAGATCGTGACCTGGCTGAAGTCGGACGCTTAACCGACTGCGCCACCCAGGCGCCCCCCAGTGACTTCTTAAAAGGGACAACATCTTACTGGCAAAAATGATTCAAGGCATGGGATGGAGTGCAGTCAAGGGAGATTCTCTATTGCTAGCTTGAAAGTGGGGGAGACTACATAGCAAGGAATGCAGGCAGCCCCTATCTGAAGTGGCTCCCAACTTATAGCTAGCAAGGAAATGGGACCTCAGTTCTATAGTAGTAAGGATCTGAATCCTGTTATGACCATATTTGATTGGGAGATGATCCTAGCTCCAGATGGGAACACAGACTGGTCAACACCTTGATTTTAGCCTTGTGAGATCCTGAGCATTCTAGAGAATCTAGCCATTCTGATCTACAGAACTGTGAGCTAGTAACTAAGTTTGTGGTTTGTCAATGACACAGCTGTATTTAAGCACAGGCAAAGACCTAGAAGCACCAAGAACAGCAGCAACACACACAACCCAGGGGCCAGGAAAGTCTTCATGAAATGTGTTAGGAAAAGCGATCTCATGTACACAGTCTTCCAATGTCCCCTTGCCACATAAGAATGGGTCTTGGGCCTGAAACACTTTCTGACCAAGAGATAAAGAGCCCACACAGTGTATGCAAGGCTTATCACCTCGTGTGGGAATATTTTTCCTTGTTTCAGGCTCATTGTATATTCCTTTGTTCTGCTTAAGTACCTGTGTTCTCAGGCACAACCCCAGGTTTTAGTATTTCAGACTCCATGAAGGCGGGGATCAGGGTTCTTCCACTGTGGCACAAGAGGAGTTCATAAAGGCTAATTGCACCTGCTGCCCAGACACCCACTATTGGAGCTGATCTTGCTCTTTCTCTTCTTTATGTGAGTAAAAGTGCCCCATCCAGTACTTTACTGTGTTGTATTTTCCTTGGCAACTCTGATACCAAGATGCAGTGGGAAGACATGTTTGGACTTCTGTTTCTGGTGGTTGGCATTGTAATGATCTTTGCTACCCTCTCCTTGTATTGGTAACTAGTCTTCTGCTTGACAGAATGAATTATCTTGGAGCATTTTAAAGGGTACGGTGGATATTCCAGATTAAAAAAATGAGGTGAGGGGGGAAAGAATTCAATGTTGGGTGGGATGAATAATGTATATTGGTTTCCAGGAGGTCCCTTGGATGGTGAGAACCTTGGGTTGGTGGTGGGGTTCTCTTGCCTAGTGAATATTTTGTCTGAGGTGGCTTTGGTATGGTAACTTGTCTGGGTTCTGAATTCCTGAGCCCATGTATCCCTTGTTAGGTGAGTCCTTCAACTGCAGTGATCTTTAGCTGGTGGGTCCCTTGGCTGGAGGGTCACCTAACCAACAAGAGACTGAACATAGAAACTGCATTTATGTACATATGATGGCATAAATACTCAAGAAAAGCATTTGACATGAATTTGTCCTTGCTGTGTAACAGTTTACTTCCAAGGTGCTTTCTCAATCTATTGGGGCATGATGGTAGAAGGAATGTGTGGCTTTATAGAATGAATTGAAAGAACTATTGAGGATGTCCATGAAGGTAGCAGAGCCAGGACATCTCCCACCTCCAGTGGTCAGTTCTGGGAAGAAATAGATGCAGGAGTGGAGAGTGGAGAAATAGATGCTCCTGGTATACTCAGGAGGTTAGGTCTTGGGCAGTGGTGACAGTGCCCAGTCTTCATAGTGTAGTCAACAGCTGAGATTCCTAAACAGAAGGTTATGATGACTAAAGACAGTGGGCAGATTTGATGAGTATCCCTCTTTACTGTGTATCTCTTGTTTCCTGTTGTTTTCTTCTTTCATTCTCTCTTTTACTTTTTTTTTTTTTTTTTTGGTCCTTCCTCTGCATAGTAGCTTTCTTGGCTTGGGAAGTTGGGTTTCTATTTCCAGAAAGTGAAGGATTTTGTCAGAGTCCTTAGTAGGAAGGGACAACCTACCTCCTTCTGAGTTGTAGTCAGCTACAAGTCTGAAGGTATCACTTGCCTTTCCATGATTGAGATAGTCAAGCTCTAACTCTATCTTTACTTTAAACTCCTGACTGGTTCATCAAACGACATGCTGACTACTCATCTAAGTATGCCTAGACGACCTGCTTTCTGATTGGTTTCATCTTCAGGGGCAAGTCTGGAAAGGTATTGGTCCCCAGGAAGCCTCCTCCAGTACCCTTGGTGCCAGTTTTCCAGAGTGCCCCATGGCTCTGGGGAGTGCGAGAGGAAGGGAGGCATCTGGGCCAGAATTGGGAAAGGGCCAGGAAAGGTCTCAGAAAGGAGGGCATAGACAAGCATGTCAAGATATGAGGTGTATCCTCTGGATTTAAGGGCAGAGAGGTGTTAATACCTTTGGTGAAGGCAATTTCAGAGGATCAATGGGCGAGAGGGAACAGGTGCCATATTGCAGGGACCCAAATGGTTTACAAGAAGAGGGGAGTATAGGGGAGCCTGGGTGGCTCAGTCAGTTAAGTGTTGGACTTTGGCTCAGGTCATGATCTCACGGTTTGTGAGTTTGAGCCCCGTGTCGGGCTCTGTGCTGACAGCTCAGAACCTGGAGCCTGCTTCAGATTCTGTATCTCCCTCTCTTTCCACCCTTCCCCAGCGCACACGCTCTCTCTCTCTCTCAAAAATAAATAAACATTTAAAAAAAGAAGAGGGGAGTGTAGACAGAGTGTAGATATCACTTTCCAAAACTCTGGAGGTGAAGGAAAAAGGAAATCCTGAGAAGAATGTGGGTTCCAGTTTCTGGGGCACCACAGGGCCAATGCCCAGTTTCAGAGAGCCATGGATTGATTGTGAGGTGTGGAAGTGGAAATGATATAGACATTTTATTTAAGAAGCTTGTTGATGAAGGGCCAAGAAAGTCAGTACTGGGGTAGGAGCAGGGGAGTGAGAGTGATTTTTTTTTTTTTTAAGATGGGAGGGACTTGGGAATATTCCATTGGATGGAAATTCTGAAAAGATAGTAGCATGGCCCCATGTTCTGCCTCTCCTTTTGTCTCTGTAATTATGAATGAACCAACAATCCAACCCAGATTCATAGTTTGAAGGGGATTCAGGGGTTTAGGGGAGTGGGTTTTGGGGTTCTGTTTGTTTTGGTTTTGGTGGGAAAGATGAGATATACAATGTACCAGTGAGAGAGGGGATGGAGATGTGGGAGAGATGGTTTAGTAAAGCTGAGGACATTTGTTTGTTCTCCCTATAGCCTTAATATCTAGAACAGGAACTGACATAAAGTAATGCCCAATAAATGTGGACTGAATCAATATGCCTGGGCCTTGGGACCAGGCTACCTAGGCTTGAATTCCTGACATGCCACTAACTTGATGTGTTGCCATGTGCAAGTCACTTAATCTCTTTGTGCATGTTTTCTTACCTTTAAAATAGGGTTAATAATGCAGCACCTGGATGGCTTGGTTGAGACTCTGACTTGATTTTGGCTCAGGTCATGATCCCAGAGTTGTGGGATTGAGCCCTGCATCAGGCTCTGTCCTGGGCATGGAGCCTGCTTAAGATTCTCTCTCTCCTGGGGTGCCCGGGTGGCTCAGTTGGTTAAGCCTCTGACTCTTGACTTTGGCTCAGGTCATGATCTTGTGGTTCATGGGTTCAAGCCCTGCGTCGGGTTCTGCACTGACAGTGCAGAGCCTGCTTCGGATTCTCTCTCTCCCTCTCTCTGCCCCTCCCTGGCTTGTGGGCACATGCGTGCACGGACTCTCTCTCTCACAAAAATAAAAAATAAATAAAAATAAAGTAAAATAGGGATAATAATGGTTTCTCCCTCATTTAGTTGGATTAATCCTCATTTAGAGGATTAAGTAAGCTAATGTATGTAAAATGCTTAGAACTGTGCCTGGCACATAGTGAGTATTATATAACATGGTGATGATGATGGTGATGATGGTGGTGGTTTTGGTGAAGGAGGAGGAAAAGAGGAAGGAGGAGGTGGAGGAGAATAATGTGATTCAGAGCATACTGGAACCATCCCTCACCCTCTTCACGTTGGGAAGGAGGGATGGAATGTGTCTGGATGCAGGTAAAACATGGACCCTATGCCTTAATCACAGATGGTTTCATTGCAAGGAAAAAACACCCCCCAAAACTAGCTTAAGAAGGGAAGCTTCTTATAGGGCTAAGGGCCCTCTCAGAGCCATCTAAAGAGAGGATATTCAGTATAGCAGGCATATCAATCAGAGTTCAGTCAGAAAAATGGACACCATAGGTATTCCCAACAAAGGGGATTTAAAACAGGGATTAGAATCCTGTAAGAGCAAAAGGTAAAGCCTAAGGTAACTCCACTCCTACTTCTAGACCTGGAATACAATAGGGAAGAGGTGGTGTTACAGGACTTAGAGAAGGGGGAGATGCATGACTGATGCTCAGGCCTCTGAAGATAAGGTACATCCTAATGAGTAGGTAGGACCACAAGTAGTGGATGCCCTGCAGTTTCTCAGATGTCCAGTGTGTGGCACTGCTGGCAGGTGAGGGCACACAGGGTGCCTGTTACTGACTGGCAGGGGAGCATGACCTAAGGGCTGATGATGACTCTCAAACATCAGTTCTCAAATATTTTGGTCTCAGGACCCCTTTCACTCTTAAATTTTTTGAGAATTCACCTGAAGCTTTTGCTTATATGAGTTGTATCTATTGGTATTTTCTGTACTGGGATTAAAACTGAAAAAATTATTAATTTGAAAAATAAAAATAAAAACCCTTTACATGCTGATACAAATAACACTGTTGTCATGAAAATAACTATATTTTTCAAAACATTTGTGAACAGAGTAGCATTGTTTTACATTTTTGCAAATCTCTTTCCTGTCTGGCTGAATAGAAGATACTGGATTCTCATATTCTTCTACATTTAGTCTGTTGCTGTGTATCACACATCATGTAGCTCTTCCAAAACTCTGTATACTCATGAGAAAATGAGAGTGAAAAAAGCAAATTGGCATCTGTATAAGGAAAAACACAGTATTTCCTTCTATTTGTCTCCTTTATTGTTTACAGACCACTGCACTTCTGATATTTCTGGTCACCAAATATGTAGGGATTTTTCCCACAGCAAGAAATTCTGTGGCACCAGCTGCATGTCCTGCAATTTAATTCTCACACTGCATACTAGGACATAGCATCAGATTTCACAGGATAAGGGCTCAGTCCCTCAAGACTGCTGCTTCTCTTCAGATGCCAACTGCAAGTAGTAGGTACCCAGGTCACCCACAACTTGGCTGCAAATCGGAGGTTCTTATGACCTCCTCCCTCATGGGAACTCTACACATAAAACTATGCAACCTTAGTGAAATATATTAAAAAGACCTAAATACAAGGAAGGATTAGACCATGTTCATGGATTGGAGACCACATTGTAAAGATATCCACTCTCCCAATTGATCTATAGAACATTTCTTTTTTTTTTTTTGGTGGAGACCGTTAAGCTAATTCTAAAATGTATGTGGAAATCCAAAGGCTTAAGAAGAACCAAGACAATCTTGAGGAAGAAAAACAAAGTTGTCAAACTCACAGTAACAAATGGCCAGTCTTACTAGAATTTTATAATAATTAAGATGTTGTGGTGTTGGTGTAAGGCTAGACATGTTGGCTAATACAATACAGTCTAGACAGACCCACATATATGTGGTCAGTTGATTTATGGTAAAAGTGGCACTGGAGTTTAGTAGGTATAGGATGTTATTTTCAATAAATGATGCAGGGTGTATTGTGTAACTATGGGAATAATTTAATCTAGATCCAACTTCACACTATATGCAGAAACAAATTCCAGAATGATCACCGATCTGAATGTGGAATGTAAAATAGTTTACCTTCTAGAAGGTAACGTAGAAGACAATTTCAGGGTTCTAGACAAAGCACAGATGTCCTAAATAGGACACAAAACTAAACATGAGGAAAAGATTGATAAATGGACTACATTGAAATGAATAAGTTCTATTCTTCCCAAAATGCCATTAAGAGAGTAAAAAAGCAAAGTCACAGCATAGGGAAATATACTTATGCTATGGATATAAGTTGACTTATACCTAGAAAACATGTAGAATTTCTATACCTTAAAAACAAAAAGAAGGGCACCTTGGTGGCTCAGTTGGTTAAACGTCTGACTTTGGCTCAGGTCATGCTCTCACCGTTGGTGAGTTTGAGTCCTGCATCGGGTTTGTTGCTGTCAGTGCAGAGCTTGCTTCGGATCCTCTGTCCCCCTCTCTCTCTGCCCTCACTCCACCCACTTGCACTCTATATCTCAAAAATAAATAAACATTAAAAAAAAAGACATTTGGGATGCCTGGCTGGCTCAGTCAGTAGAGCTTGTGACTCTTGATCTCAGGGTCATGAGTTCAAGCCCCACATCGGGTGTAAAGCTTACTTTACAAAAAAAGATATTCAACAATTAGACAAATAACCCAATTTTTTAAAGGAGCAAAGGATTTCAACAGACATTTCTCCAAAGAAGATGTAAAAGTGGCCAATAAGCACATGAAAAGATGTTCAGCATCACCCGTCATTGGGGGAAATGCAAATCAGAACCACAGTGATGTATCAGTTGACAGCCACTAGGATGGCTATAGTAACCCATTTTTTTCTTTAAAGAAAATAAGCAGCATAGGTAAGGATGTGGAGAAATTAGGACCCTTATTCATTGCTGGTGCGAATGTCAAGTGGTGCAGCTGCTTCTTTTAAAATGTGGACTTTATCATTATTCAGGTATGGTGGGGCCAACAGATCAGGAGATGACTGCCATTGAAAAGATAGTCTGGTGGGGCGCCTGAGTGGCTCAGTCGGTTGAGTGACTGACTGTTGATTTTGGCTCAGGCCATGATCTCACGGCTATGAGATCAAGCCCCATGTCGGGATCTGCTCTGACAGCATGGAGCCTGCTTTGGATTCTCTCTACTCTCTCTGCCCCTCCCCTGCTCTTTGCATGAGCTCTCTGTCTCTCTCTCTCTCCCACTCTTTCAACAAATAAATAAGCATTAAAAAAAAAGATTTTTATTCCTAGTTCCTAAGAGGAGAGGGCACACCATACCATGCAGGACAACACTGGGAAGTGCCAGGGTCGTCCAGGAGTCAGAGGAAGTGAGGGGAAAATATGTGCAAGAGATTTTTTTCTTTTAGAGAGGAGAGTGCATGAGTGGGGGAGAGGGGGAGAGAAGGAGGAGGAGGAGGAGGAGGAGGAGGAGGAGGAGGAGGTGGAGGAGGAGGGGGAGGAGGAGGAGGAGAGAGAGAGAGAGAGAGAGAGAGAGAGAGAGAGAGAGAGAATCTTAAGCAGGTTCCATGCCCAGTGCGGAGCCCGACACAGGGCTTGATCCCACGGGATCCCCCTGGGATCATGACCTGAGCTGAAATCAAGAGTCAGACACTCAGCCTACTGAGCCACCATGGCTCCCCAAGGGCCTTTCTTGTGGTTTTGGCAAGAAAGGCATGGCAAAGCATGGCAAGCTGGCTAAAGATTGACTCATTTTAATAATTTCAGTGGGCTCTGAATATAAAAGCTGTTTCTAGTCATCTGGTACATGATGCTGGGATGATGAGGTAGAGGGATAATGGTCTGGCGTGTAAGAGCCCTGTAAGAGCCCACAAAGGAGGTGGTTAGGGGTAGGCTCTGGCTTGGTTGGTTTGCATATCAAAGGCATGGTCCCAGGGGAGTCATTTGCTATCTCCAGGAATTAGCTAGCTCTGGGAGAAGTCTTTCCTGGGTCAGCAAGGCTCCAAGATGTCAAAGCATCAAAATAAAAAGACATGCTTAGTACACTGCTCTACTAAGAACAGTTTGGCAGTTCCTTAAAAAGTTAAGCATATAAAAAAAAAAGTTGGGGCGCCTGGGTGGCGCAGTCGGTTAAGCGTCCGACTTCAGCCAGGTCACGATGATCTCGCGGTCCGTGAGTTCGAGCCCCGCGTCGGGCTCTGGACTGATGGCTCAGAGCCTGGAGCCTGTTTCCGATTCTGTGTCTCCCTCTCTCTCTGACCCCCCCCCCCCCCCCGTTCATGCTCTGTCTCTCTCTGTCCCAAAAAAAAATAAATAAACGTTGAAAAAAAAATTAAAAAAAAAAGTTAAGCATAAAGTTATCGTATGAAACAGCAATTCCAGTCCTAGGTATATACCCAAGAGAAATGAAAACAAACAGTCATATCAGTATTATTCATAATAGCCAAAAAGTAAAAACAACCCAAATATCTATGACCACATTAGAAGATAGACAAAGTGTGGTATTATCATACAATGGAATGTTACTCAGCTATAAAAAGGAATAGAGTACTTCTCTGTGCTATAATATGAATGAACATTGAAAACAGTATACAAAGTGAAAGGAGTCAGACATATAAGGCCACAAATTGCATGATTCTGTTGACATGAAATGTCCAGAACAGACGAATCCATAGAGACATAAAGTAAATTAGTGGTGGCCAGGGATGGGAGTAGACATGGGAGTGACTAATAGATGTGAGTTTCCTTTTTGGGGTGATGAAAATGTTCTGGAATTAGTGATGATGGTTGTCTAACCTTGTGAATATGCTAGAATCCACTGAATTATCTACTTCAAAATGGTGAAGTCTATGGTATGTGAATTATATCAATACATGCATATATAAATAACCCAGAAAGAGACGACATAAATACAAAGTGGGCAAAAGGCTAGAACATCTGATATACAAAAGAGAATATAAGGGCACCTGGCTGGCTTAGTCAATAGATAATGCAACTCTTGATCCCAGAGTTGTAAATTTGAGCCCCACATTGGATATGAAGATTACTTAAAAATAAAATCTTAAAAAAATAATAAATAGGTTATGATATAGTTATGTAAGGAAATACTGTAAAGCAAAGAGGAGGAACAAATTTTTAAAGATATATCCTTTATGATTCCTTTTATATGAAATTCTGAAATAGCCAAATCTATGGTGATATAAATGTAAGTATATTTGTGCAGATAGTGATGGGACAAGAGCAGGACTTTTAAGATATTGGAAATTTCTATTTCTGTGAGTGGTGGTTTTAAGAGTGTGTTACTAGTGAAAGCCATACTAGCATAATAATAATAGTAATAGTAGCATAATAGTGAATAGCATAGTAGCATATAGTTGGGATCTGTGTACTTTTTACGTATGTATGTATGTATGTATGTATGTATGTATGTTATACTTCAACAAAATGTACCTAGAAATCAAAAATTGTGAGTAGAGCTAAAGCCATATTTGGAGTTATATGTATAGCTGTGAATGCATACATTAGAAAAGAAAGCCTGAGGGACACCTAACTGGCCCAGTCAGAAGAGCATGCAGGTCTTGGTCTTGGGGGTTGTGAGTTTGAGCCCACGCTGAATGCAGAGATTACTTACACAATCAAACAAACAAACAAACAAACTTTAAAAAAGAAAAGAAAGGCTGAAAACCAAGAAGTAATTTTTGAAACATTCAAAAAGTTTAAAACAAGCTAATTAGCCCAAAAAATGGTAGAGAGGAAAAATCAAAGAATTGGAAGAAATGAAATCGAAAATACATGTGCAAAGAGAAGGGAAGACAGGGAGGATTTAAAGGAGGACAGAGAATGGGGAACCTGGGTGGCTCAGTTGGCTAAGCGTCTGACTTCTGCTCAGGTCATGATCTCACCGTTTGTGAGTTTAAACTCGGCATCCATCTCTGTGCTGACAGCTTAGAGCCTGGAGCTTGCTTCTGATTCTGTGTCTCCCCCTCTCTCTGCCCCTCCCTCACTCACGCTGCATCTCTCTCTCCTTCAAAAATTAATAAACATTAAATTTTTTTTTTAAATAAAGGAGGACAGAGAAAATTCACTAGGGACAGAAACAGTATTGGAGAGGACAGGGAGAGGGTCATTGGGTGTCAGAGAGGATTGTGGGGAACAGGAAGGATAAATCAAGAAGGTAGGGAAGTCAGGCAACTTAAATTGCATTCTAGAGGACAGTGAGGAAATGGGGCAGTGGGGTGGTGTGGGGGCCAGGCTGTCCCACCTTGGGGTGGTGCCACCTTTCAGAGTTCCTCTGATCTGATCTGCAGAGTTGGTTTAGCCTGGTCCCCATTCATTTAGGTCTCTGCTGTCCATTCTTCTGGCCACTGTGATGAGATCCTTTCCCTCACCCTGATCAACCTCAATCTGTTGCCCTCCAAGCCCTGTAGGTCATGCCACAGAACCCTGGTGATGAGATGTCCCTGGATCTCCACTTTGACAACTACTTGATTCTGTTCAGGGTGTCCCTTTTTCTGCTGCCTGCCCTTTGGGATTACAGACAGCATTTTTACCTGCAAAGTGGGTGTGGTCCCAATTCCTCCCACCCTTCTTGGTGTCTCCCTTGCCTTCTCAATGGAGATCAGCACCCCTGCTTACTTCCCCTCTCCCACAGGCAGCCTTAAACCATCTCTTCTCTCCTCCTTTGGAACTTTATCCTTTTCTATCCAACTTCTTTCCACTTCCTCTCTTTCACAGAGGAACCCTACCTTGCCTCTCTCCACATCCTTCCTTCTTTTCTCTTTACAGTGGCCCCCCTCCATCTCCACCTCTCTTCCTGGATTAGCCCCTCTTGCTTCATTCCAGGGACTCTGCCCTGCACTGGTTTCCCTTCTCCCCATCTTCACATTGATTCCTGAGGGCACCCCCACCCATCTTTCTTTACCTCCATAGACCAAGAAAGCATTAGACATGGAAGGAGCAGAAGGTGAAGAAATATTCCAGCTGGCCTTTGCCATGGGCCTCACAGCCATCATCCTAAGCCTGTGGCTCTACACTGCAATAATTTCCGTCCATTTAGCTTGATGACAGAAGTACCCACAAACCAGGAAACTTTCCTCAGAACTCCAGAGACTAGAGGTCCCTCTTCATCTCTAAGATCATCTTTGAACTGGGGTATGCCTCTGACCCAGTTCCCACCTTCAGATTTTTTTATGTCAGTAAATCTTATAGGAAGATCTACCAATGGAAGATGTTTGTGTGAGTTTTCAGCCCTTACTTTATTAATCCAGTCAGCAGACACTGATTGCTGACCATGCCCAGGTATAATAAAAATATTAGAGTTTCTTTGATGGGAAAGGTTATGGGAGAAGCTGAAGGATCCACCATCAAGAAATATTTTTGTGTAACTTGAGGTGCAAACAGAGTTACTTTCTGTGTGAAACACAGTTAATGAGGGGGGCTATGTCAATTATCTTAGGCTAATTTATGCTCCAAGAACAAATGACTCCTAAGTCTCAGTGGCTCAGTCTGTTTTCAGCCAGCTCCAGGTCATCTTCATTACAGGATCCAGACTGGAGAAGAAGATGATATTTTTGATCCTGCAGATCTCAAGGTAGAGAAAAAAGAATAGCTGAATCATACAATGGCTTATGAAATGTCTGCTCAGAAATGGCCCCCATCTGTTCATTGGATTTTAGTACATTCGCAATGTTGTGCAACCATCACCACTGTCCAATTCCCGAAAAATCTCACCACCCCAAATAGAAACCTGGGGCATTTAAGTAGTCATTCCTCACTCTCCTCTTCCCCCATCCCCTGGAAACCTCTAATCTGATTTCTGTCCATGTGGATTTTTCCTATTATAGACATTTCATATACAGGTACCCCTCACTTTTCAAAAGCTTGTACTACTCCACTTTGCTTTCACGAAAGATCTACATTAGTACCTGTTTTCGCTAGCCATAAGGAATCCTAAGAGGACTTTCACTTTTACAAAAAAAAAAGGCAAAAAGTGGAAATAGCATTCAGCATCGTTTGGCAGTGAGCCATTAATAGAGGCAGTGGGCACTCCCAGCAGCAAGAGAGGCAACCACCATGCTCCTTCCCTGGGAACTACACTCAGCGTCTTAACATCAAGACTCCAGAGCTTTGAACTATGTCTGTGAGCATCTGTGCTTTTATCTCGACTTATTTTGTGCATCCATTAGCAAGATGCATCCTAAGGTATCAGAAAAGCCTAAGAGAGGTTATTTGTTTGGATATAGGAATGCTCAAAAAGTTTCTCATATAAATTAATGATAATTACTTCTTTGCTTTATTTGCCATTTCACTTTATGACACTTTTCATGGGAACACTCTGCTTTTTGAGTGACATGGGAAAACTGTAAATGAAATCATACTTTTTTGTTTGGTTTGTCTCACTTAGTATAATATCATCCATGCTGTATCATGAATCAGTACTTTAGTCCCTTTTATGGCTGAATAATATTCCATTGTATGGATATATGCCATTTTTTTTATTGATTCATCTGTTGATGGACATTAGTACTGTGTCTACTTTTTGCCTATTATGAAAAGTGCTGCTACCATATATATGTATATATATCAAATATGTATATATGTATGGACATATATAACTTATACAAGTTTTTGTTTGAACACCTGCTTTCAGTTCTCTTGGGTTTTATAGGATCCTAGGAGTAGGATTGGTAGGTCATATCCTAACTCTATGTTTAGTTTCTTGAGTAGGTCATATGCTAATTATATGTTTAGCTTCTTGAGAAAGTGCCAGGCTTTTTCACAGTAGCTGTATTATTTCAGCAGTGTATAATAGTTCCAGTTTTTCCACATCCTTTACCAACACTTGTTCTCTTCCTTTTTAAGAAGTATAGACTTTATTTACACCTGTTAAATATTGTGGCTTGGCTTTGCATTTCCCTAATAGCTAATGAGCATCTTTTCATGTGTTTATTGGCCACTTGTAGATCTTCTTTGAAGAAATGAATGATTTGACTGTCTATTCAAGTACTTTGCCCATATTTTAGCTGGATTTTGTCTTTTTGTTGTTGAGTTGTAAGATCTGTTTACATATTCTGAATACTAGTCCTTTATCAGATATATTATTTGCAAATATTTTTCCCATTCTGGGTGTTATTTTTTCAGTTTCTTGATAGTGTTCTTTGATGCACAGAATTTTTTAAATTTTGTTGAAGTCCAATTTATCTATTTTTTCTTTTTCCCCTGTGCTTGTGTCATATCTAAGAACCCATTGCCAAATCTAAAGTCATGAAGGATTTACCTCTGTGCATTCTTCTAAGAGTTTTATAATTTTATCTCTCACATTTGGATTTTTTATCCATGTTGAGTCAATTTTTGTATAGGGTGTGAGGCAAGTATCTGAATTCATCCTTTGCATGTGGCTATTCAGTTTTCTTAGCACCATTTATTGAAAAGACTCTTCTTTTCTCACTGAATGGACTGGGTATTCCAAAACTGACCATAGATGTATGGGTTTCTTTCTTTTTTTTCTTTAAATTTTTTAAGGTTTATTTATTTTTGAGAGAGAGAGAGTGCAAGCAGGGAGGGGCAGAGGGAGAAGGAGACACAGAATCCAAAGCAGGTTCCAGGCTCTGAGCTGTCAGCACAGAGCCCAACGTGGGGCTTGAACCCACGAACTGCGAGGTCATGACCTGAGCCGAAATCAGACGCTTAACACACTGAGCCACCCAGGTACCCCTGTATGGGTTTATTTCTATCTCAGTTCTCCTGCAGTTATCTGTATGTCAGTGCCATACTGTATCCTTATGCCAGTGCTGAACTCTTTGTGATTACTGTAGCTTTAATCAAAGTTTTGAAATCAGGAAATGAGTCCTCCAACTTTGTTGTTCTTTTTCAAGATTGTTTTGTTACTTGTGGTCCCTTGCAGTTCTATGTGATTTTTTAAATCAGTTTGTCCATATCCACAAAGAAGGCCTTTGAAATTTTGATAGAGATTGCATTGAATCTGTAGAACAATTTGGAGAATATTACCATCTGAAAAATATTAAGCCTTCCAATTGATGAACACAAGATGTCTCAATTTATTTAAGTCTTCTTCAATTTCTTTAAGAGATGTTTTATAGTTTTTAGTACAGGTTTTAGGTACAAGTCCTGTACCTCCTTTGATTAAATTTATTTCAAAGTGTTCTATTCTTTCTGATGCTTTTGTAAATGGGATTGTTTTCTTAATTTCATTTTCACGTTGTTCATTGATAGCGTAATAAAATACAATTGATATTTATGTGTTGATCTTCGTATCCTGCAACTTTGCTGAAATCATTTATTAGTTATAATAGTTTTTTTTTCTGTGGATTCTTGAGAATTTTCTATGCATAGAATCATGTCATCTATGAATAGAGATTGTTTAGATTTCTCCTTCCCAATTTGGATGATTTTTGTTTCTTTTCCTTGTCAAATTGCTCTGGCTAGAATTTTCAGTACAGTGTTAAATAGAAGTTGTGGGAGCAGATATCCTTGTCTTATTCCTGATCTTAGGGCGAAGGCATCATATCATTAAGTATAATGTTAGCTGTGGGGTTTTCCCAGATACCCTTTATCAAGTTGAGCTAGTTTCCTTCTATTTCTAGCATTCTGAGTAGATTTTTTTTTTTAATCATGAAGCAGTATTCAATTTTGTCAAATACCTTTTCTGTATCAGTTGAGATAATCCTATTTTCTCCCTGTCATTCTATTAATATGGCATGTTACATTGATTTAGCTTTATATGTTAAACCGCCTTGCATTCCTGGGATGAATCTCACTTGCTCATGGTGTATAATCCCTTTAACATGCTGCTGGGTTTAGTTGGCTAGTATTTTGTTGAGGATTTTTGCATTTATGTTCATAAGGGATATTGGTCTTTTTTCTTTTCTTGTGATGTCTTTGTATGGTTTTGATATCAGGGTAACATTGACCTCATACAGTAAGTTAGGAAGGAGTTTCTCGTCTTCTATTTTTTTGGAAGAGTTTGAAAAAGATTCATTTTAATTCTTTAAGCATTTGATAGAATTCACTAGTGAAGCTTTCTGGGCCTGGGGTTTTCTCTGTTGGAAGTTTTTGTTGTTGTTGTTTGGTTTGGTTTGGTTTTAAACTGATTTAATCTCTTTACTTGTTACTGGTTAATTCAGAATGTCTGTTTCTTCATGAGTCAGTTTCGGTAGTTTTTGACTTTCCAGGAATTTGTGCATTTCATTTAGGGATTTGTTGGCATATAATTGTTCATAAGTATTTTCTTATAATCCTTTTTAGTTCTGTAAGGTTGGTGGTGAATCCTCACTTTTTTTTAAAGATTTTATTTTTAAGTAATCTCTACACCCAACATGGGGCTCAAACTTACAACCCCAAGATCAAGAGTCACATGCTTCACTTACTGAGCCAGCCAGGTGCCCCAATGTCCTCACTTTTGAAAGTGTTTCTGACTTTAGTAATTTGAGTCTTCTCTCTTTTTTTCTTGGTCTGTCTAGCTAAAGGTTTGCCAATTTTATTGATCTTTTCAAAGAACTAATTTTGGTTTCATTGATTTTCTCTATTATTTATCTATTCTCTATTTCATTTGTCACCACTCCAATTTTTAATATTTCTTTCCTTCTGCTTGCTTTGGGTTTCATTTTTTTTTCATCTTTTTATAGTAACTTAAGACAGAAGGTTAGGTTGTTGATTTGATATCTTTCTTCATTTTTAATGTAGGAATTTAAGCTATAAATTTCTCTGTGAGCACTGCTTTTACCACATGCCCTAAATTTTGGTATGTTGTGTTTTTGTTTTCATTCATCTCAGAGCATTTTCTAATTTCCCTTTGATTTCTTCTTTGACTCATTGGTTGTTTAGGAGTGTGTTAATTTACACATATTTGAATTTTTCAGATTTTCTTCTCTTACTGATTTCTAATTTCATTCCATTTTGTTTGGAGAACATACTTTGTATTATTTCAGTGTTTTATGTATATTTAGACGTGTTTGGGTCTAACATTTGATCTATGCTCGAGAATGTTCCATGTGCACTTGTGAAGACTGTGTATTCTTCTCTTGTTGGGTGGAATGTTCTAAAGATGTCTGTTAGGTCTAGGTAATATAAAATATTATTCAGGTTTTCTGTTTCTGTTATTGAAATTGAGTTGTTAAACTATCCCACCGTTATTATTGGGCTGTCAGTTTTCCTTCACTTCTGTTTTTGCCTCAAAATTTTGAGGATCTGTGGTTAGGTGAATCTATGTTTTTGACTGGTATATCATCTTGATGGATTTTCCCTTTTATCATTGTAATTATATAATGTTCTCTTTATCTCTTGTAATAATTTTTGTCTTAAGGTCTATTTTTCTGATGTTAGGATAGTGACTCCAGCTCTCTTTTGGTTACTGTTTGCATGGAAAATATTTCCCATCCTTTCACTTTCAACCTGTTTATGTCTTTGGCTCTAAAGTGTAGGCAATATATAGTTGGAGCATGTTCCTGAACCTATTCTGCCAATTATCTTTTAATTGAAGAATTTGATTTATTTACATTTAGTGTAATTGTTGATAATGAAAGACTTTTAACATTTTGCTATTTGATTTTTTTATACATCTTATATAATTTTTGTTCTTAATTTCTTCTCCTACTGTTTTCTTTGTGTTATTTAGATATTTCTAGGGTACCATTTTAATCCCCTTCTTATTTCTCTTACAAAATATAGTTATTTTCTTGGTAGTTTTCCTGGGAATTACAACTAATTTATAACAATATAATTGAATTAATAACAATTTAGTTTCAATATTGTACAAAATCTCTTTGCTTCAATGTAGCTGCATTTCCCTTCACTGGTATTGTTATTTTCACAAGTTATATCTTTTACATTTTGTACTCATCATCACAGATTTATAGATTCTTCTGTTTGGTAATTATCTTTACATCATATAGAAAAAGAAGGAGGAACCAGAAATACATTAATGCTGAATTTTATATTTATGTATACAGTTACTTTTACCAGTATTCTTTATTTCTTTCTGTGGATTCAAGTTATTGCCCAGTGTCCTTTCATTTCAGCCTGAAGGACTTCTTTTAGCATTTCTTGTAAGACAGGTTTACTAGCAACCAACCCTCTGTTTTTGTTTATTTAAAAGTGTCTTGGGCACCTGGATGGCTCAGTTGGTTAAGGGTCTGACTCCTGGTTTTGGCTCGAGTCATGATCTCATGGTTCATAGATTTAAGCCCTGTGTTGGGCCAGAGCCGAACAGTGCAGAGTCTGTTTGGGAGTCTCCTTCTCCCTCTCTTCCTCTCTCTCTGACCATCCTCTGCTCTCTCTATCTCACAAAATCAATCAATCAATCAATCAATCAACTAACTTTTTTAAAAAAAGGTGTCTTAATCTCTCCATTTTTGTGGAATATATAGTTTTATATATATTTATGTAAAATATATTTCACCATATAGAGAATTCTTGGTTGATTTTTTTTTTCTTTCAGCACTTTGAATATATCATCCAGTGTTTCTAAGCATCCATGGTTTCTGATGGGAAATCAGCTGTAATCTTATTGAGGATCCCTTGTACGTGATGAATCACATCTTTTGCTACTTTCAGGATTCTTTGTTTTTTTGATTGTTTGATTATGGTATTTTGTTTTGTTTTAAATGTTTATTTATTTATTTTGAGGGAGACAGTGCACACATGAGTGGGGTAGGGGCAGAGAGAGAATCCCAAATAGGCTCTGTGCTGGTGGCCCCTAACACAGGGCCTGATCCCACAAACCATGAGATCATGACCTAAGCCAAAGTCAAGTGTTGGTGGCTTAACCAACTAAACCACCTAGGCCCCCCTATTATGGTTTTTACCAAGGTGGATCTCTCTCTGTTTTTTTAAGTTTTTATTTAAATTCCAGTTAGTTAACGTACAGAATAATATTAGTTTCAGGTATACAATATAGTGATTCAACACTTTCATACAACATTTCCATATAACACCATACAACATGAACATTATGTGTTCATCATAACAAGTGCACTCCCCATCACCTATTTAACCCATCCCTCCCCTCCACTCCCCTTGTGATAACCATCAGTTTGTTCTCTATAGTTTAAAGGGTGGATCTCTCTGAGTTTATTCTATGTGAAGTTTATTTAGCTTCTTGGATGTGTAGATTTGCATATTTAATAAATTAGGGAAGTTTTTGGCCATTATTTCTTCAAATATTCTTCACTCACTTTTGGCGAATGCCCTCAACACTCAGGCAGGTAGTTTACAACTCTGCCTTCACTATCACTTACTGCTTGTACAGGCCTAAAGTTCAGCCAGAGGCGAGAGCTGAGGGTCTTCTCAGGTCTTCTCTGAGCATGCAACCACCCCTGGACAAACACATGGACTTCTAGACTCCCAGGAATGTGTGGGAATTTTTCTACACTGTTTCCCAAGCATCTCTTTCCCCAGCTTTTCTTCCACAGCTCTTTGGTTTGTCTGTGATTTGTTATCCAACTGTTAACCCTCTCACCTAGGTGGCAACAGCTAATTCACTTGCCTTTGAGACCTCCCCCACCTCTAGTAGCTGCCTCATCCCTGGGTTTGTTCTCAATAAGAGGAAATAAAGGCGAGCCTTTTGAGCTGATCTTTCAGGGGGCCACCAGTCAGATCAAAGCAACAACCATGATTCTTTAAGAATTAATTTTGTACCTAGTACTTAAGTATAGGTTCTGAGAACTTGTACTGGGAATGTAAGCTGTTGTCTTCAAGGCTACAACTGGGCTGGGAGTGGGAAATGGTGCCAAGATAAGTTAAAACACCATAAAGCTCTCTTACTGACACTGCTGGGTTTTTTCCTTGATTAAGCATTCCCTGGTTTCTGTAAGCCCCTGATTCTGATAAAGCTGATTTTGACAGTTTTTGTTAGTTTAATCACTGCTTTTGTGAAGGGATAGGATTTTGAAGTTCCCTACTCTGTCATTTTCATGGACATCACTCTAAGTAAATAACCTTTTAAGAGTGGCTTATTTCCCTCAGCCTAATGACTTTAAGATTTATCCAAGTTGTTGAATGTATCACCAGTTTGTTCCATTTAATTTCTGAGTAATATTCCAATGTATTAGTCTATGCGATTTGTTCATCCGCACCTTCATTGAGGGACATTTGAACTGTTCCGATTTTTGGAGATTGTGAATAGAGTGTTTATAAATATTCTCATAAAATTTTGTGTGAACGTGTTTTCATTTATCTAGGGTAATTACCCATAAGTAGGGTTGCTGGGTCATAGGATAAATGTGTGTTTAATTTTATCAGAAACTTTCAGTCTGTTTTTACAGAACACTGTACCATTTCTCATTCCCACCAGCAATGAATGAGGGTTCCAGTTCTCCATGTCCTTGTGAATACTTGATATTTCCAGCCTTTTTTTACTTGAATCATCCTAACAAGTATGCAGTGGCATGTCATCAAAGTTTAATATGTATTTCCAGAATAGCTAATGATTTTGAATATTTTTTCTGTGCTTATTTGATGTTCTTATAGCCTCTTTAATAAAGGATCTGTTCAAATCTTTTGTTCATTAAAAAAAATTTTAATGTTTATTTATTTTGAGAGAGAGAGAGAGAGATAGCAAGCAGGGGAGGTACAGAAAAAGAGGGAGAGAGAGAGAGAGAGAGAGAGAGAGAGAGAGAGAGAGAGAGAGAATTCCAAGCAGGCTCTGCACTGTTAGTGCAGAACCTGACTCAGGGCTTGAACTCACAAACTGTGAGATCATGACCTGAGCCAAAATCAAGAGTCAGATGCTTAACTGGATGAGCTGCCCAGGCGCCTCTTTTGCCCATTTTTAAATTGGATTGTTTCCTTCCTGTAATTCTGATAAAAGTATTTTTTTCAGATATGTGATTTGTAAACATTTTCCCCAGTCTGTTACTCCTCTTTTCAATTTTTTTTTTCTCTTGCAGAGCAAATATGTTTAATTTTGACAACAGCCAGTTTCAAATTTTTCCTTTTATGACTGTGTTTTTGGTGTCACATCTAAGAATTCTATATTATCTAACTCCGGTCATGAGGATTTTCTTCTATGTTTTCAGAAGTCTGATTATGGTGTGTGTGTGTGTGTGTGTGTGTGTGTGTGTGTGTGTGTGTGTTTCTTTGGATTTATCCTGTTTGGGATTCATTGAGCTTTTTTAAATCTATGTCTTTCACCAAACTTGGGAAGTTTACAGCCATTATTGTTTCATGGTTTTTTTCTACAGCACTCTTTCTTCTTTCCTTCTGAAACTGTGATGACATGGCTTTTTGATATTGTCCTACAGGCCTCTGAGATTCTGTTAATTTTTCTTAATTTTCTTCTCTATTATTTAAATTGGATAATTTCTATTTAACTGTCTTCATGTTTACTGATTCTTTCCTCTGTCATCTCTATGGGCTATTGAGTTCATCTAATGATTTTTAAAAATTTTTTCAGTTTGTTACATTTTTCAGTTCTAAAATTTGTTTACTTTTAACTTTTTTAATGTTTATTTATTTTTGAGAGAGAAAAACAGAGCATGAGTGGGGGAGAGGCAGAGAGAGAGAGGGAGACACAGAATCTGAAGCAGGTTCCAGGCTCTGAGCTGTCAGCACAGAGCCTGACGTGGGGCTTGAACTCACGAACTACGAGATCATGACTTGAGCCAAAGTTGGATGCTTAATCGACTGCACCACCCAGGTGCCCCAAGCAATAAAGTATTTTAAAATTAAGGTTATGTACATCATTTTTTTCAGATACAATGGTATTGCACACTTAATAGACTACAGGATAGTATAAACATAACTTTCATATGCACTGGAAAACCAAAAAATTCATTTGACTTGCTTTATTGTGATATTGACTATTGTGGTCTGGAACCCAACCTGCAATATCTCTGAGGTATGGCTGTAATTTATGAGACTATCTCTTAGTTTACAAACAGAAATTTTTCCAAGTCTCCTTTTTGTTTACTTCCAATTTTTTGGTATTGTTTAAGGAACTCTATATTTTTTAATTTCTATTTGTAGCCAGGTTCTTGATGAATTTTATAAATATTTCTTTATAAATATTTCTATAACTAAAGAAGGTACAGTAACTACTTTAGAGTGTAACTTTCTAAATAACTCTCTAATTGTACTTACTAGTTAAATTATTCAAATCCTATACATATTTGTACATTCTGTTTCTATTTCATTTTCAAATTTTCTAAGAGGTATATTTAAGTCCTTATATTTCTAGTGGCTTTATTAAAATTTCTTCTGTTTGTTGCTTTTGTTCTCACAATGTAGCTGATTTAGAGTTCACTACATAAATATTTGTGACAGACATGTCTTCTTTTGTGCATTGTACATTGAAAACTTTAGTTTTTATCCCATCCTTCTTTGACACTTTTATCTGCTTTTTGCTTTGATGTGTATGTTACTACTTCTGCCCTGTTTGTGTTATGTGCCTGTATTGCTCTTTGTAGCTTCGTCCTCAATCTTCTGTTGTTGGTAATGTTTTCTTTAAGTGGTATACTGCTAAAGGCAACATCTAGCTAAATGTTGGTGTTTTTATTTTGTTAATCTAAAATCTCTAACTTTTAGGGGAATTCAGGAAATTCATATTCCGTATGGTAACTGATTTGCTTACTTTTATTTGTTCCATCATAGTTTATGCATAAAATGTTGCTTTCCTTTTCTACTTATTATTTTCCCTAGCTTGCTCAGCCTATATACATTCCTCTTTCCCCCTCCGAATCATTTTAAATGTCTACTGTTATTAAATTCCCTGTATGTTCTCTTAATCATCTATAGTTTATTTAATTCCCTCTCCATATAAATAACCTTGTTTGTTCAGTTCGCCAGCTTGTAAAATTCTGTCATGTCTTAGAATTGAGGATTTTGATGACAATATACTAGATTTATGTGTCATGTCGATAAGTGATTCCTAAGTACTTTCAACTTGATTTGAAAACTTAATGTCTTTCTTTGGGTTAGGTGAAACTATTTTATTATATTTTCCCCACTGTTTATGGATATAAAACCCCATGCAGGACCCAGCTGGGGAGCTTCCATACCTCCAGAACAAAGGAACATCCTAAACACAAAGGCCAGAGGTCTGAGTGAAGCTCCTAGAAGGGCCTGGGCACTTCCACTCTTTCTCATTCATTCTTCTCATCTGGGAGTTCTCAGTCTTTAGTTTGTATAAGAATTACTTGGAGGGCCTATCAAAACACAGATTTCTGGGCACCACCAGGATTTTATACTCTGTAAGTGTGGGAGTGGGCAAGGATTTGCATTTTTTTTTTCAACGTTTATTTATTTTTGGGACAGAGAGAGACAGAGCATGAATGGGGGAGGGGCAGAGAGAGAGGGAGACACAGAATCGGAAACAGGCTCCAGGCTCTGAGCCATCAGCCCAGAGCCCGATGCGGGGCTCGAACTCACGGACCGCGAGATCGTGACCTGGATGAAGTCGGACGCTTAACCGACTGCGCCACCCAGGCGCCCCAAGGATTTGCATTTTTAAGAGATTTCTGGGTGATGTTGACACGGCTGGTCAAGGAACCACACTCGGAAAAATCGCTATTTCAGGTCTGATTCTTCCCCTAGAGGTCCCATCTCTTAGCTTTCTCTATCAAGGCTGGCCACTCTCTGACCCTTTGCCACCCTCCTGTCCCATGCCTCACCTAAAGTCCCCACCCTCTGCGTCTCTTCCATCCTAGGACTTCATGGACTGAAGGTAGAAGGTTGTAGCTCTCAGCCATGGCTTTGGTCCCATCCCCAGTGGTCTCCCAGAGCAGACATCGTGAAGGCACATCTCCTTTCCATCTCCAAAGACCAGGGGAGCTAAAAAGAACAAATGGGTCACAGATGATAAATTTCAGTATGGGCCACTTGGCTGAATATATGTGGAATAATGAGTGCTTCCTTCATCATCTTACATTTTTACATCTTTTTCTGATGGCCTGGCAAAGCCAAGAAACACCCAGCCAAAGAACTTTCAAGGCAGGGAACTGCCAGCAGAGAGATCCTTCAGCCATTCAGCCTAACTCTTCAAGGGGATGAGCACAAACACCTCACCCACTTGCTCTGGATCCCTTCCAGCACCACACAGGGCTGTTAATAGAAAGGGAATGTTGAAAACATTCAAAATGAAAAAATTCTAAGGAGGGCTTGCTGGCTTGTAGACTGTGTGTGTGTGTGTGTGTGTGTGTGTGTGTGTGTGTGTGTTTGAATCTGTGCAGCTATATATGCTGTTTATGCATCTAGATCCATCACTGAGTCCAGCTACACTGCCCTCTTTAATGCTTCTGTTCTCACCAACATCCTCCCACCCCAGATCCTTTGTGTTTGCTGTTCCCCATGCCTGGAAGTCTTTCTTCTGAATCCTCTGATTATGGCTCCTCTTGTACTTCAGGTCTCGGCTCAGATGTTCCTTCTCAGAGAGGCCTTTCCTGTCCACTCAACCCCACCCCTCAGCCCTGTGTGGCTCTCCAGAGCCCCTCTTCCTCATTTTAGTTATTCCCCAGAGCCCTTGGTTTTCCCTTAAATCATTTTGTTTATTTATTTGGACTTTTCCTCTCCTTCTCCCCCATAGGCTGTGGATTCCAGGAGAGCTGTGATCTTGGCTGCGTTAGTCACTACATGGTCCTCAGAGCCCAGTGTGGGCCTAGCGTACTACAGGCTCCTTGTAGGAATATCAGTAAATGTCCTGTTGCACTTAGATTCAATCTAGAAGTGAGACCCACACCCTTGGTTCTGTTGAACCAATGAAGAATTCAAACTGGGCACAACAACAAAAAGAGCAAGTAACTTAACCCAATCATTAGGTTCATAGGGTTCATTGGGTTCATTGAATCGATTGAGGGCAGGAAGAAAGGAGAGGGGCTAAGCAATGCCCCTTACACACTGAACCAATCAGAAGCTGGGTCTGAGCACTTGAGACACGCCTATACCAGAGCAACTAATCATAATGAAGTGGTGGCCAACAGAGAAGCCACGCCCCATGATGCAAATTGCCCAGACAGCCTCAGAAACTAAGTCAAGGGAAGTCCCAGGGCCATTAAGTAGATTTGTGATGGGTTATCGGAAAAGAGTGGAGAGTTGAAATGTATGTGGGTGGAGTGGGGTGAGAGAGTTTAGAAGAGGAAAGTGAAGCAGCTGAAGGGAGAAATGGAGGGAGTAATGGGGGGGTACAGAGAGGAATTATGAGAGGATAGAGGAAGATTGAATTGTGTCATAGAACCAGCAAGGGTATTATACAGGAAGAAGGAGGTGTAGTGGGTTCTGGGTTGGGACAGTGTCCACTTTCAGTGCTTTTCTAGGTAGAGGGGTTAGTTCAGCTGATCCTCATTTCCTGGGAATTCAGATGTTCCCTATCTGGGACCCATTTCCTGTCTGCAGATTCTGCCCGTTCAGCGTTTCTTCCTCAGGCCAAGGTCCATGGCTACTGTCACTGAGCCCACAAACCTGGAGTTCAAAGTCACTCCAATGCAGCCAGTCATCCTGACATCCTTGAATCCCCCAGAAAAGGATTATTTGTTTCTCTCCATCATTGCCTTCTTCTTCATTCTGTTGGCGATTCCAGGTCTCTTGTTCTCCCTCAAGGTGGGCACCATCTAGTTACCACCAACTCACATTGTTCCCAGATATACCTCCTCTGTCCTTTCCCACCCCCCTGTTCCTCCCCAGGGACCTCTTCATGCTCCTCCTGGAGAATTTACTCCCTCCTTCTTCATTATATAGCTGCCCTTACTCCTCCCCAGGACCCCTTCTCTGCTCCTCTTCCTTTTTCCACTGGGGGACTGAACCAGCCCTTACCTCCCTCACACCAGCATTCCTGGACTTACATTCTTCACCTCTCCCCTGGGTTGCCCCTCCCCATCTCACTCCACCCTTGAAACACTTCCACCAGGTTGCCTTCATCCCCACAGACCTGGGAAGCCAACTTTCATGGAAATCAGAGGAAGGCACAGATAAATTCCAGACTGGCCTTGGGCTTCAGCATCTCAAGCATCCTGGTGGGCTCCATTATGATCATTTGCTCCATTGTAGCTGCAGTCTTGAAACAGAAAATATGAGGTCATACTGAAAGCTCACCTCCTTCAAAAAGTCATGAACTGTACCTCCTAGAGCCTTTGAACTTGGACATCAATAACCTATTGTAATGGAGGAAGTCTCCCCTCCATTAGCACTTTTTAAGAGCAATAAAGTTTGAGGAGACTTGTGCTTTCTGCTCATATGCACATGTGTTCACATGCTTTTGTGTGTCCGCTTTGCTGAGTACCATAGGGCTTATCCATATATTCAGTGAACATTTATTGGGCAACCACTTTAGTGTGCCAGGCACTGTTTTAGACCTTGGTAATTCGGTGCTGATTCTGATAAATGAGGTATTTGCTTCTATAAAACTTATATTGAGGGGACACAGAAAAGAGTAATATAAAGCAGCAAGGTAGCTGAGGTCAGCACTGTCTAATAGAACTTTCAGCAACGATGGAGCCATTCTATCCAATATGGTATTTACTGTCCAAGCACCTGGAATGTGGCTAGTACAACTGAAGAACTCAATTTTTTATTTAATTATAATGTATTTAGATTAAATTTGCCACATGTGGTTAGTGGCTACCGTCCTGGACAGCACAACTCTAGTTGGTGGTCAACATTATGAAAAAGAAAAAAAAAACAGGATAAAATTGGGCGAGCAGGAAGAGGGACTTATGACACAGTGGCTCAGGAAAGCCTTCACTGGGGACCTAATATTTGAGCTGTGACCTGAAGTGAGAAGAGAGAGCCACAGAAACATCTGGAAGAGAGGGCTAAGCAGAGCAGTTAAGTGCAAAAACTCAGGTAGGAAGGAGCCTGCCTTGTCCCTGGAATAGAAAGATTAGTGGGGCTGGGGTGAGCCATGGGAGTACTATAAAGTGAGGTCAGAGGAGGCCAGGAGGCAAGTCACAGCATCAAGGTCACAGGAAGAAGGCTGGATTTTAAGTGTGAAGTGAAGCCATTAGAGGTATTAAACAGGGAGAACACAGGCTCTGGTTTGTTTTTGTTTTTATTTTTTTAGAAGTTTATTTATTTTTGAGAGAGAGACAGAGCATGAGCTGGGGAGGGGCAGAGAGAGAGGCAGACACAGAATCCGAAGCGGGCTCCAGGCTCCTAGCTGTCAACACAGAGCCGGACGTGGGGCTCGAACCCACGAGCTGTGAGATCATGACCTGAGCCTAAGTCAGATGCTTAACTGACTGAGCCACCAGGTGCCCTGGCTCTGGTTTGTTTTTAAAAGATTGAGTTCAATGTCTAAATTGAATGCAGGGGCACTTGGGTGACTCAGTGGGTTAAGCAGTTAAGTGTCTGACTCTTGATTTTGGCTCAGGTTCATGATCTCATGGTTTGTGAGGTGGAGCCCCCTGTCCAGCTGTGCCCTAGGCGTGGAGCCTGCTTAACATTCTCTCTCTCCCTGTCCCTCTGCCCCTCCCCCACTCGCTCATTTGTGTGTGTGTGTGTGTATGCACGTGCACTTGTATGCACACATACACACTCAAAATAAACTTTAAAAAAAGAACACAAAAAATCTAAGCATAATATTAAAAAATGTTCATTGGACTTTACAAATTTTAAAACTTCTTCTTATGAAAATGATGTGGTTTGAAGTGGAGCTTGGCAGCCAAAGGCCAAGAAAGAATTCTTGAGAAAATTTCAGTGCAAAAGGGTGTTTTTATTATAGCACAGGGACAGGACGCATGAGCAGAAAGAGCTACACTGTGATTGTGAGAAGTGACTGATTATGTAAGATTTTCTATCCTTTGGAGGGGAGGGTGATGTTAGGGTTCCAGGAAATTGAGTCTATAGGTTTCTGGAGGTCTTGCTATTGGTAAGATTGTTTTTTTTTTTTTTTCTTATAAATCATTAAGGCAGTTGCAAACTGATGGAGACTCAGGTCCTGCATGACTGTGATCTCTATCAGTTAACCACTTGTTTTCCCTTTCTTTGTTCCTGGAGAGCCAGGAATGGCACACATATCCCACCTGGGGGGAGGGGTGCAGGGTGTCAGCTTGTGCTTTGCCCTCAGCCCTCCTTTTGCTCCCTCATCAAAAAGACCACTAAGTGAAAAAGCAAGTCACAAATTGAAATAAAATATTTGCAATAAGACAAAAACAAGCCATCCATTTTTTTAAATGAACGAAGTGAACATGAATTTCAGAAAATATAATTTCCACATGGCCATAGTATGTGCAAGGTGTTTAACAACCTTAAGTCATTACAGGAGCCCCTGGTTAAGCATCCGACTCTTGATTTCAGCTCGGGTCATGATCTCACGGTTTGTGGCATCGAGCTCCATGCATATGTTCCAGGGACATGCACACAGCAATGTTTTCAGCTGTCCTCCTAGTCCTGCCATTTTATCCAGTTTTGTGGACAAAGCAGACTCCAGGCTGTGTAATCCAAGGGAATTTCAGAAGTTAGATAAGTCCCTGGAGGAAGCCCAATGCAGCACAGAGCTCCTGACACCCCACCAAGCAATGACTTGGGTCTGGGTTGTACATTAAACCCTAAGTGAGAAGGAGTTCTGAAAACGGATGGTCTTCCTGGAAAGTCATCCACTAGTCAAGAAACACGTGACCACCGGCCATCGGATCCACTGGGCAAGACCTATACCAGCCAAGGGACCTTTAGCCAAGGGAGAGGGTTCTCACTCTTAATAGCTTTTGTTGGTGATTTCTCTGGTACAGGGTGAAGAGAACTGTGTGCAGCATGATTTCTGATGCTACCCCTACACCTTCCAACTTACACACCTCCTGGGACTGAAGGGGTGACTGCCTAAGATGTGAAGGCCATGGCTGGGTCCATCATCTTAGGAGACAGACTCACACATGCACATACAAATACAGGTGTACTCTGATCTCACATGGCTTGTTCCTGACTGATGTTTCCTAGAGACTTCTCTGTGCCAGATGTTCCCCCTTCCATGCCCTGATCCCACCATGGCCAAGGGACCCAGGGGTCCACGCTCTGCCCCATTCTCTCTAAGAATGAAACTGCCAGGCTCTGTCTCCGGGCAAAGCAGAAACCTTCTGCCTTCCACCTTCCATTTGCTCAGGGCATCTGGAGCTGCCTATTCAGATTACATCCTTATCTGGCTTAAACCTTCCATGTTCCCACAGCTCTTGGATCAAACCCAAATCACCTGCCCAGGTGTGCAGACTCTGCCGCATGTGCTCTGGCACCCCTCCCCTCGTCTGCTGCCTCTTCACACCGAAGCCACACTGCTCTTGTTTCTGTTTCCGGAATACATGAATATTTTGACCTCAGGACTTTTGCATTTGTTGGTTCCCCTGCCTGGAACTCTTTCCCCCAAATCTTCTCATGGCTGGCCCGTCATCCAAGGTCTCAGCTTGGATGTCCTCTCTCCAAAGAGGCCCTTCCTAAGCTCCTCATGCCCTGTCTCACCTCATGTCACCCTCCTGGGTAACCTCTCCCTCTATGTCCTAGTTATTCCCCACAGACATTGATCCTCTCTGAAATCATTTGGTTTATTTGTTTGGGTTTTTACTCTCCATTCTCCCCATCTCCCCCATGGACTGCGAACTCCCAGAAAGCCGTGGCATTGTCTCTTGGTCGCTGTTTGTCCCTCAAGAACAGAGCAATGCCTGGCACACTGTAGGCTCCCAGCACTTTCACATTACAAAAAATAACATCCTGTGCTCTGCACTTATGGAGAATCAAAGAATCTGTCCAGAATTTATTTGCTTGAGGCCCACCCACTTCATTCATTGAACCAATCAGGAGTTCACACTGGGAACAACAAAAAGTCAAGTAACTGAAATCCTACCTCTTTATTCATTGAATCAATCTAGAGGGCAGGCAGAGAATGGAGGTGGGGTAGTGCCTAAGTAATGCCTCCTTAATACATTGAATCAAGCAGAAGCTGTGTCTAAATGCTTGAGACATCACCCTCCTTGTCTTCTCTACATCAGGACAGCCAATCACAGTGAAGTGGTCACCACAGGCTGTGTTCTCAGGACTCAAATCACCAGGGGTAAGGCAAGTAGACTGCTGGCCTGGTGGCATTAACTGTGTTTGTGGATGACGATCAGGAAATAGTAGAGAGTGTAAGGGGAGAGGGATGGGGTCAGGAAAGGACAGCCAGGGCTAATACAGGGTAGACAGGGGGCTAACAATGGGTGTCCGGGTGGCCAGGAGGGAACTGTAAGTTTGCAGGAAAGTGGTTTGGGGGAAAGGGAGGGATTTGTGTGAGAAGGAGGCTTGAAGTTAGAGGGGAATCAGCAAAGTTTATGGGAGACGAGTAGAAGGTTATAGGAGCTCAGGAGAGGGTATGTGGACAAGGAAGTTCCTGTGGGAAGAAAGCGGGTTGAGAAAGGATAGGAGGTGTTCAGGACGGGCCTTTGGGGGAGACAAGGAAGGATTTATGTGAAGAAATGGAAGGGCTCGTAGGGTCAGGGAGGGGGTATGACAGGATTTATAGTAAGAGGTTATAGGGGACAGAGAGGAGTTATGAGAAGGAAGCGTTTATAGAGTGGGGGATTAGAGGGAGAGGAATGGGTTATGGGACGGAAGGGGTTATGGGGAGAGGGAAGAGTTTATAGAGTGGGGTATAGGGAGAGGGATGGGTTATAGGACACAGGGAGCTCTGGAGATCAGGGAGAGGATCAGGATCAGGGAGAGGAGTGAAGCAAGAGCAGGATGGAGCTCTAGGATGGGGAATATCGGGTAGAGATGGACGGCTACAGGAGTGACAGAGGGTAGGGGTATGGGGGGTAAGCAGTAAGCTCAAGCAGTGGTTCTCAGAGTGTCGTGGCTCACTCACAGCTGCAGCAGCTTCACCTGGGAAGCTGTTAGAAATGCACATTCTTGGGGGCGCCTGGGTGGCTCAGTCGGTTGGGCGGCCGACTTCGGCTCAGGTCATGATCTCGCGGTCCGTGAGTTTGAGCCCCGCGTCGGGCTCTGTGCTGACAGCTCAGAGCCTGGAGCCTGTTTTGGATTCTGTGTCTCCCTCTCTCTGACCCTCCCCCATTCATGCTCTGTCTCTCTCTGTCTCAAAAATAAATAAACGTTAAAAAAAAAAAAAAAAAAGAAGTGCACATTCTTGGGCCCTGCCCCAGACCTACAGAATCAGAAACTCTGGAGATAGGCCCCAGGAATCTGTTTTTAGTAAGTCCTCCAGGTAGCTCTGATGTATGTATGCTCAAATTTGTGAATCACTGGGCTAAAGTGACCATTTAATAACATCTAAACTGAGCAATGTTTAGACTGGAAGGGGAACTGTCAGTAATATGCTAGTACCTGGCTGATCTGACTGGACAGCACAGGCACAGGGTGTAGTGCCATACTGGAGAGCAGGGGTGGGTCTAGGGAGACAGAGGAAGCACACAGGGTTTCTAAGTTACCCAGAGAGTGGTATATAGGGTCAGCAAGGGTATTATATGGGATCAGGGAGTGTCACGGGGTCCAGTTTCCATCAATGGTGGCCGTGGTCACTGTGGGGTGGGTATTTCCAGGGCCCTCCTGCTGATGTGGTCTCTTCTATGGCCCCCCCCGTTACTCAGCATCTGCTGATCCTTCTTGGTTTCCCTGCAGACCTCATTCTGTCTGCTAGAGTCCAAGCTACTGATGTCCGAGACCCAGAGTTCAAGGTCACTGTGATGCAGCCCATCTACAAGACAGCCTTCAACATCCCTGCAAAGGACTATACATTGCTTTCCCGTTTTTCTGTCTTCTGCTTCTTCCCACTGGGAATACCAGTGTTCTCCTGCTTGGTGGGTGGGGATAAACCATTGTCCCCCCACTCTGGGGAGTACCCCTAACCCCACCCCATCCCCCTTTCCACACCCCAGCACCCCTTGCCCAGCACCCCACCTGCCAGATACTAGCCCCAGCCATTCAGCACCCCGCCCTCCTTGCTACCCTGGGCCTTGTTCCCACCCCATTCACCACCCTGCTGACTCTGCTTCCTCCTGAAGATCCCCTCCATACCCCATTCCATCTGGTCCTGCCTGGACCTCCTGCTCCACCCTGCTTCATTGCTTCCTCCTCTCCACCTAATCCCTCCACCCCCAATCCCCATTATAGTCTCCAGCTTCTCTCTTGTGGTTCCTTACCCTGTTTCACCCCTTTTTAGGAAAATATCAGCCTGTCTTCACTTCCACAGGCACAGGAAGCAAATAGTTTGGAAGACAAAGTCATAGCAAAGAAAAATGCTTTGCTGGCCTTGTGCTTCAGCATTGTGGCCTTCATTCCAAGTCTGTTAATGTTCCTGTTCATCTTTATGACACCAGACAATAGAAGAACCACGAGCCAGGACACCTCTTTGGCATGCTCTGTGCCCTCACAGTACCAAGTCCTTCCTGCTCTCCTGGGAACCTTTGGACTCAGGCTTGGACATTAGTGAGCTGCCCTTCCCCCTCCACCAGCACTTCTGAGATCAGTACCTACGATGCCTTCTGCATGATTGTGCATATTTGTGTGTGTGGTTGGGATATGCCCTTCCACAGCCCTGTGTACCAACAGCTCCTGTAAGTATCCTGGGAATTTCATTTATTTGTTCAGCAACCATTATTGCACACTTTCTGTGTGTTAGGTATTGTTATGGAGCCTAAGAATGCAATGCTGAGCAGGACAGATTAGACCACTACCTCACAAAATACATGTTATCTTGACAGAAGCTAGGACATAAATAAGAAAGTGCAAATCAATGAAATTACTCCAGAGCATCATAAATAATTTAAAGGAAATAAAACAGAGAAGCTGGGGAATGGGAGGTATACATGATAATGTGTTCAGGAAAAGCCTCTCTTAGGAGGTGACGTTTGAGCTGTGGCCTGAAGCATGAGAAGGAGAGGCCTATGAAAGTATCAGGGAGAAGAGAAATCCAAGCAGACAGAATACCAAGTATAACTTCCTGAGATAAGGAAGAGTAGGAAAAGGGGAGAAGCCAGCATGCCTGGAGGACAGCCACGGGAGTATGTTAAGTCCATATAGAATGGTCATCAGGAACAGACCCCCCAGGGTCATGAGGTCATGGTGCTCATGCCCATGGTAAGGACTGTGGATATCAAGTGTGAAGAGAAGCCGTTGGAGGTGTAAGCAGGAGAGCCCAAGATGTGACTTCTATCTTAAAATGTCCAAATTCCATACCTGTATGATTTAGGGTCATGGAAGACCATTTTCCTTCCATAACAGTCATGGATAAAGGGATAAACTAAAAATTCACATTTTAAAGCATCAACGAGCTATGGAATCTAAAGAGTAAACTCTGAAGAATTTAAAATCCAACGAGGGAACTATCTCTCTTAAGTAAGCAGAAATCAGCAGCTTTTCTTTCTCGGGATTTTTTCCAAATGTCTGTCCAGATGGATTAAGGACCGAGCCTGTGACAGAGAGACTGTTCTGAAGAAAGAGAAAACAGCAAAATTTTCCAAGGCCAAGTGGGCTGGTGTGACAGATTGAGAGCTGGAGTGCCCCCAAGTTCACAGCTGATAAATACAATATCTGAAGTCCAATTATTTCCCTGGGCTTAGCAACATCCTGGGTGCAGGAGAAAAGATCAGAAAAATCAAAATCAATTTGATAGAACTCATCCAACCTGAAGCACAGAGAGGAAAAGGAAGGGGAAAAAACTGTCATAGCTGCCACTGGAGTCCTTGGGTTAAAAAATTTCAATATTTGAAGAGATAATGGCTGACAAATTTCCCTAAATCATGAGAAACGTGAACCCATAAATTCAAGAAGTTCAGAAAAGTCCAGAGAGAAAAATTTAAAGCAGCTGTATCAGTCAGGATTCCCCAGAGAAGTAGAACACAGAGATAGAGATGCAGAGAGAAAAGAGATTTATTTTAAAGAACTGGCTTACGTGGTTGTGGGGACTGGCAAGTTGGAAATTTCTAGCACAGGCTAGTAGACTGGAAATTCAAGTGAAAGGTTGATGTTGCCCTCTTAAGTCCAAAAACCACAGGGCAGCCCAGCAGGCTGCAAATGCAGGCTGGATGTCTGTTTACAGTCTTGAGGTAGAATTTCTAATTTTCCAGGAAACTGTAAGTGTTTGTTCTTGAGGCCTTCAACTGATTGGATGAGACCCACCCACATTCTGAAGGGTATCTGTTTTACTTAAAGTCAACTGATTGTAAATGTTAATCACATCTACAAAATACCTTTACAGCAACATCAAAACTAGTGTTTTGCCAAACAACTGGGCATCATAGCCTAGACAATTTGATACATCAAACTAACCATCACAGTAGCCACAGAAAAAAAGATACCTGGACTTCAAAGGAACAAAAATAATTAAGACTATATTTTCCCCCAACTTTGAGGTTTAATTGAGAAAATTGTAAGGTATTTAAAGTGTAAAATGTGATGATTACATATATATGGAAAGAGTTCCCCCCATCAAGTTGATTAACACATCGTCACTTGACATTTATTTACCATTTTTGTGTGTAAGAATATTTACATGTACTCTCTTAGCAAATTTCAATTGTACAATATAGTGTTATCAACTGAGGACTATATTCTAATAATAATTAGAGGGGCACCTGGGTGGCTCAGTCAGTTGAGCATCTGACTTTGGCTCAGGTCATGATCTTACAGTTTGTGAGTTTGAGCCCCATGTTGGGCTCACTGCTGTCAGCATAGAGCCCCCTTTTGATCTTCTGTCTTCCTCTTTCTCTGCCCCTCCCCACTCACGCACTCTCTCTCAAAAATAAATAAACATTAAAAAAATAAATAATTAGAAACCAGGAAACAATAGAATGACATTTTCAAAGCAGCCAAAGAAAAAAGTCGTCACACCTGGAATGAAAAAGACATCAGTGTTGGGTGGCTGGCAATCTGAGAGAACAGCCAGGTGAAAGTACCTAAAATTTAATAACATAGTTTTTGTTTTCCTGTATTTATGTTTATGGTTATTCTCTCTTTATGGTGAAATATACCATTCTTTTTAAATTATTTAAAATTTTTGGAAAGATACTGGTTATAAAGTGATTTAGAGTTCCCTTGTTAAAAAATTGTTTTTATTGAGGTATAATTGACATATAACATTATACTAGTTTCAATATTTGTACATATTGCAAAATGATCACCCCAAAATGTCTGATTAACATCCATCACCATACACATACAGAACTTTTTTTCTTGTGATGAATAAAGTTTCCTTTTGAAAGCAATTTATTTGCCTTTTTTTTTTAAAGTTAAAGAGAAGTACTATGTATGTAATAGTACAACTGGGAATAGTGGCAACTTAGACAAGATTGTTCTGCCCCCATTCTATTATTCACATTAATCTGACAAACAAGAATTTGTACCCAGATGAAGACATGGGCCCAGAGTGGAAAGAAGAATGAAACCACAACAAAATACATTTCCCTTCTATGCACAATGTATAAACACACACACACACACTGCAAAAACCAGAAAGCATGTGTATTTAGCCAAAGTAAAATGTATTTAGTTGAAAAATGTCCTGATTTCTTTTTTAAAGTAGGCTCCTATGCCCAGTGTGGGGGTAGAACTCATGACCCAGAGTTGTATCTCTCAACTGAGTCAGCCAGGTGCCCCTCTTTTTTTTTTTTTTTTTTTTCAACGTTTATTTATTTTTGGGACAGAGAGAGACAGAGCATGAACGGGAGAAGGGCAGAGAGAGAGGGAGACACAGAATCGGAAACAGGCTCCAGGCTCTGAGCCATCAGCCCAGAGCCCGACGCGAGGCTCGAACTCACAGACCGCGAGATCGTGACCTGGCTGAAGTCGGATGCTTAACCGACTGCGCCACCCAGGCGCCCCAGCCAGGTGCCCCTCTTGATGGTTATTTATTTATGTAGGCATGTATGTATGTATGTATGTATGTATTATTACCAGCCTTGCACTGTGGAGTTACAGAAGTGCAGAGCAGGGGAAAGGGAAGGCCTTGAAATGGTGGAAGATATACCCCACGGTGCAGAGTGACTAGGAGGTCAGGCTGGTGGCTTACATGTCTCTCAGCAGGTGGGTCTCTTGGGTCCTGAATTACTGTTGGCTTGAATCATGGCTAGAAGTTCCCTGGCTGGTAAGCCCCTTGGCTGAAAAGTGCTTTGTTGTGCCCTGGGCTAGTAAGCCAGATATTAAGGGCAGGAAAATAAGATAGACAGCGGCTATGCTCATGGCGAGTCAGAACAAGTAAGAACCAGGGCTAGCTGTGAAAATTTCCCCACTTCCACTCCCTCACTTGTGTCATTTTCCTTGACATCCCTGGTTTGTGGGAGTGATGGGTAGACCTGGTTTCAGGATGCCAGCTGATGGGTGGGGATAAAGGTAGGGGGGAAAGGCCAGGGCTGGGAGGCTGGAGCCACTAAGGGAAAGCCCAGGTTCCTGCTCATTACCTGATGAAGGAAGAGTTGTGGTAAGAGAATGGAACGGGCAGCGGCTGGGCCTACAGCAGTTTCTAAAAGTTGAAGTGGTGCTAGTATTTCTATGGAAGGAAGCTAAACAAGAAAGGACGGGACCAGATGCGCTGTCAGCTCCTCCACGACGTATTTAGACTCTCTGTAGGTGTGCATGTATGCGGAGGAGGCTCCGTGCCACTTTCCACACTTAGGATCCCTTCCCTCCCAGGCCTCCACAGCTAGCGTGGACCTCCCAGGCTCCTGAGAGCCCAGGTGGAACCGGGTGGGGGGGGGGGAGAGAAGCTCTTTCTCTATTCTGGCTCCTGATTGGCTGGAAGGCCAAGGAGCTCAGCCAAGGAACTTGCTTTGGGCTGATGCCACTGGTTCAGCCCCATCATTTTTTTCCCTCTTTTCGTGATTGGCTGACAGTGAACAGGGGGTGTGTCCTGGTTAGTTACACCGTCCTGATTATGCTGGCTCCGCCCCATTCCTCTGCTCTTTATGGACTGGCTGACGGTGGTGGACAGAGACGTTCTTACTGTCTTGATTAGGGTGGTCTAGCCTCACTTCTTGATTCCACCTTTGTAGTTGGCTGGAAGTTGGAAGAAACTTTAACCAAAGAAATCCCATTCCCCCACCACCTACGAATTTTGGCTCCGGGATTGGACGATTGGATCAAGAGGCTTGTACCCCTTGTTAACCTTAAGTATAAAACATTACTTTACCAATGCAAATGGGTTTATTCAGGAAAACACAGAGCATTACAATTTGGGACATGCAAACTATGACAAAACCATAGGCAAATCTAGCAAACAAAGGAGAGGACCGTTATTTTATGGAGAAGGAGGAGAAAGTTGGGAGGGGTTGTTTTGAACCAGTCCATTGGAGAAAAGGTGTTTCTCATTGGCTGAGTTGCAGGGGTGGTTGATTTCTTGTAGGAGATGCACTGTGCATCTTTCCCCCCTGGGGCCTGTAGTTGTGATTCTTTCCTGTCGCTGTGGAGGAGTCTCCTGTTGGGGTCTGTAATTGACACTTCCTGTAATTGACCTGGAGTGGTACAGTGAGAGAGCTCCCCCTTCTGGCCTAACATTTTAAACGAAGTTTGCCTTCATTAATTTCCACACCTTCATCCCTGGCTTTTGAGCCCCGTTATGAGCTTTTGTACACTTCTCCACCCAAGAATACCTTTTCTAACTCCACTTTTCTCAAGCGGCCCATCCAGGGGTGGGGAGTGCGGTGCTGGCCTGTCCTAGTCACAAAATGCAGCCCTTAAGAACTCAGGGTTTGTATCTATGTGAGCTTTGTCTTCAACTAGCCCATCCATGCATGCCTTCATTCAGCAGAAAGTGAACCATCTGCTGTGTACTGGGCTCTGTGCTGGGCTCTGGGCACACTCAAGAAGGCAAAACACTGCTGAACCCATCCCCCTTCTAGAAGCTCCCTTTTCGGTTGCTTCCTGACCCCCCACTGCCCACCCTTTCCTGGTTCTCCTCATACCTCTCAGACTGTGCTTTTATCTTCTTTAATAGCGTGGCTCCCAGAACAAGTCCAGGCCCTGCCCTCTCCTCCTTGCTCTCCTCCCCACCCTTGCCAGAGGCTCTCACCTCCCTTATCTCCCTTTACCCTTTCTGCCCCACAAGGCCCTCATCACCCTTCCCCATTGCAGCCTCTCCTGGAAGCTCCAAGACCCCTTATTCCTACACAGGCTTTAGCACTTCCCTAAACCTACCTCTTCTTCCGGGTGCCTCACCACCCCCAGGCCAGGTACTTCTGGGCCCAGCCCATGTCTCCATAGGAGGTCTCCTTGAGCCTCCCTCCCCCAGCTGCCCCCTCCTCTCCCCAAGCCCCTTCCCCAGCCTCCTGCCCCGGATTCTCATCCCAGTCTCCCCCCTGAGCGTCCTCCACATGGCAACTGGGGGCATCTCCTTGAAACTCAGTCCTCACGTGCTCCTCTTCTGATCAGACCTCAAATGCCTTCAGCTGCTCCTAGACAAAAAATCCCAACTCCTCCTCCTGGTCCACAAGGCCCCACGAGAACCACCCCCTGCCCTCACGTTCTGCTACCCTCCCCTCACTAACCTTATCCAGCCTCTCTGCCTCCCCTCCTTGCTGACCCTCAGTATTACCTTGTTCCCAGATCAAGGCCTTTGTTCTCCTGTTCCTTCTCCTAGATTACTCCTGGCGTCTCCTCATCCTTAGGACCTTAAGGACCTCAGAGACCCCTCTGTGATACCCAGTCTAATTCAGCATCGTCCCCTCTGCCTCTCTCCTTAGTACCCTGTTATTTTGCTTCATATTCTTCTCCCAGTTTGCCAGTAAATACTCATTTGCCTGATTACTTAGTAATGCTGCCCCTCCTGCTGGGGTGTGAGCAGGACCGTGACTGTTTATTTCACTGCAAATCCCAGTGCTTGGCACCTAGTAGGTGCTCAATAAATATCCCATAAATCATCAAGCAGAGTATAGTTTTAACGTGAGGCCTCTCTGTGAAATGGTGTCTGCTGTGATCCTGTGTGTTCACACAGGAAGACTTTCTAGCCAGGCTGCTTGGGTTCGAATCCTGCCTCTGCCACTTCCTAGCTGTGTGACCTTGGGCAAGTCATAGAACCTCTCTGGGCCTCAGTTTCTTCACAGGAAAATAGAGATAAGCACAGTACCTTCCTCATAAGGTTGTTCTGGGGATGAAATGAGCTCACACAAGCGCTTACAGCAGGGCTAGGGCAGTGAGCTCTCAACAAGTGTCACTGTTGCCCTGGGCTTCCTGTCATTGTGTCTGTTTGAGTCTGCCCCTCTGCTTTATGTTGGGGTAGCGTGTCTTTGGCGGACAAAGAACAGCATCCCAAGGCAGGACCATGTGTCCACGTTAGTATTTGTGGCTAGGATTGCTGCCACATACATGTCTCTGGGACCCTGAGATTTATTTTATTTCTTTCAACAAAAGTTTATTGAGTGCCTATTTGCTGTTTCCCATCAGTCAAAACAAAACACGGGTGCCTGGGTGGCTCATTAAGCAGCTGACTCTTGATTTTGGCTCAGGTTGTGATCTCAGAATTGTGAGATCGAGCCCCGCCCCAGGCTCCACTGGAGCCTGGTTAAGATTCTATCCCTCTCCCTGTACCCACTCCCGCTTGTAGCTCTCTCTCTAAAACAAACAAACAAACAAACAAACAAACAAACAAACAAACGGACAAAAATCCCTGCCCTCATGGAGTTCACATTCTATCAGGGGGATTCAGAAAACACACAAGAAACCCAATAGATAAGAGCAATTACATAGTATGTGAGAAGGTAACTGAGACAGAGGTGCAGGGGGATCACAGGTCATAGTTTTAATTCAGCTAGTCAAGGAGCTCACACTGGGAAGGTAACATTTGTTGTTTTTTTTTGTTTTTTTTTTTTTTGTTTTTTAACCTTTATTTATTTTTGAGGCAGAGAGAGACAGAGCATGAACAGGGGAGGGTCAGAGAAAGAGGGAGACACAGAATCTGAAACAGGCTCCAGGCTCTGAGCGGTCAGCACAGAGCCCGACGCGGGGCTCGAACCCACAGACTGTGAGATCATGACCTGAGCCGAAGTCGGACGCTTAACCGACTGAGCCACCCAGGCGCCCCTGGGAAGGTAACATTTGTGCAAAGACCTGATGGAGGGAGAGAGGGAGCCATGTAGGTGTTGGAGGAAGAGCATTCCCAGAGGAGGAAAAGGGCACATGCTAAGGCAGGAGGCAGGAGGCTGTCTGCTGGGTCTGAGGCACAGCAGGGAGTCAGTGTGGCTGGAGTGGGGGAAGCAGAGGTCTGGGAGGCCACAGGCCAGATCGTTGGCCTTGGGCACCATTGTGCGGACTTTGCTTTCAAGAGTCAGGTGGAGCTACTGAAGGGTTCAGCCAGAAGAGCCCAGACCTCAGGGGTTCACGGGCTCCCTCTGGCTGTGGATGGGGAGCAGACGATGGGAGCAGGGAGACTGGGAGGGAGGCTGCTGTGATGTCCAGGCAGGAAGGAATGGAGATGGAACCAGCATGGGAGCGGAGTAGGGAGACATGGTTGGATTCTGGATGTGATTTTAAGATCCCAGATAAGGACAGCTTGGCAGTTTCCTGAGGATGGTCAACCTTCCCACATCTGGACGAAAGTGGGAGAGGAGTAGAACACGGGAGATGTGGCTGCCAGCTTAGCCAGGCTGGGGCCAGACCATGTCTCTGCCAAACCCATTGTGGCTCCTATACCAGCTTGAAAGGGAGCAAAAAGCAAGGTTCTCTGCCTGCTCTGCCCCTCTCTTCAGTCTTCCAAGGCCTGGAGATGGTGGGGGTGGGGGGGAAGGGTGACCTGCCCATGAGGCGAAGGACATTGCTGAATCCACTATCTTATCTGAGAGACCAAACACAGACCAAACGTCACGGTCACAGTGAGTTCTTTCACTCAGTAAACACTCCCTGGGCTGGGTGATACAGGGCACAAGGCAGTGACTGAGACTTCGTGGATCCTGTTCTCATGAGGCAGGGGGAAATGAGACCGGCCGAGAGTTGCCAGGCTTGTGATGGAGGAATTATGGGCCAGAGGGGTCAGGGCTGGGATGGGGAAGCCCAGAGGCCTGTGGGAGCCCAGGGGAGGTACTTGATCCAGCTGGCAGGTGGTCCAAGGAGGTTCCCTAGAGGAAAGGACATCTGTGCCGGAGCACAAAAGACAAGTAGCTGAATGTGGGGAGGGTGTAGGGGGAGTGTTTCCGGTGGAAGAAGCTTCAGGTGCCAAGATGTTGAAATGACAATTTTGGTAAACAGAGGGGCTGCGTGGGCTGCATCCCAAAGCTTGACAGGGGAAGGCATGTGGGAAGGAGGCGCGGCCAGGGGTCTGAGCCCATCAGGACTTGTAGGGTGCTGAGTCCCTAAGAGTGTGTGTGGTCACGATTCCAGGAGACCCCCTAAAACCCACTCCACATTCACCATCCATTTAAAAGTCTATCCTCTGCCCTCTCTTTCTCAGGGGAAAAAAAAAAATCACTTCTGACCATTAATTGTTCTTGAAGAAGTCTCCAGTGATCTGTGTGTCTCCGTCTCCAAGAAATCTTGCACCTACTGTGTTCAGTAGATGGTGTCACACTTACAACCTTCTTATGAGACGTCTTTGCCCCCAAGTTGTGCCGGGAGGTGCCCATCAGCCTGAGATAGACTCCACTCCGGGTCCCAACAGCACACCTCCTGCTTTACCCAGATCCTGCCTGTGGGCCACAGCCTGTGTCCCCCAGAAACAGGGTCAGAGTCATTTGGATGCACAATGAAAGAATAAATGCACGAGGAAAGACTCCCACAAGACACAGACCTGGAGTGACGCCAGGGGCGGGGGGGCAGTGAAAGTATTTAACTGTGGACATGGCCAGACACTGAACAGTTGGAACGGACAAGGCCATGGGGCTGGGCCAGCAGCCTCTTTAAGTGGCCGGCTGCGGATGTGGTGGGGGCTCAGGCGGTGACTGTGTTTTCATTACCGAGTGCCAGCTGTGCCTGTGACAGCGTTTTGCGTGGAAAAATAAAGAGATCATAGAATAGCCCTCTGGTCATTCCCTAAGCCTCTGGATATCCTCCAAATGTCTACCCCGGTCCAGATCACTTAAAGGCTCATAAATGAGGCCCATCCTGCCACGACGCTCTGAGATGGGCGTGTATCACTGCTGTGTTCCTGCTAAAAGCACATGATCTGAATCTAATCATGGGGAACCTTCGGCCAAGCCAAACTGAGGGAAATTCTACAAAATAACGGACCGATACTTTTCTGAAATGGCAAGGTCTGGAAAGACAAGGAAAGAGTAAAGAAATGTCACAGATTGGAGGAGACTGAGGAGACACGGCAACTAAAAATGTCAAGTGTGATCCCGGACCACGAAAAGGACATGAGAGGGAAAATAGGAAATTTACATACGTTCCCTAGATTAGCTCATAATGTCATGTCAGTGTGAACGTCCTGCATCTGACCATTGGACCACGGTCACGTAAGAGAGTGTCCATATTTGTGGGAGACACGTGCCTACATGTCCACGGATAAACGAGCATCCCGTCTCCAAGTTACTCTCAAGTGGTTCAGCCCAAGCTTTAAAAAAAAATCTATTCTCTCTCGCTCTCACTGTCTCTGTGTGTCATCTATCATTCCTCTAGAAACCACCAACTGATAAGATCATTCCATTTAGCTGAAAGGTAGGCAGGTATTCATTTTCTCCCTGTAACGTGTGGGTCTGAAATATTTAAAAATAAAACATTGAAAAGGAACATAGTAAAACTAAGAAATGAAAATAAAGGGACAAATGGAACAGAGACTAGAGGAAGACAGTCCCTGATTATGACAGAGGTCTGCACGTGTCGGGGGTCAGCCATCTGCTGCCAGTGATTGTGTCTTGGGCTCTCCACCTGTGACTTAGGTTGTGGTGGTCCTGAACCATATTTGCCCCAGGCTCTGGATGCTTTCGGAGGTAGGGGGCTGGTGGGCAGGGTGGAAGGGCTAGAGAGAGCAAGGGGAACCAAGGAATTCCCAGTGACTGAGACTTCCTGAGGGCCTGCCCAATACTCCGTTTTTGCTAATGAATATTCCACATCCAACAGTGTCTTCTGACCATCTACTGTGTGTCTGAGGACACTGTTCTGGGTGCTGTGTGTATAGCAGCAAACACAACCAAGTCACAGTCTTCCTTCTCGTGTGACAAGATCGACAGCAAACAAATGAGAATAAAATACAGTGTCAGGTTGGGACAAGGGGTGTGAGTAAAGCAGTGTCAAGGGCATGGAGCCTGATCAGGGTGAAATATTGGAAGGACTATCTGAAGAGATGACATTTGAACTGAGACCTGATGGTGAGAAAGAATCATGCAGATTTCTAAAGAAGAGAGCATCAGGCAGAAGGATCTGCAAGTGCAAAGGCCCTGGGGCAGGAATGACCTTGGCCTGTACAAAGTGCAGCAAGAAGGCCAGTGCCTGTTGAGCCGCAGTAGAAACTGAGCCAGGTGAGGTGAGCCAGGGCAAGATCTGTCAGGAATGACTTGAGAGTTTATTATGAGCGAGAAGGGAAACCCCTGGAGAGTTGTAAGCAGAGGAGTGACGTGACACAAAGTGCTTCACATGTGTGGTTCAGAGAGCTGAAGCCCCCAGTGCAAGCAGACTCATTGTAAGGGCACTCAGTGTGGCTTCACCCCACCAGTCTCCTCTCTGGGGGTCCCCTGTAGCAGGAGATGGGATGACCAGCTGGGTGGGTATGGGGAGGAGGTTGGGCTGCTCAACAGCTTAAACTTTCCCAGGTGACCTGCCTCAGGAGAAAAGGACGTCGCCAGAGCAATTATCTTATCAGATATACCCGTGCCTGGCCTGAGATACACGTCCGTGCTGTGAGGCCAAGCATGAGATATCAAGAACCTGCCATTCCAGCAGTCCAGATCCTCACTGCTGCCCACAGGGGTGCCCGCCCGGGGGACCTCAAACCTGGCACCAAAACCAAGATCGAGCCGGGATCCTTGGAGACGTCTTTTCCCACTCTGTTCCTTGGTTTCCCCACGCGGGCAGGTTGGAGTGGAGATGGGAGCACCTGTAATGGCTACGGCTGGATGTGCGGGGCACCTCCGGGACCCCCTTGAACCTCTCCAGGCCTTGGTTTCCCCTGTGCACAACGGGAATGTTAATGCCGCCCGCACAGGGGTTTGTTGCAGGGACCCCCAAGGTCACATGTGTGCAGGGCCTGGCTCACACTTGCCACCGACTGCTGATGTGAACTGTGGGCTTCTTCACTGGTGGTCCCATACGAGAGCCAGGCTCCGGGGTCAGACCTGGGCTGGAATCCTGCCCCTGGTACTTAGTCATCACAGCCTTAGACCAAGTCCTTAACCTCTCTGTGCCTTGGGTTCTTCATCTGTACAATGGCGGCCAGTAAGAGAACATAACTTTATAGGGTGAGGAGCTAATGAAACATTCACACAAAGCACACTGGGCAGAGCCAGAACCAGGAAGTCCTCCCTAAACGACAGCTATTACAGCAACCATTGTGAGCGCGCTCCCCCCCCAGGAGTCAGGCATGGGCAGTGTGGCCTGGAAGAGGACCCTGCAGCCAGCCCACCTGGTTCTGAGTCCTGACCCTTCCACGTCCGAGCTTGCGGACAACAGGCAAGTGACTTAACCATCCCGTGCCTCAGTTTCCCCATCTCTGTGGTAGGGAGAGGAAAGAATAGTACTCGTCTCAAAGGGATGTTGTGAGGTTACATTAGTTAATACAGGAAAGCCCTGAGCCCGGTGCTTGGCACATGATGAACACCGTATGTTTGCTGTTCTTGTTGTTACGATGGACATCCTCAGTGGTCCCCTGATCTCAGTGGCAGGTTGAGATGGGTCTGGGCAGGTTGGGGCAGCTCAGTAGGTAATACCTGAGCTGCTTAGGCCTGGAGGTCACCCCAAGGAGCCCCACAATCAGCTGTAATTGGGGCAGTCTTGCTCCACCTCCTCCCTCCCTGGGTATATCAGGGCCAGTCCAGACCCTAGGCTCTGTCTCGGCAAAGGAGGGTGGCTGCACCAGGCACTATGGGGAAGGCAGTGAGTGGGGCCCGGAGTCAGGGGTCGGGAGGCTGGAGGCTGGAGGCAGGAGTTTCAGTGGGATCTGATGCCTCCCCGCTCCTCTCATCCCCAGGAGAATTACGAGATGTACTCAGTAGAGCTGGGTCCTGGCCCTGGTGGGGACATGGCAGCCAAGATGAGCAAGAAGAAGGCAGGCAGTAAAGGAGGCAAGAGGAAGGAGAAGCTGGAGAACATGAAGAAGGAGATGGAGATTGTGAGCAGGGGGCGAGGGGGCTGGGTGGGGGGCAGGAGTGCGGCCGGTGAGAGCTGGACAGTGACTGTCCTGCCCCCACCACGCAGAACGACCACCAGCTGTCAGTCGCGGAGCTGGAACAGAAATACCAGACCAGTGCGACCAAGGTGAGCTGGGCGCAGAGGGAGGGGTGCGCGCAGAGAAGGGGAGAGAGGGAGAGAGAGAGAGAGGAAGAAAAGGGAGAAATGCATTAGAGAGAAAGGGCCAAATAGAGAGAGGGATGGAGTAGGAGAAGCAGATAAAAAGAGGCAGAGAGGCAGAGACAGAGAGAGACAAAGAGGCAGATGAGAGAGAGAAGCAGAGCAGAGACAGCAGGAAGAGAGAACCAGGCAGGAAAATTGAGAGAGACTCGGTGGAGGGCAGGGGGAAGAGGCAGGACAGAGGCAAGGATGACACAGAAACGAAGAGGCACAAGACAGAGGGGAGAAGAGGGGAAAGAGACAGACAGAAGAGCTACCCCCACCAAGGAGCGTGTGGTGAGACGAAAGCCCTTGGAAGCCACTGTGACTACCTGCCCTGTCCCCAGGGCCTGACTGCCAGCCTGGCTGCGGATCTGCTGCTGCGGGATGGGCCCAATGCCCTGCGGCCGCCGCGTGGTACCCCTGAGTATGTCAAGTTCGCCCGGCAGCTGGCCGGTGGTCTGCAGTGCCTCATGTGGGTGGCTGCTGCCATCTGTCTCATTGCCTTTGCCATCCAGGCCAGTGAGGGGGACCTCACCACCGACGACAATGTGAGTAGCAGCTGCTGTGGGCAGACGCGGGACACAGGGAACTGGAGGATAGAGAACATTGAGCATGGACTCAGGACGCGAGGGATACAGGATGGGGACACAGACACGTGGAAATGCAGTTCCAAGACATAGGTCACGGGGGGCAAGAGGAGGGGGAGATGAATGATACTGGGATATGGGGCAGACCCGATGACACAGGTCACAGGGGACACAGAGAATGTATCTCAGATATGGAGGACACGGGTGGGGATACAAAGACGTAGAAATACAATACTTAAGATATGCGACTTGGGAAACAGAAGACACAGGACAGACCAAGGGCACAAGGGACATGGGACTCAGACATGGGACACAGGGCATAGGGACATAGGGGACAGAAGACTCAGGATACAGTGCCTAGAGAGACATGAAGCAGACAAGGAAGCACAGAGACAGAGAATATTGAAATGTGGGACAAGAGGACATTGGATATATGACAGGGATCAGAACAAGAGACGTGGGAACTTAGGGACGTGTGGCATTGACAGGGATTTGAAAGTCATAGGACATGTGCCACCAGATGGGGACTTAGAGGTACACAGACATGGGGAGACGTTGGACATAGGGACTTGGAATTTGGAACATGATCGTGGAGTTCACAGAATATGAAGCATAAGATCGACAGCATACTAACATGGAAATGGGGACAGGAGGGTGCACTTTGGGGCACAGGGCACATAGAGGTGGCACACAGATTATGAAAACACAGAACACGAAACTTGTAACACAGGGACTATAGGGCATGAGAACATGAGGGGACAGAGGACAGCAGACATGTGGAATGCAGGACTCAAAAGGACGCAGGAAAGGATGCATGGTGACACAGGGCACAAGTCGTAGGATATGGGGACATGGGGGATGTAGGGTTCAGGACCCAGAGAATATGGGATATAGGTACATGACACTGGGAATACAGGGAAGCTGAATGTGGGACGTGGAGAACACAGGGACAGGGAACACAGGCCACGGGGAACAGTGCATGTGGTGGCTAGTAAAGCAGGGAAAACCACAGGGGTGACCCCAAGAACACCGGGGGACAGGGAGCAGCCGGCGCCCCCGCGCAGGGATCTTCCGGCCCCTTCTCATCAGCCTGGCCCCCTTCCTGCCTCTACCCAGCTGTACCTGGCACTGGCCCTCATCGCCGTGGTCGTGGTCACCGGCTGCTTTGGCTACTACCAGGAGTTTAAGAGCACCAACATCATTGCCAGCTTCAAGAACCTCGTGCCCCAGGTGGGTCCCCATTCAGTTCCCTGTGTGCACTCGGGCAGGCGCAGGGAGGCTCCTGGCGTCTGTCTGTGTGGGCCTTCCCACCAGGCCCAACCTGCTCCCAGCCTGTAGCCTCCCGCTCCGCCCATAGGTCCTCCACAGCTCCCTCTTTGCATCTCCCCACCTTCCCCTGCACTCAGTGGCCTCCACCCCCACCCCTGCCCACCTCAACCCTGTGCCCCTGCCCCACAGCAAGCAACTGTGATCCGAGATGGGGACAAGTTCCAGATCAATGCAGACCAGCTTGTGGTGGGCGACCTGGTGGAGATGAAAGGCGGGGACCGAGTGCCAGCGGACATCAGGATCCTCCAGGCCCAGGGCTGCAAGGTGGACAACTCCTCGCTGACTGGAGAGTCTGAGCCGCAGACCCGCTCGCCCGAATGTACACACGAGAGCCCCCTGGAGACCCGCAACATCGCCTTCTTCTCCACCATGTGCCTTGAAGGTCTGTGAGGCCCCTGCCCGCCCCCCCGGCTGACCACGCTGCCTCCACACTCCCCACGGCTGCCTCCACTCCCCTTCTTCTGCCATGTATGAAGCCACACTGCCTGCCCACCTCACATGACCACCCCCTCTTCGGGGCATCCTGCCCCTCTATCTCCCATGACTTCCCCTTCTGCAGTTCACACTGTGTGCACACCCCCATTGCTGCCCACCTGTCCCTGAGGCGCCCTCTTGGCCCCACTGCAGGCACGGCACAGGGCCTGGTGGTGAACACAGGTGACCGCACCATCATTGGGCGCATTGCATCGCTGGCATCGGGAGTAGAAAATGAGAAGACCCCCATCGCTATTGAAATCGAACATTTTGTGGACATCATCGCAGGCCTGGCCATCCTCTTCGGCGCCACATTTTTTGTGGTGGCCATGTGCATTGGCTACACCTTCCTGCGGGCCATGGTCTTCTTCATGGCCATTGTGGTAGCCTACGTGCCCGAGGGGCTGCTGGCCACTGTCACGGTGAGTTGGGGAGACAGAAAAGAGGTGCAGAGAGCTGAGAGGCTCGTCCATCTGTGTGTTCATTCATCCAGGGTTGCCTCCATCGTCTCCCTATTTGTCCTACCACCCCCTCACTTCCCACCCACACACCTTCCCATCAACCATCCTCCCCACCCCCTGTCTCTCCATCTATCCATCCATTCAGCAAACACTCACCAACGCTAGTCTGGGCCATACCCTATACCAAACACTGAGGACTCACAGATGAACAGGACGCATCCTTGACAGGAGGAGGCTGAGGTCCAGTGTGGGCAGCCCTCAACAGTTAGCACCCAGTCCAAGACCAGCCCCAGAGGAGGTTCAGAGGATGTCTGTTTTCTCAGTTTGGTTGTGTTGATAAGAGAACCTACAGAACCTCAGCCTGGGCAGCTTAGAGAGGGGCCTAGTTATGTCTGTCTGGGCAGATTGGGGAGGTGTCCCAAGTGGAAGAAAGCACAGGCCGGAAAAAACAGAGGCAAGAAAAGCATGGGTTTTGCCGAGGAATGCTGTGTACACAGTACTGTGGCTGGGAGGCAGGCTCCCCGTGCTGTGAGAGAAGGGAAGGACTAGAAGCAAGGATGGGGCCCCCTACCTGCGCTTCTCACCCCTTCTCCCAGGTCTGCCTGTCCCTGACAGCCAAGCGACTGGCCAGCAAGAACTGTGTCGTCAAGAACCTGGAAGCAGTGGAGACACTGGGTTCCACATCAGTGATCTGCTCTGACAAGACAGGGACCCTCACTCAGAACCGCATGACTGTGTCCCATCTCTGGTTTGACAACCACATCCACTCGGCTGACACTACGGAAGACCAGTCAGGTGTGGGGGTCGAACGAGACGGGGCTGGGGCAGGATCTGGTAGACGCTAGAGACCTGGAAGGGAGCTCTGAGGTTACTGAAGGGAGTCTGGGGAGGGATCTGCATTAATGGAGTGGGGCTCCATCCCGATCGGGGCAAGGGTCTGTGAAGCTTTAGGTCTGCAAAGGGGCTTGGTATTGGGTCTCCTAGGAAACTCAGTATTGGGTCTGGAGAGAAGGCTCTGTCCTGGGGTATGAGGAGGGGTTTGGGTCCCACCCAGGTCTGGGAGGTGACCCTGTCCTGAATCTAGAGAGAGGGACTCGGTTCTGGTATGGGAGAGCGCTGCTCCGGGTCTGGGGCCCGCGAGGAGTCCCCTCGCGGCCCCAGCCTGGACGCCTGGCCTGCAGGGCAGACGTTTGACCAGTCCTCGGAGACGTGGCGGGCGCTATGCCGCGTGCTAACGCTGTGCAACCGCGCTGCCTTCAAGTCGGGCCAGGACGCGGTGCCGGTGCCCAAGGTGAGACCATAGGGTACTCCGGGGGATCCCGGGAGCCTGGTGCAGCCAGGCTCGCCCCTGACACCCGCCGCCGCTTCCAGCGCATCGTGATCGGGGACGCGTCCGAGACTGCGCTGCTCAAATTCTCGGAGCTGACCCTAGGCAACGCCATGGGCTACCGTGAGCGCTTCCCCAAAGTCTGCGAGATCCCCTTCAACTCCACCAACAAGTTCCAGGTGTGCGCCCGGTCCCGCCCAGACCCCCCTCCCACAGGGAGGACCCCGCCCATCTCAGGCCCCACCCACACTCGGGGCTGGCCTACCGCAGGGTTTCTCTCTTAGTTCCCTCCCCCTTCCTAGCCAAGCCCCGCCCACAACCCCCCCCGCACCCCCCCCCTCCAGCCCCTTAGCTGGGGGCTCACCGTCAGCTCTCAGGCCTTCCGTGGGGGTAGCTCGCAGTACAAATTCCGTCCCAGACCAACACCGACCATAATTCTATCCATTCTCTGCGCTCAGGCTCCTTACTGCGTCCCTAACCCTCAGCCTCTACGAAAGACCTGTCCGGCACGCTAGCCCCTCACCCCCAGCCAAGCTGCACCCTCCAAAGGTTCCTCTGGCTGCGCCCCAGCGCGGTCAACCCCACCGTTCTCCCAAGTCTCGCCCCCTTGTCCTGGTCCTTAACACCGTCCCCTTCCTTGCCCGAAGCTGTCCATCCACACACTGGAGGACCCGCGGGACCCCCGGCACGTGCTGGTGATGAAGGGCGCCCCTGAGCGCGTGTTGGAACGCTGTAGCTCCATCCTCATCAAGGGCCAGGAGCTGCCGCTGGACGAGCAGTGGCGGGAGGCTTTCCAGACTGCCTACCTTAGCCTGGGAGGCCTGGGTGAACGCGTGCTTGGTGAGACCCCCAGGGCTCTGTGAGACCCCCACAGTAGATGGTAAACCAATCTGTGAGGAGGAGCTAGCACAGACCCTGCCCAATCTTCCCTGCCCAACCTTCCCCACCCAGCCCTGACCATGACCTTTCCCATCCCTGGCTCACAGCTGACCTGCCCAAGTGCACACATTCATCTTTGACTTTCCCTGTCTCAGTCCTGACCCTTGTCCATCCTCAGTTTCTATCTTGACCCAGCTCCTTCCCACCTGTCTTCCCTGGGACCTTCCCATTCCTGACCTGACATCCCTTGATTTTTCCCAGCTCTTGCCCCAACCTTGACCTGCTTTCACATCCACCTGTCAGTGTCCTCCTCCTGACCCTTTGACCTCCAATCCTTGCCTCAACTCAAGACTCCCCAATCCTTGTCCTGACCTCTGATCTCCCTCAACATTTTGTCCCGGTTCCTAAATTTCCCTAACCCCTGCCTCAACCCTGGAAGACACAAACCTGTGGTTCAATCCTGGATCATTTATCCTACTTGTGTGGGACCGCTGGCAAGAAATGCCCCTCTCTAGGCCTCAGTTTCCTTATCTGCAACATAAGCATGCTAACAGTCTCACAGGTGGGTTGTAATAATAGACTCACATCATGTGAATGAAGTATTCAGCCATCTGATGATGGTCAGGCATCTGTAGGTGCTTGGTACAAGGGGCCTTGTTATTTTACTCATCACCTGGCTTTGCTGGAGAAGGGCTTCCTGGACCCCTCTCTGACTCCCCTGTTTTCTGGTCAGGATTCTGCCAGCTCTACCTGAGTGAGAAGGACTACCCTCCCGGCTACGCCTTCGATGTGGAGGCCATGAACTTTCCAACCAGTGGCCTGTGCTTTGCGGGACTTGTATCCATGATAGATCCGCCCCGGGCCACCGTCCCTGATGCTGTGCTCAAGTGCCGCACAGCAGGCATCCGGGTATGCAACCAGGAAGGGGAGCAGGCAGGGGTGAGAACAGAAGTTAGCAGTATTTGGGGGTGACAAACCCTGTGACAGAGAACTACCTGAAAGTGGTTTGAACCAAAAAAAGAATATATTGATTTATGAAACTGAAAAGTTCTGGGGAATGAAGCTTCAGGTACAGCTGGATCTAGAAGTTCAGTGTCATTAGGAATTTGCCTTTCTCCATGTCTTGGCTCTACTTCTCTCTCTGATGGCCTTATTCTCAAGCAGTCCCTCCATTTTGGTCGACAAAGATGACCACCCCCCAGCAGCTCCAACCGACATCCCACCTGTTTAGCCACCCCACAGAAAAAGAGTGCCTCTTTTGCTGTTGTCCCGGATTGGGTCACATGTTCCTCCCTGAACCAGTCACTGTGGCTAGGGGTGGGATGCCTCGGTTGGCTAGGTCTGGGCTTACTTGCCCATTCTTGGCTAGAGACCTCACTTCAACTCTAGGGGTGGGGGATGGTTCCTGAAAGACAAATCAAGAGTTGGGGAGCCAAGACTGAGCAAGCAACAGCCATGTCCTTCTCATGGTCTCTAAGACCCAGTCCCTAGAAGAGCTTGGCCCTGTTACCTTTCTAAGCTTATTGCTTAGCCACCCCCCTGCCTCACTTCTTTGTTTACCGCTTTCCAGTCATGCTGGTCTTCCCTCGACTCCTCCAACAGTTCAGGCATGTTCGTACCCCAGGGTCTTTGCATTGCCTGTTCCTGCTGTCACGAACACTCTTCCCTCAGTTCTACATGTGGCCAATTCTCTCACCTCTTTCAGACCTCTGCTCAGATGTCACTTTCTCAATGAGGCTTTCCCTGGACACACTTAAAATTGACACCACTTTTTCCACCCAACATTTGCCATCCCCTTTACCCAGGTTAATTTTTCCCCTCTCCTAATATGCTGTATCATTCATTCCTTTACTTTGTTTATTTTCTGTCTCCCACAGTAGAGTGCCAACTCCACAAGAACAGAGATTTTTGTCTGTCTGCTTTGTCCCTGACATTTTCCAGGCACACAGCAGGTGGTCACGACTGGTTGAATAAGTGAATGAGTGTATCAGTAGATGTCCACCAGGGAGGATGAGGAGAGTGGGCTGATCTGAAGGCAACAAGGGTCTGACGGTCCCCTCCCCAACAGGTGATCATGGTGACAGGTGACCACCCCATCACAGCCAAGGCCATTGCAGCCAGTGTGGGTATCATTTCAGAAGGCAGCGAGACAGTGGAGGACATCGCTGCCCGCCTCCGCGTGCCTCTGGACCAAGTTAATAAGAAGTAAGCCCCTTCTGCCCACCCCCCATGGTTCTCTCCACACCCCAGGCAGACTGAGGCCCTGGTGATGCCCTCCTACCTCCTTCCCAGGGATGCCCGTGCCTGCGTCATCAATGGCATGCAGCTGAAGGACATGGACCCGTCTGAGCTGGTGGAGGCACTGCGTACTCACCCCGAGATGGTGTTTGCTCGCACCAGTCCCCAGCAGAAGCTGGTGATTGTGGAGAGCTGCCAGCGACTGGTACGACTCTGCCGAGGAAGGCGGCCCGTGGGCTGGGCTGGCCCTGGGTTGGCCTCTCACTGACCACCCCTTACCCGCACCCACTCCCTGCAGGGTGCAATCGTGGCTGTGACAGGGGATGGCGTGAACGACTCCCCAGCCCTGAAGAAGGCAGACATCGGCGTGGCCATGGGCATTGCTGGCTCGGATGCTGCCAAAAATGCGGCTGACATGATCCTGCTGGATGATAACTTTGCCTCCATTGTGACGGGCGTGGAGCAGGGTCCGAGCTGGGCTGGAGACTGGGGGAGGCAGTGTGGGCACAGGAGGAACTGGGCAGCGAGGAGTCTGAGATGTCTTCTGTAACCCCACAGGCCGGCTGATCTTTGATAACCTGAAAAAGTCCATCGCCTACACATTGACCAAGAACATTCCAGAGCTGACGCCGTACCTCATTTACATTACTGTCAGTGTGCCCCTGCCCCTCGGCTGCATCACCATCCTCTTCATAGAACTCTGCACTGACATCGTGAGTCTACAGCCCCAACGCTCCCACCCGTGCAGTGCCCACGGACAGACACTCTTGGACACAATGATACAGACGTGTGTACAAAGACAGGCAGATGCGGATATGCAGGCAGGCAGATAGGTAGTCCCAGACAGAACCACAGATGTGGACACACAGGTGGGCAGTCAGGCATAGACACGTGGACTCAGACATTAACACACATATCTGGTGAAAGTTGGATCACAGACAGACACCCTTCAACAGCCTTGACAGCTAAACACTGTCAGGCCCCAAGGCAGACAGACAGAAAAAGAACCACAGATACAGGGATGCTTGCAGCCAGATGCATGGCCACGTTGACTTATTTATTCAACAGCACTTGCCTAAGTGCCTTCTTTGGGCCAGACACGTGTTAATTAATTTTGTCCTCACAAACGCTCAGTGGGATGGGCTTTATTTATCACCCCCATTTTACTGATGAGCTAACTGAGGCATAGACAGGTCGAGCGGTTTGTCCCAGGTCACACAGCTAATAAGTGGCACACTGGGATTCGAGCCCAGGTAGTCAGGTGCCCCAGGGACTCTGCTCTTGATCAGTATACTCTGCTGCCATTCTGCAGTGATGGACAGATGGCGTGGGGGATAGGGAGGAGGACACAGGGACACAGAGACAGAAGAGATGCAGAGATAGTGACAAGGAAAGATAGGAACACAGGGATACAAAAGCAGAGACAGTCACAGAGAAAGAGAACAGAGACAGGGACAAAGAAACAGTAAGGGGGAGAGAGAGAGGGGGAGAGAAGGTGGGGGAGGGAGAGAGAGAGAGAGAGAGAGAGAACAAGAACATGCAATAGTGGAGGTAAATCCAGATGTTCTGATGGAGGTGGATATCAGGTCACATGTGGACAGGGATGTGGACCAGACAAGACAACACACCTTTGTTGGAGGGATGGACCAAACATTGCTTTGTTGGATGGACTGGCTGATCCGTGCTGTCTAGGCAGGTCTGCCTGTGTGGTCACCTGCCTCGTAACCTCAGTCCTATCTCTGTCCGCTGGCAGGAGGTGGGGGGGAGGGGGACCCCAACAGGTAGTGGACAGGGGCTCAGGCAAACCCTTAACCCCAGTTCCCTCTGCTCCTGGCCAGTTCCCATCTGTGTCCCTGGCATATGAGAAGGCAGAGAGTGACATCATGCATCTGCGTCCCCGGAACCCAAAGCGCGACCGATTGGTCAACGAGCCCCTGGCTGCCTACTCCTACTTCCAGATCGGTGAGCGCCCGTGGAGCCAGGGAGCCTGGGGCTCCCTGCGGGGCTGCTCACCTGCCTTGGAGTCTCTAACTGGGGCTCTGGCTTGTTCTAGATCCTGGGGTCTGGATTCGATCCTGGGTCTCTGTTGTTCTCTGAGTCTGTGTCTGCCATGATCCCTCCCTGTGTCCCTTCTCTGTCTCTGGCCCTGCTCTACATGACCCTGTCTCTGGGTGTGTGTCTCTGTCTCTCTCTGTGCCTTGTCTCTTACGTCCCTATTGATCTCTCTTGGGATCCGTGTCTTTGTGTCTCTCCATGTCTGTCACTGTCTGTGTCCCTGTGTTTGTGTCTCTGTTCCTCTCTGTGTCCCTACCTTTCAATGTCCTTGTCTCTCTCCATGTCTCTGTCTGTGTCTCTTTGCATCTCCCCCAGGTGCCATCCAATCATTTGCCGGCTTCACTGACTACTTTACGGCCATGGCCCAGGAGGGCTGGTTCCCATTGCTATGTGTGGGGCTGCGGCCATACTGGGAGAATCACCACCTACAGGATCTGCAAGACAGCTACGGCCAGGAGTGGGTGAGCCCTCGCCCCACCCCATCCCGTGTCGCCCTCATTTCCAGTGCCACCTACCTTGTGGGTGGGCCCACACCCCATCCGCCACGTGTGATTGAGCTCAGGCAGAGCATCCCAGACTCTCTGCCAGTTCTGGGCCCTTTCCCACCACTGTCTTGAGCTCCAAACTCCTGCCGCTGATGGTCACAGCTGCAGATGTCCCCTCCCTGCCCTCCAGTAGCACATCATCTCTGGTGTGGAGCCGGGCCCCTATTCTGTTATTGTCACTGCAGTATCACGTACACAGAGTGTTTGCACGTGTGGCGGGCTTTCATGAAGGTTTGGAGCCCGGAGAGGCTCGATTCGGTTAGCAGGTGTGTTTAGTGTGCCCTGCGGTGTTAGAGGTCAGGATATTCTCCTTAAACATCTGCCATCACGGTTAAGAATGCAGACCTTGGAACCAGACTGCCTGGATTCATGGTTTGCCACAATTCCTCACATGCTGTGTGACACGGGGCAAGTTGCTTTGCCTCTCTGTGCCTCAGTCTTCCCATCTGTAAGTGGAGATAATACTAATATCTACTTCAGGGACTTCACAGCGTGGTCCTCCGGCCGACAGCATCCCCTGGGAGCTTGTCTGAAATGCAAATTCTCAGTCCACACCCCAGGCCTCTGGGGGTGGGGCCTGGGAGTCTGTCATAACCAGCCTTTCTGAGGATTCAGAAATGCTGAAGTGTGAGCACCACCAGTCTCCCTCCTACGCTTACCGGGGGGCATTAAGTGAGATATACATGTGAGACGCGTGGTACCTGAAGCAGAGTTAGCGTTCCTGGCACAACTAGCTGGTATTATAAATAGTTACACTGAAGAAATGGTCTGAAGAGTGGTTTCCCCTTTTAAACGGGGCACGTGCTCTCTTCCCCATAGGCTCTTCTGGCCTACTTCACTCATTTTTGCCATCTGCCTGGGCACTGGAGTCACCGGACTTTGCAAATTCTGCCCTAGGAGCCCGATTCCCTTTTCCCAGGTGCCTTCTTGTGGGTGTCCGGAAGGTTCTACATCCCTCCTTTCATCATGAAAGCAATTGCCTGACCTACCACGTGCCCAGGTGTTGACATCCGGGCTTGCGAGACCAAGATGTCTAGGCCCCACATTCTTTGGTCCTGCAAACCTGGCAGATTCGTATCCGTCCTCTCCCCCACTCCAGCCTCTGACGTAAGGGAAAGAGCAGTCAGGGGTTCACGGTCCCAGGCCCTGACTGCCTGGCTGACTGCAGAGCCTCTCCCTCTGGGCTCAGGATGCTTTTGCTCCCCTCTGGCCCACAGACGTTCGGGCAGCGCCTGTACCAGCAGTACACCTGCTACACCGTGTTCTTCATCAGCATCGAGATGTGCCAGATCGCTGATGTCCTCATCCGCAAGACACGCCGCCTCTCTGCCTTCCAGCAGGGCTTCTTCAGGTGTCCCCGGCCGGCCCCGCCCCTGCCCCGCCCTACCCTCCAAGCCCTGGCTCCAGCTCCCACCAGATCCTGACTAGGGCTCACTGCAGCCAGCAAACACCAGCACCAATTTGCGCATGTGCGGGTGCCAGGCGCTACCATTCCTTATCTATAGCTGGCTCCCGCCACCTGCCTCTCACCCGGCCCCTCTGCTTTCCTCAGCCAAAGGGGAGATGGGACGGGGCCAGCGTCCACTGTTGGAACATCTCCAGCTGACGTCCTTTGACCCTGCAGTGCCCTGCTTTCCGTCTGGTCCCCAGCTCCCCACGGCCTTTGTTCTGAACCCGCCATTCTGAGCCCGTCCCCTCCCGCCCACCCGCAGGAACAGGATCCTGGTGATTGCCATCGTGTTCCAGGTCTGCATCGGCTGCTTCCTGTGCTACTGCCCCGGAATGCCCAACATCTTCAACTTCATGCCCATTCGGTGAGGGGCTGTGAGCTGTGAGTGGAGGGATGGGCACAGGGACACAGACTTGAGGGTAGCCCTCACCTCGCCATCCCGCCTGTGCCTTCAGGTACCAGTGGTGGCTGGTCCCCATGCCCTTTGGCCTCCTCATCTTCGTCTATGACGAGATCCGGAAACTTGGAGTTCGCTGTTGCCCAGGGAGTGAGTGTGGAGACTGGAGGCCAGGGGGTTGGGGGGGCTGGAACATTCTCACAACAGCTGCTCTGGTCTTTGACCTCCAAACCCTTGACCCTCCGTATCAATCAGCAATAATCACGCCTTGGATAAACCTTATTGGCTACGATACCGCCACTGTGCAAAGCTTGACCCTCCGTATCAAACCTCCACCGATCCATACCTCTGAGCACCTCCCTGTTTTCCTTTCTCTCTCTCCCAGGCTGGTGGGATCAGGAGCTCTACTATTAGAGGGACCGCGGCCTTCAAGCCATCCTTGCATCCCCCACAGCAGAGGTGGGGGGCACGGGACCCTTTGGGCAGCCACCGGAACATCAAGCAATCAAGAGCCCTAGCACCACCTGTGTCTGCTCCTGCAGCCCATGGCACCCCAACTTTGCGGGACATCCCCACTCCCCTTCCCCATCCGCGGAGAGCTTGCCCCCGTGGCAGAGCAGTCCTTGGGCCCAGTCCTCTGAGGGGGTGGGGGCTTCAGGAGGGGGTGGGAGCTTGCGGCTCCTGTGAAGGGGGGCCGTCCTTAGCACTCCAGGCTGGCAAGAGGGCTGCCTGGGGCTCTTCTTCCAACACACTTGTGCTGCGTGATAGTAATAAACCAGCTCACATTGACTATGCTTTTATTTTGTGCCGGGCACTGTCCTAAGTGTTTTTCGTGATCCCCTTTGACCTCCCACAAGCCTACAACTCAGCAGCTATTTATTTGTTCGGGTCTGTATCTCCAGTTCCTAGGACACAGCCTAGTGTGTAGTAGGTACTCACTAAACATTCCTGGGGGAAATGAATTCCCATCCCTTTGTCTAGAGTGACAGCATTTACAGGCGAGCTGGACATGACCACAGACAGGCACCCTCAGGAGTGATGCCTTTGCCCCTCTGCTAGCCTAGCCTAGACACCACCTCTGGTCTCTCTCCTCAGCCTGCATTCTCATTCTCCCCTCGGCACCTTGACAGAATGTGTCAACATCTTTTCCACCTCAAGCAGCACCGTTCCACACCCGCCTCTCCCTTCACAGGGGTCTCCACTCCGGTTCCACTTGCTCACTCTTCTGCCGCTGCAGTGGGACCGACTCTGGAGGCTAAAGTCACAGGTCTCGTCCTCACATCCCTCTCCCCTGAAAAGTTAACTCTCCAACTGCTCGACACTGCCTTGACATCCGCCCCTCCACCCCGTCCCCTTCCTCACCTCTCTTCCTGGTTCTTTAGTAGGAGTCTCTCTGGCAGGACCCCAGGCTTCTCCTCCTCACCACAGCCCCCACTCCGCTGCCCCCATGGCCTGTTCTATCTGCAGTGGCTTCCACATCTGTCTCTGGTTCTCCCACTCCACATGGCCCAGCGATCCTCCAAACATGTCCCATCAGTGAGCCCTGGACTCCCTGCCCTTCCCTGGCCTAGAATTCTCCATGGTTCCTCCCTGCCCCTGCTGGCTTCCAGCCTCACAAGCCGCCTCGATCTTATTCCAATCAATTCTCGTTTCACTGGAAAGCCAGGCCTGCTCTCTGACCTCAAGGCCTTTGCACAGGCTTTGCCACCTGCTTTCTTCCCCTTGCCCCATTCGCTCATCCTTCAGTTCTCAGCTCACATCTCTCTTCCAGGGAACCCATCCTGTCCCCCAGGTTGGGCCCCCCAGCACCGCCCTGATCTAGCCTGTGCTCCCTCCATCTCAGCCCAACCGTTCTGGTCTCCCCGAGCCCCATAAAAGCTGGGATTATCCACAGATAGTTGGCCACCGACAGTGGCCCTGGATCAGAGTCTCTGCTCAGCAAATAGTTGTTGAATAGTCATTTCTGCAACTTTCACTCGTCCCCATACATGTCAAAGGCTAGGTGGGGCTTGGGATGGAGGTGTGGGAGAGAGATGCTATCAAAGATCTACCCAGCTGGGCTAGGAGTGCCCATATACTCTGTGACCAATCAGTCACTCCCCACCCCCTCCAAGACACCTGTGGACCGTCTAGACTAGGGACAATAAAGAGGTGGCAGGGCTAGGTGGTGGTTTCCCCACCTGAGGGTAAATGCTCCCTCTGAACACATCAAGACTCCTAGCACAGCTGTGCTTAGTGCTTTCCTAAGCCCGGGGTTAAGCAACATTATGGCAGGACCTTGACAGCCTGGAGGGAAGAGACTGCCTAGGGGGCACTTACCCTATCCTAGGCCTTGGGAGATCCCTGTGGGAATACCAGCACTGAAGAGCACCTTCCTGGGCAGGCAGGATTTGCATCAAAGTGGAACATAAACATGACATTAAAGCCTTGCTTCTGACACATCCCCTCTGGGATGGGGAGGGAACGGGGCAGGCGGCTGGCCCCTAGAACAGGGAAAGCCTGGGGTGGTGCTGGAGGAAATGGAGAGCACGTGAACTTGACCGGTTGACCTGTGAGCTGGGAGTCTTCTCACCCCCCCACAGTCCTTGAAATGTGCATTCTCCTCCACCACCCCACCCCACATGCTACCCAAGGATATAGCCTTGACACTGATGTGGTATTAGATAGTATGTGACTGAATCCAGTTAAAACCTCTATATATAAACTTTTGGGATTTGGCAGGTGGGTGCAGAGATCCAGTCATCCTGCAGCCACAAGATAAGCCTTGTATGTTTAAGTTCCGTTATTAAACTTGCCACCGACCAACTGGAGTGGCTGCCTCTTTCTTCTCTGCCCTCTGAATAATGAGGCTGGTCTCCGACTACACCTGAGAAGTTCCCAAAGAACTTGTGAAACAAGAGGTAGGGAGGGCAGCATCCAGGACGATGCCCAAGTTGGGCTCAGCTGCTGTGCTAGTTGGCTGCAGTGGTCTCTGTACTCCATACTAAGAAGACTCCAGCCAGGATTTGATCTGAGGGCTACAGAACTGAACCAAAGCACCTCAGAGCTCATAAAAGTCTGCCACCCAAGGGCCAAACCCAGAATTCAGGTGGTTGGACTGTTCAGTATGCAATGGGGAATTCCAGAAGGTTGTAAGCAAGGAGGATGCACTAATAAAACTGGGATTTCAGATACATCCCCTTGGCCTCCATATGAAGGGTGGATTGGAAGAGGAGATTAGGGCTGAGAGTCTAGGAGGTAAGCAGCCAGGGAAGGGCCCAGGCTGTGAGGAAAAGCCTCTGAGAAATATATTCTTTGATTCTAGCTCCCTTCTATCACCTGTTCCCTGCCACTGCTCAAAGATTATCTATTCCAAGCCCCCAGTCTATCCTGGAAAAAGGAAGAGCCGGGGAACTGCTGCAGAACACAGGACAAACCAGTGTTGGCCAGTTTCCTAGCCTACCTGGCTTCAAAGCCAGAACAAGGGCCTCTAGAACCCAGTGAATATGGTATTGGTAGATAGTTCCAAAGAGAGAGAGCGAGAGAGAGAGAAAGATGGAGGCAGAAACAACTTTCCAAATACTGTTTACTTCACAGAAACCTGGAGGCCAGGAAAGGGTATGTGAATGTCTGAGACATCAAGCCTAGGAGTGCACGTTGACAACAGCGACATAGAGGGCGAGGGTGCTGAGGGCCAGCAGCCCTGTCACCACTGCTCGGGCCAGCAGTGCTGTCCAGCTGCCCAGGGAACAAAGGTGGACGAAGGTCCTGTAAGGAAACATCACAATGAGGAAAGGAGAATAGATAATCCACCCCCATTTGGACCCAACATCAAACCCCACCCAGCTCACTCCATGACAAAGGCCTTGTAGACGCTAAGGAACATCAGTAGGAGGACTGCTGGCCGAAAAGTGTGGTATAGGTCGTAGCGTGTTATCATCCAGACCTGGGCAGATGCAACGATGTAATGAACCTGCAGGGAGATGGGAAGTCAGGACCAGGTTTTGGGAAGAGTACAGCCACCAGCAAAAAGGTGTGTGGGAGAACAAGACTTTGTACCAGACTGATGTTGGAGTCGATGCTCATCTGGATGTACTTCCAGTCAAACTCAATGCCCCGGGCTCCAACCCAGAGGGGGATGCAGCTGAGGAAGGCAAAGGGAGGGATTCTCCAGCACCCTCAGCACCCAGAGTCTGAGCCCCCACCCTCCAGCACCTCCTCAGAACCCAGGTATCCTTTCTTAGGAATCTGGGCTCCAGGCTGCTGCACACACCGGGACATAATGAGCTCGGCGGTGGCCCAGCCCAGGGCAGCAACCATGATCTTGTACTCCCCCTTGCCTGCATTCCGGGACATGACAAGGTTTAGGCCTATCAGGTCTGCCACATCCACGCTGGCCTTCATGAACTCCTGTGGGTCAGGTTGAGGCTTGAGTGAGCACAGGTGCCAGGGGGCCCCACTCCTACACTCCTGCCCCCTCCCTTGTCCCACTCACCCCAATGAAGTCATAGATGCCGCCTTCCCAGGTGGGAAAAAAAGTGGCCAGGAACAGCATCTGAGAAAACAGAAAGATCACTGCAAAGTAAGGGGAATAACCCAGTGGGATATGCAGGAAATTAGCGTGGGTGTGGAGGGTAGAGCTCTGGGGGTTCAGGGACCCTTGTGGAAAGGGAGCAAGAGGCGGGCAAGATGACAGGATCAGGGGAGACAAGGGGGTAGGGGTCTGAAGTTTGGGTTCCGTGGTGGTCACAGGGGATCGGGTTAGGCAAGGAGGTGCCGGAGCTAGCTATAGCTACCCCGGCAGTGTCAGCAGCACTGTGTGGACCTTGGGGTTAGTTCGCGGCTCCTGCAAATACAAAACACTCCACCACACAACTGAGTTTTCTCAATTTTACTAAAGTGCTATACAAAAGTTGTTTGGAGACCTCGCCCCAAGTTCCGCCCCTTCCAGAGCCCATTTTTTCCAGGGTATTCTCAGGGGGGCCCGGGGGCCCTCACCTTGCACAGCTGCACGAATAGGTAGGTGACCCCAGCCTGCACGCACTTCCAGAAGGCGTTGTACTCGGACCTGCAGGAGCGGGCGGTCAGGCTTGGCCCGGTCCCCCGCCCTCCCGCCCGCGGCTGCCCCGCACTCACAGGCCGCTGCACTTGTACGTGATGAAGTAGGGGAAGTAGGCCAGGGCGAAGCAGTTCCCAAAGTGGAACAGGGTCATGGCGCCGGCCGCCGGGGCCCGCGGGGCGCGGGTCTCTTCCTCGGCCGGCCTGGTGCCCGAGCGCGGGGCTGGCGCCCACCTGCCTCCGCCGCGACCCGCGCGGCCTTCTGGGAGCGAGGCCGGGCCGGCGCCGGCGCGCTGACGTCACGGCCCGCGCCCGGCGCCGGGAGCCTGCGCGGCCCCAGTGCGCCGGCGAGGAGCCAGGTGGGGCGGCGAGGTGTGGTCCCCCCGCGGGCACCGGCGGAGCGCGTTTGAGTGCGGGGCGCGCCGTGACCCCGCAGTGACCGGCGCAGAGACACGGGCGCGACAGTGAGCACTCTGCGTTTTTATTTCACAACTGGGCGCCTTCCTTCTTCGGGGGAGGCGGCAACGGGAGGTACGGGTTCCGGCCCCGGAGCCCAGGGGAACAGAAGAGGGGTCGTCTTGCTTCACCCGTCTCGGCTGAACATGTAGAGGAGCAGGTCCACCACCCGGTGACTGTAGCCGTATTCGTTGTCGTACCTGGGGAGGGAGGAGGCGGGTCAGGGGATTCCTCTCGACCACTCCGGCTCTCCCCCCGCCCCCAATCTCTCGGACTCCTTCCCCCTCACCAGGAAATGAGCTTCACGAAGTTGTCATTGAGCGCGATGCCGGCGTTGGCATCGAAGATGGACGAGTGGGTATTGCTCACAAAGTCCGTGGAGACAACCTGGGCGTTCAAATTTCAAGATAAAGTGTGGGTCGCCGAGCAAGGACCTCCAGGAGCCCAGGCTCCGACTCTTAGGCACATTGGCCATCCATTCATTTGCAATATCTGGTGGAGCCCTGCTGTGTCCGTGCTCTGGGGACGGTGTGAGGAAGGCACACTGGGGCTTTGCCTGCCGGGGGTGCCCAAAGGACTAAGAAGGCGAACACCCTCATGCTGCACCAGTAAACGTGACTTCCTGGTAACGATGCGGGCACTCAGAGCGGACCGGCACGCAGGCCCTCTCTGAGGGGAGGTGGTCAGGCTGGGTCTGGATGTCTAGGAGCATCTGGTCAACTCAGGCCCTCAGCAGTGCCTGAGGTGGAAGGAGCTACAACACAGAGGCCCCGAGGCCTTGGGCCTTGTGTGGTGTTAAGGCCACAGAGGAAGGTGTTCAGCAGTGGGGGGGATGTGATCTGATTTGCTGAAAACGAGATCCCGGTGGCTGTGTGAGAGTGGACCTATAGGAACTAAAGCACAGAGGCAGCACCAAAGGTGGGTGTACAGAGATGGCATGATGGGAGCAAAGGGATGGTGACATCCTTTCTTCACAGGGAGGCCACCGGGCCATGGCCTATCCCAAGTAAGCGTTGAAAAATGGGAGCCATTGTCTTGTTCACTAAGCATGTATCGAGCACCTGCTATGTGCCAGGCCCCGGGAAGATGGCTGGGGCCACAGAGGTGAAAAGACAGTCCCAAAGTCCCTGCTTTCTTGTGCATGTGCTAGCAGTGCCAATAGTGACTATGAAATGAAATTTCAGGTAAGGGAAAGGGCCAGAAAGAGATTATCTTATTGAGGACAGAAATTGACGTAGAGACTCGGAGGTGAGGGCAGACTATGTGGCCACCTGGAAGAAGAGCTATCTAGACCACAGGAATAGCAAGTGCAAAGACCCTGAGGCCGGGACAGCAGACCTTCCCAGCCCTGCAGTCCCTGTCTTGATACATTGTGAGCAGCTCCTTGGCAAGTGGACAATCACATTTCCTCCTCATAGGGCTCCTCCCAGGGTCCCCCTCCTCAGCCCCTACCTCATCCTCGGTGTAGGCAAGGATGCCAGCCATGGGCCCCTTGGCTGCTGCTTTTATGGCATCTTTGATGGCCTTGTATGAGGTAGGCTGGGCCAGGCGGCAGGTCAGGTCCACAACAGATACATCTGGGGTTGGCACCCGGAACGCCATTCCTGTCAGCTTCCTGGAGAATCCCACATTAGGGGTGGGAGTCAGAACCCAGGGACTTTTCTGTCCACCCCTCGTTGTCTCTGCTTTCCCCTCAGTGGACACCTCAAAGATTGGGGGCCAGTCCAGTCCTCCTGGGTGCACCCCCTGACTCTGGTTGTAACTTTCTGCCCTCATACCCGCTGAGGGATGGGATGACTTTGCCCACGGCCTTGGCAGCCCCTGTGGAGGCTGGGATGATGTTCTGGTGGGCACCCCGTCCATCTCTCCAGGCCTTCTTTGATGGCCCGTCCACTGTCTTCTGGGTGGCAGTGTAGGAATGAACTGTGGTCTTGGGAGAGGAAGAGGGCTGAGTTGTTGAGGCCTTCTCCTAAACTCCCATGCCTCTTTTTCCCAGGCCTGAGGTTCTAACCCAGGTGTGGAGACTGGTGTGGCCACCACCAGAGACCACAAGAGGGCCATGTGCAGGCCAGGGTCCAGCCTTGTCTGCAAGTTGCACAGTGTTTAAGAGACTTTACCACCTGGCTCCTCCTCCCGAAACCAGTCTCTCCCTTTTACCACCACACACTAAGCAAGTCCTGGGAGGAAGGTGTGGAGTTTCCCTGCCATCCCTCCTGCTCCAGCCCCTCTCCAACTCACCATCAGCCCTTCCACGATCCCAAATCGCTCATGGATGACCTTGGCAAGGGGGGCCAGGCAGTTGGTGGTGCAGGATGCATTGCTGAAACGCCCAGGTGTGCAAGGGCACCGTGAGGTGAGGCCCAGAGCCAGCACTACCCCCCTCACCTCTCAGTTTATGCACACAGGCCTGGTTTTGTGCAAGTCAGGATGGGGATGAGAGAGATCACTGGGGGTGCCTTCAGGCTGAAGGAGGCACCACAAGTGTGGCCGGAGAAGCTCCCCAAGCATGTTCCCCAGGAGCCGTGCCGTTCTAACACTCTCAGGGTAATGTTAATGTGATGGTTGTTAAGGCTTTGGGAAGGGAGATGTGAAAGCACCAGGGGGCTATTGGGAATAGGGGTGAAGAGGGTGAGGCTGCCACATCCTCTGGGTGCCACCCACACGCTTCAGAATGTTGCTGCCCGTTACCTGACAATTTTCATGGAGCCAGGGTTATAGTTCGTCTCGTTTACCCCCATGACAAACATGGGTGCGTCCGGTGACGGTGCACAGATTATCACACGCGTGGCACCTGCCTCAATGTGGTTCTAGAGAAGGAGCACAGATGTCAGGAGGTGCTTCAAATGTCACTCCCCCCACACCCACCCAACCAGCCCCAGGCACCTGTCCCCCCACTTACCGAAGTTTCCTCTAACGACAGGTACACACCCGTGGACTCCACCACAAAGGGGCTCCCAACAGACTTCCAGGGGATATCTCTGGGCTGCTTGCTGTGGAGGGTGGCAGCGCTGGAGTCAGTCTTTTGCTGCGTGGCCTTGCCTTCACAGTCATGGCCTGCACTGTTCAAAAGGCTGACCAGACTCCTTCCTGCCTGGCCTGCAACTGTCTTTTCCCCCCACCCCATACCTAGCTGTCCCAGTGGATTTGACCCTGCTGGTGTTGCCTTTCATCACTAACCCCGCCTTGCGGGCCTCTTTTCTTGACTCTACCCCGCCTGCTATGCCTGGGTCCAAGCTGCCACCTTCCTGACTTAAGCCTCAACGCCCCCAGGGGGGCCATCCCTGACTGCTCCATTCTACATATGCTGCCCAAAATGTGGGCCCCGGCAGGGTGAGGACTGCCCCGCCGCTTCTGGTCCCCAGCCCTGACAACCTCCCCACAGCCCTCCTAGTCCCTTGTCCTCCACCGAGAGCCCGGCGCAAGAGGCTGGGCAAGTCTCTAAAGACACTCTGCATCCCTGAGAACGGATCCCAGGGGAGAACTGAAGCCTGAGGTGGCCCTGGGGCCTGCAGTGACTAGTGGTTTACATTAGAAAGTAAAGGAGATTCTGTTTGCTGTTTGAGAAGCTCACATTTCCACTTGATAGCCAATGTTTGTATTTGAAACATCAGACACCTAGTGTTTGCTGTCTTCTACTTGGCTTTAGCCAAGCAGCGATAAGTGAATAAACCGTATACTGGTTTTTTCTCTTCACGGGGTTTATCACAACAGTGATATTTTCTTCTGCGGTTATTTGTCAGCATCTGTTTTGTCTTCTAGACCACTCTGTGCCCCTGAGCCTGCACCCTGTAGAGGGTTTCAGTGTTGGTGGGGGTTTTTTTGTTAACCATTATACACGCCTGCCACATACCCGTGTTCTGAGTGCTCTACCTTGTTGAACTCCTTTAACCCTGGCGACCTGAGGAGTAGGCACTGTTACTGGCATTTTTCAGAGGAGCCGGCCCCTGGGCAGAGGGGAGGAGAGTAGCAGGCAGAGCCGGCTGAGAGGGCAGGCGGGCTGGCCCTGGATGCACTGTGAGAATGGAACAAGCGAACGAACAAGCTGCTTCCCATCTCCCTGGACCGCCACACATGGTTCTCTCCGGTCATCTGTTCTGTCAGGGTGTACTTTTCATCATCTGGCCCAACTAGCTCTTCTCTGCTGCCCCCTTTTTCCTGCCTTCCAAGTTGCGGTGGAGAGGGGAGCACTTCATATTCCTCTGCCGTTGCCGAATTGGCATCTCAGGAGACCCCAGCTCCTTTTCTAGGCTGTCACGGGCCCTGCCCTCCTGCCCAGAGGGCTGTTTTGAGGATTCCATTCATTCTTCAAGGAAGTAGAGTCTATCCAGGGCTAGGGCCTGCGTCTGCGGTGCCAAAGCCGTAATGGCGACACAAAGCAAGAGGGCCCTCCCTGTGAGACGACTGTGGCTTTGTGGGAAAACACCCTTCCCAATGTCCCCCCACACCTGTTAACTTCGGTCGTACTCCCCACTACTGCTGTGGTGGGTATGATCATCATCCCCAGCAGATACCGTAGGAAACAGGCTAGGACATTTCAGTCTCTTGCCCAAGGTCACCCAACTAGGAAGGGGTGAAGCGAGGGTAAAACACACAAACCACATGGCTGGTGCCGAGTGCCCGAAGAACATCCACAGTGCGGTGACAAAAGCGGGCGGACAGGGAAGAGCTGCTGGAGTCACCAAGGAAGGCAGCACCTGAGTGCTGGGCGCACACCGAGGGGACAGACGGGATGGGGAAGGCAGGGAGAGTGCCCAGGCTGAGCAAGGAAAGGACACGGGATGTCTGAGCAGTGACTGCTGTGCCGGAATTGTGTTAGGGGTTAAGATTCCAAACTTGGCTCAGGCAGCTTATACTCAGGGGCTCTCCAGTCCCGCCTCCACCCACCGTCCTGCTCATCCTGCTCGCACCCAGCCCTGAGTGCCTCATCACCAGCCCTCCTGCCCCACGCGCATAGACACCGAGGTGCCGGGAGTGGCTGCGGCTGTCTCAAGCGGCAGCAGGGCCAGTTGTGGCTGCTAATTTACATTAGAAAGATAAAGTATGGTTGCGGTTTCCCCTTTTATAAATTTTTAAATGTTTTGTTATCTTGAAAGTGTTTATATTTGGAAGCATATTAAATATCTAACATTACTGCTTTTGGTTTACAGATTCTAAACATATCTTTCAGTGGCAGGAAGGGTACTGATGTCAGTGTGAACCACGTGAAAGGGGTACTAAGGAGTCAGCGTTGCCCAGGTGTAAGAGATACTCGTTTAGGGTCCCAAGAGGTGGATGGCCGGCTTGGCTGGGATGACATGGAAAGGCAGGGGGGAGCTAATAGTCCTGGGGGCCCCACCAGGAGCTGGGATTTTATTCATGGGGGAATGGGAAGCCATTGGAAGATTTAAGTAGGGGAGTCACCGCGTCCAGGTGATGTTTTTAAAAGGCCTCTGTGGCTGCTCTGTAGGAACCAAGTGGAAGCGGTGGGCTAGGTGGTGATGCCATTTCCTGGGAAGGGAGATGAGTAGGTTTGGGGGTTGAAGGAGAATCAGAAGTTGAGTGTTAAACATTGAGTTGCTCTGCCTGTGAGAAAACATGTAAATATGTGCTAAATAAAAAGAGTGGGTCACCTTTGTAGATTAGTGTTTTTACACCATTTTAGGGGCCAGGGACTTCTCAGACCCCTCGAGCCCAGTACCCAGAGGCACGTGCACACACAATTTGGGGGGTTCTGGGCCCCACACAAGGGGCTGGGATCTCATCTGGTCATCTGTACAGCTCCTGCGTTAATCTGCTGCAGGCATGCATCACACAGCTTCCCTTACCACTGGAAGACGTTGATCTCCTGGTTGTCTACGACCAGCTGTCCGTTCCTGAATTCCACGTTCCCCTTGTACTGGCCATGGGTGGAGTCATATTTAAACATGTACACCTGTGGGAGACAGGATGGCTCCCAGTCTTGAGTGTCACAGGTGGAGGAGCTGGCATCCCAAGGGTGTCCCCACCCTGGTGAAGGAGCCACACGGCATCTGGGAGCCCCCTCCCCACTCCAGTCCCACCTTTCCCAGGTCTACCGTCGGCCTGCTGCTCACCATATATTCTGGGTCAATGAATGGATCATTCACTGCCACCACCTTAACACCCTTCTCCATGCAGGCGCGTAGCACCAGGCGGCCGATGCGTCCAAATCTGTCCAGGGACAAGGGTTGTGGGGGTTGTCCTCAGAATCCTCGCCAGCAGGCAGAGGAGGGGACGGGAGAAAAGGGGATAACAGGAGGTGCACTCTAGGGTACTGGGTGGGACTCAGTCTGGGGAGAGAAGGCAAAGTGCGGCCACTGTCATCTCTTGCCCAGATGTCCTCTTCAGCCTCTTCACTGCTTCTGCTACCCATTCAGCCCATCCCCCTATCCCTAATCTTGTAGCTGGATGGATCTTGTAGAGCTTAGGTCAAATTATGTCTCATGGCTGGAAAACCTCCATGGCTCTTAGTCAGTAAAACCAAATCTGGACTGCTTACCATGGCCTGCCAGGCCCCTACCAGCTTTCCCCTGCTCCCTGCCTCCTTTTCTCCCTTGCTTGCTCCCCACCCAGTGCCAGTGTGCTTCACGCACTGACTTCCTGCCTGTTAGCTCACTGAGCTGCTCCAACCTCAGAACTGGCTACCACTACTCTCTCCAGCCTTACCGTACCCAACTTCCATGCTGTTCATGTCATGCGTCACTGAACTGTCGTGTTCCTGATTCCCACCAGAATGTGAGCCCTCTCAGGGTGCACCCCTGTACTTTCTCCCTGTATTTCTCCAGCCAGGATGGGCAGAATGAGAGCACTATGGGGAGATGCCTCAGGCAGCAACCAGAGGAAAGGCTGGGCCCTAAGCCTTCAGGAGCGGCTAGGGCCAGGCCTGACTCACCCATTGATGCCCACGGTCAGCTTCCGAACCACAGGGACCTTCTTAGGGGCAGGAGGCGGGGCTTCCTCCTTGACTGGCTCAGGTTTAGGCTCTGGCTCAGGCTGGGGCTTGGGCTGTGGCTCTGGCTCTGCCTCAACCTTGGGCTCAGGCGGGGGTGGTGCTCTGGTCACTGTTGAGGAGGGTGGGGACAATGAGTTGCACCACCATAGTGGGAGAGAATGAACCCTTTTTGCCACCCAGAACCTGTTGCTGGTTCCAGGCCCCTAGTGGCCAACCACCTAGCCCACTGTTTCCCCAACCCACCTGATCCACAGAATGATCAGGGGGTAGGCTTGCTTAAAATACCAATGCCTGGGGACGCCTGGGTGGCTCAGTTGGTTAAGTGTCAGACGCCTTGGTTTTCAGCTCAGGTCATGATCTCATGGTTTGTAGTTTGAGCTCTGTGTTGCTGTCAGCGCAGAGCCTGCTTGGAATTCTCTCCCTCTCTCTTTCTGCCTCTCCCTCGCTTGTTCACATGCTCTCTCTCTCTCTCTCTCTCTCTGAAGATAAACTTAAAAAAAAAAAAAAGATACGCATGCCAGGGCCTCTCCCCTAGAGATTGTAACTCATTATGCATGTATTTTTAACAATCACTTGGAGTGATACTGTCTATGCCTCAGTTTCCTCCTCTGTAAAATGAAAATAATAGTACACTCTTAGAGAGTCACTGTGATTAAATGAGATGATATATGTGATGCTTATGATGGAGTCTAGGAGACAGTCCACATACATTAATATTTCAAAGATTATTTCCCAAACTTGTCTGATAATTGTGCCAACCCCGTGGTCCCCAAGCTGTTCTGATGATAAGAATCCCACGGTCGGCCTCTTCCTAGGGAAATCTGATTGAATAGGTCTACACTGAAGCCAAGGACTCCTGATTCTAAAAGCACTCCAGGTGATTCTTATGCTCAGAGTAGTAGGAAATACAGGTGTATCAAAACACGAAACGAATGGAAACCCACTCCAGCTTCCACCTCTCCAAACGTACACGCTCCCACTCCCATACGGCACTTGAAAACCCCTGTGTTTGGAGGTGTGCTAGCTGGCTACAGATAAGGGCTTGAGGAGAGGAGGGGAGACGTAGAGGCCGCAGTCAGGGGGCCTGGCCGGCAGAGGGTTTCTAGCTGGGAATCAGGCCTGAATGTCAGCCCCTGCTCAGCCACCTGCGTGGTCTTGAGCAAGTGAATGAGCTCTCTGGCCTGTTTCCTGGTGTTGCATCTGCACCTTCTACCTGGGGGCTGCTGTGAAGACTCAGATCTCCAGGCCCAGTAGGTGCTGACCTCAGCGGAGGGAAGAGGTTGCTACCAAGAGGACTTGTGAGGAAAGGAAGAGAGAAGAGGTTGGAGAGGCCCTGGAGGAGGAAGGTGGGTGTTGCTCTTGGCGCCAGAATCAAAGGCACCTGGGAGGTGGTGGGGCTAGGAGCCGTGGGCCAGCTGGCCTGTGGGTCTCCCTGACCTCTACGGGCCGCCGCAGTCCATGTGGTCTGAGTCTGGACTGTGGGTCTCCAGGGGCAATACCAGTTCATGAAGGTATTAAGAGTTTATTGGTGGCAGTGACCCTGTGGCTTTGGTGACCTAGGATGTTTGCATTCCTGGGGGTTCTGCTTCCGCTATCACGAAAGAGGGAGATTCGTTCATCTGGGCTAAGAGTGGGAATCTGAGACCACTCGGCGGCCTTTCGGGAGAAAACTCGGGTGGCTCTCCTCTCCCACCTGCCCCCAGGCTTTCTCTCTCCTCCCCTCCACTCCAGGGGTGGGGTGCGTGGGCTGGAGGGAAGCTCCTGCACTAGGAAGGAAGAGCCTGAAGGAGCTTCAGTGATGAAGCATCACCTGGTAGGTGAAACAAAGGCAACAGGCGCGTGCTCTCCTAATTAAGATGACGCTCCCATTTCCTGGGTGCTGCCATGGGCTAGGTGCCGTGCTGAGCTCTCGCGGCCACCTGCTCGCTGAATGCTGTGAGGCAGGAGCGATAAATCCGCCTCACAGAGGGGAAACCGAGGCCCGAGGTCACGGGGCGAGCGCTGAGCAGGCGGGAGGTCCGCAGCGGGCAGCAGCGGATCTGCCCCGCGCAGCTCCTCGGGGGTCCCTCCCACCGCCTCCGGCCCTGGCCGCGGTCAGTACGGAGGCAGCGGAAGCAGCCGGGGGAATGCCGGTTGCCCTGTGGCAAGACCTGGGTTCATCCGGCTGGAGTGTGGGTGCACCTATGGCTGGGTGCGGTAGGGCTGGCTGCCCAGTGGCTCGGAGCAGGGGACTGCGAGTCCCAGCGCTACTATTCTGGTGCTGAGAGACCGAGGGAGGCGGCTCGCGCTCTTCCCTGCCGCTCTGAGTGGGGTCAATAAACAGCCTGGTCTCACCGGGTGTTTGTGAGGTTCCAATGAGCGCACGCCTGTAACGTGCTCGGCGCGGCTCTCGCTGTGCACAGGCCGAGGAGGACAAAGCCCACCAACCCCCAAGCGGCCTTTCCGCGCTGGGCGATAAGAGCGTCCTTCCTACGTGAAACCCAGCTGGCTAAGGTTCTTCAGCAACCTGCGGCGGTTCTCAGAAATGCGCCCTCGTAGACGCGGCTCCGCCCCTGTCCCGGCCCCACCGCGCGCTGGCGGCGCCTCGGCCGATGGGGGCCGCTATCTGGCCCGCCGCCATCGCTGTAGAAACCACTCGCCCAGCTGCGCAGGGGGTAGGGACGGAGGGAAGCGGCTCCGCGGTGGCAGAGTCGCGGGCCAGCGGCGCCGCACCCCGCCTCCTGCCCCCTCCCTCGTGGACACTGGGCGGCGGGCACGCGCGCCGCAGGGGGCTCGGGGCTGCGGGGGCTCCGGCCCGCCCTTTCTTCTCCCGTTCCCCGGGGTCGCCCCGCTGCCTCCCTCACCCGGGCACGGCTGTCGCAGTAGCTGGACAACGGTGACGTTGGTGAGGACGATGTCGCGTTTCGACATGGCCTAAGGTTTCATTGCCTGGTCGCTCCGGGAGCTGCCGGGACGTTACTGCGGTGCGGGGCGCCCAAGCTAGTGGGGTCGGAGCGTCTCGCCGTGACGTCACAGTGCCCTGTGACGTCACAGAGGGGGCGGTGCGAAGCGTGTGACGTCCGCGCGCGTGCACCGCAGCCCCCAGGCCGCCCGCCACTGACGTCTAGAATAGAATCCAACTTTTTACACTGGTCCCCAAAGCCCTGGTGTCTCTCTCTCTCTCTCTCTCTCTCTCTCTCTCTCTCTCTCCCTCTCTCCCTGGGCACACTGGCTGTGTGCTGCTCCTTGACCCTCCTCTGGTTAGTTAGCTGCCTAGCTGCGGTTTGTTTGTTTGTTTGTTTTTGCCTGGAAAGCCGTGTCCTTGCTCGGCTGCCTCCTGGTTTCCCTCCGGCGCCACCCTTTAAGAGAGGCCCTCCTGACTCCCATCTGAAGTTCTGTCCTGCCTCAATCACTACCGACCATCGCCCTCACCCCCTCAACCCGCCTATCTCCCAGGAAGCTTTGTCCGACTTCGCTCCCTGAGTTAGATGTTCCAGTGTGCAAAACTCCATCGTTATACTCCCTACATTTTAATTTTTCTCACAGCAAATGTCTCTCCCTAAAAATCATCTTGTTTATTCGTTTTCTTGCCGGGTGTCTCTGCCCCCTAGACTCTTGGAGGGCAGAATGCTTGTCTACCTTCACTTTTCTATCCCACTGACTAGAGGAAGGTTTGGCACCTACAGTGCTCACTCAATAAATACCAGAGTGAATACAGAAATATTGCATCCTCACATTTCTTCTGACTCCCAATCTTAAATTTAAGTGACCTCCAAGTCAGATCCTCTCACAGCATCCCATTCTTCTTGTGGCTTTTCACATAGTTTGTCATGATCTAGTTATTAATTTACTTGCTCAATGTATCCCCTGTCGTTCACCATGGGGCCTCCACCACCTAAAACTGTGCCAGGGCAAAGCAACTTCTGGGACAGATGGACAGATGGCTCCTTTCCTCTAAAGCACTGGGGGTGGGGGCTTGCTTGCACATCTGTGACTCACAGGCAAGGGCCTTCACCTGCAGGGCTAGCTGACACACAGCTGTGACCAAGATTTAGGGAGTGTGGGGGTTTGGGTCAAGAGGGAGTCACCATCTCAGAGAGAGGTGTGGAAGCCAGAAGAGGCAGAATGACACCATAACCTCTTCCTTCCCCAAGCCTTCGTGGGAACTCTGTTTGCCAAGCACCTGCCATGGGACAGGGTGAAGGTGAGCTCTCCTGTTTGGATGCTTCAGGGAAGGGGAACTGAAAATAAATTGGGTGTACAGATGGGGAAATTTCAATGACTCAAGACCAAAATACAGGTATTAATTAAAAGGCGGACAAAGTTAACATGTATGATGGGGGCTGTGGAAGATCACCCAAATGAAACCAGGACTGAAGAGGGGCCAGTTTTGTACAACTTTACAATGACAGATGTGGAAAGCTAGATGCAATTAAAAATTTTCTTAGAAAATATAAAGGGGTGGGGCACCTAGGTGGCTCAGTCTGTTGAGTGACCGACTTCAGGTCATGATCTCATGGTTCACAAGTTCGAGCCCTGCGTGGGGCTCTGTGCTGACAGCTCAGAGCCTGGAGCCTGCTTCGGATTCTGTGTCTTCTTCTCTCTCTGCCTCTTCCCTGGTGCGCTGTCTCTCTCTCTCTCTCTCTCTCTCTCTCTCTCTCTCTCTCAAATATAAACATTAAGAAAATATAAAGGATCAACAGTGGTGTAAAAAGAAATGACAAATCTGAGCTGGCCAATAACAAAAGAAGAAACAGTTAAGATTTATCCTCCCAAAGGCTGACCCAGATCCAGATGACTTTATGGGCAAGATCTGCTAAAGCAGAGGTGCCTGGGTGGCTCAGTCGGTTAGGTGTCAGACTTCGGCTCAGGTCATGATCTCGTGGTTTGTGAGTTCGAGCCCTATTTCGGGCTCTGTGCTGACAGCTCAGAGCCTGGAGCCTGCTTCAGATTCTGTGTCTCCCTCCCTCTCTCTCTCTGCCCCTCCCCCCACTCACACTGTTTCTCTCTCTCTCTCTCTCTCTCTCTCAAAAATAAACATTAAAAAAATAAGAATAATTAAAAAAAGATCTGCCAAAGCCTCAGGAACAAGTGTTCGCCAGCCCATAGGAATGGTTGCAGATCCTAACCAGAGCGGGGAGGCCCTGGGCAGGGCATGTGCTCTCTGAGGCCGTGTGTGTGCTCCCACCGCTCCCTCCCGGGGACCTTTTGCTGTGATGCTGGGCCACAGAAACCTCTTTGACTTGCTTTAGAGAAGCAACAGGGCCACATGACCAAAGCCAACAGAGGATGGCAAAGGAAGGACGACTCCAGGCCAGTCTCTTATGGCGCCAGATGCCAAAGTCCTGAATCAAGTAGTGGCAAATGGGAACGGGCCTGAGAAGCACTGGGGCTGCCGGGAGATGGTGGGATGGGCAGAGAGAGGGGTGGAAGGATACGATGGAGTGCATTTCAAAAGGAGAAACCCCACCTCTCAATCTCAGGGCGGATTAGGATTCTGAAGTTCACCACCCGCCCCTCCCCACCCTGCAATCTCCTGGCACGGGAAACTCCCTCATTTAGGCACCGGACAAGGGCAGGAGAGCCACACCTGAGGTTGCCCAGGGATTTGGCTTTGTCCCTGGAGCGTGAAACTTGGAGACAGATTTAATGAGTTCAAGCTTGGAGACGTGGCACGGTTTGTCGCCCTCTACAGGAGTGCCTAGAAATGGCAGAAGCCCCTGGGTCTCTGGGCCTGGGCGTCAGGACCCCGGGTGGCACCATGGGTCCTCCAAGGGGGTTGGGCCTTTGAACAGAGCTGACAACACGTGCAGATTCTCACCACACCTGGGCACCCACGCACATAACTCTGCCACCCCCGCTCACTCACACCCTGTACATTCCTTCCCGTGAGCCTTCCCACTGGGAATCCCACCTCCACCCCCTCTCTGTCTCTCCCTTTGGCATCAAAACCCAAATCTCTTTCACCCCTGCACCCAACTTACCCACACACTGGCTCTCATTCTTCTGGTCTCCGCCTGCCTCTAAATAGCCCCAGATAACGATGCTGCCACAGACCGACCAGCCACCACCTGCCCTTCCTTCTGGTGACCTTTGTCATGCCCAGGCTAGACTCCCGGCTGTTCCCCTCCAACCCCTGCCACCATGTGAACGCTTGGGGCTTTAGGCTGGGACCGAGGAGGCCCCAGGGGGGAGGAGGGAAGGAAGGATGAGCCCCTGGCCTCCAGCCCAGGTTCTGGCTGACACTCTCTTGCTGCCCCCGGTCTTCGGCCCCTCCCCGTGGCTGCCTCAACCGGCTTTTCAGGAGACACTGCGTCCTGTCCCAACGCATGGCAATCAGTCCTCTGCCCTTGCCCAAGGCCTAGGAAGCAGGAGCCAAGGTTCTGTTATGAGAATGTGTCCTGGCTCCAAAATCTGTAACCCTCCCCAAGGGGTCCTGTGCTGCTCTGGGGACCCAGGCACCCCTCTCTCCAGCGCCCTCTGAGACTCAGGCTCCCTTAGCAAGCATACTATGTGTACTTACATCACATACTTTTGGGGAGTGCTTCTTTTAATCCATCCACTTGTTTAGCCTGGAAATATTAACTGAACCCCAGGCAGTGTTCTAAAAATTGAGGATGTAGCAGTGACCAACACAAAAGCCCTGTCCTCTGGAAGTTTACAATCTGATAGGTGATGCAGACAATATAAAAGATAATTTTGGGTCATGGTAAATACTTATAAAAATAAAAACAAAAGGATGATATCATCCAATATAACTGAGAGACAGCCAAAACCTGGGCTGGAGGCCAGGGGCTCATCCTTCCTTCCCTCCTCCCCCTGGGGCCTCCTCGGTCCCAGCCTAAAGCCCCAAGCGTTCACATGGTGGCAGGGGTTGGAGGGGAACAGCCGGGAGTCTAGCCTGGGCATGACAAAGGTCACCAGAAGGAAGGGCAGGTGGTGGCTGGTCAGTCTGTGGGAAGGTTCTTGTTTTGTTTTGTTTCGTTTTTTGTTTTTAGAAGGCTACATTTGAGTCAAGAGCAGAATAAGGAAGAACCCACCATGTGAAGATCTGAGTTGTGCCTTGCAGACAGGGAAGATGGCAAGTGCAAAGGCCATGGAGGCAGGAATAAACCTGGTGTGTCTGAGGACCAGGGAGAAGACCCATGGGGCTGGGACGCGGTAAGTGTAGGGCAGGGGGCATCTACTGGAACAGTAAGAGCAAGGTCTGATGACTCCTTCAACTCCCTAAGAGTGCTCTCCTTCCCTTGACTGCACCTCCCATCGCCCCAGACTCTCACTACTGGGGAAACTGGATCCTTCTGTCCCCCAAGAGGAGTGAAGAGCCAGACCTGGGTCGTGAGGATGGGGGTGCTGGAAGGTGGGGTTGGAAGAGAGGAGACCTGGATGGTGGGGGAGGAATGAAAAGAGGGGGTGGTTGGAAGGGAGGCCATCTGGGCTTTGGGGTGGAGGGCCTGAAATGGGCAAGAGGCGAAGATGCCACGTGAGTGTTCTCCATTCATGACTCACCCTCTCTGCCTCCTCCTCTTCATTGCTCAACTCAAAGCTCTCTGGGAAATACCTCCCTGACTGGGGACCAAGTCAGTGCCTCACAGGGTAATTGAGTCATGAGGGGTGGAGAAGAGGGAGTGAGGTAGAGGATAAATAGCAGCTTTGCTTCTCTGGCTCCTCTCTGCATCCTCCCCACCCTGCCAACAACATGCACCTTGCCAGTTTGCTCAGCTCCTGCTCCCTCCTACTGCTCTGGGGGGCCCTTCCTGGATGGGCGGCCAATGATGATCCCATTGAGAAGGTCATTGAAGGAATCAACCGAGGGCTGAGCAATGCAGAGAGAGAGGTGGGCAAGGCCCTGGAAGGCATCAATAATGGAATCACTCATGCTGGAAGGGAAGTGGAGAAAGTTTTTAATGGACTTAGCCACATGGGGAGCCAAGCTGGCAAGGAGCTGGACAAGGGCGTCCAGGGGCTCAACAACGGCTTGGACAAAGTAGCCCATGGGATCAACAATGGCATCGGACAAGCAGGAAAGGAAGCAGAGAAGTTTGTCCATGGGGTCAACAACGCTGCTGGACAGGTTGGGAAGGAGGCAGACAAAGTGATTCAGGGGGTCCATCATGGGGTCAACCAGGCGGGAAGCGAGGCAGGGAGGTTTGGCCAGGGGGCCCACCATACTGCTGGGCAGGCTGGGAATGAGGCGGGGAGGTTTGGCCAGGGGGTCCATCACGGGGTTAACCAGGCTGGGAAGGAGGCAGAGAAGTTTGGTCAGGGCATCCATCATGGGGTCAACCAGGCTGGGAAGGAGGCAGAGAAGTTTGGTCAGGGGATCCATCATGGGGTCAACCAGGCTGGGAAGGAGGCAGAAAAGTTTGGTCAGGGGATCCATCATGGGGTTAACCAGGCTGGGAAGGAGGCAGAGAAGTTTGGTCAGGGGATCCATCATGGGGTTAACCAGGCTGGGAAGGAGGCAGAGAAGTTTGGTCAGGGCATCCATCATGGGGTTAACCAGGCTGGGAAGGAGGCAGAGAAGTTTGGTCAGGGGATCCATCATGGGGTCAACCAGGCTGGGAAGGAGGCAGAGAAGTTTGGTCAGGGGATCCATCATGGGGTCAACCAGGCTGGGAAGGAGGCAGAGAAGTTTGGTCAGGGGATCCATCATGGGGTCAGCCAGGCTGGGAAGGAGGCAGAGAAGTTTGGTCAGGGCATCCATCATGGGGTCAACCAGGCTGGGAAGGAGGCAGAGAAGTTTGGTCAGGGGATCCATCATGGGGTTAACCAGGCTGGGAAAGAGGCAGAGAAGTTTGGTCAGGGCATCCATCATGGGGTTAACCAGGCTGGGAAGGAGGCAGAGAAGTTTGGTCAGGGGATCCATCATGGGGTCAGCCAGGCTGGGAAGGAGGCAGAGAAGTTTGGTCAGGGGATCCATCATGGGGTCAACCAGGCTGGGAAGGAGGCAGAGAAGTTTGGTCAGGGGATTCATCATGGGGTTAACCAGGCTGGGAAAGAGGCAGAGAAGTTTGGTCAGGGGATCCATCATGGGGTCAGCCAGGCTGGGAAGGAGGCAGAGAAGTTTGGTCAGGGGATCCATCATGGGGTTAACCAGGCTGGGAAGGAGGCAGAGAAGTTTGGTCAGGGGATTCATCATGGGGTTAACCAGGCTGGGAAAGAGGCAGAGAAGTTTGGTCAGGGGATCCATCATGGGGTCAACCAGGCTGGGAAGGAGGCAGAGAAGTTTGGTCACGATGTCCATTATGCTGCAGGGCAGGCTGGGGGAGAGGGAGACAAAATAGTCCAAGGGGTCCATCCTGGAGTCAACCAGGCTGGGAAGGAGGTGGAGCAGTTTGGCCAGGGAGTCCACCATGGGGCTAATGAGGCCTGGAAGGAGGCAGAGAGGTTTGGCCAGGAGGCCAACTATGCTGCAGGACAGGGTGGGAAAGAGGGAGAGAAAGTGGTCCCAGGGGTCCACCAGGGAGTCAACCAGGCTGGGAAGGAGGTGGAGCACTTTGGCCAGGGCGTTCACCATGCCGTTGAACAGGCCGGAAAGGAGGCAGACAAAGTGGTCCAAGGGGTCCACGATGGGGTCAACCAGGCCGGGAAGGAGGCAGAGAAATTTGGTCAAGGGGTCAACCACGCTGCCGGCCAGGCTGGAAAGGAAGCGGAGAAACTTGGCCAAGGTGTCCACCATGCTGCTGGCCAGGCCGGGAAGGAGGTGGACAGGTTGCAGCAGAATGTTCATAATGGGGTCAACCAAGCCGGCAAGGAGGCCAACAAACTGCTGAATGTAGGTGAACAGGGGTGGGGAACTGGGGAGAAGGGGCTGGGGGGAGGGAAAGTTAAACCCTTGGGACATTTGGGTAGTCCATGTAGCCTGGGTTCGGTGAAAGAAGCTTGGGCAGCTCCATGGCCACGCTCCCTCTCTGGGCTCAGCTGGTCAGATGGATCAAACCACCTCATGGCAAAGCCCTGTATCAGACAGCGTGAAAGGGGCCCAGCCCCACCTTCAGGGAGCTGCCCTCCCAGTTGAGGAGGTGTAAAGAGAGGCACACGAAGCCTCTCCTGGGGAACAGTGGTTACTGAGCCAAGATCTGTGGCAGTGCAAACAGAGTGAGTGTTGAGAAAACCCAGAGCATCAGAGGAAGCATGGGGAATGGCTTCTGGAGACAAGCCCTTTTCTGCTTCATTTTCATAACAAGCCTCTGAGGTAGGCAGGGTGAGGGTGCTGACTCCCTGATTCTCAGATAAGGAAATGGAAGCTCACTGAGGTTTTCAGGGGACTTGCCAAGGTCCTGTGGCTAGCACTCAACAGAACGGGCACCAAGGAGGGGGCATGGGGACCAGAAGGCTGACCCCTGCCTGCCTCAATTCCCCACGCTCCAATCTCCACGAAGAATCTTTAGGACACCATCTTGAGGACTGGCCCAGACCTCGACCTTGAAGCCGACAGCCACATCGGCTGCCAGGCAGGGACCCAGGGGTGGGTGGGGAGGAAGGGACTCTGCAGAAAGTATACGGGGTGGAGGGGTGGGCTCTGGGTCAGACAGCAGTCTTCGTTGGGAGGAGGTCAGGAGGGGGAGGTTTGTTGTGGGATTCAAGGCTGACCACAGCAGCAGAGGCACTGCTGAGTATCTGGGGATAAAATTAGGACAGGGATCAACCCAAGTTAGGGATCAGGTCAGACGGGGTAGAGCCGAGGTCGGGCTGAGGTCACACTAGGATCCGTGTGGGTTCTCTGGGTTCCCTTTCCAGTCAGGGCCTTCTCAGCAACAGGGCATGCGTTCAGTGAAATAAGAGGGAATTGGGGAAGACTAGTCAGGAGGGGGCAGACATCCTTCCAGGCTTTTCTTCTCATCTCACAGAATTCCCACAGCAACATGGGCTCTGGGTTTTCCTTCTGGACAGTGAGGGGGCAGGGGGTTAGCCTATGCCTCCCACCCCGGCCCCTGCTACAGGGCAGCAGGTCAGTGGTGGAAGATGAACTTGGAACCCCTCAAGGGCTGACGGGTTATAATGACAGTCTGGGCTTCATCCACAGGGCACTCATCCAGGCGTTTCCACCGGCCAGCACGGAGGGGGCGCAACCACAACATTAACATCTGGAGTAAGTCTCCCAAGCAGCACGAGGGAGGGGAGGCCCTGCTGGGGGGGGTGGCGGTGGGGCACGTGCTGGTGACCAACCCTCTTGTCCTTGAATTCCAGGCCTCGGTCAACAAGGCCTTCCTCAACTTTCCAGCTCTGTGGCAGGTGAGTGCCCACGTGGCTTCTACATTGTGCTCTTGGCCTCTGGAGACAGTCACATCCCTTCCCACTGCCCGTTCACGGACAATGTCACGGTGGACAGACTCTCAGCCTTGCAGAGGCCATCCATTCAACCTGTTTCCCAGCTCTGGCCTTCCCTTCCTTTGCCTGCTCTGTGTCCCTCGCCCCCTCTTCTGGCTGCTTTCCATTCCCGTGGAGGTGGACATAAGCTGGCAAAACAGACTCACGGGGGGCCAGCGGGGGAGGCACTGCCGAAACCCTCCCCTCTCTGTGCCCAACACTTCTCACCAGCTTTCCTCCCTCAATGCACTGTGAGTCCCTCTGCTGCCCAGCCTCTGCTGCCTTACAGCCATATGCCGGTGGGAGGTGGGGGGAGCCTGCCGCTCTGTCCATCGCCTGGCTGATAGGCACCCCCTCGCCCCCCAGTATAAAGGCTCCCGTGGGACCCTGCTCCCTACTCTGGGCCCAAAGCAAAGTCCTAGCTCTTCTCTTTGCAATTAGTACCTGAGCCGCAAGAGACTGGGGCATAGGATGAGGGTGGGAACAGCCCCAAGGCACACCCTTGTTTATTCCTGGGCCGTGGGGGTGGCAGGGGATCCTCTGAGGCAAAACAGATGAGGCCCCTGGGCTCCCACAGAGGCCCCTGGCACCTCTGCCTGGGAGGGCTGGCTCCCTATTCTTCCTGAATCTAGGAGTCTAGGACATAAGCAAGTCCGAGGTCAGAGAAGCTAGTGTCAATGTCCCTCTCATTTTCTAGGGGGCTGAGGACAGAGGCCTTGGTCCCCTCAGGGCGGCGTTCCCTGCATTCACTCCCTCTCTCCTCTCTTCCAGAGCGTCATCGCCATCATTCCCTAAACTGATGCACTGGCCTTACTCAGCAGACTGACTTTCCTGTTGTCATACTAGCTGACAGGACCTGGAGGAGCTGGGGGTGGGGGGACAGATTTCCTGAGTCTCGCAAGGGGTCTGTACTGGGATTTGTGAATAAATACGACGCGCTTTTACTCTCATCATGGTCCGCCGTTCTCCCCGAGGAGGGGTTGGGGGAGGGGAGGGGGGAGGATTCTCTTTTCTCTTCTTGCTACTTTGCTGAAGGAGCTGGTGGGGGGTGGTGACACACAGGGGGGCTGAGCTGGAGACATCGTCGTCGGGCTGGTCAGATGCAGGAGGGCCCTCAGAGGGAGGAGCCATGCCTCGCTGGCTGGCGTGCAGCATCGCGCATGCTCAGCACTGAGAGGAGGATCCGGGCCGAAAAAGCGGGCAGTGGGGGAGGAAGCACGAGGAAGAGAGTGGCGGGAACCCAGTGCAGCCCCAGGGAGTGGCGTCCTCATTGGGGGGTGTGGCCCGGAAGGAATAACAAGGACAACTTGTATTTATTGTGCATTGCTGGGCTCCCTGCTGGGCGCGTGACTTCACTAGGTAAGAGGTTCTGTTATGGCCCCTTTTACTAGAGAAGCACATGGAGGCTCCCGCAGGTTAAGAAACATGGCCAAGGTCACATAGGAAGTGGAGGAGAAACAAGAGCTACAAAGCATGTTCTGAAAATAGTCTTTTCCTGTTTGGCACCCGTGTGTGTCAGGGGGTGGGGTGGGGGGCATCCGTGCAAAAGAGAGAGGGAGGAGTTGCGTGTGGGAGATGCTTGCACGGGGAGGAGGACCAAAGGCTCAGGTGGCAGGCACACCGATGACAGGAGGGCGGGCCTCTTTACAAGACATGAACGGTGACGCGGAAGGCCTGGCTTTCGGATGTGCGGTAGCAGCTACTGCTTACTAAGCACTTACTAGGTTCCAGTACTGTGTGAAGAGCTAGAACCATTTAAGCCTCTCACAACCCAAAGGCAGAAGTCCTCTTGTGATGCCCATTGTGTGGATGAGGAAACGGAGGCTCAGCGGGGCCAGGGCCTTGGCTGTCTATTGATAGAACCTGACCTTTCCAAATTGCCTGGAAAGTCTCCAGAATGCACTGGCCTGGGTGCTGGGACACCTGCACTCCTCTTAGGATCAGATGCCTGCAGGCAGCTTCCTTTCCTTCCAGGGGCCAGAATTTCCTTCTATATGAAGGGGGGCGGGGCATCTGCAGGGGAGGACTGCAAACATGGCTTCCAGCTCCAAAATTCCATCACTTGTGGGGCCAAAAATTAGAGACAAAAATTGCCCTTGGGGAATTTACAGGCTTCCTGGGGATACAAGGCATATAAACAGAATATGAAAACAAATACAAAGCAATGCCTCGGTGAGAACTAAACGCCACACCAGGAGGGGCGGGGCCTGCATGGTGACCTTCCTGACCCTTCTGGTTAACTGCATTTTTCCGGATTTGCAGAATACCATCATTTTTATCACATAGGGTCCTTCCCTTCCCCGGCGATATTTTGATTTGAAAATATTTCAAATGTAAAGTTTTTTTTTTTTTTTTTTTTTTTTTTTTGAGTGAGAGAGTGTGAGCTGGGGAGAGCGGCAGAGGGAGAGAGAAAGAGAATGTTAAAAAAAAATTTTTTTTTTAATGTTTATTATTTATTTTAGAGAGAGAGACAGAATGTGAGCCAGGAGGGGCAGAGAGAGAGGGAGACACAGAATCCGAAGCAGGTTCCAGGCTCTGAGCTGCCAGCACAGAGCCTGATGCAGGGCTGGAACTCACAAACTGTGAGATCATGACCTGAGCCAAAGTCGGATGCCCAACTGACTGAACCACCCAGGCGCGTGCGCGCACACACACACGCACAGAGGATCTTAAACAGTCTTCATGCTCAGCTGGGGCCTGATGTGGGGCTTGTTGCCATGACCCTGGGATCATGGCCTGAGGCAAAATCAAGTCTGATGCTCAACCAACTGAGCCACCCAGGTGCCCCCAAGATGAAAGAATTTTATAGTGAATACCTGTGTACGTGCCCGGCCAGCTCGGTTGGTGGAGCATGCGACTCTTGATTTTGGGGTTGTGAGTTCAGGCCCCCCACACCGGGTGTGGAGCCTACTTAGAATAGTTTTAAAAAAGCATAAATTCATTTTACTCTGATTGCTTTCTGACACATCCATCTGTCACATATCTATCCATCTAGCCACACATCAATACGATTTTTTAAAATGTTTATTTTTGAGAGAGCGCAAGTGAGCAGAGGAGGGTCAGAGAGAGAGGGGGACAGAGGACCTGAAGTGGGGTCCATGCTGACAGCAGAGAGTCCGATGTGAGACTCAAACTCACGAACAGAGAAGCGTGCGTTCATATGACACATCTACTGAGGGTCTACTCCGTGCTGGAGCTCGTTTCATACACACTGGAGGAGTCCCTTCTGGAAAGGGCATATTCAAGGGCATCATTCTTTCCTAAAGGCAAAGCTTTCAGTGCTCTTATTTGCATGGGTCCTGAAGGTGCCAGGGATATGGGATAATCATGTGCGTGGGGAGTGTCAATCCCGAGAGGCTTCTGGGAAACAAGGGCTTCTCAGGTTTCGAAGAGGCATGGCTCACCTCGGCCTCGGCCTCGGGGCCTGGCGTGCCGTTCCCTCTGCTGGGAATATTCTCTGTGGCCCTCCCGTCCCCTGCGTTGGCTCCTCCTTACCCTTCAGGTCTCAGCTACCTCGGCCACACAAGCCACCTTTGTTAACGCTCTCTCGTGGCTCACCGATCTCCTCTTCATAGTGCTTGTGTAACCACAGTGTGTAATTACATGTCTACTCGTCTGACGTCCGTTCCCCCCAGACTGACATGTTCGAGAGGAGAGGTAGAGCCCAGGCACCAGTGGCCGGCATCTGGTAGGGGGGAGGCTACTGCCTCGAGCAGACTTGGTTTCCCTCTCGGCCATGGAATAAGTGGGGCCGGAACGAGGCGTCTGAGACGGGCAGGTGGAGGCAGGCTAGGGGGTGAGGAGAGGAGGGGCCGGTTTCTGCAGACGGGGAAGAACAGGGAGGGGAGCTTGGGCGGGACCCTCACAGCCCTCTTTTACTGGGTGCTGACTCCGGCTGTGCCGAGCGCTCACCCACATGATTCATCCCGCGCTCGCAAGCGGCCACGTGAGGCAGGTACCGTGATGGTCCCCCTCCCGGACCGAGGCCACCCAGCTGGTAAGTGGCAGTGGCCCGGCTCCTAGTCAAGAGCGGCTCCTTGCTGGTGGTCGCTGCTCGCCAGGTGGCCTGCTTCCCGGGGACCCTTGGGGAGGAGGAGGGGACTACTTCAAAATAAGTCCTTTTAAAAATTAAGTTTCTTTCTTTTTTTAAATTTCTTTTTCTTTTCTCTTTTTTTTTTAAAGTTTATTTATTTTGAGGGGAAGAGCGTGCAAGCATGGGAGGGGCAGGGAGAGAGAGAGAGAGAGGGAGAGAGAGAATCCCAAGCAGGCTCCACACTGTCAGCTCAGAGCCCTACCTGGGGCTCAATCCTTGAACCGTGAGATCATGACCTGAGCTGAAATCAAGAGCTAGACGCTTTTTTTTTTTGAGAGGGCACAAGTGACTGAGGGGCAGGGGGACTGGAGAGAGAGAGACTCCCACGAGGGGCAGAGAGAGAGAGAGGGAGAGAGAGAAGTGGGGCTCACCCAAAGTGGGGCTCGAGCTCACCTGATGTGGGACTTGCATTCACCAACCGTGAGATCGTGATCTGAGCTGAAGTCAGATACTTAACGACCGAGCCACCCAGACACCCCTCTTTTTTTTAGAGAGAGAAAGGGAGAGAGCGTGTGAGCAGAGGAGAGGGGTAGAGGGAGAGAGAGAATGAGAATCTTAAGCAGGCTTCACGCTCAGTGCGGACCCCAACGTGGGGCTCGATCCCACGACCCTGGGACCATGGCCTGAGAAATTAAGACCCATGAAATTCATGAAATTCATGACCCATGAAATTAAGAGTTGGACACTCAGCCGACTGAGCCACCCGGATGCGCCTAAAATTAAGTGTCTGCTTTGGGCCGTTTCAGGAGGTGCGTGTGTGCCTGTGTATGTGTCTCAAAGTTAAACTGCCAAGAGAATATTCCGACATCAACATGCCCCATGCTAGCAAGAACACATATTGCATTCACCTCACCCTCACGTTCCCGCCTCTTCCAGACACGGAAACCGCTGCACAGGTGGGTGAAGATCACAGCTAATAAGGGGTGGGCTTAGGATTTGCAGCTAGTCTCCAGGATAGGGGCTGTGCACAGGCGAGCCAGTCAGAGGCCCAGGACACCACAGACACGCCACCCAGACCCAGGGCTTCATCTCCTCTTTCTACTGGAGTCCAGCTTCTGTCCTCCCCCCCCCCCCCGCAGCCTCCTTCCTGGTCTCTGTCCCCACATCCTGCCCCCTGTCCCCCAGAGGGACCCCGTTAACACCGAGTCAGACCCCAGCCTTCCTCAGTCAAAACCCTCCTCTGTTTCTACCTCATTCAGAGTCAAAGTCCTCACAATGGTCCACGAATCCTCACTATCCGGGCTGGTTTCTCTTTGACTTCAACTCTTCCCACTTCCCCCTTGCTCTAGCCACAATGGTCCTCAAATGGAGCAAGCCGGCTCCTGCCTCAGGGCCTTTGCACTGCTGTCTCTCTGCTTGGGATACTCTAGTCCCAGACATCCTCATGGCTCGCTCTCTCACTTCCTTTGGGTGTCAGCTCATAGGTCCCATCTCTCAGAGCCTTTCCTGAAATGCTCCCTCTGCCTTCTCTAGTCCCTCACCCCACCGTATTCTCCTCCACTGGTGCTCACCACCCGATGTGTTTATTGTCCCACCTCCTCACAACGAATGGGAGCTCCCTGAGGAGACAGATTTAGATGACCTCCTTCCACCCTGAATCCCCCGCGCCTAGAACAGCTGTAACACACAGTAGGTACTCAATAAGGACTTAGTGAATGAATGAAGTAGTGACTTAGAGAGGACCCGCAATCAGAAGGTCCTGGACAAGAGGTCGGGCGTGTCGGATTTGCGGATGTGACGAGGTACCAGAGCAAAGGAGGCTTGGTGACATAGGAGAAAAAGCTGTTTGGAGTCAGACAGACCTGGGTCGAATCCGGACAGCCCCATTTTGCCATGATCCTTTCTTAAATACGCTATTAGGGGTGTGTTTACCAGCCCTGGGCCTCAGTTACCTCACCTGCAAAATGGGAATATTGCCCATCCCCCACGGTGGTGATAAGACGTAAGTGAGATTGTGCACGTGGAGGCACTTGGGTCTCTATTTGGTTCACAACAGGTTCTTTCATCAATATGCCTTCAGACGGTGTCAGGCGGCTTCTCTGGCCCAGCGATGTCTGAAGGTAGTTTTCCCCAGCAGGTAGAACATGGGACTGCATGGGAGAAATTTAGGTGGTTCACGAACATGGCTTTGAATGAGTCTGAACCGCACAGTGAGAGACGTACCCTTTTCTCACTTTTCTCCGAAGCTTCCTGATTATGTTAAAGAGGAAGGCTCAATTTCTGTGCTGGCGTTCCTTGACCTCCCTCATACTTGCTAATCTCCTCTTTTATTTTTATTTTTTTTGATGTTTATTTATTTATTTTGAGAGAGAGAGAGAAAGCAGGGGAGGGGCAGAGAGAGAGAGAGAGAGAGGGGGGGGGGGCATCCCAAACAGGCTCCATGCTGTTAGCGCAGAGCCTGATGCAGGGCTGAACCGTGAGATCACGACCCGAGTGGAGACGGAGTTGGGCGCTTAACCGACTGAGCCGCCCTGGTGCCCCGCTAATCTCCTTTCTTAACAAAGGACGATCCGGAGCTGCAGCCAGCTACAATGTAACACCACTGTTCGCTTCTCACCCTGTTTTCTGGTACTGTCTGTCTATGGGTAAGCGATCCTGTCTTTCCTCCTACAGAAGCGACATATAATACACTTAAGAAAGTAAGCTGGCTTAAGGAAAAATATCAGTAATAGAGCTAGGATGGAGGGCGGATACATGCCACTGTGAGGGTGGCGTCCCGGGAGGGAAGTGTGGGAGGGAGTCTCTGAGTCAGGGAGTGTGCCGACTCCAGCCCCACGGTCCTGCTCTTGGAAATGGAAGCAGCAGGCTCAGGGGCCGAGGTGTCCATCAGCGATCCGGAGGCCTCAGATTTACTCCAGCTCCCTGCCCCCCCCCCCCCCCATGAGGCCCCGGGGCAAAATCACAGCCAATTCTATCCAGATGAGAATGAAGGTTTTGACAGGCAAGGGGGGAGGTCTGAGACAGATGATGACAGAAAGTGCTGGCAGCAGGGCAGGCCTGGGCTTGGCTCTGGCCCTACCCCACACCCACCCCACACACCCACCGCTCCCCTCTGAGCCCCAGATTCTCGGTCTCTACATGGGGTTACAGTGAGACCAGCTCCCAGGGCTGTGTGAGCCTTGAAGTGCTTAATCCAGCACCGGGCACATAGAAGGCCCTTGACAAACTGAAGTTGCCGTGGTGATTATATTGTTATTCCCACTGCCACCATTATGATTATCATTAAACGGAGGTAATGACAACAGGTAGGGCTCCCTGGGACAGACCGGGACCGTGTTTACACGGTGAGAGGATGTTACAAGGTGGGGTGCGGGTGCTGGGGTGGAGAGAGACTGACTGAGAGGCATTGAGAAAGGCGGATGGAAACCGGCCCCTCCTAACTCGGTGATGAGTCCCAGTGATACAAGGCCAGGGACAAGTGGGAGGACCCCGGGCCCTGGAAGCAGAGAGGCGGCCCCGGGTGCTACTAAACCGGGGTGAGAGGGCAAGACGCCCAAACTCTGTGTCCTGAGCCCAGATGTGGGGGGTGGGGGGCCCTCACGCCGACCCCTCCTCCCTCGCAGCCCAGGCCCGGCGGAGACAGGGGTGGGTGGGGCGAGCAGCAGTCCAGGCCTCCCAGGAGGCTGTGAGCTCACACACGTGCCCCCAGTGGGCCAGGTAAACAGGATGGGTGCCTGGGTCACTGCTTCCTCCCACTCATTCCCTGGGGGTGGCTGGCCCGCCCAGCTCCTCTGCTCCGCACCCAGCTTTCTCAGCCAAGAGCAGCCCGAGTGCTGAGACGCCCTGGTGACCGCTCTGGGGCTGGCCACTTCCTTCCCCGGCACCCGGGGTCCCCACTGAGGGTAGTCTCACAGCTCCCAGGCCCTCTGCGGGCTGGAAGGTACGGGAGAAGGTGAGGACAGTCACCTTTAGGTGACAGTATGGGCGGGAAGACAGATGGGAGAGACAAAGGCCACCAAAACCAAGGCAGCAAGGCCAAGGAAGGGCACCTGCCTCTCAACCTGGTGCCCCTGACCCAGGCTGGCTTCCACCTAGTGGGTCCTGCCCCACTGGGTTCCTATGCTGGCCTCCCTGGTTGGGTCCTGCCTGTGGTTCCTCTCTCCTAAGTCCCCTCCATCCCACCACCTCTAGGAGACGCCAACCACCTGTCTCCTTGGATGCCCCCATCCCCACCCTGCGCCCCAAATTCCTAAGGTTGGGAAATCGGAACACTTTTGCACCTGCCTCATCCCATGTCTCCCTCCCTCCCTGATTCTTGGGCTCCCTCTCTGTTTCAACACAGATTCTCGGACTCACAATTACAGCTCATTACCCTATCGGTGGCTGGCCCTGAGTCACGAGGGAGGGACACAGGGCTGCCCAGCCCTGCCACCTTCTCCCAAGCTGCAGTATAAGGAGTAGAGGCAGGGAGGAGGACTCTGGGAAGGCAGGGGAGTCTGGGAAAGGAGAGAGAAGGCTGCACACCTAGAGGGAGGGAGAAGTCCGAAGGAAGAAGAGAACAGAGGAGGCCACGCAGCAGGGAGGAGGAGACAGGGCAGAGAGAAATAAACTCGGGTGGGAAGAAGGCAGGAGGGAGAGAAGGAGCGAGGCGGAGATGAGGTTGCAGGGCTCCCTGGCCTGCCTCCTGCTGGCCCTGTGCCTGGGCAGTGGGGGGGCCGGCCCGTTGCCGAAAGAAGGGGAGGGTGCGGGAGCAGGTGTCGAGGAGGCCGTGGGACACGGGATGGGAGACGCCATTGGAAAGGGGGTGGGAGATGCCATCAGCCAAGGAGTTGAAGAGGCTGCTGGCGAAGGGACCGGAGGGACCGCCGGCTCTGCAAGCAGGGGGGCCACGAACCGTGGCATGGAGGAGGCAGCCCGCGTCCTTGGGAACCCTGGGGGTGAGGCAGGCAGGCAGGCTGAGAACATCATTCGCCGCGGAGGAGATGCGGTTCACAGCTCCTGGCAGGGCGTGTCTGGCGGCAACGGTGCTTGGGTGAGTAGCGGGAAGCTGGGTGTGGAAATGGGAGGCCGTGGGCCCCCGGGTTGAGAGTCTTGGAGTGGGTTGGAAGGGTGACCCATGGGAAGGAAGGTCCCTTACTTGTGGCTGTCTGCGGTGGTTTCCCTCCACGTGATGTGGCCTTCCTCTGCCGCCTTGGGGTCTCCGTCCCCCTGCCTCGGCCTTCGTCCGCCCTCCCCTGTCACCAGGCGGATGGTCACGCACACTAAGTGTGGGCGCGTTGCTCTTGCAGGGAACCGATGGCCAACCTCCATCTGGAGGCCATGGCATCTTTGGCTCCCAGGGTGGCTTTGGAGGCCACAGCCAGGGCAACCCTGGAGGCCCGGGGACTCCTTGGGGCCAGGGATACCCCGGAGGTTCAGATGGCAGCTTCGGAACCCACTCTCAGGGAGGCGCCTGGGGCCAAGGAGCCAATGGAGGATCTTTGAACTTGGGGCCCAACGCTCAGGTACGGTAACCACCCCAGCCCTGATGCGCGCCACCTCCCGCCCTTTGAGCCCACGGTCCCCACGCCTCCCTCATCTGTCGGTCAGTCCCCATCAGTCCCCCGCTCAGCCTGCCCCTCTCTGCAGGGGACCGTGGTCCAGCCCGGGTACGGCTCAGTGAGAGGCAGCAGCAGCTCACACACAGAGGTGAGGGGACAGGTGTGGGCAAAGCAGAGGGTGTTCGGGTGCGTGGGACAGAAAGGAGGCGAATTGAAGAGGAAAGAAAGAAGGATTGGGGCGGGGTGGGGGGAGCGGACTGAGGGACAAGGCAGCTTGGACAGGGAAGAGATGGGCCGGGCCAGGTGACCAGGAGGAGGGGAGAGGAGTGGGACGGGGTGTCGGGGAGAAACACGTGGGGAAAGGGGCCAAGCCACAGGAAGCGGGAGAGCCTGGCCGCGAGGGCAGGGGCTCTGACTGAGGTCTGGAAACTCTCCCCTGCAGTGCACCAACCCCCCGCCATCTGGCTCAGGCGGAAGCTCTGGCAACTCCGGGGTAAGGGGACAGGCGACTGGGTGGCTGGGGGCATTTTGCACAGCGGACGATGGAGTCTCTGCTCCCCTGAGACCGTGCAGGGAATGTGCCCGAGCAAGAGGGGGAGGGCGAGGGGGAGGGGAGCAAATGATCCTGATGTTCTCGACTCTGGTTCTCACTCTGGTCTCTTCCTGCCCCTCAGGGAAGCGGTGGCAGCGGCGGTGGCAGCAGTGGTGGCAGCGGCGGTGGCAGCAGCGGTGGCAGCAGTGGCAGTGGCAGTGGCAGCAGCGGTGGCAGCGGCAGTGGCAGCGGCGGTGGCAGCAGCGGTGGCAGCGGTGGTGGCAGCAGCGGTGGCAATGGTGGCAGCAATTATGGGCCCAGCTGGGTGAGTCCTGCTCCCCCTTGAAGGCAGAGGTGCAGCCCGGACCCCGGCGGTCCCTGCGGAGGAGACAGCCTTCAAGGTCTTCCCGAACGCTGGTGTCGCTGTGGCCCCGTCCTGGGCCCCTCGGCCCCTGCACCCCACCTTCCCAGCCCCAGCAGGCGGGGTTCCTTACACACACCCCCTAGGTCCCCACAAGGGGTGCCCTGCCTGCTGCCAGCTCACAGGGCTCCCGTGTCTTCCGCTCCACGCGGGTGGGGTGCTCTCCCTCCCGTCTCACCCACTGCTGTGCCAGTGTCCACTGGGCAGATCTGACAAGAGACGGGGGGGGGGGGGCAGACAGAAAGAGAGGGGTGGACACGGGAAAACAGGACACCTGCTTGGGAAGCTCCCCGGGAACAGGGGCAAGCCTGTCGCACACATGGAGAGAGGACATTTGTGGAGCTGTGATGTAGATGACACTGATACATACGGGACACGTGGGGCCCCTACAAAAGGGGTGAGGGGCCAGGAGGGGACCACGGGCTCAGCGTGGGCTCTCCCACGGAGGGGTCTGCCGTGGGGAGCACCATCGGCTTCCTTAGATATCTGGGAAAGGTGTCAGGCCACAAGAGGGAGGTGACTAGGACGAGCCAGGCCACGTAAACTGCTGTAATTTACTGCTCCTTGTACTACCTGCTTCCCCACCTAGGACCGTCCCTTAGAAAATTCTAGGAATTTTGATCAAAGCAGCTACTCAGGCTCCCAGGTAATTACGGATCTAGGGGTCCCTTCCCCTTTCCAGGTTCCAGGAGAGGGGGGGAGGAGGAGAGTCAGGAGGACAGACGGAGCCCCTGGGTGCCAGGGTCAAGGCTCTTCACTTCTGGCCTGTGGGGTGGGGGAGGGAAGAGGAGACAAGAGCTCGGAATCCCCCAACTGGCCCACATTTCCAAATACACTTGGCCACACGGACCTTTGTGCTCCGAATAACTTCCCTCGGTGACTGGCTAGCTGAAGACGGGAAGAGATGGAGGTTGGGGACAGGGGAGTAAGGAGAATCATAACACCCTGGAAACGATCTGGTTCTGGCTGAGTGCTTCGGAGACCCCGCATGGACTCTTGCTTTCCCTCGTAGGGACACAGTTCTGGCTCTTCCTCGGGTAGCAGTGGCGGCGGAAGCGGTGGTGGAAATAAACCCGAGGTGAGTGTCCGCTGCGCGCACACCTGCACAGATCTCCCTCCTTTCCCCGGATGGGAGGGAAAACAGGGGGTGCCGAGGCCCCTCGCATGACGGGAGAGTTGGGAGAGCGACGGCCAGAGCTGAGAGGGGGTGCGCTGCTGGGGGCGGGTGTGGGCTAGCCTTGGGGGTAACAGGCTGCAGTTTGGGGGCTGGGATTGGTTTCCAGGTGGCAACAGAGAGAAAGCCTTCTCTCTCTCTCTCTCTCTCTCTCTCTCTCTCCCTCTCTCTCTCTCAGTGTGACAACCCAGGGAATGAAGTCCGCGTGTCTGGAGGATCTGGGGGTCAGGTAAGAGCCAAACTTGGGACTGTGCCCACCCCTGCTCAGCCCCAACTCCGTCTGTGGGGAAGAAACCGAATCTCCAAAATAATAATGAATGGCAAATCCCCACGTGGTGTGCCTCACTTTATACCATGGATGGGGCGGTGAAAAATCACACAGACACCAGTCCTTTTAGAAACGTCATCATTTCAAATGACCTACACCCACCTGGCCAACAAACGGAGTCCCGTGACCTCTTTGACAGCGTTGGAAACCGTGTGTCGAAAGCGTGCGCTTCCCTCCTGGTTATTCTGGAAATCTGGGCTTTCTGTCAGCACCTGCAGCACTAACAAGAGGAAGTGTTACGCTAAGGTCCCCACCAATCACCTACGGTTCTTGTGAAAATGCAGGTTCTGAGTCAGCAGGCCTGGGGTGGGGCTGAGATTCTGGTTTCTATCAGGTTCTGGGCAAAGCAGATGGGGCTCGACTGTGGCTGGTGTGAGCGCGGCCGACCATCGGGGAGAAGGCTCCCTGAATAACAGGCTCTTCGGATATTAGAGATACTGACCTCGATGGGTAGACAGGTGTCAGAAAAGCTCCCAGCCTGTAATTCTGTCTCTAGTTTTTTATGTAGCAAAGTCTTAAATATGTAGTCAAACATATCAGTCTTTTCTTCTATGGTTTCTGCTCTTGAGAACACAAAGGCTTTTCTTTTCTTCTAGAACTACTTCTATAATTTCATTGTTTCTATTTAACTCTTTAATCCATCTGGACTTGACTTTGCTGTATACAATCTAGTCCAGTTCCTCAGATCAGCTGGACTTAACCCACACTTTGGATCAGAGCTGTGTGCTCTCTTATGAGGGGAAAATCAGATACAAACAGAAGGGAGGGAACCAGTGAGATGTAACTGTCCCCCTTACACCCCCCGAATACCGAACTGGTGTTCCCAGCTGTGTGCACTGAATTATTTCTGCCACCGATGTAAAAATGCTGCTTGTAAATACCTTCATATTTTGGGAGAGCTTCTGCGGGGGTTGTACTTTTTTTTTTTTTTTAAGTCGATTTATTTATTTTGAGGGAGAAAGTGTGAGTGGGGGAGGGGAGAGAGACGCAGAGCATAGGTGGGGGAAGGGCAGAGAGAGAGGGAGACACAGAATCTGAAGCGGGCTCCGGGCTCTGAGCTGTCAGCACAGGGCCCGATGAGGGGCTCGAACCCGTGAACCATGAGGTCATGGCCTGAACTGAAGTCGGATGCTTAACCGACTGAGCCACCCAGGCGCCTAGGGAGCTCTACTTGGTTAAATGGGCTCATCTGTGCTGGGCACTGCTTTCTTTATGGCACATGAATATCTACCAGTACAGGTCCTCCCTTGCTGCCTGTCTTTTCCAGTGTTTTCTCACCTATTCTTAGACACTTACTCTCCCAGATGAATTCCAAGAATATTTTGACATGTTCCAAAAGAGAATCCCATGAGCGTTTATAGAAGAATTGTATTAAATCAGCACCAACATTTGCAGGGATGGACCCAAGATCTAAAACAATGACCTGTGTTTCGTGTCTCATCCTTCAGGGCTTCCAAGGAGGACAGGGAGGGCCCGGCAGCTCTGGTGACATCAGGGTAAGGAGATGACAGGCCTTGAGAGTAGAGACTGGTGGCAGGAGAACGGGATGGTGGTCACCTCTGCAGTAGTGATACCAACAGGGCAGATAGTCTCACGTCGCAGCCCAGTCTTGGCCTTGGCCCTGGGAATTCATCTCAGTCCCGAGGAGTGGGGGTCTGGAGGCACCTACCTCTCAGGAGGAGACAAGCCAGGCTACTTCCGCGCCTCCTCGGCTAGTGTCACCCTTCTGACCAAAGCAAAACATCAGCCCAGACTGGGCCCTGCAGTTTGAATCACTTTAGTCCAACGGTCTGGCTGGCTTCCACCTCAAAACCAGAGGATAATTCAGATACTTTGATGGCAAGGACCCTTCCTGGTGGATTTTGGGCAGTTTGCAGACATGAACATAAAGAGGTGGTTATGTCACCTGTAAGTATCGTAAGTGTGCAATAGCCCGGTCGACAAGAAGTTGAGGCAAGATTTTCCAGGGAAGACGGAGCTGCCCGGGGAGAAGAGCCTCTCTGGGGGTCCCGGGAAATCTCCAGTCCCCTGATTCAGGAGACCCTTGCCCACATTCTGGTCTCCTGCCCTCTCGTCCCGCATCTTCCCTGCTTCCCCACCGACTCTTCTCCATTTTCTGTCTCCCCAGGAAATAAGCAAAGAAGGCAGTCACCTCGTTGGGGGCTCCCAAGGCAATTATCAGGTGAGCAGGGACAGCTTTCCGAGAAGGGATGGTGGGGGGTGGGGACAGAGTGCTAAGGGACCGGGAAAAGAAATAGAAGCATCTGTGTCTTCTCGCTGCTACTCTGAGTCTGTGGCGGGTAACTGTCAGGAGACCAGACGGGGGTCTGCGATCCCTGTCTCCTCCATTCATTCATTCTCTCCTTCCTTTGAATGGCCGTCAGAGCCACGTTATCACTGTGAGGGGAAGCATAGCCGGAAGTAACAGAGGGGTCAAGGGGCTGTATTTGGGAACCATACTTAAGAAGGCAGTGTTGACAAGTGGAAAGGCAGTGAATTTTGAGGTAGTAGTTGGGGGTTCAAATGACAGCTGTATCACCTGTCATCTGTGCATCTTCAGACCGGTCAGTTGACCTCTCTGAGCCTGGGCCTCCTCTTGGGTCAAATGGGGCCAGCAAAGCGAGCAAACTTGCTCACCCCCCCACCCCCCCCGCCTGAGTTACTGCAGAACTTTCTGCGACCACTAAGGTGGTTCAGAATCTGGACCCTGGAGGCCAACAAGGAGACAGATCCTGAGGCAAGCTGCCGACGGCTCTGACTTTAGTTTCCTTATCTGTACAGTGGAGACATCTCCACGCAGGAACGCGGCAGGTTAAGGCACCGTGCTAGGCGCCTGGTGGATCACACGTCACATACCAGCAGTGTTTTGGGGGCAGGCTCTGCGGGGGTGTGTGGGGGGGTGGCGGGCAGAGTCAGAGTATGAATATGATTCAAGGGACTGGGCAGGGTTATTCTAGGAAGTGGCAAATAGTCCAGGAAGGGGGGCTTCCTAGCTGCTGTGTGAAAAAGAAGAGAAGGTGGCTTTACAGAGAGTACACAGAGCTTGAGCCAAGGCAGAGGTGGTGAGCCAGGAGCAGGTGGCCAGGTGGCACGCGTGACCGGAGGCACAGGCTTTGAAAATCAGTCCCCCTTCCTACCCAGTGGCAAGGGTCCGGTGGTGAAGCTGTCAGTGGGATCAATACCTTGGTGAGTGGAGGCATCACCCCACCTTGGGTCCGGACCGTGGTGTCAGGCAACCCACGGGTCCCCTCCTGAGCCCCAGAGCACCTGCCCCTGCCTCTGACTCACAAGCCGGCTTCCCACTCTCATCCCATTTCTCCCCGATGCCTTAGAACTCTCAGACATCTCCTGGGCTCTTCAACTTCGACACTTTCTGGAAGGTGAGTTCGGCCAGGTGGCTCTGCTCACTCTGTTGGCAAGGCAAACCCCTGTCCCTCTGCCCCGCAGGCTGAAATCCTCTTTCCATAACCAAACGCCCTGTCAGTGGTGGACCTTGACCTCTCCTGCCCCGAGGCCCTGAGCCAATTGCATTATGACCCAATTTGCCATTTTCCTTTTTTTTTTTTTCCCCCCTCTGCAGAATTTTAAATCCAAGCTCGGTTTCATTAACTGGGATGCCATAAACAAGGTAAGGGCTGGAAGGCTATGCCATTCCGATCCCCAGGGGAGAGGGGACTGGAGAAGAGGTGTGGGGACCTGGGGAGATGATGGTGGCCACTAAGGGAGCGTTTTGTCCAGTGCTTAAAAAGAGGGACAGGAATGACGAGGAAGGACAGGGGGTGGGCTGGGAGTCGGGGATGAGGGAGTGCCTCTTTTGGGTCTCAAGCAGAGGGAAGCTTGAGCTTCTCTGAAGCTCAGTTTCCCCTTCGAGACCTGGAAGGTTAAGGGGAGCGAGAAGAGGCCTAGTCCTCGGGAAACCGGAGAGGCCGCAGAGGCCGGGTAGGCGGCGAACTGCACCTTAGTCGGGAGGACAGGGAGGGAGGACCGCCGGCTGAGAGAGGAGGGAGTGTGTACCAGGTGCCTGCTAGGGGCCAGGCGTGCTGGGCTCCGGGCCCGCGTGATCTTAGGAGGCGCTTGGGGCCCTGAACCCCCTTCTGCTTCCTCCCTGCCCACGCCTTCCACGTTCAGGGGACCCCCTGGCAGGTTGATTTGACACCCGAATAGTAGAGGCAGATAAACAACCCACACAAATACCAAAGGCAGAATTTGCAAATGACGGTCGAGCCGGTGTGCTTTGTTTGATCCACTTTTTTTTTTTTTAATTAAATGTTTATTGAGAGAGAGAGAGAGAGAGAGCTCTCGCGTGCGCACCCGTGAGAGCGTGAGCGGGGCAAGAGCAGAGAGAGAGGGAGAGGGAGAATCCCAAGCAGGCTCCACACTCAGCATGGAGCCCAATGTGGGGCTGGATCTCACCAACCATGAGATCATGACCTGAGCCAAAATCAAGAGTCGGACGCTTAGCCGACTGAGCCACCCAGGTGCCCGGTGATCTATTCTTTTTTTTTTTTTTTTTAAAGCATTATGAACTAGTTGCCAAAGTTTAAAAACTGAGAGATTTTACAAAATGACTTGGAATTCCGGCTTCTCTTGAAAAATGTGGCAACGCGGGGCCCCTCTTTCCTCGAGCTCCCAGAGACAAGAGCTGAGTGGCCACTGCTTCTTGTGGTGGGAGAGGCTTGTTCTCCAGGAGCCACAGGCCCCCTGCCTGTCACAGTCTCCGAGTTCCTGACCTGTAACACAACAGAAACAAGGCGAGGGCCCCTAACCTCTAAAACTGGCAGGGGAACCGAGGTGGCGGTGGCGGTAGGCAGGGAGGCGAGGACAGAGCCCCGCCCTCAGCAAGGCCAAGTCTGCCCCCTGGGGAATAAGGTGGGACAGTGAAAGATACAAGGAGGCAGAAGGTCCCAGCGGCAGCGCGGTTCTGGTTTGGATGAACCGCAGGAGCAAACGGACTGTTTCTGTTTTATAGAGAAACAGCCCCCCCCCCCCCCAACCCCCAAGCCCTCTCACGGGGAACTTAGGCCCAGAGGCACATGCTCATACTTCCCCGGGTCCTGGAAGGCAGTCGACATTCTTGCACATCTAGGGAGCCAGTAAAAGGAGAGTGCTCACAGTTAGGCAGGATCCATCTGGGGCGGCTTCCCCAGGAGCAGGTCTAGGAAGAAGGGCAGGACAGAGATGGGCAGAGAAGAGAACAGAGAGCCCATCTCCTTCACAAGGAGGGCCAGACTGACCAGTGACGACAAGGAGAATATACATAACAGTTCTTGGCACGTAGGAGGTTTTCAAGCCCAACTGGAATATCCAGATTTGACTGGATGACAGCCGTGGGCAAAAAGATCCCTGCGGATTTCAGCAGCGGAGGCCCGATCCACCCCTGACTTGGCCCACTACGGCCTGATTCCTATTCCCTGAGCTCCCTCTTAGAACTTATTTCTCTGCCCAGGACCAGAGGAGCTTTCGCACCCCGTGACCTCCAGACAAGGAGCTACCAGATGGATGGGAGCCCCCCTCCCATCCCTTCTTAAAACATTGCTATCCCACCGTTAATCTCAACCCTTACCCTCAAAATAAACCTTAGCTGCCCCACACTCCTGGTCTCTGCTCCTTTCTTACGTCTCCACTGTTGTTCCCCAGGGTGCGGGAGGGGGGTGTCTGGAAGGATCAAAGTGCAGCTCTCAGCTTTGGGAAATGGGCTGGAGGCGGAAGGGAAGGTAAAAAGGCGGGAAGTTCTGGGGACAGGTCCTGGTCCTGAGGTCCTGAGTTCTGGCAGAGGCTGGGGGAACAGGGATGGTCAAGAGCATGCCGTATGCGCCTGGGGAGGGGAGCTGGTTAGTGGTGCCCGAGAGCTAGCCTTTCTCTCCCTCTGCTTCCAAAAGCCATTTTCTGGTGTCTCTGAAGACACCCGGCTTCCCTCAAACCTTAGTCACGATGAAATTCTGAAGACCGAGCAGCGGTGGTAGCGGGAACAGGGGCCTAGGTGAGCAGGGGGCCGGGCTCCGTGCTAACCTGCACCCCGCCTTTCCTCTACAGGGCCAAGTCCCGTCCCCCAGCACGCGGGCCCTCCTCTACTTCAGCCGGCTCTGGGAGGTAGGAGACCTCTCACTTTTCAAAGAACTGGGGATCCTGGTCATCTGTCCCCGTCGCCACCTCCCTCCAGCTCCAGCCCACTGTCACAAAATTCACCCTCTTTTCACTTTTGAGATAGTAATCTCACCCGAATACCAGAAGCGCCAACACCCTCAGACTCCCCTGTGCTTATTTTCATCTAACCCCCGAACCACACCCAGGCTCCGAAACCCATTCCTGCACATCAGCCCCCAACTTCCCACCAAGCTGCAGCACTCCCGGCTGAGGCCCACTCACCTCTTCTCCTCCCTCCAGGATTTCAAACACAACACCCCTTTCCTGAACTGGAAAGCAATTATCGAGGTAAGGGTGGCAGAACCTTTGGGGTCGGGTGCTCAGCTCTGGGGACGCGGGATCTAGGCCCTGGGCAGTGACGTGTAGACTCGGCCCCTGTTGTTCACCCTCCCTGCTGACGGAGGGTGCCTCCCTCCCTTCCCACTCTCCTCCCTTTCTGCAACGCTGAGTGGGGGTGGGTTGGGAGGGAGAAGCTGTGAGTCACGGAGAAGGAGTAGGGTGGGCGGTCCTCCCGCCGATAAAAGCTGAGGCCCAGGGCTGGGGCCTCCACAGGCCCAGGAACATGAAGCCAGCCACTGTCTCTGCTCTGCTGCTTTTCCTGCTGGGTGTGGCCTGGCTCAGGGGGAGCCACAGCTGGGTGGGTACTGCAGGGTGAGCAGGTGGCGGGGACTCGAGGTGGGGAAGAGGCAGGGGCCTGGAGCTGGGGTCAACTCTCTTCACTGGAAAGGGGGCTTTAGGGAGGAAAGCTGAAAGAAAACAGGGGGCACAGGGGGAGAAGGTCAGGTCATGGTCAAGTGCAAGCAGGTGCAGTGGGTCTGAATATCTGGGTTCTGGGAAGGATGGGCAGGACCTCTGGGTCCTGCAGGAGGCCATACCTTGATTCTGTATGGCCGAGAGCCTTTGGGCACTGAGGCAAAGGTGCACTCACTCATGCATGTGGGCCAGGCAAGTGAGGCTGGGCAGACGGGGCCATGCGAGGGGGGAGGTCAAAGCCCTTCGGCTGTGTACAGCCATGCGCTCAGGGATGGCCAGTGTGCCATGCCATTTGATGGAAATCTGAATTTTATTTTAATTTATTTCTATTTTTTTTTTTTTTTATTTTAGAGAGAGAGAGTGAGAGCAGGGCAGAGGAAGAGAGAGAGCATGAGCAGGGCAGAGGGGCAGAGAGAGAGAGAGATCCTTAGGCTCCATGCTCAACACAGAGCCCAACGAGGGGCTCAATCCCACGACCCTGGGATCATGACCTGAGCCACAATCAGGGGTCTGACACTCAACTGACTGAGCCACCCAGGCGTCCCGGAAATCTGATTGCTAGTTGTTCGCAATTAATCTAGTTTAAAAATGCAGACCAAGCAAAAACTTTCTGGAGGCCTGTGGTCAAGCAGTTTGTGACCTCAATGTTGGGGCTAAGAGTGGGGCGAAAAATCAAGGGGAGTCAGGTGAGAGGAGGAACATCCTAACCCTGTGTGGGGGCAGGTGAGAGTGAGGGCTCCAGGTGGAGAAGGGATGGTCGCAGAAACCGATCTCCTCTCCTCCCGCTGAGAATTGTCCTCTCGCCTTGACTGTGGAGGGGAGACGGCCGCGCACCTGTGTCTCACCTGGCTTCACGGGCTTCCTTGTGTTTCTCCCCTTTCTCTCTGGCCCAGAGCTAATCTAATCACCCCGCTTTGCCTCCATGTGCTGAGGGTAAGAGCCCGTCCTTCCAGGAGCCCGGTGGGAACAGCGTTTGTGAACAGGGATTGCGGGGCCCAAGGAAGGAGCAGGGCTTGGTGTTGGCAGAACGTGGGCTGGGCTGAGGCGCGCGCCTGCCCCAAGGAAGCCTGTGGGGGCACCGCTCGTTTGCCATCAGCCCTGCTCAGTCCCGGGCCAGTCTGCCTCAGCCCCAGCTGCACGGTGGGGGTGGTGCTGCCTCGCTCCCCACACTCAGTGTGGAAACCTGTCCTGTATCTATCGGGGCCATCAGTTTCCTCCGGGCTCCCTGCCTTCTCTGTAGGTAGCGCTGATCACGGACCACGGACAGGGGTGCGGTGGGGTGGGCGGGGGTGGGTGCTCTGGCACGAGGGCCGAGCCTGGGCAGCAGGCTCGACTCTGGCAGGGCCGGAAAGACCGTGGACGAGGACACCCTAACTGTGGCTCCCTCTCCCTTCCAGGGCGCCGATGCGTCATCGCTCCAGAAGAGGTCGGGCGGCGCCGGTCAGGTGAGTCCGCCCTTTTACCTGCCTTCGACGGCCCTTGGTCCCTCTCGGTCTTGTTCTCAGCGCTGGCCAATCTGAAACCCTCTCTCCTTCACACCCCCATTCTGTCGTTTTCTCAGTCTGGCACGGGATGGCAAGAGGTGGCGGCCGTAACTTCTAAGGTAAGACATCCGTCACTGGACCGCCGGGTTCAGGCCTCACTTATTTCCTTGGTGTCCTGCCCTCCTCTCCTAAGCGACACTTGAGGAGCTGGGAGAGGTACCGGGAAGGAGGAGGCAGGGCCATTCGGGAGACGACGGCAAAGTGAGGTGAGGCTGCGGGCTCTGGCTGGCCCGAGGAGATTCTATAGAAAAGAACGCATGACACAAGGAGGCAGGGGCTCGGGGACAGCTCTGGCCCAGGCAGGGAGGTGGGGTGTTTATTCCACAGCAAAATGCCCTCCCCCCTCTCTCGCCCCCCGCCCCCACCCTCCTCCCCACTCTCTGGTTTTCTTTCCGCAGCACAACTATTACCAGCAGGCACACCCTACTCCTTCTGGTGGGCAGTACTCAGCCAAGACCCCCTCTAAGGTAAGGCTCCCAAGTGCCCCGTTTCCTCACTGGGGTGGCTGCCAGGTTTAGCTGAGGCCGATTCCTGTTTGTTTGGAAAGTCTTGTCTGCGAGGAGACTCGGGCTCCCTGAGAGCACTTTGGAAGCCATGGGTGCGAAGAACACGGAATCTTCCACGGAACATTCGGTGTTCTTCACACGCACCCCCTCGGAAAAGGTTACAAGGTAGCAGTGGCTGCATTGCAGGCGGAGGAGAAAACTGGGAATGAATATCCTCTCAAAGAGGGATATAAAAGTCACATGACACACAGGAAAAGGAGCAGCCTTTGCTTTTTTTTTTTTAACGTTTGTTTATTTTTGAGAGAGAGATAGAGTGTGAGCGGGGGAGGGGCAGAGAGGGAGGGAGACACAGAATCCAAAGCAGGCTCCGGGCTCCGAGCTGTCAGCACAGAGCCCGACGCGGGGCTCGAACCCACAGACCGTGAGATCATGACCTGAGCCGAAGTCGGACGCTTAGTTGACTGAGCCTCCCAGGCGCCCCAGCAGCCTTTGCTTTTAGTGTCTGTTTCCTCCACCTCTTTAACTGCTGATTTCGTGGAGGGTCGGGGGAGAGGGAGGCACACCAGCACTTGGGCGGGTTGGGGGCGGGGGGCTTGCCCAGAAACCTTGGGCTGGTGGGAAAATTAATGCTTCATTCCACAGAACAAGTAATAGGAAACAAACAAACACACAAACAAACCCTGAGAAGGGGCCCCTGGGTGGCTCAGTCTGTTAAGCGTCTGACTTCGTTTCAGCTCAGGTCATGATCTCAGTTTGTGAGTTCGAGCCCCACCTCGGGCTCTGTGCTGACAGTGTGGAGCCTACTTGGGATTCTCTCGCGCACTCTCTCTCTCAAAATAGATAAACTTAAAAAAATAACAAAAAACAACCCTGAGAATTTTGTTTCATTCAGTTACAAGGAAAGCCATCTTACAGACTCAGTAAATGAATGTGCTAAGTACTAATTAGCTGGTGTGAAAATGTGCTGGTGTAAATGTACTAATGTGCTGGTGAGAAAAAACAGGCCCTATTCCCCTCCATCTCTCAGAACGAGGAAGCCCCTGCCCTCAGGGCCAGGACTTCTACTGAGAGATCAGAAGTCACCTACTGACTGGAAGCAGGTGACAGAGCAGCCAGCGCTGCCCGTGGGTGCCCACTCGCCAATTTCTACCCGCCCAGAGGCAGGGGGCACCCACCTTTCAGTCTGCCTGGCCAGCGTGTGCTCATCTTGGGTCAGATGTGCTCAGGCTGATGAGTCCGCTTTGAAAAAAAAGTCCGTGGGCTGAACGTCCACAGTCAGACCCAAGGACCTTTGCCAAGATCTTGGTCTGAGCCCTCCCCTGCCCTGGGGTCCCTCCTGAGCCCTGAGGACGAGGCCGAGGACACGGAGGGCCCTGTGGCGCCCCCATCATCTCCTCTGATCTTCTCTTTACAGGGGGTAGTCACGCCTTCTTCCTCGGTGAGTACCAGGGCGGGGAAAACGTGGCTCTTGAGACAAAGGGTCTGAGGCCAGAGGGTGTGCAGGAGACAGGGTGACGTCCACTCAGACGTTCTCCTTGTCCCGCAGGCTTCCCGGGTGCAGCCCGGCCTGCTGCGGTGGGTGAAGTTCTGGTAGGTGAGTATCCGAGCGAGCCGCACAAGCCACAGTCACCCCGGGGGTGCACTGAGGTCCCGGCATCTGCTTTGTTTTGCGTGGAAGCTCCACGGGCACTGAGGAGGAGCCCCTCGTGTGGCCTGTGGAGGAAGACTCATAAGGAAACGACAGAGGACACTCGGGAGCACCCTCTGAGTGCCGAGTGCGGGCCTGACAGGAGGAGAGGTTGAGGAAGGGTCTGGGGTGACGGGTGCGGAGGAAGTGAGTCGCCAGGGCGGAGGTGGTACGAGACGACCTGGGCAGAACCACAAAATCTGTTTCAGGGAGGAGCAAGAGCGAGGGGACCCGCAGGCGAGACAGGTGGGACGCCGCGAGATTTCGGGAGCACCGAGACTGGATGAAGGGACACCTGGTTTCAGCAGATTCCGGAGTAGCCACGGGCTACCGTTTGCTCTTTTCTTTTTTAGAAGATTATTTCCAGTCATGACCGAGGCCCCGAAAAACGTCAGTCTTCGAGGAGCCCGACCGGGCCGCGTCCCTAGCTCTCCCCTCCCTGTGTCAGGCTTGGTCTAGGTGCTGACACCTGTTTTTTCCAGGTTGGGGACCAAGTCTGTCTGTCCCTTGTATCTTGCAACCGCACTGTGGGGTCTCCGTGACCAGCAACTTCGTCAGATAAACCCGCCACTTTTGTGACCTGAAGTCGGTGTGACAGTTCTTCAGAAGAGGCTTCTTCTCCTCCTGAGTTTCTTTATGGAAATAAAACCTGAATCTTGTTTCCCTAAGATTTCTCACACTGTGTTCTTTAATGTTGTGCTGGTGGCCGGGACCAGGGAGGATGGAAGTGATTTAGGGGTAGATAACGTGGCTTCCCGCCGACAGTGGCATACCGAATGGGGGGGTGGGGTGGGGCTACTGACAAGCAGTAGCTAGCTGATACCACTGTGCCTCAGTTTCTCCGTCTGTAAAAAATCATCTTTGCCCAGTCTGCGTCCGAATGCTGTGCCCCTGAAGGTGAGGAACTCACAGGTGTTTTGCTAGCCTGAAAAGGCAACACAGAAACGAGTCACATCAGGAGGTCGGGGTAAAGAGCTTTTCAAGAGAGGAGGCCAGTCCCAGAGGGTCAGGAAGGCGGCAAGAATAGGGGCCAAGGGCCTAGCAGAGCATATGCCTCGTAAACACAAGGCCTTGTCTGCCTTGTAAGCACACTGAGGTGTGGATGAGGTCGTGTGCTTAGGAAGTTGTGGGCAGGAGGCTCATACCCAGTGCTTTAGCTCTGTGTCTCTGGGAGGCAGAGGGGGTGGTGGAAACGTCTACTGCGTTAACGTACCAAGGAAACAGGCAGAGGTCCTTGGTGCAGGCGGAGGCCAGGCTGATCACAAGCCTACGAGCTCTGCAGACACGGCCAGAGAGTCTGTACTCAGAGTCTCTGAGCCAAAGTCTCATCCAGGCTGTAGAATGTGCCCCAATTAGGGAGTCCCCACCAATCATCTCCCACATTCCTGCAGGGACCCAGGAAGTAAAAGAAGAACAGGAAGCTCCCTGCCAGCCTCGGGGACCCCCCCCCCCCCCCGCCACCTCCAAGATCCCAAGTTCCCTGAGTGCATGGTCCGACTGCCTCAGTCATTGTTCCGCCCCCGCACTGACCACAGGGCCTGGCACAGGCGAGGCCTCGAATAGTTGATGAATAAATAAAAGAAACCTGGCCCAAAATGGACCTGGGGAACCTGTCTTGATCAAAGCCATCTGGCTGAGAGAAAGACGAGGACTATTCCTATTTTCACGTTTGTCCTGATTTGGGGGCTACTGCTTTATACAGACATACCTCATCTGATCGCACTTGGGGGCTATTACATTTTTTACCACTTGAAGGTTCGTGGCAACCCCACCTCAAGCGAGTCTATTGGCGCCATTTTTTTCCGATAGCATTTGCTCACTTTGTGTCTCTGCATTACATTTTGGTAATGCTCGAAATATTTCAAACTTCTTCATTATTCTTATTATATTTGTTTCGGTGGTCTGTGATCGCTATGTTTGACGTTACTGCTGTAATATTGTGGGGCAGGTACCATTGGCGTCACCCCATAAGATGGCAAACTTAAGCCGTAAATGTCGTGCGTGTACCCCACTGACGGCCGTTCCCCTGTCTCTCTCCCCTCCTTGGGCCTCTCTCTTCCCTGAGACACAACAATATTGGAATTAGGCCAATTAATAACCCCACACGGGCCCCTGAGTGTCCGAGTGAAAGGAAGAGTCTCTCTCACTTGAAATCGAAAGCTGGAAATGATTCAGCCTAGCGAGGAAGGTAAAAGCCAAGACAGGCTCTTACGCCAGGTGGCCATTTGTGAACGCGAGACAAACGTTCTTGAAGGAAACAAAAAGTGCTACTTTAGTGAGGATGTGAACCAGAAAGCAGACAGCCTTGTTGCTGATGTGGAGAAAGCCGGAGTGGTCTGGGAGGAAGATCAAACCAGCCACGGCATTCCCTTAAGCCAAAGCCTCATTCAGAGCATTCTCTTCAATTCTCTTCAATTCTGTGAAGGCTGAGAGAGGAGGGGAAGATGCGGAATAGTTTGGAGCTGGCAGGGGTTGGCGCACGAGCTTTAAGGAAAGAAACCTTGACACACAAGTGCAAGGTGAAGCAGCACGTGCTGATGTAGAAGCTGCAGCACATTCTCCAGAAGGTCTAGCTAAGATCATTCATGAACGTGGGTACACTTAACACATTTTCAGTGTAGGTGAAACAGCCTTCTCTCGGAAGGAGATGCCGTCTAGGGCTTCCTGAGCTGGAGAGAGGTCAATGCCTGGCTTGAAAGCTTCAAAGAACAGGCTGACTCTCTTACTGGGGGCGAACGCAGCTGGCGACTTGAAGTCGAAGCCACTGCGCATTGACCATTCTGAAAATCCTGGGGCCCGTGAGAATTCTCCTCCATCTACTCTGCCTGTGCTCCGTAGAGGGAACAAGGCAGGATGGCAGCATGTCTGTTTACGACATGGTTTACTGAATACTTTCGGCCCAGTGCTGAGAGCTACCGCTCAGAAAAAAAAAAAAGATTCCTTTCAAAGTATTACTGCTCACTGACAATTCACCTGATCACCCAGGAGCTCTGATGGGATGTGTAATGAGATTCATGAGGTTTTCATGTCTGCCAACACAATATCCCTTCTGCAGCCCATGGATCAAGGAGTAATTCTGACTTTCGAGTAATATTATTTAAGAAATACATTTTGTAAGACTATAGTTGCCATAGGTCGTGGATCCTCTGATGGATCTGGGCAAAATACATTGAGAACCTTTTGGAAGAGATTCACCATTCCAGATGCCATTAAGAACATTCGTGATTTGGGGTGCCTGGGTGGCTCAGTTGGTTAAGTGTCCGACTTCAACTCAGGTCATGATCTCACAGTCCGTGGGTTTGAGCCCCGATCGGGCTCTGTGCTGACAGCTCAGAACCTGGAGCCTGCTTCTGATTCTGTGTCTCCCTCCCTCTCTCTCTCTGCCCCTCCCCCACTCGCATGCGCGCGCTCTCTCTCTCTCTTTCTCTCTCTCAAAAATAAATAAACATTAAAAGAAAGACTTTTTTAAAATGCTAGTTCCTCGAGGGGTGCCTGGGTGGCTCCATCGGTTGAGCGTCCGACTTCAGCTCAGGCCATGATCTCACAGTCCGTGAGTTCGAGCCCCATGTCAGGCTCTGTGCTGACAGCTCAGAGACTGGAGCCTGCTTCAGTTTCTGTGTCTCCCTCTCTCTCTGACCCTCCCCTGTTCATGCTCTGTCTCTCTCTGTCTCAAAAATAAATAAACATAGAAAAAATTTTTTTAAGAACATTGGTGATTCAAGGGAAGAGTTCAAAATAGCAACATGAACAGGATTTTCGACTTCCAACCATCGTGGATGACTTTGAGGGGCTCAAGATTCCAGTGGAGGAAGTAATAGTGGATGTGGTGGAAACAGCAAGGAGTGGAGGCTGGAGACAGGACCCCGTTGCTGCAATGCCATGACCACACCGAAGGGATGAGGAGGTGCTTCTTAGGAATAAGCAAAGACAGCAGATTCTTGGGGCACCTGGGTGGCTCAGTCAGTTAAGCGTCCGACTCTTGATCTCGCGGTTTGTGGGATTGAGCCCCTGGTCGGGCTCTGTTCTTATAGTTCAGAGCCTGCTTGGGATTCTCTCTCCCCCTCTGCACGCTCTCTCTCAAAATAAATAAATAAACTCATAAAAAAAAAAAGAAAGAAAGAAAGCAGTTTCTTGAGATGAGGTCTACTCTTGGTGAAGATGCTGTGAGGATGGTTGAAATGACAACAAAGGATTTAGAATATTCCATACTTAGCTGATAAAGCAGCGGCAGGGTTTGAGAAGACGGCCTCCAATTCTGAAAGAAGTCCTACTGTGGGTAAAATGCTAGCAAACAGCATCACGTGCTACAGAGAAATCGTTCATGAAAGGAAGGATCAATGAATGCAGAAAACTTCAGTGTTGTCTTAAGAAATTGCCACAAGGGGCGCCTGGGTGGCGCAGTCGGTTAAGCGTCCGACTTCAGCCAGGTCACGATCTCGCGGTCCGTGAGTTCGAGCCCCGCGTCAGGCTCTGGGCGGATGGCTCGGAGCCTGGAGCCTGTTTCCGATTCTGTGTCTCCCTCTCTCTCTGCCCCTCCCCCGTTCATGCTCTGTCTCTCTCTGTCCCAAAAATAAATAAAAAATGTTAAAAAAAAAAAAAAAAAGAAATTGCCACAAAAGGGGCGTCTGGGTGGCTCAGTCAGTTAGGCATCCGACTTCGGCTCAGGTCATGATCTCGCGGTCCGTGAATTCGAGCCCCGCATCGGGCTCTGGGCTGACAGCTCAGAGCCTGGAGCCTGTTTCGGATTCTGTGTCTCCCTCTCTCTCTGCCCCTCCCCTGTTCATGCGGTCTCTCCCTGTCTCAAAAATAAATAAACGTTAAAAAAAAAAAAGAAACTGCCACAATCATCCCAACCTTCAGCAACCACCCCCGTGGACATGGAGGTGACACCCTCCACCAGCAAAAAGATTATACCTTGTCGAAAGCTCAGATGATGGTTAGCATTTTTTAACAATAAAGTATTTTTAAAAGGTTTTTAAAAACATTTTTAATTTATTTTTGAGAGAGAGATAGAGAGCGAGTGGGGGAGGGGGAGAGAGAGAGAGGAAGAGAGAATCTGAAGCAGATTTAGGCTCTGAGCTGTTTTTAGCCCAGAGCCCGAGGTGGGGCTTGAACTCACAAACTGTGAGATCATAACCTGAGCTGAGGTCGGATGCTTAACTGACTGGGCCACCCAGGAGCCCCAGCATAAAGTTTTTTTTTTTTTTAATTAAGACATGTACATTGTTTTTTAAAGGCATAATGCTATTGCACACCTAATAGACTATAGTATAGTGTAAACATAATGTTTACGTGCACCGGGAAACCAAACAATTCCTCGGACTCACTTTATCGCACTGTTTGCTTTAGTGCCTGATCTGGAACCCAACCTGCAATGTCTCCAAGGTGTGGATTTCAGCTCCGTAGGGAGGGACTTGCAGTACCTCGTGGAAGCCACAGGGAGGCGAACCCAGCTCTCCCAGCGCAGTCGCTCAATTCGGCTGACCGACAGGTGGCTTCCTGGAGTGAGGGTGATGGATGGAAAGAGCTGGAACTCCGGTCTCCTGGAGCCAGCCCCTGAGGGATTGAGGGAGAAGCCGAGGTGGTCAACATGGTTCTAGACTCTCGGGGTGTTCCTGGTCCAAGGCTTGCTGAGAACAGCCCTTTAAAGGGTCAGGGCGCCTGGGTGGCTCAGTCAGTTAAGCGTCCAACTCTTGATTTTAGCTCAGGTCATGATCTCACGGTTCGTGGGATTGAGCCAAACGTCGGGCTCTGTGTGGACAGTGTGGAACCTGCTTGGGATTCTCTGTGTCCCTCTTTCTCTCCCCCTCCCCTGCGCTCTCTCTCAAAATAAATAAACTTAAAAAAAAAAGCATTCAAAGTGCCACTGGAAGGAGGCAAAGGCCCTCTAACGTAAAGGACTCTCTAAGGGGTGCGTGGGTGGCTCAGTCGGTTAAACGTATCTAATAAAAGGAGAGACCTTTCTCCTTCCTGGGTCTTTGCAGTAGCTCCGTTTTAAAATTAAAAAAAAAAATGTTTATTAAAAAATTTTTTTTAATGTTTTATTTATTAAAAAAAAATTTTTTTAAACGTTTATTTATTTTTGAGACGGAGAGAGACACAGCATGAACGGGGAAGGGGCAGAGAGAGAGGGAAACACAGAATCGGAAGCAGGCTCCAGGCTCTGAGCCATCAGCCCAGAGCCCGACGCGGGGCTCGAACTCGCAGACCGCGAGATCGTGACCTGAGCCGAAGTCGGACGCTCAACCGACTGAGCCACCCAGGTGCCCCAATGTTTTATTTATTTTTGAGAAAGATACACACAGTGAGAGCAGGGGAGGGGCAGAGAGAGAGGGAGACACAGAATCCGAAGCAGGCTCCAGGCTCTGTGCTGTCAGCATAGAGCTGGACGCGGGGCTTAAACTCACGAACCGAACCGAGAGATCATGACCTGAGCCAAAGTCAGATGCTTAACCAACTGAGCCACCCAGGCGCCCCAAATGTTTATTTATTTTTGAGAGAGAGAGACAGAGACAGAGACAGAGACAGAGCACATGCGGGGGAGGAACGGAGAGAGAGGAGACACAGAATCTGAAGCAGGCTCCAGGCTCCAAGGCATCAGCACAGAGCCTGACGAGGGGCTCGAACTCACGAACCGTGACATCATGGCCTGAGCCAAAGACAGACGCTTAACTGAATGAGCCACCCAGGCGCCCCTGAAAGTAACTTCTTGACATAGCCCTTGACTTTCATTTTTTTCCCCTAAAACCCATTCTCCCATGACAACCAGGAAGGATCCAGGCTCAGAATCCTCCACAAGTTTTTTTCAGTAGCCCTAGAATGAAATCCCAACTCCTCACCATGGCTCGGGGTGATCTGGCTCTGGCCTCCCTCTCCCCTGTCAACCCGGACCGGCTGCGAGAAGCTGGCGGGGAATACCTGTCCCTGGAGCTCAAGATCCTCGGAAGACTGGAGCCTTAACTGCTTTCGGTCTACATTCAAACGCCCTCCCGTAGCCAGCTGAACCAAGGACACCTACCCCAAGCGTTATCACATCACCCCTGTTGTATTTTCCTCCAGGAACTTGTCACTCTCTGAAGTTATCTTGTTTCCTAATTTTTTTTTTTTTTTAGATTATGATCTGTCCACAGATCATGATGCGTTCCACAGGACAGGTATCTATCTATCTTATCCATCTTGAATTCCCAGCGCTGAGGCCCAAAGTGGCTGCTCAGTAAGTATTCGCCAACTACAGAATGGAAGGAGGGATCAGAATTAAGTGGGATCAATCCAGGAAGTCTTCCTGGGAGAAGCTTAATAAGCAAAGGGTACATAGGGACAAAAGGTGGGCGGCAAAGGAAGAAACCAGACCTGCTGGGCAACGTGGCTGCTTCGTTGGGTGTGATAGTAACATTGGTAGAGGCACAGGAGAGGAAGGGACGGGGATGTCCTGAATTCTGCCTCCCATTACCCCACACCCCGACCCCCTTTCTCTTCAAAGATTCTAGGCTTTTCACCTGGGTGTTCACCAAGGTCCCAAGGGCCCAGTGTGCATCCCTTCAAATCCCGTATTCCCTCTCGGAACCCAGGAGGCTGGCTCCCAGCCCCTAGGTGTGTCTGTAATGTAGCAATCAGGGCTGGGCCTCGCCTCCTACCCACACTCAAGTTCTGGCAGATTCGGGGTGGGGTGGGGGAAGGCCTGTGGGAAAACAGGGGTTTACTGGTATTCTCAGAGAAGGAGCTAGAAGCTCAGCTAGACTTGGAGATGGGTTGACACACAGCCCATGTGACTGACTCTGCCTGACGCCATTAACCCTACGTGATGCATCCAAAGCGACGCTGAAATCCGGCGACTCTCCTGCCGCCCGTTACCCAAACCGCCAGGACGGTGAGGATCCCCTGTCCCTCCCTTCTCCCACTTGCCCAACCGTCGGACACTGGGCACTCGCGGGGAACACAAACCCACTGAGGCAGTATAGGGACACTAGATTCTAAAGCTAGCGCTTACAGCATAAATCACGTTAAGGTCAAAATTGTCCTTGAAGATCTAGCAGGAAGGTACCAGATGGAAGCAAAGCAGCCCAGCCAGCCAGGATTGTTTTGGCTGTGCACACTGTGCTCGGAGGCATGACACAAAAGTACCTGACTGTAAACACGGAACTGTAAAGCCACAACTAGAACTAACAGGTGGTCTGTAAATACACGCTCGGGGTCGCCTGGGGGGCTCAGTCGGTTGAGCGTCTGACTTTGGCTCGGGTCATGATCTCGTGGTTCGTGAGTGTGAGCCCCACCTCAGGCTCTGTGCTGACGGCCTGTCAGTGCAGAGCCCACTTAGGATCCTCTGTCCCCCTCTCTCCACCCCTCCCCCCACTTGTACTCTCCCCAGTATTAGTCAATATTAGAAAAAAAAAAAGGCACACTTGGTAAGGCAAAGTCTCCTACTACAAGAGGCACCTGGAGTCTGAGGGCAGTCGTAGGTTCATTTTGGGGCATATGTTTGTTGAGGGTCATTAATCTCTTTTTTAAATTTTTTATATATATATTTTAATGTTTATTTGTTTATGAGAGAGAGAGAGAGAGAGAGAGAGAGAGAGAGAGAGAGAGCATTAACAGGGGAGGGGCAGAGAGAGGGAGACGAAGAATCCGAAGCAGGCTCCAGGCTCTGAGCTGTCAGCACAGAGCCCGAGCAGGGTTTGAACTCACAGACCACGAGATCATGACCTGAGCCGAAGTCAGACGCTTAACTGACTGAGCCACCGAGGCTCCCCAAGGGCCATTCATCTCTTAATTTTCTGTCTCCATTTTGTCAACGGTGTTGACAGGTTAACTCACTGAAATTAATGCACGTATGCTTGGAGCTGCTCTCTATGGCTGTGCCGGCTGCATGCCGCGAAAGGACACCTGGGGCACTGACGGGGGTTACGTGCAACCTGCCCCCCAACTTTCTAAACGGGTCTAATACATGCCAGGTGCCATGTGGGCTGGCCAGGGCCCCCTGTAGGACACTACTCCACAGTCCAGCAAAGGGGCAGTACGGGGCAGGCCCTGGAATCCCGGGGTTCTCATGCTGGCCTCGCCAGGCACCGGCCGTGTGACCGGGGCTAAGTTACTTATCAGAGCTCTACGTGCTGCGGTGCCCCTGCCTGTAGAATGTGGATAATTATAGTACCTGCCTCACAGAATCACCGTGCTGTTTCAACGAGCTCATTCATTTGGAGCACTTAGCACCACCGGGCCTGCCGTCCCACAAGACATCCGCACGTTGGCTAACATTATTAGCAGCATTAGCATGAGGTGGGGAGGAGAACATCGGCAAGCCAACTTGTTACAAAAGAAGCCTAGAGCCAAACGGGTGATGTGTTTGGATCCTCTGCTGCTTTGGATCTGCGGGGCCGAAGCGTTCCTCCATTAGCTGGGCCTAACCGGGGGTGGGTTACACGGTATCAGTTCCCCTTTGTGCGCCCTTCATTCCCTCCGCCCCTGGAGTTCGTTCACCCTATGCTGACCCGTTGGTGGCTAATAAGCTCCTTCAGTCACTGTTAATTAATTAGTAAGAATTCATTACACATAAAAACCTGTGTCCTCCAGAAAACCTTTTGGGAGGTGCTCCACCCACCCCAGTCACTTTCTCACTTGTCCCCTCCAGCAGCCACTGCCACTTGGTCACCCGTGCTCAGTGAGCGTTCCTCAAGCTCTGTCTCTTCAGGTGGCTCTGCAAAGGGGGATGTGCTATTATAAAAACAGAGGAGGGGCATGTGGGTGGCTCAGTCCGTTGGGCATCCGACTTTGGCTCAGGTTACGATCTCACGGTCTGTGAGTTCGAGCCCCGCGTCAGGCTCCGTGCTGATAGCTGGGAGCCTGGAGCCTGCTTCGGATTCTGTGTCTCCCTCTCTCGCTGCCCCCTCCCCCTCACACTCTGTCTCCCTCTCCCTCTCAAAAATAATCAAACATTAAAAGAAACAACAAACAGAGGAGGCTTTTTGAGGCTACAGAGGGGCCAAGATTGGGGTGTGGGGGGGCAGCATGGGAACTGAACCGAAGCGCCAGCTTCTGGGGTTCCTAAAGATCGTTTGTGAGTGCCATCTAGCCCCTCTACCCCAGGCCTGCCATCCATGCGCACCGCACCAGGTTAGGGTGAAGAGGCTTGCTCTTAAATAAGGTCTTGCTACGGTCAGGCTATGTCCCGACACCTCCCCATTACACCAGGAACTGGCTGGGCCACCTGAACCTCACAGTAGAGAAGATGGCTTGATTAGGATATTTTGTCACTTAGAGGCGATGCAGCTGCCGAGCTGGGGAGCGGGGCAGGGGGGGTGGGGTGAGCCCACTGAAATGGAGAAGGCACTCCAAGTTCAGGATCTAGCTCTTATCTCCGAGTGGGTATCTTTAAGACCTGCTTTGTGTTTTTGTGTTGTTTTCTTTCCCCCTGTGTTCTCTATTCCTTGTTTTCTTAGCTCAAGACAGTCATGTCTCTGAAGACCCGAGAATTCGAGATGGGCAGCTGGATGACGGATAAAGGAGGAAAGCGTACTTGCTGGAAGGATGCCTGATCCCTAACATAGCCAATCTAACAGGTGCTGGCTCCGCCCGCACTCTGTGGAAGGCACGGCGGAGGGCCGTCTAAGGGTGATTGAGATAGAGTTCTCAGAACTCACGACCTGAGAGAGAAACAGATGAATTGCCGTGGCAATCCCAAGAAGGGAAGGGTATGGGGAGGGTTGGGGAGGGCAGTGAGGGATGATGGGAAAAATCAGGGAAGCTTCACCCAAGATGGAGGTCAGGTTCTGAGAAGTAGAGACGACAGAAGGGCATTTTAGGATAAGCAAGAGCTTGACAAGATGGTTGGAGGACAAAGAAGGGCAGATGTGGCAGGGGGTCCAGTCTGGCCAGAATGTGGGGTCATATGCAAAGTTGGAGAGGCAGGTTGAGGCCAGAGCGTGAAAGGCCTTCGGTGCCATCTGAGGGGTTTCTACAGAATTGGGTAGGGTGGGAAAAAGCCTGAATTATAAGAGCAGAATGAAGGATGTGAGGGAAAGAGACAAAGGCAAAAGGAGAGGCTGCTTGGGTGACACTGCCAATCCCTTGGAGGGACAGGTTCAACCTGTCTCCATCCCAGCTCCCTTTGCATGAAGCACCCCATTGCCATCTCACCTTCCTAGTGCCTGGGGCAGAGTGTCAATTGAGAAATCCAAGATAAGTGGGGAACAGTCTACACCTCCCGCTCCCAGAGCCCCGGGGGCGGGCGACGGGATCTGGGGGTGAGTCAGTGGGGTGGGGACCCCATTTCTGCTCATATCCACCTTCCCGGGAATATAAAGGGCAAGCGGTGAGGCCCCGCCTCAGAGCACCCCAAACCTGACACCATGAAGGTCCCAGTCCTTCCTGCTGTGGTTCTTCTCTCGCTTGTGGCGCTCCACTCTGCTCAGGGTGCCTCCCTGGGTACTTCCGAGGTGAGCGCGGTGCCCGGATTCTCTTGTTCTTACCTATTACCTCCCTCAGTCCTCGATTTCTTTACCTGTATGCTCTACTGGACGCGTGGCTCTCATGTTGGACGCGATCTTTGCTTTGAATGCAAAGCAGGGGCTCTGAGGAAGGGAAGACAGGAGGAAGGGAGACAAAGTATCCCCAGGAAGACATGTAGATGGATGTGCTTTATTTCTGGAAGGGGTGGGGAGAGGATGGGTGGAGGCTGGACAACTGAATCCTGGGAGGAGACAGGGGCTGATGTTGGTCTTCTGGGCTCAGCCTCACCTGCGTTCTGTTGGTCTCCCAGGGAATGTCTTCCGGGAAACTGGAAGCTTCCTCCTGTCTCTGGAGCCCAGGCCATAGCAAGGATCCCTAGGCTGCAGTCTCCAGCCAGGAGGAACTGGAGGCCCCTCTCTCCCCATCTTCTCCCAAGGTTGGGGGAGAGTGTGCTGAATTTAAAAGTCTAAGATGGGGTCACAGGCACAACTGCTTGGGACCCAAGCAAGTGAAGTCGGTGAGCAGGCAGGCTGGCGGGGCCCCAGGGGAGGTGGAGGGAACCCACCCAGTGGAAAAAGGGACAGTCCATCTGGCTGTGGCTAAGCAGCAAACTGCACCTGGTGTGGCCAGAGTTTTAAAATTTTCAGGGGGAAACTGGGAATTTGATTTGGGTATTCTTACTAATTAAACATGTTTTATCCAAATTAAAAAACAAAAACAAAACAGGCCAACCTCCTGTAAGAGCTAAACATTTGGGTCTAGCCTGTAGGGTACCCGTTTGTGGCCTCTGTCAGGGGAAGGAAGAAGTAAGGGAAAATGAAGCCGGACAACTAAAGCAGGGCCAGTGGCAAGATGGGATGCTCTGAGGTCTGGGGGAGTGTCTGCATGGGGAAGGGAAATGGTGACTCCGACTTTGGTGGCAATAAAGTCACCAAGCAAACCAACCTCCATCAGTTAGAGGCAGGCAGGGCACCTGGGCGGCCTGGCTCCTACCTGTGTGCTAACCCCCCCCACCTGGCTCTACGGGCCGAGCAGAGGTGTCTCAAGACCAGCCCAAGTCAACTGCACGGCAACACTAGCTCGGTCTTCCTGGGAGGAGTCCTCTCTTCTCCACCCTTTGCACCTGCTGCCTGCCACGGGTGTAGGCCTGGGCTTTAGCTCCTCGCCCACACCACTCTCCAATCCCTTCTTGCCGCCTTGCTCATCTGTCCACCATCTGTCTTACTGGAACAGAACAGGTTATCCGAGCCCCATGGAGGAGAGCGGGCTGTCGGCTCGGGGGCCCGCCTGTGGAGGAGGGCAGGGCTGGCAGAGAGGGTTTGGGGACGAGGACTTGCCCTTACGTGATCAGTAGGCTTTTCCCCTTCACTTTCTAGGAAGAAACCACCATCGGTGATTATGCGGCAGGCCCTGAGGTAAACATCCTGCTTCCCCCCTCCCCGCCCCCAGCGTGAGTCTGTGCCCTCCTCCTCATGCTCCTTAGCCACCCTCACAATGCCCCGTCTCTCTGCCTAGAACTTTAACGCTCAGTTCTTGAACATCGACAAGTTGCGTGCTGTAAGTACCATTCTCCAGTGCTGCCCCCCAATACCCACAGCATAAAGATCAATGCCTTGGTAGAGGGCTTGTAAAGCCACCGTGGACCCCTCACCTTTCTTAGGGGGCCAGGGGCTGAGCTCTGTCCTCCCCTGAAACTGATCCTCTTCTGGTCTGTCTCCACAGGCTTTTAAGCCCGATGAATTCCTGAACTGGCATGCCCTCTTTGAGGTAAGAGCGTGGGCACCCCTTCCTCTCCGTGACCGTTCACAGGCTTTCTAGGGTGGGGTCGACACGTTCTAGTACTAGCCCTTTTGGGTCTTTCCTGAGTTCCAGGAGGGAGCAATTGCCCTGCTTGAATGTTGCCCGTCGGGAGAAAGTTTCTTCAGGAGGCTGACATGGGCACGCTTCTTTTCCGCACGAGGCAGGGGGGGAGCAGGGCCATAAAGACATTTCCAGAGAAGGCAGAACTTAATCAGCCAAGAGTTTCTTTGAACCCACATACCATCCACGAGGAAACTGAGGTCCTAAGTTGGGGGGCCTTGCCCACACTTAGAAGGCAAAGTCCGCGACAGGGTGGGCTTTAGAGGTTGTGTCATGAGACTCTGCTCACACTTGCTATGTGCCCCCCCCCCCCCCCCCCCCCCCGGATACCTGGTCTCTGAGCCTCAGCTTCCTCACCTGTGATGAGGGCGTGACAGTGCCTCCCTCAAAAGGTAGCTGTGCAGCCCAAATGAACGCACGCCTGCAGAGCAGTCAGTATAAGGCAGACGCGGAACAAGGGCTCAGGGAATAGCAGCTCTTCCTAGAATTATAGAACGAGAACACCATGGCCACTACAGACAGCTCGTTCACTGAGCGTTCACGGATCCACGTTCCCCTGACCTGTAACACATCAGTCTCGTTCTTTCTTTTCTCTCTTAGTCTATCAAAAGGAAACTTCCTTTCCTCAACTGGGATGCCTTTCCAAAGGTAAGAGGTGGTGGGCAGTAGGAGGATAGAAGTCGGTGGTGAGGGAAGCAGCAGACGATCTGGGAAAAAGGGCGGACAGGTAACGAGATAAACCTTTCTGTCACTAAAGCTGAGGGAAATCTCAGCTACTGTCTTTAGAGAATAAGACCTGAGATCAGGGTGGAGATTTCCTTCCATCGCTGCCCCCCCCCCCTGCCCTGCCCCGTCCTGGGCTTCAGGGGGACTCCAGCTCCCCGCACCCGAGGGTCCCCAGTCTGACCATACCCTCTCCCCCTCCAGCTGAAGGGTTTGAGGAGTGCAACTCCCGACGCCCAGTGACTGTTCCCCTCAAGACCCAGCACTGCTGACACCCACTGGAGGAGGGGCTAAGTGTGGGATCTGATCACCATCTTGTAATCACTCTCTCCGGGCTCAGCGACACCAATAAAATGTTTTCCAACCTGACAGCTCCTGTATGTGCATCTGTCCTTATCCCACTGGGCTCTAGGAGGGAATCAGGGTGAAGTAGACTCCAAGACTGGGAGGCAGAAGTCTTGAATTCTGAGAGGGTAGCAGGCAGTGATGAAGGAGGAGGTGGGAAGGGCTTATCAGGATGGCAAGAGACACCGTGTGTCCTAGCTCCTCAGGACTGGCTGACATACTTGAGGAGCATGAGGCTGCCGGTCGCTTGCTAAGATCCCCAGAATCTTAGCAAGGAATCAAACCTGCTTCCGGAACCACTGGTGCCCTCCCCCAACTGCCTTCTGAGAACCTGATTCCTTTGGCGGTGGCAACTTGGTATAACAGAGACATCTGGACACCAAGGCTCAGGACACAGCGGAAATCATACGAGCTCATCTAAGATCCTTTTTTTTTTTTTTTTTTTTTAAGAATTAGGTAGGTAGGTTATAACCTATAAATAAAGAAAACTAGTGATGTGACCCTGTGCCTTTCTAAATCTCCACTTCTTTATCTGTGGAACAAGTGTGGACATAAACAAGGATGATAATAACTACCCTGTGGCGTTGTTATGAAAGTCAAAAGAGATAAGGTGTGTATGTAAAGCCCCTTGCACAGGGCTGGGCATGCAGTAGGTACTCAATAGTGACGTCTTCCTTCCATTTCCGTAAAGAGCTGCCGCAATGACCCAGAATCATTATTTACTCACTCCCCAATCATCCATCCAACCACTGACTGCAAAGGTCTTGAAACACGGAATGGCTTCCATTTCAGTTCTGCATACGTATTCTGCACGGAATCTCTGTCTGCTCTGTGTCCTTAAGATGTTGAATTAGTTGGGATTAATTCTGGTTTCTCTTGAAAACAGAAAATCAGAGAGCAATGGACTTGTGATGGGCTTAAGTCAAGGTTTAACAGCTGCCCTCTTTACAGGACATGGTCTCCAGGTCAGTAAAATTGCCTTTTGGCCTATACAAGCTACTGAGCTTGCAAACTGTGGCCTGTAGCCTACTTGTGGAAGTGGACTACAAAGGGAAATTAAATGTGGGGGGAAGCTAAAACTTCCTTTTTCCCTCCGCAATTCTCTGGCTGGCCTAAGAACCAAACTGACGGAAGACAGATTAACAGGAGAAAAGCATACAAAGCTATTTGGTGTATTTTTACACATATACAGGAGGCTTCGGAAGGAAAATGAAGACTCAAAGGAGCCATTAGGCCCAAAAGCTCATGTACCTTTTTGCACGAAGAATGACAAGTTGTGGGGATGTGACCAGACAAAGGGGCTTGGACTACGGGTAATATGCTGTGGGATAGTGATTAGGAAATAAATGGGGGAACCGAATGGAAGGTAAGGGTTATTTTAGTAGCTTTGTTTATACAGACTGGAGTTGACTCCAGGTCTCTGCTGATAAGAACGTTCTTCTCTTCCTGGTACGGGCAGGGCACCTTTCTCAAGGACAATTTTATGACCTGCTTTTAGGTAGAAAGGGCAAGAGAGTCCTTCCTGCATCTGTTTCTCAATCGCCTTCAGCTTAAACAGCAGTGTTATTTCAGGGGGTGGCACGTTCTGAACCCCATCACTTGGTTCCTGTTTACAAAGGGCTTCCAGACAAGACAAATAAGACATGTGAATGTTGCTTCTATCCTTCCTGTTGGCTAACGAACAATAATAGACACACACATAAATGAGATGCAACTTATAAATGGGATCATCAACAGAAAAGAAAAAAAAATGGAGGCTGCTCAAATGTCACAATCCTTTGAAATATTTAGCAAAGACTGAATGCTCGGAATTCGGGTGACAGGAATGAGTAGAGGAGGGAGGGGGGGGAGGTCCTTAAGATGCTTGTACTGAGTGGCTGGGTTTTAGGGGAGGCCAAGAGTCATCACACACAAGTCGAGAGCGTTTTTGAGCTAAAGCAGTTCTCCAGATGTAGACCTGGGATGGGCAGCATCAGCATTACCTGGGAACTTTTGAGAAACGCAAACCTTGGGCCCACCCCGTATCTGTTAGGTCAGAAACTGGGGGGAGGGCACAGCGATCTGTGTTTTATCAAGCCCTCTAGATGATTCTGATGCACTGTAGCTTCAGGACCACTGAGAAAAGGAAAGCCAGAGAATGATTAATGTCAAATCAGCACATCTCCTTAGAGGGAGAGACCATCCTGTGGTAGGGGAGGGGCACCTGGAGGGGGGTGGTGACACTATTCGTGTTTTTATTTTTTCCTTAAATGTGCTGTAGGGGAGGAGAAATACCTTTTCATTCTACCCTTCTAGGTCTTGGCTAGGTCTCTGTAACAAAAGACGGATTAACAAGAGAAAGGCATACACATTTATTTAATATAAATTTTACATGACACAGGAGTCTTCGTAAGGAAATGAAGGCCTGAAGAAGTAGTTAACGCTGTTTTTGTGCCGGGTTTGATGATGAGTGGAGTCATGGAAAAAACGCGATAGGATGAAGGGGTATAAAGTCAGCGTGGCAAACGAGGAAAACTTAGCAAGGCGTGTTCATTCAGATTCCTCTTGTGGGGGACTCCATCTTGGAGATAAAGATGATCCTTTCCTCAGGGTATAGGGAAGGTACTTGTCACGTGAGGGGTCTGCTTCAGGGGAAGGTCAGAGAGTCCTTCCTGCATCTATTTTCTCAAATTATTTCAGCTTGAAATGTTCAATATGCCAAGGCACCATATTTTGGGGTAACATGGCCTGAGGTCTGTCAATATGCATTTTATACGCACTTACGTATACAGTATTTCACAGTAAGATGCTACTAAAACAAGAGATTATCTTTGAGTAACTTGTGAGTGCTAAGGGAATACAGAGTAAAGTGATAATTTAATTCTAAGAGGACTGGAATCCTAAGGGAAAAAAAAGAAGTGTATACATGTTTGTGTAGACGATTGATGGATGTATTCTAGATCAAATGAAACTGACAAAAATATACCACCCCTGGCCAGGTGATTCAGAGGATTCAAAGAATGGAAGACAAGACCCCCTACTTTCTATGGAAAGTGTAGGATGAGGAAGAAGCCAGGACATAGTCGCACTTCACTGTATACGTCATCCAAACAAGAGCATCTTGGATAGAAACTATGCCACCCACTAAACACGATGCAGAGACATATGTTGAGATATGGAACAATTTCTAAGATAGAGTAAAAGGAAAAAAGAAAGCAACAGAGAAGTGTGAGTAGTATGTTCATAAAAGACAGTACAAATACATGTTCCAACATGCATAAAATATCTCTAGAATAAAACTCAAGAAGTAACAGCGATCACCTCTGGGGACTGATGTACTTTCACTCTGAGTCCTTCTGGATTTTATGAAAAAACAAAAAACCAAAACCAAAACCAAACCCATTTTTAACTCTGTGCACTCTTAAACATATTTAAAATAATATGTTAAAGGGGAGCCTGGGTGGCTCAGTCGGTTGAGTGTCCGACTTCGGCTCAGGTCATGATCTCACGATCCGTGAGTTCGAGCCCCGTGTCGGGCTCTGTGCTGACAGTTCAGAGCCTGGGGCCCGTTTCGGATTCTGTGACTCCCTCTCTCTCTGCCCCTCCCCTGTTCATGCTCTGTCTCTGTCTCAAAAATAAATAAACGTTAAAAAAAATTCTAAAAAAAAAAAATAATATGTTAAAGAACTAAAACTCTCTAAGAACCCTTTGCGTTTTCAGGAAACAGGGCCTGGCGCGCCTGGGTGGCTCAGTAGGTTAAGCGTCTGACTTCAGCTCAGGTTATGATTTCACGGTTCATGGGATTGAGCCTGCTGTGATAGCAATGACAACGCGGAGCCTGCTTAGGATTCTGTCTCCTTCTCTCTCTGCACCTCCCCCAGGCTCTCTCTCTCTCTCTCTCTCTCTCAAAAATAAACATTTAAAAAAATAGCATTCAGGTAACAGGGCCCAGCCCATGAACTAGCCCAGACTGTGCACTTCTTACCGAATCAATGAAATCAATTTCCCATACCTCTTTGTTACTCAGTGTGGTCCTTGGACCAGCAGCATCAGCATCACCTGGCTTGTGAGACATTCAGAATCTCAGCCCACCTCACAGCTGATGAATCAGAATATGCATTTTAACAAGACCACCACCCCCCTCCGCCTCATGGTTCATATGCACAGTAAAGTTTGAGAAGCACTGCCTGATGCATCAGGTTAAGTGCTGTGTAGAAATGTCTTCAAGGAGCTTATGATCTGGCTGAAGATAAAGGAAGTACACATATAGAAAGTGCTGGAAACCACTAGAAAAGAGTGTTTAAATTCAGCAAAAGGGAGAAATTCCTTTTGAGTCAGGGTAAAAAAAACTAGGGGAAGTTACGTTTCAGCTGGGCATTCACAATGGGACTAAAAAACTACAATTTGATTTCACCCATAGGTAGAATTTAAGAAACAAATGATCATAGGGGGGAGAAAAAGAGAGAGGCAAACCAAGAAACAGACTCTTAGCTATGGAGCACAAACTGATGGTTGCCAGAGGGGAGGTGGGTTGGATGGGCGATGGGGATTCAGAAGTACACTTGTGGGGCATCTATGGGGCTCAGTGGGTTCAGCGTCCGACTTCAGCTCAGGTCATGACCTCTCAGTTTGTGAGTTCGAGCCCCTCATCTGCTGTCAGCAGAGAGCCCGCTTCAGATCCTCTGTCCCTCTCTCTGTCTGCCCCTTCCCTGTCTACACTCCATGCTCAGCATGGAGTCCAACGTGGGGCTCGATCCCACGACCCTGGGATCATGACCTGAGCCGAAATCAAGAGTTGGACACTCAACCACCTGAGCCACCCAGGCACCCCTTAAATATTTGATTATGAACTATTTCAAACATTCATCAAAATATGAGAAACCACACTAACAAAAATAAACAAACATTAAAAAAATTTTAAAAACAGAAGCGCACTTGTGATAAGTACTGGGTGACGTATGTAAGTGATGAATCATTAAATTGTACACCTGCAACTAATATAATACTGTAATGTTAACTAACTGGAATTTAAAAACTTAAAAAATAAAAAATATAAACAACAACAACAACAATAAATTCTGTGGCTACCTTTAGAGGCTGCCAGGGACCAAATCATTATTTTGAGAACCGATAAATAAAGGGAATAGATGAAGCGTTTATTCTCTGTCTTGTATAAATGTACCTCAGGGCAAACCAACAATTTTTCTTATACAAAGATTTGCAGCTAATAAATGCAAATGGGATAATGGAATTATAATGTTACCGTTTTTGCAAAACTTAATAGTGGATTGAGGCTGATGTCAATGACTGCTAAAACCCACCAGGTGAAAGTCTGAGGGGGCACTCTAAAGGGGTGAGGTCAGGCTGACAACCTGTGAACCGGTGGATTGATCCTACAAGACTATGGTAAAGGAGGCCGGCCCCTGCAGATCTGATAGAAGGGACAGATCACCACCGGGAAGTTCTTGCCAAAAGTCACCCCCCAAATCTGACGAAACCTCTGGAATCTAGATCTAACTACCAGTCTGCAGGGGGAAAAAAGGTACAGAGGAACCTAGTAAAGTGTTCCATGGAGAAGAAATTAGCCAACCCCCTTCCCCCTGCCGCTTGCATTTCCCATGGGAAATTCCAAAGGCCTAGTAATAACTCAGTTTCTTCAGTTAAAAAAAAAGAGGGGGGAAAGAGGGGGGGAAGAAGGGGGGAGGGAACTTAAAGATAAAAACAAATTTGGGGCGCCTGGTTGGCTCAGTCGGTTAAGCGACTGACTTCGGCTCAGGTCATGATCTCGCAGTTTGTGAGTTCGAGCCCCGTGCTGGGCTCTGTGCTGACCGCTCAGAGCCTGGACCCTACTTCAGATTCTGTCTCCCCCTCTCTCTACCTCTCCCCTGCTTACACTCTGTTTCTCTGTCTCTCAAAAATAAATAAGCGTTAAAAAAAAAAAAAAGATAACAGATTTAAGGAGCACATCTGTAAATGCAATGTATAGATCTTACTGGTATCCTGATTTGAACAATCCACCAAAAAAAAAAAAGATCTATGAGATGATAAAAACTTAACAGTGACAGATTGATACTGAGAAATTATTCATCTCTTTCAAACATGAAATGGTATTGTAGTTATGTTTTTTATTATTATTTTTGAGAGAGAGAGAGAATGTGAGCAGGGGAGGAGTAGAGAGAGACAAAGACACAGAATCTGAAGCAGGCTCCAGGCTCTGAGCTGTCAGCACAGAGCCTGATGTGGGGCTCCAACTCACAAACCGTGAGATCATGACCTGAGCCGAAGTTGGGCGCTAAACTGACTGAGCCACCCAGGCGCCCCTGTAGTTATGTTTTTTAAGAAGCATCTTTCCCTTAGAGATACATAATGATGAATTTACAGGTGACATGATAAACTGCTTGGGATCTAATCTAGTGGGGCGAGGATGTTGGGGTGCATGTAGGAAACAAGGTCGGTAAACCTGGAGCTGAGTGGTGACTACATGAAGGTTCATTATACTAGCTTTTCTAACTTTTGTACATTCTGAAATTTTCCATGATAAAAGTTTTAAAAAGCATACGTTCATTCTTTTGGAGCCAGGGAGAGGACAGAGGATGGTCCCCCCAGCGGGCAGAGCATACGCCCAGACCCAGCAGTGCCGGATCCAAGACGGGACGCTGTAATTCAACTTGGCTGCAGTGTAGGTGTTGAAGACTAGAAATGCAGGTTGGCCCAGACGATGGAGGGCACCGATGCAAGGCTGGGAGATCTCCACTCCACCCTGTGGTCAGCGAAGGTGGTCACAGCCACAGCCACAACTGCGACAGCCACCCTTATTCGGTTCTTATCACAAGCCAGGCTTTATGCCAAGTGCTTTGCATATATTATCTCAGTTGAGCCACATAACAACGCTATTAGGTTGGCATCATTTCCCCATCTTACAAATGAAGAAACTGAATCTCAGAGAGATAATTTGTTTAGGCTCACACAGCCAGTACCCGGCAGAGCCAGGATTAAACCCGCACACACCTATGATATTACCCCCGCTTTAACTGTGGTAGTTCTAACTTCATTTGCTTTATATGCTGGGGTTCCAAAAAAGATGTTGCTGGACAAGAATAATACGGGCACCTACTAGGAGTTCAGAAACAATACAGATTGGCCCAGTTTTATTCACAATAGGGAACGGCAGCTGTTATTATTCTGCTATACAACTCCAGCCCGATCGCGACCCAGACAGATTCCTGTTTGGAGAACGGATACTCACAACTGCATTCATTTGCTTTCTTCTAACAGGTGAAGAAACGGAAGCTCAGAAGAGTGAGTTGCCTTTCCCATGGGCAGCCCGGGAAGTAACAGCAGAGCCGGCTTTCCCACCCAGTGGTTAAGACTCCAAAGAACTTTTAACCATTTGAATTTCCTGTCTCCGTAAAAGAGAAAAAGCCCCCAGGTATCGACGCCCGCCACATGTAAGACACTGTGTTGAGTGCTTCCCATTCATGTTCTTCTTTAATTCTTACGACTTTATGCAGTACTGTTATCATGTCCATTTTACAGAAAGGAAAGTAAAACTCAAAGGAGCAAAGCATGGTTGGGTTTAACTTGCTGTTACTGAAGCTTCTCATCAAAGTCCTGAATGACAAAACCAACACTGAGGTCCAAAGTTGTGGATATGTGCGTGAAAGTCTTGTGTGTGTCATGATTTTCACAGTAACAGCGTTTGCAGGAGCTCAAAGGTGGAAACTACCTAACCGCCCGTCAAGAAGAGAATGGAAAAACGAAAATGTGGTATATCCACCCAGTGGAACGGTAGGTATCTGGCAGTAAAAATCAGATAGAGCTACAGGTCTCAAGCAGGCTCAGTCTGAAAAACATAATGTTAAGTGAAAAAAAAAAAAAACAAGTCATAAAATGATACCCACGGTGCGAAGCCATTTACGTAAAGCTTAAAAAACATGTTTGTGGGTATATCCATTTGCAGTAAAAGTGCAAAAAAAAAAAAAAAAATAGATGGGAAGGATCTTCATTAACCTGAGGATGGTGTTACCTCGGGGGAGGGAAGAAAATAGGATCAAGGAAGGTACAACCAGGGCTCTATCTCTGTCTGTAATGTTTTAGTTCTTTCCATCTTTTTAAATATTTTACTCTTCAGGCAATCTCTACATCCCACGTAGGGCTCAAACTCACAACCCTGAGATCAAGAGTCACATGCTCTACCAACCAGCCAGCCGGGTGCCCTATAAGATTTTAGTTCTTAAAACAAGTCTGAAGCAGATAGGTTATGCAACATGTTAAAATGGATAAAGCTAAGGGAATGTGTATACCAGGCTTTGTTAGTATGGTTTGTCATATTTTGATGAATGTTTGAAATAGTTCATAATCAAATATTTAAGGGGTGCCTGGGTGGCTCAGGTGGTTGAGTGTCCAACTCTTGATTTCGGCTCAGGTCATGATCTCAGGATCGTGGGATCGAGCCCTGCGTTGAACTCCATTCTAAGCATGGAGCCTGCTTAAGATTCTGTCTCTCTCTCTCTCTTTCTCTCCCTCTCCTTCAGCCCCTCTCCCCCACTCACGCACACACACTATCTCTCAAATAAACAGATAAATAAAATAAAATAAAATAAAATAAAATGTAAAAAAAAGGGGGGGTGCCTGAGTGGCTCATCAGTTAAGCATCCAACTTTTTAAATTTTTTTTAACGTTTATTTATTTCTGAGACAGAGACAGAGCATGAGTGGGGGAGGGGCAGAGAGCGAGGGAGACACAGAATCAGAAGCAGGCTCCAAGCTGTCAGCAAAGAGCCCGACGCGGGGCTCGAACTCACAAACCGTGAGCTCATGACCTGAGCCGAAGTGGGTCGCTCAACCGACTGAGCCACCCAGGTGCCCCAAGCACCTAACTCTTGATTTTGGCTCCGTTGATGAGATTGAGCCCCACGTGGGGCTCTGTCCTGACGGCACAGATTCCCTCCCTCCCTCTCTCTCTGCCCCTCCCCCTGCCCAATAAATGAACATTAAAAAAAATATTTTACAACTGCAACAGTAAAGCCACCTTATTTCCACCTGCCCAAAGCCATTTCAGCCATGCGGGAATTCTGTGGCTCACCAGCACTCCTCAGGCTACCTCCTCGGCGCAGTCCCTCCTGAGAGCCTGGCACACTTCATTACAAACCTCCACAACGATGCACTGAGGGGGTGGCCCCAGAACTTTGACAGATAAAAAAATGTCCTTAGATGCTCCTGAGAAGTGAACACAACAGAACACCCTTGACCATCCTCCCATTGAGACCTCCCGCCGCATTTCCTGCTGCCCAACAGATGAACCTACTAGAACATTCCTGAATGCCCCTCCCCCAAACCAGTGACAACCCCAACAAAAGAGAAGCCCTCAGTCCTCTCGCACTGACAGACCCCTCACGCTCCTCATGTAAACCTGAGTCTCCCTTCCACCTGGTGACCTGAGCTAATGGTCCTCAGTGCCCTCTACCGCAGCTGATGGCTTTCACATCTACCCTCTTACCAGCCCCTCCATCACCTATGGGATACCTAGTCACTTCCCAGGAGTTCTGAAAGCCCCTTTGTAGAATGTTAAATCTAACTGAATGTTAAATCAGATCGGGCCACCTTTCCACTTTCGACCCTCCAATGGTTTCCCGTGATTTCAGAACAAAACCCGATAGACTTTACCATGATACTCATCTCCTACCTCCCCCCACTCCCTTGCTTACTTTGGTGTAGCCGTTCCGTCTCCCTGGAGCTCTTCGAATAGGCCAAGCTTGCTCACTGTGCCTGCACGACTCAATCTTTCCTTGCCCTGATGGCTCACTTCCCTCAGTCCTCGCTGAGGTCTTCCCAGCCTGACCCACCCTACGTAAAGCATCACTTGCCCTTTTGGTCTTTTTTTTGGCGATAGCATCTGTCATTACTAAGGACGTCTTCCACAACGCGTTCTATTTCTATTAGAGTTGCACTCTCCAATGCAGTAGTGACAGGCCACATGTGGCTACAGAGCCCCTGAAATGTGATTAACCATAACTGAGATACGGGCCGCACAGCTCATACACATAACGCGGAAAACACATACACTGCATTGTAGACATTAGAAAGAAAAAAAGAATAGAAGTACCTCACTAATATTTTTTATATTACTTACTGAAGCAATATTTTGGATATATTGCATTGAATAAAATACATTAAAATTAATTTCACCTGTTTCTTCTTACTTTTTCAAAATTTGGCTACCGGGGAAAAAATTTGCCTATGCCTACATCTGGGCATGTGCAACCAAGCCTCCTTGGAGACTGCCAAACAATAACTTCCTTCACCTGTTCTTGCTGACAGGCGCTCCCCCCAAGGTTCCACACGATCCACAATCCTGGCCCTACCGTAATGGCTCAAACACCTCCCACAGCAAGAACCTCCCTTCCCTGCATTCCTGACAGGATGTGTGGTCACAGTGTCCCCGTGACACACTGGGTCAGAGACCCTCCCCTACCATGGCACACCTCATTCCACATCACTCATTCCTAATGTAGCAGCAGGGATCAATGTCCCTCCAGCGGTGCTGACCTGATGAAAAGATCTTTCAGGGCCTCCAACGATCGGATTCCCAACCCCCTTACAACTTGTTCTCAGGACAGCCCTCCTCGCTAATTCCTAACAGAACATCTGGGGTTCCCCCCCCCCCCCCCCCCCCCCCCCCGCCATGGAAGTAGGAGACAGGAAGACTAACTTTGGACTCCTTATATTATCTACAAATGAGATTATTTGGAGAAGCAGCCTGACCAGATTGAGAAATCGAGGTCTCACTCACGTACAACTACAAAACTATGTCCCATTACCAGGCCACCTTGTTATTTCTTAGAACTAAAACCGTCTTCACGATCATACTGCTCGACGTAGACTTTTGCAGAATTCGTTCAAGGTAAATCTAAAACGTGGCACAATGTTTGTAACAAAGTTTCCTTTGGCATTGCTTCCTTTGTCGATATACTCCAAAGAAGCACCCCCACAAAGTCTTTCCTGATCTCAGAGAATCCCTGAGGTCCGGCGCCCTCCCCGCAAAGATCCTGCTCAGGGGTTCAACCCCCGCTTAAGGCCCAAACTTAGAGTTCTTAAACCCGCAGCGGAGAAGTCAACCTCCGGTCTCACCTCAGCTGTAGACACCAACGCGACCTCCTCCTCCGTTCCCCCTGCTGAAAGGCTTGAGCCTCGAGCTTTGCTTCGCGATCTGCGCTTCTTGTCAGCGGGGACATCTCCGTGCCCCCCGCCCGTGCACTTCCGGGTTGGTGCTAACCTGCGCATGCTCCGAGGCTGGCGTCCCTTCTTCGGCGCTTTCCTACTCATTTCCGGGTAGGACGGCTGCTGGCCCGGCAGCTCGTCCCTAGTCCCGAGTCACACCTGTTTGGGTTCTGCATCTGTGCAGGAAGGCATCTTCCTGCACACTCGAGGGCTGCCTCCCCTCTTTCTCACAATACAGGTCCTGGAGGGCCCGTGCGCACCGAGAGGTACAGAAAAGGAGGGAAAGCTGAGACGCCATTTGGGGGGACACTGGGGATCCGTCCTGAAGTGGGAGCCTGCCAGCCCCTAAACTTTGAGGCAGGACAGAGCTCCTCATGACCTAGAAGGCAGAGAGGAGGGATGGAGGAGGAGTACAAAAAATGTTTTCTCTCTTTTAAAATCCCTTACGGGTTTTTGGGGCACCTGGGCGGCCTAGTCCGTTAAGCATCGGACTCGATCTCGTCTCGGGTCACGATCTCATCGTTCGTGGGTTCAAGTCCCGCGTCTGGCCCAGCACTGATAGTGCAGAGCCTGCTTGGGAGCCTCCTTCTCTGCCTCTCTCTCTGTCCCTCCTCTGCTCATACGCTCTCTCTCAAAACAAAACAAAAAACCTGAAACCAAAAAACCAAAAAACAACTTAAAAAAAATCTGTTAAGATCCCTTACATGTTGAGATGATAATACTTTAAACATGTTAGATTAAATATACATTCACGTTAATTCCATCTGTTTCTTTTCTCTTTTAATGTGGTTATTAGAAAATTGGAAATAGCTTACATTATGTTTTCATTGGACAGTGCTGGGTGGATGGGACGCCTTGCAAAGCTCCGAGCCCAGTGACTGGCACCTAATAAAATATCTGATAAATTCTCTGAACGTATTTTTTGCAGATTGGTTTCCTGTGAAAAAGCTTTCCAGTGGTTATCGAGGATGCAGCCCTGAATAAAATAGAACTGCCCTGTGGCACTCAGCTCGAACTGGGGAGACACACATTAGGTAAGTGAATATAGAAAGAAGGCACTTTCAGACCAGGGGAAGTAAGTGCTGTGAAAGAAAGAAAACATGGGCAATGGAATAGCAAGGATTGTCATTGTCTCTAGGCTTCTTTGTGCTGGTAGCATTTGAGCCTGAGGCCTGAATGACTAACAGGGGGAGCTGGCCCTGGAAGGCCTGGGGCAGAAGCTCCAGGCAGTGGGAACAGACTGTGCAAAAGTCCTCTAGCAGGAATGAGGCTTCTATAATTGAGAAATGGAGGAGAGCTCTTGTTCTCACGAAAAAAGGTAGTAGGAAATGAGCCTGCAGAGGTGGAAATGTGGTGTCCCATAGGTCACAAGGGCCTAGTGGCGCTGATACTTGAAATAGGACAGGAAGCTTTTGCAGCCCTCTCCACCCACTTCTTGCAGAGAATCAAGCCCAAACACTCCCAAGGCATCCATTACATGCAATGAATTAGGTCATCTATCTTATTAGAAAATGGTATTAGATAGTATCATCCTTAGGAAAATTGAGAAAACAACCCCACGTACCATTCTCCGCACGGCTTATTTCTCTCCCAGGACCCTGAGAAAGACTGCACGAGAGGTTATTTATGTAGGCAGAGATTTGAAAAAGACCATGTCGACCTCAGTGTAGAGAGTAAATGGGATAGGGGTCAAGAGGAAGGAAGGGCAGCATGGAGATCAGTGCGAAGTCCTTCGCAACGGCCCAGTTGAGAGTTTGATGGGGTTCTGGGGTGATGGTGGGGTTTGGAGCTGATGGCTGAGAAAGAATTCTGGAAGAAGTCTTTGGTGCAAAAGTGATTTTATTAAAGCCCGGGGACAGGACCCGTGGGCAGGAAGAGCTGCAGTGCGGTTGTGCAGAGTGACTGCTTATAATCTGTGGGGTTGGGGGAGGTAAAGGCAAGAGAAAGTTTCTTAAACGGATTTTCCTGTGCTAAAGAGGATTTACAGATTACTGGAGGCCTAGGTATTGTCAAGCTAAGGTGGTTTTTCCCTCTAGCAAGGCTTTCTTAAGATAGTAGGGAGTTCCTGGAGTTGAGGCAATTGATGAGATTACTGTAAACTCGGAGACCCTATCAGTTTAACCATTTGTTTTCTGTCCTTTTCTTTGTTCTTGGCCGGCCAGAAGGGCCCGAGGAATGTCACGCACATCCCACCTTGGGGGGGGCGGGGTGGTTTGCGGCTATCAGCTTGCCTTAGGCTCCCTTGTCCAGTTGGCCTCGGCTTCCACCTGGGCTGAGGTAGCTGGACAGGGAGAAGCGAGCTCCTGTCTTCCAGAAGCTAGAACCAAGCGAAACTAGACAGGGGGAGGGAAAGGAAAGAAAGGAAGGAGTCAGGATAACTACTGAGTGTTCGGTTCGAGTGGCTGGGTGGATGCCAACGTCGTGTGTGATAGGTGCAATGAAACCCCTTATGTCAAGGGGTTTTAAAATGGAGCCGGGAGGCCATTAAGATGTGCCTTATGCCTGTCCTCACCTGTGAAACGGTGAGCATTTGAACTGGGCCAAACAACAAATATTCCAAGGACTCAGCCCGAACACCTGCAACAGTAAGAGACTTTGCTTCGTGACAGCCTTAGCAACCAATTATATGCAGTGAAGATTAGTTTTTTGTTACCAACACCAATCAAAATTCTTTGTAAACAATGTATATAAGCATTCCCTCTCGTCTGTAGAAACCCTTGACTTTCGTTCCCAGAGGAGGGATGGAATCTGTGCTCCCTGAATTGCAAGTAAGTACTTTCGTTTTCTTTTTAGCTCTGCCTCTTTTCTGGGTGGACACATGTATGGTGATTTGGATTCCAGTCCCAATTCTGCTGGGTGACCCTGGACAAATAAGTGGCTTCAGTTTCCTCATCTGTAAAATTGGGGTTGCCTTGGAGATTTGATGACCTCATGCATGAAGAGCATGGGTCTGGCCCACGGTAAGCACTTAAATTGCTATTATCGTCGTCGTGATCATTCCTGTGTGACTAGCATACGGAGTAGGTAGAAACATGGGGTCTGAAACCAGTCAGACCTGAGCTGAGTCCCTGCATTGTTATGTGACCTTGATAAGGTCAGTTTACATCCCTGAGCCTCAGGTTCCTTTTCTGTAAAGGGGCTGAATGACAATGCCCTCCTTCTAGACCTGGTTGTGAGAATTCAGTGAAGTCATGAATGTGAAGTCCTTAGGACATAGTCATTCAGCCTAGGACATAGTAATTGCTCAGTAAACAGGGCCTAAATGCTAGACTAACTTGAGTTTTCTTTTCTGTGGCTGTTTGGGGAGCAGAATTATTCCTTAAAATAAGACTTTATATTTTTGTTATAAAATCATACATAGCCATTGAAAAAATGTAAACAGTACAGAATTGTTTAGTAGCAGAATGCAAGTTGACTTACTTCCCTTTCCCCTAATTCCTTAAGTAACCACTGTTGACTGTTGCATAGCTTTCAGAATTATACACACACACACACACACACACACACACACACTCACACGCCTGTGTGCATGCGTGGACATGCTCTTCTTGAGGAGGCCGTATACAAGAACGGCTGAGAGTTCAGATTCCAGAGTCACACAGGCCCAGGTTCTAGTCCTACCCCTGCCACTTAGTTACTGTGAGGTGGCTGGCAAGTTCTTTAATGATCACTCTTGAGTCTCAGTTTCCCTTTTTATAAGGGGAAAAGTCATGGCGGTGCCGGTGATGAGCATAGGGCAGGCTGAAGGCAAAATATAAGCTAGCACCCCCGCCCCACTCCGGTCAAGTGGGATGTTTGTGACATTCCTTAGGCACTTCTGGCTGCCCAGGGACAAAGGAAAGGAAAGAAAGCAAATGGTTAATTGATAGAGAACACAGTCCTGCAGGACCCGAGTCTCCATCAGTTTGTAAATATCTTAGTAAATTACAAGAAAAAGGCAATCTTATCAACTGCCTAATCTCCAGAAACCTGTAGACTCAGTTTCCCGAAACCCCAACGTCACCCCTTCATAGTGATATGAGGAACAAAGGCAAGAAGGAAATGGCAGAAAATTAAATTTCCTCATAACCTGCTGCCCATTGACAAATACTTGAGGCAAATTCAGAGTAGAACATTTCTCCAGGAACCCCCTGCCGTCATAATGTTAATGCCTTACTAGAGGGAAAAGAACCTTAGCTTGACAACAGCAAGGCCTCAAGTCTCTTAGGAGTCCTCTTTAGCATATCAAAGTCCTTCTGGAGGCCTCCCATTTGACTTTACCTTCCCAACTTTATAGTATATTTCTGCCCGTGGGTCCTGTCCCCGTGCTTTAATAAAATCACATTTTTGTATCAAAGACATCTTCAAGAATTCTTTCTTGGCCTTCCGCTCTGGACCATCCCCACAAAAGCCTCCCCATCGCCCCCAAAAAACCTCATCACCGGTGTGCTTTGGTGAGGAGCTGAATAGCGTGTGCTGAAAGATCAGTGCCGTCTGCGTGTGCGAAGGTCTCCGAACACTTAGCTGCTTTGCTACGTGCAGGCATGCTTCATTTGTGTGTTGTTTTTTTGCACTTTGAAGATAACTGCGTTTATTTTTACTAATTGAAGGTTTGTGGCAACCCTGTGTCGAGCAAGTCCATCGGCGCCATTTTTCCAACAGCATTGCAGACTTTGTGTCTCTGTGTCACATTTTGGTATTTCTTGCAATATTTCAAACGTTTTCTTTATTATTATATTTGTTATGGTGACCCGTGATCGGTGATGATGACTCACTAAAAGCTCAGATGACGGTTAGCGTTTTTTAGCAACACAGTAGGTTTTAATGAAGATATGTACATTGCTTTTTTTTTTTTTTAAGACATAATGCTATTGCACACTTAATAAACTTACAGTATTCCTTTAAATAGACTGGGAAGCCAAAAAATTCATTTGACGTCCTTTATTGCGGTGGTCTGGAACTCAAGCAAAAGCATCTCTGAGGTATACCTGTATATTTATTTTAAAGATCCTAGATAATGCCGTTTGCTGTGCACTCTCCTGCAACTGCTTTTGTAGCTTAATAAGGTGCCTTGCACCTCTTTCCACACCAAGACTTGATTAGTCACAGGCTTAGCAACTCCTCGTCCCTAAACTTCTGCTTTTGAGAGATGCCTGCCTGCCTGCCTGCCTGTGAGTCATTAGCAAGGCCACAGCCTCTGTGGTGCCAGGGCTCTCCCGGGCTCTGGAGGTAGGTAGTAACCTTATGCACCCAGGAGATGGCAGGCACTTTCCAAAAGAGGACGACATCTAGCACAGGGGAAGTGAGGGGTTCTTTACAGCCTCTTAGCTCTGTGCCCTGTGCCTTTGGGACATGGTGTGGCCTTCTGAGGTTGTGTCGTGTTTCCCTCAAGGGGCCCTTGTACCTGCTTTCACTTTTCCCTGGGGTCCTCAGGCAGAGTTCAGATTCTTCAGAGTCCAAGCCAGTCTCGATCTGATCTCAAGATCTTGATGTCATTGTTTTATAAGACCTGCTGTCTGGAGTATTTTCTAACTGGCTTTGTGATTATGTTATAGATTTTCATTACTTTTTTTTTTTTTTTAATGTTTGTTTATTTTTGAGACAGACAGTGCATGAGCAGGAGAAGGCAGAGAGAGAGGGAGACAGAGAATCTGAAACAGGCTTCAGGCTCTGAGATGTCGGCACAGAGCCTGGCACAGGGCTCAAACTTGGGAATGGCGAGATGATGACCTGAGCCAAAGTTGGACGGTCAACCGACTGAGCCACCCAGGCTCCCCACTTTTTATTTTATTTTATTTTATTTTATTTTATTTTATTTTATTTTATTTTAATTATTTTATTTTATTTTAATTATTTTATTTTATTTTATTTTATTTAAACTTTATTTTAATTTTATGAGAGTCTGCTGGTTATGGTAGATGGTTATTTCCATCCCACTCTTTCCCCACCATACCTATACTGCTCTTTAATTCTGGGACTTCTTCCCTCTCCTTCTGCAATATAAGCACACTCCCGGTACCAACCTCTTCTCTATGCTCTAGGAATTTGGAGAGTCCCACTTTTCTTTTCTTCTGCTCTAATGCTGTCACAAAACTCAGACATCCTTTTTGCTCAGAAGCCCTTGAATTACTTACCCATGTGTGTACCTGTTCCCTTCTTTATGAGGGAACTGGTTCTGGTCTTTGAGGACCATTTCCTTGAGAGAAGACAGGCCTTAAGAGTTCCACTTGCAGAGGAAATTATGGAAAGGGCCAGACGAATGGCAGTGGGCACAAGGTGAAAGGTCAGGAACAAGGTTGGTGATTTCTTTGGCGTAGGATAGTTCTTGGCAAGGGTCATAACTATATTAGGGCCAGTAATAATCCTTTTTCTATCTGGCTTGGGCTATGGTCAAGATCAAGTGAGATAACATTCTGAAACCACCTTATAACATGTAAAGCACTTTATATAACCTGTTAGCTATCATTAGTTAGCAAAATGACTTACATCCCACACATGCTGTGGCAGGAAGGGCGCTGGATGGGGAACCAGGAGCCATGGGTCTGCTACCAACTTTTTGATAGAGAGTAGCAAGATTCCTTCTTTGGCAAATTGATTCAGTCATTTGTTGAACCACCTACCTGTGGCAGTGGTTCTGGGGATGCATAGGTGAATGAAATAGACAAGTTCTCCTAGAACTTACATTCAAGAGGGGAGACAGACAACAAACAAGTAAACAAATAATAGTAAAGAAGTACCTGAGGCTAATGATGGTGGATTGAGCACATACAGCCCCTTTGGCTCCCTCCTGAAATCACACTGCAAAGACAGTAAGGGGATCTTTTAGAAAGGCTCTAAAGCCATAAGGGCAGGGAGAACAATAGAGGATGTAATGCCAACAAAGGTTTGGAAGCTGGAAAGCAGATGAATGAGTGGTAACTGGAAATGTAGTAGACTCGTGGAAGTTGAATCCTAAGCCACTAGTGGGAAAATCCAGGACTCGGCCACGTTTTTACTGCACAGTCCGCATAAAGCTCATGAATGAATAGCAACAGGTACCTCTGGAAATGAAGGTGAAAGCACACTAATGTCAGGGAGACTGGTTGAAAATTTATGAAAAAAAATCCCCAGATTTCCTCCTCAGTTCTCTGATATGAGGTAACTGCCCCTCACCCAGGAAAAGACCTACAGTTTATTCTCTGGAGAGGATAATACAGAGGATCTTTGGAACCTGGGACACCAGACATACTTGGAAGAGGTACCAGCATGTCAAAAGGAGATTAAAGGAATGATGGATGCCCTCTTCTCTATTTGGCTTCTAACTGACTGATAGTCCAACTTTCATCCTCCAGGAAGGAGATTAGAAGGCTCGTTTGTTTTTCTGGGAAATTTGATCAGCCCAAGAAGAAAAACCCTAAGTTGACATTGGAAGTTCCCCAACTGGATGACCCAGCAGAATCATCCTACAGTGAAGCCTAATTCATGTGCTCACAACTTCCATTCGTTATTTAGTATCTGTGGAAGGCAGCCTCCAAGATGGCCCCAGTGATCTCACCCTGTGGTATTCACTCTTGGGTAATTCTCTCTCCCTTTGAGAATGGGCTGAGTAGAAAATGGCAGAAGATCATGTTGATGATTAGGTTAATAAGAAGGCTGCTTTCTGTCTTGTCTTCTCTTGCTTTCTTGCTTGTTTTCTATGGTGGAAGCCAGCTGCTCTGTGGAGAGGCCCACATGGTAAGGAACTGAGGGAGACCTCCAGCCCACAGCCAGTGAGGAACAGAGGCCCTCAGTTTCACAGCCCTTAAGGAACCAAATCCCATCAACAACTACATTGGTACTTTGACTGTTTTCAAACATCATAAGTAGAGGGAAGAGTACAATAGAACCTAATTTATCCATCACCCAGATTCAACAGTTTTTGAGATTTTACCATAGTGGCTTCTTCCATTCTTCTTCTTTTCTTTTCTCTTTTCTTTTCTCTTTTCTTTTCCTTTCCTTTCCTTTCCTTTCCTTTCCTTTCATTTCTTTTCCTTCCCTTCCCTCCCCTCCTCTCCCCTTCTCTTCCCTCCCCTTCCCTTTTTTCTGTGTGTGTTTTTAGTAGGCTTCACACCTAGTGCAGAGCCCAATGCAGGGTATGAACTCACAACCCTGAGATCAAGACCTGAGCTGAGGTCAATAGTCAGACCTTGCTTAATTGACTGAGCCACCTAGGTGCTCCTTTCTTTTCTGTTTTTATTTATTTGTTTATTTATTTATTTATTTTACATTTATTTATTTTTGAGAAACAGAGTGAGACACAGCGTGAGCAGGGGAGGGGCAGAGAGAGAAGGAGACACAGAATCGGAAGCAGGCTCCAGGCTCTGAGCAAGAGGTCAGCACACAGCCTGATGCGGGGCTCGAACCCACGAACTGTGAGATCATGACCTGAGCTGAAGTCGGACGCTCAACCGACTGAGCCACCCAGGTGCCCCTCTTTTCTGTTTTTAAAGCAAACCCTGGAATCATGTCATATTAACTTTTTGTACTTTTCATATACCTCAAAAAAATTAGTTCCTTTCTTTCCCTTTAAGATAAGCAAGAATTACCAGATAGCTGATGAAAACTTGTAAGATAAAGGAATAGAGACCCATGCCAACAAGGCACCTTAGAGCAGGGAGACGAAAATTCCTCAAAAAGATCAGAGTGGATATTACAACCATGAAACAAGATCAAGAATAAAAGAGAATGCTTGGAAGTGAAAACGGATGGCAAAAAGGAAAGATTAAATAGAAGGACTGGAAGATAAACTTGAAGAAATCTCACTGAGGGTAGAGCAAAAAAGTGGAGAGATGGTAAATAGGAGAGAAGGGAAGATTAGTGGGCCAGTCTAGGAGGTCCAGTATGCCCCAAATAATAGGAGTGCCATGAAGAGAGAAGAGAGAAAATGAAGGCAAGGAAATAATCACAAAATGTGTTAAGAGAAATTCCCCAAACGGAAGGATATTATTTTGCAGATGAAAAGAGCCCATTGAGTGCCTGCACAAAAGGATGAAATTTTAAAACACTTGTGAGAAGCATAAGGCCCTAGAGGTTTCCAGTGAGACAAAGGCCACAAACAAGGGATCAAGGAATTGGGAATTTTCAATAAGACCAGAAGCTAGAAGGCAGTATCGTGATGCCTTGAAAATTCTGAACAAAAATTGTTTCCAATCTAGAATTCCCACGTCATCCTTACCAATGAAGCACAAAGGTAGAATAATTTCTGACGTGCAGAGTCCCAAAACGTTTACTTCCTTTAAAAAAATTTTTTTTAAATGTTTTATTTATTTTTGAGAGGGACAGAGCACGAGCGGGGGCAGGGCAGCAAGAGAGGGAGACACAGAATCCGAAGCAGGGCTCCAGGCTCCGAGCTGTCAGCACTGAGCCCGACACAGGGCTCAAACTCATAAATCGTGAGATCATGACCCGAGCCAAAGTTGGACGCTTAACCAACTGAGCCACCCAGGCTCTCCTCAAAACATTTACTTTCTTTTTTTTTTTTTTTTTACTTTTATTTATTTATTTATTTATTTTTCAACGTTTATTTTTTTGGGGACAGAGAGAGACAGAGCATGAATGGGGGAGGGGCAGAGAGAGAGGGAGACACAGAATCGGAAACAGGCTCCAGGCTCTGAGCCATCAGCCCAGAGCCTGACGCGGGGCTCGAACTCACGGAGTGCGAGATCATGACCTGGCTGAAGTCGGCCGCTTAACCGACTGCGCCACCCAGGCGCCCAAAAACATTTACTTTCTAAGAAGCTGTTAGAGGACATAAACCGAGGAAGAGAAACTAGAGCAGAGAAGCAAAAAGCCTCTCAAGAGCATCCAGGGGCCGGCTGTACACCTGGCAAAAATTGCCACCCATCCAGACGGGAGCAGGTCAGAAAGTTCTGGGAGAGATTTCTTCAAGAAAATGAAATCCATATCTTGCTAATACCACCGAAGTTCTCGGAAGGAGAGAAAGAAGACCATTGGCAAAGAGTTTGGGTATATAGAAAAGCAAGCAAATGAAAAATAAGGCAATTATTAATTCTACAGGATGGGAAAACGTGTTCAGAGTAGAATAATGATCGCGTACTATAGAACTCCACTATTTACATAGTCACAGTAATGTGAGCGTTGAGTATTGTAACACAGTTATGATGTAATTGGGATACTGAGTAGGGAGGTGTGTGTGTGTTCATGTATTGGAGAGAGTTAAATCTTCATCTGCCATCGGGGGAAGTTAACAGATCAAACCTGATGTTAAAAAAAGAAGTATAGTAAAGTAAGCAAGTTCCTTTAAGATGTGAGGGATTTGTGATTAGTTGAAAGGAGGTGAAAGCCATGGCCTCCAGGAAGAGGTAAATGTCCTGGGTGGGGCGAAAGGTGAGGGATGCTGTTTTTTTGCAGCAAACCATTTGACTCATTAAAGCATGTGCCTGTGTATCTTTCAAAAAACTAAGAAGTAAGACAACAATAGATGCGATCAGGTCGTGCCCAGTGCAGTAAAGTCAGTAACTCGGGGTAATGCGAGTGAGCGTATGAGAGGGAGGCAGGCACTTCTGGAGCGGGTCGAGGAAAAAGTCCTGTGAGCAAATGTCAGCCTGTCTGTGACTTCAATTTCATTGTCTTGTTCCACCTCTGGTTCCTTTCTTTCCGCAGCACCTTGCCAATCTCTCCCTCCCTCCCCAACTTTCTGTACCCCAAAGCTGCCCGCAGCATGAATCACGTTTCTGCCCACCTTTCTCTTCTGCAATGAGGTGTCAGGTTGAAAGAGTGAAGAGCGCGTGCGGCTCCTTTTGAGAGGGAGTCTGGGGTCAGAAAACCATTCTGATGAGGGTTGGCACATGGCACTTTAAAAAGCTCTGGGCCTCAGCTCTTCTTGTTAAGTAGGTGGAAGGTATCTGCTGTGCTTCTTATCCTAAACCTTCGAGAACGCCTATGATCTGACCCTTTCTCGATCTTCCAACCACCACTGAGCTCCAGTCACCCTGGCCTTTTCTTTATTAAAAAAAAAAATTTTTTTAACGTTTTATTTATTTTTGAGACAGAGAGAGACAGAGCATGAACGGGAGAGGGGCAGAGAGAGAGGGAGACACAGAATCGGAAGCAGGCTGCAGGCTCTGAGCCATCAGCCCAGAGCCCGACGCGGGGCTCGAACTCATCATGACCTGAGCCGAAGTCGGCCGCTTAACCGACTGAGCCACCCAGGCACCCCAACCCTGGCCTTTTCTTTTGTGCAAGTTTGGCTTGTTCAAGCCTTGCACCTGCTTTGAACCCTTTGCTTGGAAGGTTCCCCCTCTGTTGCCTTCTCCCCGTTTCCCCTGCCAATTCTTGGTATGCATGATTCCTTCTTTCCATTCTGGTTGCAACTCAAATGTCTCTCTCTTTTTTTTAACTTAACTTAATTTTATTTTATTTTGAGAGAGCATGCATGCTAGTGTGCGAGTGGGGTAGAGGCAGAGGGAGAGAGTGAGAGAGGGAGAAAGAGAATGAATCTTAAGCAGACTCCATACCCAGCATGGAGCTTGATGTGGGGCTCGATCTCATAAACCGTGAGCCATGACCTGAACCAAAATCAAGAGTCAGACACTTAACCAGCTGAGCCACTCAGGTGTCCCTCAGATGTCACTTTCAAGAGGCCTTTCCAAGCCACTCATTCAAAAGTAGCCACCTAGTCCCCTGACTCTGTCTTAGTGTCTTCACAGATCTTAGCACTGCCCCCAAGTGTCTGTTTATTGGTTTTCCTGTCTGCTCTCCCACTGGAATATGAGCTGCATGAGGTCAGGGATCTCATCCTCATTCACTGCTGTGTTTTTAGCACCTGGAACAGGGCCCGAGCACATAGTAAGCCTCGGTAAACGCTTGTGGATCAACAAATGCCTACACCCACGGAAAGCCGAATGATGTAATGTCTGCTGTGGCACTTTAGAGACTCTAGACTACTGTACCTGCATATCGGCTTTTTCAAACATCTAGATTTGAAAGTAGTATATTTACTTTCCTAACACCGTCTCCTTGAGGCTGATTGTAGTTCGGCCTGCCAGATGCCAGGGGAGAGTGGCTGGAGAGAAGGAGCCTGAGACTATACCAGGGCTTGGGTAAGCTGCTGGTGGACGGCTCACCGTGGCCCCCGGCCCCTCCCTCCCCCCCCCCCCCCCACCAGACCTCCCGTCTCCTATCTCTGCAGACCTTCAAATTTTTGCCAAGTGGGTTACTGGGCAGGCACCGCGGCGGACTTAGAGATCTTTGGCCCAATTTCCTGGTTGAATGTGCAATTTGTAGATGAGAAATGTCCTCATTTCCTGTGACTAGAGAAAAATAATGAAAAAAAATGGGGCAGAAGTACTTAACCACAGGAGGTAGAGAAAGCTGATAAAAAGGAGAACTGACAACAACCTGGAGCCAAGGGGCAGGCGAATTGAAGGCAGTTGTGGCATCTTGGCTGTGTTTTCCTTCAGACCCTCCCAGCCGCGCTCCCCTGCTCCCTTGGACCACGGTGATCACCACAAAATCCTACAGCTCTGGCTCTGGTCAGATGAGAATTTCTGAGGAAGGGGCACAACGGCGTCTTTTCCAGAAAGAGGAAGTGAAATAGTTGATGCCAGGTTCCCTTTTCCTGCTGGTCGGGCCCCCTGGTCAGGCTGAGCCAGCTCCCTCCACCCTGGTTTCCTGGTAGCGGCTCTAGGCTGCTGTCTGTGTTATTCATTAACCGGGCACTAATATTTCTGTTTACCCATCTGTCATCCTACAGGGGACTCGGGAGTCTCACAATCTAACTAGCCACCCGGATCCTCTTGGATCGGGCCCAGCCAGCCACATTCAGCTAGTGTTTATTATTGAGAAGTCCCTGTGCCAGAGCCCTGTACTATATGTAGCCAGGGAGAGAGATTGTTTTCTCAAATAGGACGTGATCTGTCTGCCAGTTGAGCATATGTGCCGGGAGGTATATCCAGTGATGTGCTTGCAAGAACTGCTCATTGACATCACTTGCCAGACCCGCGTTCGGCATCTCCATGTTGGTAGAAATCGGCCCAACGGAAGTTGGCAAGTGCTACAAATCAGGGCTTCACCGTCCTCCACCCTGCTCTTACCCACTCCACTGCCAACAAATCCCCCAACCTAGTTGTTTTAAACATTTTCTAGCACACATGAGGCGCACGCATTTGTCAGGTGGATGCGTGATAACTTATGGGGGCCTCCTCCTGGCTATTTGGTCCTTGGACAGTTCTAATGGTAGAAGGCACAGCCCCCACTTTCAGGGAGCTACCAGTCGGGTGAAAACCCCGCATGCTCGCTGTAGTATGTTACGGTTCTTAGATCTGTCCTGTGCGTTATCTCCTTGTTCCTAACAACCATCTCCCTTCAGTGGTAGGCACAGATATCAGAGTGTCTTAAAATGGAAATCGGGCCATTCTGCTTTTTTGCTTAGAACCTTTGAATGGTCTCCAAAGCTCTTAGAATAAATTCAGACTATTTGTGGCCTAAAAGATTGGCGTGGTCTGGTCCCTGCTGACCTCCTCGGCTTCATCTTGTATGGCTCTCTCCCCAGGTCGCTGTATGCCAGCCCAGTGGTTCTCAAAAAGTGGTCACTGACCACCAGCGTCAGTATCACCTGGGACTGTTCGAGGTAGATTCTTGGGTCCCATCCCAGACCTACTGATTCTGCAACTGTGGGGAGGGAGGACAGTAATCTGTGCTTTAGCAAACTCTCCATGCCTACGTTTGCAGAGCATTGCTCTAGCCCCACACTGGCCCTCTTTCAGCCTTTGAGAAGCTAAGGTTTTCTCCCTCCTCCCTCCCTTTGCATCAGCAGTTCCTATTTCTAGAATGTTCTTCCCATGGGCCTTTGTATGGCAACTCCTTCTCATCATTCAGTTCTCAGCTGAATATCACTGACTCAGGAGAATCTTCGAAACTCCCTTAACCTCTCATTGTACTTTCCCCCACGTTTCTATTTTAGTCCAGTTGTAAAAACCAGTTGCACATTTTGAAATTTCCTTGCTTATGTGTTTACTTGCTTATTGACTGTTTTTCCCCACTGGAATGGAAGCCCCGAGAGGTCAGGTACCTTGTCTCTTATACACTCTGCATCTCCAGCCCTTGGAAAAGTAGTATCTGGCTTCTAGTAGGTAACCCATACATATTTGTTGGACAAATGAGCTATTAATTTCCCAGGGAAGAAATGTGCTATATATCATATGACTTCATGCAGATCAAAGACGTGTTAGTGAGCAGCAAAAGGTTCACCATGAAAATCTCAGACCAGAGATTTTCTTGCACTTCTGTGATTGGCAAGAGCAGCCATGTGTCTGAAACCCTGGGAATCTCTGAGCAGGAAAGGGTTTGACACTTAACTGGTTCAGCTCTTACCAGGTGTGTCCGTTTCCTCAATGTTCCAGGATAGGTATTTTCTGTTTTCCACTTCAGTATTTCTGGAACTGGGGGGTGACTACCTTGTTGAGTTAGCTCAGTTCCATTAAAAAAATTTTTCTTTAAGTGTTTATTTATTTTTGAGAGAGAGAGAGAGAGCACAAGCATATGAATGAGGAAGGAGCAGAGAGAGAGGAAGACACAGAATCCAAAGCAGGCTCCAGGCTCTGAGCTGTCAGCACAGAGCCTGACGTGGGGCTTGAACTTAATGAACTGTGAGATCATAACCTGAGCCGAAGTCAGATGCTTAACCAACTGAGCCACCCAGGCATCCCTAGCTCAGTTCCATTTTAAACAGCCCTGACTGTTTGAGATGCAGCTCCCTGCTTCTTCTGCCTGTGATACTTGTTCTTCCCCCTGAGCTACACAGAATGTGTCTTCCATGAGCTGGACCTCACCTTGGTTCAGCCACATATCCAACATTCTCTTACTTGCTTCTCTTGAGTCAACGAAAAAGCAGGTGCTTTGGAGAAAGGCAGACCTGGATTTAAACTCTCTTTCACTTGTTGACCTTCGAAAATTCCCTCCATCATCTTAGGCTACTTCTCTGGAATAGTGGCTGGCATTTATTCAGTCATCACGGTCATAGGGTTTCAACTCTCCAAAACATTTTGGTTAATTCTTCTGGGCTTGATTCCCTGAGTTAGTGTCTTTTTTTTTTTTTTTTAAGATTTTATTTTTAAGTAATCTGTATACCCAACATGGGGCTCAAACTCACGACCCCAAGATCAAGAGTCTCATGCTCTACTGACTGAGCCAGCCAGGCACTCCTGAGCTAATGTCTTAAAAAAATAATGTGTAGCTCAGGTGCTGAACATGCTACTGATTAAGACCTCAGTGAAATGGGATTAGTCTTGGCTTGTTTAGACTCTATTTCTTTTAATGCCTCCCCAAATCAAATAAGCTTTTTCGGAAGGTGTAATACATCCCAGATGTACAGTCAGCAGAAAAATCCCAGATTTTTTTTCTCACACATTACTGATAATCATCCTATATGGTTACCTATCTAATATACGATTTCCATCATTTCTAATTTTTACCTACCTTATTTCTTTTAAGTTGGGGCATATTGGTGTTTCGTTTTGTTTGGTCTCTTAGAGCTAAGTGATACTGTAAAATTTCTCAGCAACTTTATATATACAGTCTCACTGGAATTTCAGAATAACCCTGGGAGGCATACATTATCCTCATGATTATGGTTTGGAAAGGGAGGCTAGAGGTCAGGACTTGCCCAAGGACAGCTTAGAAACGACCGTGAAGCTGGGGCTTTTACAGCAGTCCAGTGGTGTTTGAGGAAGGAAAACAGAAATGGAGCTCAGTTGGGTGGGAATTAGAAGGGAAGTCTTTCTGGAGAAAGTGAATTTTGAGTGGGGTTTTATAACTGGGAAAAGTAAGCAATCGGAAGATGAAGGAGTATGGAGTTGTGGCGAGAGGGACTTACAAATAGGAAGGGTCTCTCTGAAGAATATTTTCTTGGACAGATTGGGCCCCTGAGTGAGGCCAGGGATTCCTTTCCCGAGCTGCCTAGAGTAATCACTGGGGGGCTTTTAAAGGCTCATCCGCTGCCCCACCCTCAAAGAGTCAGGAGCTTGGCATGGGGTGGGGGACTGGGGGGGCGTGTACTATTTTTGTGCCTCTTCATACAGTTCTGATGTAGAGCCTCTGTTGCCGACCGCCAGGCTGGGGCTGGGATCAGTTAACCAGAGACAGTGGCCCAGGGCTCCTTCTTGGGGAGAGATGAGTTAGGAAGGTGGGATTGGGCAGGGAGAGAGGATACAAAGTAGGTAATGGAATGATAGGATAGGAGTTGCTGGAGGAGAACTCGTGACAGTAGGAAAACTCTGCAGGCTTCTAAGCCGGAGGGTTACGTGTTTTAGGCCCCTGAGATGCAGCTGACAACATGAAGTCAGGATTCACCTCACATCCTCTTTCTAGGTCCCGTCTCCATTCGCCAAATCTAAAACGGGATCCCACCAGCCCCGACAGTCACTCTACTCATTACATCCTGACCTTCAGCCATTTCTGTGGTTTCCCATGCATCCCCTTCCCCCCGTGCTGCTGCTGACTGTGCTTCTTCATCGCATTTTCGCCCACCCCAGCCTTGCAGAAAAGTACAAAAACTGTGGACACTCGCTGCAGAGTTTTACCGTCTTTATTTTCAGTCTGCCAGGCCAGGTTGTCTGCTCCTGGGCTCGCCGGTATTGACCTCTGACTGATGGGTGCCAGGCTGCGTCCTGACCCGTGTGGGTTGCCACGGACGGGGAAGACAAGACCCAGACCTCCGGCAGGTTTGACGCAGGGAGACAAGATACACGCACGAAGGCGACTGGAGCATACTTACAAAGCAGCAAGTGGAAGCGATAGATACAGTGCAAACCTAGATCATCAGAGGCCTGAGTCTCCAGTCCTCCCTCTTAATCCCCGCCCCCCCCTTGGCTTATAACCTTCCTGAGTCTTCTTTGACCTCATTTGGTATTCTCATCCACCTCTTTCCCGTTGGCTTCTTTCCGGTACCCACAGCTAGACCGGCGTCTAGGTGTTGTTCAAAGCTTATAGCAAGATTGCTTGAAGGACTCCGCTTGAGCCCGGTCATCCCCAGCTGCCGGCTACGTCACAGGGACTGGATTTGTATTAGCTACGTTGCTTCCGAAACCCTGGTCTGATGGTGCTTCTGTGCCTAACCATTTCTTCTTTTTGTCACAGAGCTGTGCTCCTTTGGGCTGGAAACTTCAGTCAGGAGGGGACACCAAGCTGCTGAGAGAGGTTTTCACAGCCCCAGTAGTGGATCGGGGCTGAGGATTCCTGACCCGTGCTCCCACTCTCCCAGCCTGCTCAATTCTTAGGTAACCCAGAGTGCCTCCAAAGGTCCAGGATCCCCCTAGTCTGTAGTGAAGTCGGAACTCGGTGCTCCCTCGGCTTGACTCACACCCCTGTCCCCACTCGCCCCCTCCGCTGTCTCTCTGCCTTTGCGTCCCAACAGGGAGGAGCCCTGATGTCGCAGTATCTGCAGCCCTTTTCCAAAGGCTCTGCGCACAGCCGATGAAGAGAAGTAGAAGAGCAGGGGGTCCAGACTGGCATTGAGGGAACTGAACACCACGGCTTCGACCCGCCACGGGGGGCTTTTCTTCGTGTAATACCCCACCAGGTGGGATATGTTGTAAGGCCCGAAGCACACCAGGAAATTAAGGAGGGTCACAACAGCCAGCCCCACAGCTCTGCGCCGCCTCTGGGCCCCCACGTGGGGCTGGGTGAGCATGATCCACACGAAGCGCCAGTAGCAGAAGATGGTGATCACCATGGGGACGAAGAAGAGGAAGAGGCACAGCTCCAGCCGCACCGGAAGCACCACGTTCAGCTGCGTTTCGGTGAAGTTCTCATAGCAAGTGATTCCATTCGTGTTTGCGGTCTGCTGGGTTGAGTTCAAGTACTGACCGATGATCACGATGGTGCAGTGACCAAAGGACATGACCCAGGCGACCACGGCAGCAATCACTCCGTACACAGGCTTGCGGGACAGCTTGTACTGCACGGGGAAAGCCACTCCCAGGTAGCGCTCGATGCTGATGCCCGCCAGGAGCCACGTGCTGCAGTAGATGCTGCTGTAGAAGCCGAAACCCGTGAGGGCGCAGAGCAGCTCGGGCAGATACCAGCGGAAGTTATAGGCGGCCTCAACCATCTTGAAGGGCAGCAGCAGCAGCAGCAGGAGGTCCGCCAGCGTCAGGCTGAGCAGGAGGATGTGGACGGGCGCAGGGTGAGGCTGGCGGACCCGCCCCACGAAGGCCCGCAGGGCCAGGAGGTTGGCAGGGAGACCGGTGAGGAAGATGACGATGTAGGCCGTGAGGATGATGGAGCTGCGCCAGTTTGTCATGGTTGCTCTGGAAGAGGACGGAAAAAGGCAGGGTCAGGAGGTGCCACTCACAGCCCAGGGACCCTCGCCTGGTTCAGGCCGCGGACGTCCTCCCTGCCGCACTCTGCCTCCCAGGCCAGACCTTTCTGTTGCCACCACTGCTTTGCTTACACCACCTGCCAGAACAGCCCAGAGCAATTATTGACTTTGCCTGGGGCGGGATATTAAGCAGGAGTTATTACGTTCGCCATCATGTGTCTCTGGGGGGGGACCAACCCTTGGCTTTCTCCTCTCCTCACAGATACAGGAAGTTACTGTTATCAGTTCGTAACTTTCCTTGGGTCCCTTAGTCAGAGACCTGCGGAGGGAAAGGCATCTCACAAAGGCATCTCACGGGGAGAGAGCTGTGAGCCGTCTGTCAGGAGCACCCATGCCAGGAAAACAAACCCAGGCCTTGAGACCCAGTGCCGGCTTGCCACAGGACCCTGCCACACGCCCAGGAAGCAGGTGCCCGGCCCCCAGCCCATCTCCCTACCTCATTTTCCTCTCCTTTTGCAGAACACAGATTCTGCTCCACCTTTTCCTCTCCTGACCTATGCCGGACTCTGGGACTGCATTGGAAAAAGGAAGCTAGTGATATGTAGGGAGGGACAGAGGGGAGGAAGGGTGAGCCAGTACTGTCTTTTGGGGCTTGCCCCCTAAAAGACTCTAGAGAACGGTTAGGAAAGCCCACAGGTAGCAACTGGCTTCAGAGCCCGGTGTTTTGACTATAAACAGAAGAACTCTTAACGGGGTCAACTCAGTTTCCATTTGGCTTGTAACCCTCGCTGCCCATATGCAGCCCGGCCCCTCCATCCTCCCTCTCTGGGCTTGATGTCCTGGCCTGTTTCCTTGATCCCACCTACACTGGCTCCTGTCTCCAGTTCCTCACAGACTTGCGTCAGCCCCCCAGCATCTCCCCCTCCAATCCAGATCCTGGCATCACTGCCCATAGCACAAGCACTGGGTTAGCTGCTTGCCTTGTCTGCAGTCCAGATAGGTGGCTTCTTGGGATTAGTCCTGAAGGAAAGTCTGAAAGCTTCTGGGAAAGAGGAACAGGGCTTTAGCCACTGCTACTGCCCATTTCACACAGGAAAAAAAAATTGTAAGGAACCTGCTGGTAGAAAGCTTTTATACTAGCATGAGTCATGTGACT